>NC_073254.2:27087500-27712500 GCF_029289425.2 Pan paniscus
AATTTATGAACACAAGGAAACAAAAGATACTAAGGTCTACATGAGGGTGGTGCTTCTTCTTTTGTAATGTTCCTTGCATTTATATTTGCCTTTCTCTTCCACTACTGTCAGTGGAAGGGGGAGGAACAGAAAAGATAACTATTGGGTACTGGACTTAATTCCTGGGTGATGAAATAATCTGTACAACAAACCTCCATGACATGAGTTTACTTTTATAACAAACCTTCACACATACCCCTGAACCTAAAATATGAGTTTTTTAAAAAGACCTTAAAACTAAAAAAAGAAAAGAAATTGTGCTTATATGAATACTAGTAACAGCTACATTTATAGAACACTCTACCAAACACAATTCTTAGGCTACATATTATATTGCCTTAGATTCAACTGCATGAGATTCTTAGGCCAATTATGATAACTGCCTAATGAGAATGTTTCTTGAAATAAGAAATGTTTTGGTGGCTGAGTCTTTGACTCATTGAGGACAAATGAATCCATGTGATTTCAAGCATTTTTTTTCTTACTTTGTTTACTTTGAAGAAAGTATTTCAGTAAAACCTAATAACAATGGAGAACTTAGCCTTATGGTGGAATGAGTGTATAAATTTTTGGAAACTGATTTTAAAATGCTCTGGCTTTGTATTAATTACTTGTATGTGGAGTTGGGAGGGGCAAAGGGGTATTGGCTAGACAGGAGTACAGGGAGCAGAAATGTATAATCTCTTGATTTTAGCCTCTTTGGTGGAACCTTAGGTCCTCGATTCAAGATGTTTACAGTGTGGTGATTCCTCAGAGACCTAAAGACAGAAATACCATTCAATCCAGCAATCCCATTACTGGGTAAATACCCAAAGAAATATAAATCATTATATCATAAAGACACATGCATATATATGTTTATTACAGCACTATTCAAAATAGAAAAGACATGGAACAAATCTAAATGCCTATTAGTGATAGACTGGATAAAGCAAATGTGATACATATATACCATGGAATACTATGCAGCCATAAAAAAGAATAAGATGATGTCCCTTGAAGGGACATGGATGGAGCAGGAGGCCATTATCCTCAGCAAACTAACGCAGAAACAGAAAACCTAATACCACATTTTCTCACTTATAAGTGGGGGCTAAATGATGAGAACACATGGACACATAGAGAGGAACAACACACAAAGGAACCTATCAGAGAGCAGACATTGGGAGGAGGGAGAGGATCAGGAAAAATAACTAATGGGTACTAGGCTTAATTACCTGGGTGATAATCTGTACAATAAACCCCATGATGCAAGTTTACCTTTGTAACAAATCTGCACATGAACCCCTGAGCTTAAGATAAAAGTTAAAAAAGAGAAAAAAAGAAAGAAAAGATGTTTCTTCTTTTCTAACATTTATGTATGTATGCTACAAATTTCCCTGAAGCATTGCTTTACCTGTGTTTTCCACAATTTGATATCTTGTGTTACTATTCTCATTTCATTCAAAATATTTTCCATTTCCTCTGTGAATTCTACACTAACCCATGAACTACTTAGTGCTGTTTAACTTCTGAATAATTGGAGATTTTCCAGATATTTTCCTGTTATTAATTTCCAGTTTAATTCCATTGTGATCAGAGAACATACATTGTATGCTTTCAATTTCTTTGAATGTGTTTTGGTCATTCCTTAAATGGCCCAGAATATGATCTGTGGTCTATATTTTATGACTTCAAAGGAGTGTGTAATCTGCTGCTGCTGAGTTAAATGTTCTACAGATATCAACTAGGTCAATTTGGTTGATAGTGCTGTTTAGGGCTTTTATATTCTTACTGAATATTATCTTCCTACTTTTTTTATCAGTTACTGAGAGTAAACTATTGAGTCTTCAACTGTAATTGTGTATTTGGCTTTTTCTCCTTGTAGTTCTATCAGGTCTTCTTCAAATATTTTAAAGCTCTGCTAATAGGAGTGTTAGGTCTTTGTTATTAGTTGACCCTTTTATCATTAAGAAATGACCTTCTATATTACTTGTAATATTCTTTACTCAGAAATCTACTTTGTCTGATATTAGTACAGCCACTCTAGATTTCTTTTGATTAGAATTATTATGGTATATATTTTCCCATCTTTTACTGTTAACCCATTTGTCTTTATATTTAAAGTTAGTTTCTTGTCAGGTTTCACTTTTTTAAACCTAATCTGACAATCTGTATCTTTTAATTGCTGTGTTTGAACCATTTATATTTAATGTAATTACAGATATAATTGGGTTTAAATCACCTACTTTGATATTTGTTTTCCGGTGATCTCATCTGTTCTTTTTATCCTTTCTCCTGGTTTACAGCCTGCTTTTAGGTTAAGTATTTTTATAATTCACTTTATTCTTCACTATTGGTTTATAATTTATACATCTTTTAAAAATTATAAGTAATAGTTGCCTGAGGGTTTACAATATACATATTTAATCAATTAAAATTTACCATCAAGGTTGTTCAGCTTCAAGTAAGATGTGAACTCTCTATAGCAATATATTTTGAATTCTACTTCTCATCTTCATGCTATTGTTGCCATATATTTGTATTTCTTATGGGGTAAACCCACAGTACATTGCTAGTATTTTTGAGCTAGACAGTAAAATCTTTTACAGTGATTAAAAATGTTTAATGTCTTTTATATTAGTCTCCATTTAATCATTCCTAGAAATTTTTATTTTTTAGATCTAAATTTCTGTCTGCTATCATATTCATTCCGCCACAATAACTGCCTTTCATATTTCTTGTAGTCAAGGTTTCCTGGAAATAAATTCTCTTAGTTTTGCTTACCCACAAATATTTATTTTACCTTCATGTTTGAAATATATTTTTACAGATTAAAGAAATCTAGATTGATGGCCTTTTTAAAAAACTCTTAACCTTTTAATGATGTCATTCCACTGTTTCCTGGCTTACATATTTTCTGACAAGAAGTCTCTGGTGATTCTGACCTTTGTTTCTTTGTTTGTAGTATGTCCATTTTCTCTGACTGCCTGCAGATTTGCTTTTAATTTTGGTTTCAGAAGTTTGAATATAGTATGCTTAGATACATGTATATGTGTGTGATGCTTTGTATTTATTCTTTTTGCAGTTCTCTGAGATTCTTAGATTGGTGGTTCATGTTTTTTTTTCAGTTATTATGATTATTTTTCAGTTATTATGATCTCAGTAGATGCCCACATTCTATCTCTTTGGGTGGGCTTGGTCTGAAACAAAATATGGGAGATAATGAAGAATTGTCTCCCAATGGAGACAGGATCTCATGGGCCATTCCATTTCACATCACATTTGGGTTTCTCTGTATTGATAACTGAACTCCGTGTTTTGTGTCCCAAGATGCATTTCCATTTATTCAGTGATGTTTATTGTGGATCTCTTATGTACCAGCAGATGTGCCGGATACTGGAGACATTATGGTGAACAAAACAGATTATAGTCTCTATTTCACTCTGCTGATAAATAAGATCAGTGGAGGTTTTCAGGCTTTTACCTAGCCATGCAAATTCTCAATGGACTAAACTTCCAGTGATGGGAGAGTTTAGATACTCAGCCCGTAGTGCATGAATGCTGTTTACACTTTCACCACTTGCCTTATTATAATCCTTTTTCTATTATGAATGTCTCTGTAGGAATGTTAATAGTTGACTCTGATGTTTTTAAATGCAAGAACTGCATTTGATGATGTTCTGTTTCCCTGGTGCTTTGCTATAACTTCTTATATAGGTTATTACTATGTAGGTGACATGAGAATTTGTGTGTGTGTGTTTGCCTTTAAGGGTGTCTGCTAGGGTGACTTTAAGGGTGCCCACACGTTATTTCATTAGAAAATGACGGTTCATTCTGCTTTTCCATAGCACGATGAAATGACCAGATAATTTTTATCCGGATGTTTGCCACATCAAAAACTGAATCATTAGGCATAACATGCAAATTCTGAAATTTTATCACCAGTGAATTTAACACTTCATAAAATAGATATGGTGCTTCCTATTTCTGTAAATGAAGGTGAGAGATAACAAAACTGAAGGAAGTTTGGATTTGCAAATGACTTGGAACCACAACCACATCCTGAATACTATTTCACCACGTGTTCTTTTCAAAACAGACATAAAAATGTGATATTTTCCTTTTCTTAGTTGCCAGAAATAGGAATATGATGGCATTTCATTTCTGACAAAACATCCTAGGGTTACCTATTCCCTTTCCTGCTGCAAAATAATGCCTTTGACTTAGTTAAACCCAGCCAATGTTTTCTTAAAGTTTGCCCCTTGATTTTAAATTCTATAAATGTATCTTTATGTATATATATTCATACACACACAACACATAAACTATACTCTTTATTCATTTGTCCCTAAGTTATATATGCCTTGAATAGATGTTTCTATGTTGCATTCTAAGGTGCCCAAGGTGGCTTGTCAAGATGCCTTTGTAAGTGCTGACCTTTGAACCCAGGTATTATGTTTTACCAGCATTCAGCTGGGGAAGGGCCAAAGTTCAACGTTCAACTCTTAACATGTGCTGCTTGATTTGAATTTGAAACTTGGCACTGTGTGTCCTCCTGTGCCTGGTTATTATTCTTGGAATGCAAAAAGGTACATGTTTTTGTAATTCTCTGAGGAACTTCTCTATGGCTTTTCCAGAACCTAAGTCTTATTTGGTTCCAAGGGTGAAAACTCATTTTTTAGCAGCTCTCAGACAGATGGGTGCTATTTTTGAAATCCATACAGTCTTTCCTGCTTGCTAGGTTCTATTGAATGGTCTGTGTCACTACCACAGAAATACACTTAATGCATTTGTTCTTCCCTTGCTGCTTAGAGGTCTGTAATTTCCACCCAAAACACTGAAGCAGCCCCAAAGAGGAAAGGGAGAGCTAATTCATTTGCAGGTGAACTTTAGTCAACAATTCTGAACTTCCACAGATTCCACTTCAACATTTGTTTGGAAGCTCAGACATTATGAATAATAGGAATATGACACTTGCAACTACCAATATAGCCTAGAAGAGGAAAATAAAAGATGAAATAGATGCATATGCTATGATATTTACATCTGTTAAGTTCTTGAAAGAGTATGGATAGATTAAGGTTTAGGAAATTAAATTACATTTTAAATGCAACCAGAAAGCATGTCAGAAAAACACTCTTGTGAAGTAAAAAACTCCTTCTTTATTTAAAGGACCACTTGGTTTATATTTTGTGATTCATTGTTTGTAGAACTATAACTTTAGCTATCTGAAACTCACCTATTCTGTAACTCCTCTTATTTGGAAAATAACCCAGAGACACAAAATAAGCAAAAGGTATTGCCACAGGCTAAAAGCAATATCACAATGTTTGTGCACTAAAGCCCAGGAACTTGACTTCGAGGCCAGCCCATTTCAAGACCTGTTCATTATTAGTTCACACACATTTCCAAAAACTAGCTATCTTCATCTGTTATTTGTATTAGTTTTCTCCAGGCTGTTCTAACAAACACTATAGACTGGGTGAATTAAACAATATAAATTAATTTCTTCCCAGTTGTGGAGGCTAGAGGCCCAAGATCAGGGTGTCTGCAGGGTTGGTTTCACTCTGAGGCCATTTTCCTTGACAGCCTTCTTCCTGTGTATTCATATGGTATTTATTCTATGCATGTACATGTCTGCATCTATATTTCCTCTTCTTATTAAGGACACTAGTCATGTTGGATTAGGGCCCACTCTCAAGATCTCATTTTAATTTAATTACCCCTTTAATGACCTTATTTCCAAATATGGCTATATGCTAAGGAACTGGGGGTAGAACTTCCACATATAAGTTTAGGAGGAAGGATACAGTTCAGGCCTGAATACAGCAGCTTTGAAGAAGAAAACAGAAGCAGTGACTGAAGAAAGGGCATTAGTCAAGTATGCTAGTAACAGCAATAAGCAATTGCCCAAAGAAAAAAAAAAGAGATAGCAAATTTAATTTAAAAGCTTATATGAGTATATTGAAAAGCACAAAAACCGGTGTTAAATAACTTTGCATCTCTCAGCAGGTCCTAAGGTCATGTTGGTATAACTGCAGAATTAAAACTAAGACATCAAGTAAAGGTAAACTGTTCATCATATAGAAGTAGCAAGTTCCCATAGAATGACAGATGGGAGCTTAAGCCCCAACACTGTCACTTGGATGTCACTTAAACTCTCTATTTGTTTTCTCATTCGTATCTTGAGAATAAAAATATCTGTGCAAATACCAGAGGTAAAGAAGTCACCTATGGGTACTTCATAAACATAAGCATTCTCCACAGAATAAGCTCTTAGATCCAAGAAGGCATGAAAATCTGTATTACAATTAAATAAAATTTAGATTTGCATATCAAATTATCAAACAGGAAAAATTTTAAATTTTTACCGAGTTATACCCTCAATTATCTGGAAAACTGATTTTTATAAATAAGCTGAGTCAATATCTAAGATTTCCCTAAACTAAGAACTTATTGCAAATAAATTTTTTAAGGCAGAGCATAATTACTTGTTAAAATAATCAAATGAGGTACTTCTGGCTATATCATCCTGTATCCAAATCCAAGAAATAGAAGATGTAGGAAGTAACATAGAGCTGAAAGAGCTCTGCTCTGTAACTCAAAGGAATTGGATTCTCACTGGAACATTGCAACTACTGTTAATTTTGTTTTTTCTGGGTCCTTTTCCATGCCTTTAAAAGAAAGCTATAAAACCAGATGGTTTCCATGATGCCTTCTAATACTAAAATTTTATGAAAACTCATTTCTAATTCCTTTGTTCTCACTTTATAGAATTGGGGGAAATCTAAAAAAGACATCGCCTCCATTCACTTATCACTTCCAATTACCCTTCACCAGTTTGTGGAGAATGTGGAATACCAGGAAGCCTGGTCTCCACCTACACAGCCAGCTGTCTTGTTATGGCAACCTTGACTCTCTGAATTGAGTCTTAGATATCTGGTCCTTGGGTAGGGACTTTCAGGAAAACACATGATTGTCATATCTAAATCTGATAATGGGTAGGTTGCCATCTTAAGCTGTTAAGTCCTCCTCAGCAAGGCACCAGACCCTGCTCTCTGTCAGAGGCATGCTAATCTCTGATAATCAGAAACAACCAGACGATCTGACAAGTCATTGCATGCATATAGATTGTGTCAAGAAAAACATGCCTTTAAATGCTGTCAGCAATTTAGTAACCACAGAAACCCAGCATCCCCAGCCATTCTCTTTGTCTAAAGTCCTGAGAAGAAAGTCCTTGTCCTAGATGGAAGCACACCTACAAGATCCTCTTGGCTTGAAGACAATAAGAAGCTACCAGGTGTTAGAAAATAAGTTGTTCAATCCCTCCACCTAACGGACCTAAGAATGTGAGGTTGGTAACAGAAATGGTTAACAAGTATTTTCTCAGGCTCTAAGGGATACCAGATCTCAACTTTCACAGAGGTTACAAACCAAGAGTGAAAGAATATCTTGAATTGATTTAAGCTGATATTGGGGATTTAGGAAACAGGGCCAATGCTTTTCTAACAGAACCTATAGTACAGATTTTTAATTTTTTAATTGGCACATTCTAATTGTATATATTGATAGGGGTACAATGTGATGTTTTGATACATATATAGGTTGTAAAATAATCAACTCAGGGTAGCGTATTCATCACTTCATGTATTTATTATTTCTATGTGGTGAGAACATCCAAATGCCTCTCTTCTAACTATTTTGTGAAACACAATACCTGACTGTTAGCCATAGTTGCCCTGCTATGCAATAGAACACCAGAGCTTATTCCTCCGAGATAATTGTAACTTTAAGAGTACAGATTTTGAACTCCCAAAGGCAATTCAAATTTAACATATCAGCAAACAAACTCATTATTCACAACCTCCTGAAGAAGATTTCTCTTCTTAATCACCCAAGGCAAAATGTAAACCTCTTCTATGCAATCAGTAACTAGGATGGACCTACTGATTCCATCCCCTAGGTATTTCTGAAGTCCATTCCATTCTCCTGTTTTCATTATCATCACCCTAGTTAACAGCTTTGGTTTGCCTCTAGTCTTACCAACCTCTAAATTATCCTTTACACAATCAACAGAGCATCTAAATAAAATGCAAATTTAACCATATCACTCCTATGCCTAAAACTCCTCAATAGTTCCCCATTTTCTGCGATAAAAGCTCAAGCTCCATAGAAGGACATAGAAAGCTGTCCATTACCTGAGCCCTTAGATATGGCCACTCCATCCATTTCCTTCCCATTTTCCATTTCCAACCTCCCATTCTGGCTTTATGACATATTGATACCAGCCCATTAATGTTTCTTTACACATTGCTTTAACATGCTTCATCTTAGAAATGCAACATAACTTTTATAGCTTAAGTATCTTATAGTAATTTCATTTATTTTCAGGAAC
Source organism: Pan paniscus (assembly GCF_029289425.2). Lineage (NCBI taxonomy): Eukaryota > Metazoa > Chordata > Mammalia > Primates > Hominidae > Pan > Pan paniscus. The sequence goes on from NC_073254.2 coordinate 27,095,917, forward strand.
AAATAAGTTCTGGATGAGTTTAAATGGTAAAAGCCATTTCTTTCACTGGATCATTATTTATTAAGCTAAGTATTTAGGTTTTAGGACATTACAATGAAGATAGAACCCTAGAATAAAGAAAGGTAACAGCAACCTTTATAAGCCAGTAAACTGTTTTCCACTATCATAATCTTTTTTCACCATACCAGGCGAAGTGACAGTGAGTAAGATAAATTGATTTATAGAGTACATGTTTAGAAAAAGTAGACCAACCATGTAATAGTTTTTAATAAGCCTAGTTTAGTGTAGAGGCTTTCTCTCCATAAGCATAAGCATCACCAATATTGGGGTGAAATGGGGGAGGTGGTGGAAGGAACATGAGCTACTGTCCATGGTCCTGATACAAAAATACGCATTATGACATGGCTGTTCTCTGTGAGCCATGTGCCTTCTTCCCTGTTTCTATCACCCTTCAGCACCCAAGAGTCATATCAGTATGGTTAGCTGTAGTTTGTTGAGTGAGTCAGTGGTTTAAGTGAGTTCTGTTATGGATTGAATCATGTGTCCCAAAAAGATACTGTGAAGTCCTAAACTCTAGAACGTGTAAATGTGACCTCCTACAGAAATAGTCTTTGCAGATGTAATCAGAAATACAGTGAGATCACCTTGGATTATGTTGGCTCTGATTCAGTGACTGGTATTGTTATAGGAGGAGGAGAATTTGGACACAGACATACGGGGAAGGCCATGAGAATTAGAAGAAGAGATCGGAGTGATGCATCTATAAGCCAAGTAGCACCAAGGATTGCTGGCAGCAGCAGAAACTAGAGGAGAAAAGGAAGGATTCCTTCCCTAGAGCTGCCAGAGAACAGATGTCTTTACCAACACCTTGATTTCAGATTTTTATCCTCTAGAACTATGAGAAAGTAGACTTCTGGTGTTCTAAGTGACCCAGCCTGTGGTAGTTTATTAGGGCAGCCCTAAGAAACTAACAGAAAGACACTATAAATACCCCTTTGAATTTTTTATTTTGGTGTCATTTTATAGCCCTAAACATTAGCTAATTATCTTTCATCAAAATTTATGTTTTAGTGTATTTATTATTATGTATAAATGATAATACTGCTCAGAACCAAAATATAAACATGCCTACCAGCAAAGGACCTGCCAGGCTTTAGGTTTGACTTCCATGATACTTCTCTATTTATGCTTCAGTTTAGGCATAAGAGCACACGGAGCTTTAATTTTCTTTCTTTTTTTTTTTTTGAGACAGAGTCTTGCTCTGTCACCCAGGCTGGAGTGCAGTGGCGCAATCCTGGCTTGCTACAAGCTCCACCTCCCAGGTTCAAGCGATTCTCCTGTCTCAGCCTCCCAAGTAGCTGGGATTACAGGTGCACATCACAATGTCCAGCTAATTTTTTTTTTTTTTTGTATTTTTAGTAAAGATGGGGTTTTGCCATGTTGGCCAAGCTGGTCTCAAACTCCTGACCCCAGGTGATCCGCCCTCCTCGGCCTCCCAAAGTGCTGGGATTACAGGCGTGAGCCACCGTGCCTGGCCACATCTTTAATGGAATAAAATAGACAGGCTTGTAGTATTCAAAATTAGTGGTGATTTGTGGGTAATTTACAGGATTTTGCTTTTCTACTTTTCTTTCTGGGATCCTCAATGCTTAAGTATTTCTCTAAAAATTAGTAGTGGTTAATATGTCTACTTACTATTTTGTGACATTGTTAGATAAATAAATAATAAGAATTGTCTCTCAAGCATCTTTCAGGTCCCTCCTGCACTAGGGGAGAGACTGGTGAAACAGTTGCCAGGCAGAAAGGGTGGGATGGTGGACACACCCTACTTTGCAAATTGTTAACGTCTCTCATGACTTTGTTCCTTCTGACTGCAGTGATAACAGGCTAGTTTCTCCCCTGCATGCATGCATTCGGAGGCCAAGAAGGCTATCATTTTGTTACTTATGAGAACCTAGAAGAATTTCAGTCTTCTCATCTGGGGTGTGTATGTGACCAAGAGGCGTGTGCCCAAAGCTCTGCTTACTGATGTTATCAAGACATCCTATAGAGGATACTGTTGAAGAGTTTCCTGTTCATTTAGAACAGAACAGCCAGATTGAGTTTTCAGACAATGTACTTAGGAGAGGTGATGCTGACAGGCAGCACGTTAACTCAGAAAAAGTCATTTGCATGATTGACTACAGGGTATCTAATTCTTAGATTGTTTTTACTCCTTTTTATTTTTTTAAGGGAGTGGTCTTTGTTCCCCTTGTAATTTTCCTATGGATTTTAAAACACATTGTCTTACCCAGTGTAAATACAGAAGATGTCTCCAGGGAACAACTTCCTCAGATGAATTTTCTGTGTGAATTTTGGAACTGGCATCTAAGTCCATTACGTAGACAGATTGACTTCAGAGGAGTTGCTGTCAGGTTGGGGTGCTAGCTTATTAGAATCTGAACTCCCATAAGACTTATGTATGTCATGTCTATCATTTGCAAACATACACAATGAAATCATGAACTTTATTCAATATTACCTTCACTGTAGCTCATTGGAATTCGTAGTGTTTGAAAATAATTGGCTCTGACTTATGAGATGTCACTCTAGAATCTTACTCTTTTCCTTAAGCCTCTGTGGATAAGTAAAATAATTATTTTCTCTCCAAAAATGTTTGCTGGGTGAACAAATGACTTGTTTAATAGAATTGTTTCTGTGTCTCTTGTTTGAGTATGGAGTATTCTTTTGATGTTTGTAGGATTGTGGCTTCCAGATCAAGCTAAAAAATCATGTCTTAAGAGCAATAAATTCTGTTTCTATCAGTCATTTTTCTAAGTTAAAGAACTCACCATAATATTCTTTTGTTCAAAAGTCTTTGAATTGTTGACTCAGCTACTGAAATGCTTTGCCACTTAACATCTCACTTTGTTTGATCTTTCCCATCTATATAATCAGCAGCACAATGTATGCTGTCCCTTACATTAGAAAGTGACTGTCCCCAAGGGGAAAACGATTTGTGTATAATGACACAGCACATGCTCTGGGATAAGACAAGTAAGAAAATAAGTCTTACCTGATTGCCAGGAAGGGGTACCTTGAAAACCACTTACATGTTCTTTAATAATGATAGAGCTCATAAGCTTAGTGTGGGATGGATATCCAGGAGATTGTAAAACGATTTGATTCTTGATTGAATTTCAGCAAGGCATATTGACAAACTTGTATAATATGCTTGTAGACAAGATAGAGACTCTCGTACACACTGATTTACATGTGGGCTGTATTCAAAGAAGCATAATACTCATAACAAGGTACATATTTGTTCCTCCCAGATTTGCCTTCGCATATCATTCTTGGGGCTGTGGTGGTGCCATGCTTTACAAAGAAATTGAGTACTTGGAATGTGTCCAGAAAAGAGAAACTAGAATGATTAGAAGATTCAAATTTGAGTCATTGAAAGGAAGGCTGAGTAAATTCAGAATATTTTTCATGGATGACAGCAGACATGAAAAGAAGGTAAAATGCTGAACAGTATGGTGGGTCAATATATTGAAGAAGGGTTAATACTCTATGTGGCTTTTTTGATTTAAAAAGGCAGCAGGGGACAGAAGGAAAAAGTAAGAGCCTAGAAGTCAGAACTGGGTTTATTGTCATACCACTTTCAAGTCATGTAGGGCTGGACAAATTGTTTAACCTGTCTGAATTTTAATTTCATGATCTATAAAGGGAGGATAATTGTGCCTACCTTGAGAAGATTAAAAGACAGGTATTAAAACATGTAGTAGGTACTATTATTTCAAAGAATTAGAACTAATGTCTAGAAGGTCCTGGGAAGTAATTTTGCTCCACTATAAAGAAGAGCTTTCGGCCGGGCGCGGTGGCTCATGCCTGTAATCCCAGCACTTTGGGAGACCGAGGCAGGCGGATCACGAGGTCAGCAGATCGAGACCATCCTGGCAGTGAAATATCGTCTCTATTGAAAAAACAAAATATAAGCCGGGCGTAGTGGCGCTTGCCTGTAGTCCCAGCTACTCGGGAGGCTGAGGCAGGAGAATTGCTCGAACCCGGGAGGCGGAGCTTGCAATGAACCGAGATTGCGGCACTGCACTCCAGCCTGGGCGACAGGGCAAGACTCCATTTCAAAAAATAAAAAAAAAAAAAAAAAAGAACTTTCCTGTTTTCAAGGCATTCCAACAATAAAGTGGGAGTGAATTCGTCCTTGCTGGAGTGTTCAGAGTCTGGTGCGTAACTCGGCTGGTCTGTGTAATTTTTCTCCCAATCTTCCTGTATTGTGTCCACCTTTATTGTCTCCTGGATAACCAAGGTACAAGTGAGAGAGTAGCATTTAATTTAAAGAAAAGCATCCCTAATTCTGATCTACTTCATTGGTTGCTAATTCAACCTTGTCGAAAAAACTTTTTCATTTATTCATAATTTGGATTTGTTAGTTTATTTTAGCCAGTTATGCCTGCAAATGTATTTCTTTTAATACAAGATCAGTGACTCTCACCCAATCAAATGACTATAGACTAAGAAGAGTGTTCATTTCTCCTAAACTTAGAATTCAGAAATCAGTTGAATTGCTCCAAACCAAATATACACTGTTTTCTCCATGGGGAATTATTACCTCTTAAGAAAATAAAACTGAACGTGGGAATACATCATTTTTTATTTTCAGAAACAAAATGAAAACTCAACTTTATATTACCTTAAAGGAAATGTATAAATGATTATCTCTGAGGTACAGAGAGTCCCAGCAGAACATTGAATCTAAGTTATAACACCATCAAGACATGCACGTGTAATTTATGTGCCACTAACGATACTTACTTGAATTTCATTAATATTAAAAAGTAAATTGTTGCTAACTCTGTGAGGATAAACTATCTTTCTTTAGTGACTTTTAAAAACCATCCTGAGTGCATAATGAGAACTATTGAGAGAATCAAGATTCTATGTACACAAATTAATGTGTGTAATCACCCACTGTTGGCTGCTTGTATTATTGTCCAAGCCAACACATATTGATAAATTAAAGCAGTATGTATATAACTAATACACTGTAGAGAGGCAACATAGTGGGTTTTTTAAAAGACTCTAAGGGTTTTGTTAAATGCAATACAAAGGGTGATTCTAAAACATGGTCAAGGTTAGAAATCATCCAACCCTAAAGGATTGGACATTTAAAATTTCTTTCTTGACAGTGAATTTATTCTCCCAAATAATGTGTATTTTAAAAGCTTTGGGAAACATACCCAGAGATCAAAACAATTTCATCATTGCATTTTCCTCTAAATAATGTAAGATGAAATGAATTAGATGAATTTTCCCTGTAACAGGGAAAGTCATCGTATTTTCTCCTCTCAAATAGGAATTGACTGAAAATCATTTGAGACATCCCCTTGGCCGACAAGTTGGTCTTTCCAAAGAAATTTTTGAAATTCTTCGAGATTAGGTGAGCCCCATTTCTCAAGTGCCTCAGGTAAGGAGAATCACTCTTAGGTATGAACAGATAAATCAATCTCTGCATTATCCTGTTCTGCCTATTGTGCAAATGTGTCAATCATTCCCTTAGAAAGCAAACACTTGAAAACAGGAATAAAATTCTTGCGAGCATTACATAACATCTATGGAGATAGGTAGGTAGGTAGGTAGATAGATAGATAGACAGATAGATAGATGTCTCATCAGTTTCCTTACACTTTAAGAAATGTTATTTTAATCAAAGCAAAAGAGAAATTTGCTCTCTCTTTCATAGGTGCTTCAGGAAGCTATGAGTGGCTCATTTTGAGGTTTGTGAGTATGTGCGTGATACTTCTCCAAATTCAAAAGTGATTTTGAGTTTAGAGAAGTTAAATAATTCTGCCAAGCATACAACAAAGGTGCTAAGTGGTAGAGCTAGAGCTCAAACCCAAGTGAGATCATCTAGACACACTCTCCTTGTTTTTCTCTGGAAAGCACACTCTCTCCTGTGAAAACATTCCCAGCCCCTTTTCTGACTGCATTTCCTCTGTTTCACTTCTAAACATCGGGTTCCTTGGGGCTGTGGACTGGACCTTCTTCTCTGCGTATGCTCCTTACCTGGGCAACCTCATCTCTTCCCACACACATAAATACCACCGGAATGTTGACGGTTCCCAATTTTCATCTCTACTTCACACATCTCTTTTGAGTTATAGACTTACACATTCAAATGTCTTCTAGTCACCTCATACTTAAAATTTTCTAAGTTTGATTTCTCCACAAACCAAAATCCACCATCTCCAGTTTTTCCATCTCAATACATGGTGCTGCTACCCACATAACGCTCATGACGTGAGCCAAGAAGTTACCGCTGATTTGTCTGTGTTACCACATTCAACCCACCACTATGTTTTGTTGAAATATTTCCTAAATAATCCTTTGAGTTCATCCACTTCTCTCCATCTCCTAGTGATTAGCACCAGAAAAGCAGCTGCTGAATCAAAGCAGCTGAGGAGAATCATCTCATCATGAAAAAGATGTAATGGGTCCTACTTCCCATCCTCTGGGAATCCATCATCATGCATTTGCTCACATCTATCAAGAACTTGCCTACCCTGCTTTGAAAAATTTAGAAGTGTCTTCAATTTTGTGAAGGAAATAATAATTTAATACTTTTTTCTTCCTCCTAATGCCTCTTCTTCCTTTCCCTCTGCAGGATTTTCTGTGCTTTCTAGAAGCCCTTTCAAATTCTTGCTGGGGCCTTTTTCTCAAGGGCTTCTCTTTGTCTAGGCAGTTCTCAAATTCAGGTTCCAGGGGACTTCATTTTTAAATTAGTGTTGTTTAGATGTGAACATATTTTATATAACCAGGCATGTGAACACATTTTATTTGAGGGCTTTATTTTCAAACTGTCATAAAGTGGTATTCTTCCACTAGGGAAGGGAGAGGGCAAAAAAAAAAAAAAGCTATATTAGCATCTTTAAGTCTCAAGGTTTTGCCTCAGGAGAAAAACACTATAATCAAGCTTTGAAAACATCAGACAAGCTCTCTCTATTCCCCAGTAACATCCACCCCTGCAGCTGGCCTTTCATGCTTGGAGACAGCAGTACATATGAGAAATGAACATTACACACACCTGATAGTAGCCAGGTTTCCTCTCTGAAAGGGATGGCCTGCAGAGAGGAGAACCAGAATAGATGTTGATCTAGATGCTGATCTGAACCTTGACAGAAAGAGCTAGTGCTTTTTGTTTCCATCAAACACCAGTTTTCATTTTGCTTTAGCTAGGCTGATTTCACGAGCAGTCTTACAATACCTGTGACACTTAATTAAATTAAATTAATTAATTAATTTACTTATTTATTTTTGAGATGGAGTCTCGCTCTGTGGCCCAGGCTGGAGTGCAGTGACACGATCTTGGCTCACTGAAGCCTCTGCCTCCCAGGTTCAAGCAATTCTCCTGCCTTAGCCTCCCGAGTAGCTTGGATTACAGGCACCTGCCACCATGCCAGGCTAATTTTTTTGTACTTGTAGTGGAGATGTGGTTTCGCCATGTTGGCCAGGCTGGTCTCGAACTCCTGACCTCAGGTCATCTGCCCGCCTCAGCTTCTCAAAGTGCTGGGATTACAGGTGTGAGCCACTGCACCCGGCCCCTGTGACACTTTAGAGAAAGATTTTTTTAAATTATTACAACCCTGTTTTAAGGATGGTGTGGTTTTACAGCTTCAAAAAATAAATATCAGGCTAGGCGCGGTGGCTCATGCCTGTAATCCCAGCACTTTGGGAGGCTGAGGCAGGCAGATCTTGAGGTCAGAAGATCGAGACCATCCTGGCCAACATGGTGAAACCCGTCTCTACTAAAAATATAAAAATTAGCTGGGTCTGGTGGCACACGCCTGTAGTCCCAGCTAGCTGGGAGATGGAGGCAGAAGAATTGCTTGAACCCGGGAGGCGGAGGTTACAGTGAGCCGAGATCACACCATTGCACTCCAGCCTGGTGACAGAGCATGACTCTGTCTCAAAATAAATAAATAAATATCAAATGATCAGCTTCTGAGAATGAAATTTGACACTTAACATGGATTTGTATCAAGGTCTTCAGGCATCCTCTTGCAGCCCTGAGAAGTGACAGGAATTACAAAGTGAAAAAATGGGTTTTTTATATGTTTTATATGAAACAGTATCTCTAACAGAGTTCTCATTAAGCCTACCTCTCATTATCTGGTTAAATATTGTCCTGCATTATTACGTGACAATGTTTGTGTTCAATATAAGGCAGGAGGAAATTTGTTTTTTTTTTCTTTTAAAGGAAAAGTTATAATATTTGAGAATCAAAATGTTAGAACCAGACCAAGGGAGGCAAATAGAGCTCATAGGTTTGGAACTCAGGGACACACTTTGCCACTTACTAGTTGTATGCACTTGAGCAAGTCACTTGAACCTCATCTTTTAAATGAAGATTTTTTATCATTCAAAAATTTCATTGAGTATCTATTATGTGCCAGATACTCAATGTGGTGGACTGGGGTGAGGGTGGTGATGGAGGTATGGTGTGAATCGCAACAGACAGGAAGACAAATGTGTTTTCTGTTTTTACAAACTTAGTTTAGTGATGGGAGATATTAAACGAATAACCAAGAAATTATGTAACACAGTTGTGGTTAGAACTATAAATGAACAGAACAGAACAGGCTAAAATGAAGCACCTGTTACTAGGGTTAACCTGATACAATCAATAGTTTCTCTGCTAGGCTCAATAATGACCCCTTCCCCACCCCCTACAAAAGGTGCCTATGCCCTAATCGTTGGGACCAGCGAGTGTTATTTTCTATGGCAAAGACTTTGAAGACATGACTAAGTTAAATCTCTTCAGATTGGCCTAAATGTAATCACAAGCATTCTTATCAGACAGAGGCAGAAGATGACAGACAGAAGAGGAAGAGGCAATGTAATCATAGAGGCAGAGACTGGAGTGATGGGGTCACAGCCAAGGAATGCTGGAGCCACCAGATACCGGAGGAGGCAAAGAATGGATTCTCCCCCAGAACCTCTGCAGACTCTTGATTTTAGCCTAGTAAAACTGGTGCTGTCCTCCTACCCTCCAGAACTACGAGATCTTGAGTCTCTGTTGTTTAAAGCACCAAGTTTGTGATCATCTGTTACAGCACCCATAGGAAACTCACACAGTCTCCACGTGAGAATGAAAGTTGAGACTTAACATGGATTTGTATTAAGGTCTCCAGGCATCCTCTTGCAGCCCTGGGAATTGACAGGAATCGCAAAGTGAAAAATGGGTTTTTATAGATGTGTTGTAGGCAACAGTATCTCTAACAGAGTTCTCATTAAGCCCACCTCTTATCATTACATGGTTGAATACTTCCCTGCATTATTACCTGACAATGTTTGTGTTCAGTACAAGGCAGGAGGAAATTTGTGGGTTTTTTCTTTTAAAGGAAAAGTTATGACATTTGAGAATTAAATATCAGGGCATGCCAAGAACAGGTACAGGCCCCAGGATACAGAAAGTACTCAAATTTTATTTGTTGCCATTTTTATCTGAACTGTCCAAATTAGTGGGAATCTACCTACTGATAATGATCTCCATAGACAGAAAAGTTACTTCAGATGAAAAGAAGGAGAGTGACAAACTCTTCTACTTACTAGTCATAACAGTCACTTAGAAATTTTTGTGTGCAAAATGTTATGGATAGGTTTAGTTAATCATCCTCACATGGAGGAAATACTCTCTTATTGCATCATTTTTGCTCTTGCAGCACTTAACTGTATCCTTCGCTACATCACTTATTTTATATTGATAGTTATTGAAGTTTACCTGTCTGAACTCCTAAGGGTGGGAGCCCTCAGTGATTTAGCTTTATATTCTCTGCACAGAGCAGAGCATCTGGTGCATAGGAGGCACTGCACTGTAAATGATTAATTGATGAACTAACTGAATGGACAGATTCAGACTTCCCAGTTTCAGACAGATATAACAAGTGTGTCTTTGGAGGGAGCACCAAATTGCAAAGGGAAAGGCTGCAACATTACTGCACAGCCTGGAAAAGGCATTGAACTCACTATTCCTATGTTCTCTTCTGTTAAAAAAAATGAAGTGGGGCTGCAGTGGATTAATTTATTCATACAAAAGCTACTTAGTGAGTACTCTTGGCCACACACTATTGTAGAATCTAGGAATATAGCAAGGAACAAGACAACATAAGATTTTATCTCATGCAACTTAAAATACATTAAAAGAAGACAGGAGATAAATAAGAACTTATTAGCTGGTTTTAGTGATTTGACAATGATTAAAGCAGGATGACACAATTGATAGACTGTTAATTGAAATCTGAATAATAAGGAGACAGCCATGCAATAATCTGGGGGAAGTCATGCTGGGTAGAGGGAGAAGTCAGTGCATAGACCTTAAAATAGGAAAAGCTTTGAGTTTTGCTGAATAGAAATAGGGCAAGTGTGGCTGGAGAGGACAGGGCAGAGAAGAGTGTGGCACAAGATGACAACAGAGAGTTTTGGAGGAGCCGTGTAGAGTCTTAAAGAACGGTGTAAAGAGATTGGCCAGGCACAGTGGCTCACACCTGTAATCCCAGCACTTTGGGAGGCCAAGGGGGGTGGATCACTAGAGGTCAGGAGTTCAAGACCAGCCTGACCAAAATGGTGAAACCCCGTTTCCACTAAAAAAAGAAAAAAAGAAATACAAAATTAGCCATACGTGGTGGTGCACGCCTGTAATCCCAGCTACTTGGGAGGCTGAGGCAGGAGAATTGCTTGAACCCAGGAGGTGGAGGTTGCAGTGAGCAGAGATTGCACCATTGCACTCCAGCCTGGGCAACAAGAGCAAAACTCTGTCTCAAAACAAAAACAAAAACAAAAACAAAAACAAAAACAAAACAAAACAAAAAACAAAAAAACAGTGTAGAGAGGTTGGACTGGAGGCTTTCAGCAGGGAAGGGACTATACCTGGACTATTTATTTTTCAAAATCACCTTTTCTAAGGGCAAACCACAGCAAAAGCAGAAACACCAGTTAGTTCACAGTGGCAGGAGTCCAGATAGGAGATGATGCTGATGGTTCCTCATAGGGTGGAAGCAGTCAGGATGGAAGGAGGTGGACACATCTGGAATCTCTTTGGGAAGTAAAGTTGACAAGACTTGCTTGTGTGTTTATTGGGCACAGAATAAAAGAAAGAGAGAATCAAGAATGACTCCTAAGTTGTTATCATCAGTAAGTGGGTGAATCATGGGTTATTTACTAATAAGGGAAAATTTGAAAGAAATCAGGTTGCAGAATGGAAGTCATGATTTCTGCTTTGAGATTCCAATCAGAAATTTAAAGATATACCAAGTGGACAATTGGATATGCAATTTGGAGTAAAGAGTTAGTTCAGGGCGAGGTGCAGTGGCTCACCCTGTAATCCCAGCACTTTGGGAGGCTGAGGCGGGTGGATCACCTGAGGTCAGGAGTTTGAGACCAGCCTGGCCAACATGGGGAAACCCCATCTCCACTGAAAATACAAAAATTGTGACACGTGCCTGTAATTCCAGCTACTTGGGAGACAGAGACAGGAGAATTGCTTGAACCCAGGAGATGGGGGTTGCAGTGAGCCGAAATCACACCACTGCACTCCAGCCCGGATGACAGAGCGAGACTCCATATAAAAAAACAAAAAAAAAAAACAAAACAAAAAAAACAAACATAAAAATAAATAAAAAGAAAAGAAGAGTCAGAGTTAGTCAGGGCTGGATATAACATCTGAGAATTAATAGTATATAGATTGCATATTGATTTTTAGGGCTATAGTAACGAAGTACCCCAAACAGCAGAAATTTATTATCTCACAGTTCTGGAGGCTGGAAGTCTAAAATCAAGGTATTGGCAGGACAATGCTCTCTCAAGTCATCCTGAGAAGGGGAATCTGTTCCATGCTTTTCTCTTAGCTTCCTTAGCATTTTTTGACCAATTTTCACCTCCAGTTTCCAATTGGCATTTTTTGACCAATTTCCACCTCCATTTTCTCTCTTCCTGTCTCTGTGTTCAAATTTTCCTCTTCTTGTAAGGAGACCAGTTTTTTGAATAAGGGTCCACTCTCATGACCTTGTCTTAACTTGATTACATCAACAAATACCCTATTTCCAAATAAGGTCACATTCACAGGTATTAAGTTTTACAACTTCAACATCCTTTGAGGAACACAATTTAACCCATAATGGATGGTATTTAAAGCCATGACACTGGATGTGGTCCCCTGGGAGAAAGTTAGGAAAAGAAAAGTTTCAAACACCTGGCCCTGGGGTGCTCCTGCCTTTAGAGGCTGAACAAGAGGGAGCCTGAAAAGGAGTCAGATGGAAAAGCAGGAAAGTCTGGGCTCCTAAAAGACAAGAGATGAGTGTTTTGATGAGATAGTGGTTAAAGCATATTTTTAAAAATAAAAAAACACTAGCTCATGGTTTCTTTGTTGGGAGAAGTTGATTTTACAGCAGAGAAGTTTCAAGTGCAAGAGCCACTCCCTGGAGTAGGCAGGAGGGGCTGGGCTCTAGAAGAGCTGCCCCTTGACTAGAGCAGGAGCCTGGGTCCTCTGCAGCACATCCCTTCACACATCTCTCTCTTGGATCAGGGGCAAAGGCAGACTTGCCAGAAGCACAGGCAGAGAGTTTGAGATGCGATGATGAAAAGGAGTGACAGCTCTCTTCTGAGCCCTTCAGTGTCCTCTGTAATGTGTGAGGCAAAGTTGTTCACTGAGTGTGAGGCAGGAAGAGGGGATGTGGGTGGTATGAAGAGAGAAGTGATATCAGGGGAACCCAACCCCAGTATTTCAACATAGGTTCTATTTTCCATAAGTGTTGGCCAGCTGAGAAATAAAGAGAGACAGTATAAAGAGAGGAACTTTTACAGCTGGGTGGCTGGGGGTGACATCACATATTGGTAGGACCATGATGCCCACCTGAGCCTCAAACCAGCAAGCTTTTTATTAAGGGTTTCAAAAGGGGAGGGGGTGTAATAATAGACAAAGATCACATGCTTCAAAGGGCAAAAAGCAGAACAAAGATCACATGCTTCTGAGGGAACAGGACAAAGGGCAAAAACAGAACTACTGATAAGGGTCTATCTTCAGTGGTGCACATATTGTCTAGATAAACATCTTACCAGAAAACAGGGTTCAAGAGCAGAGAACCAGTCTGACCACAAATTTACCAGGGCAGAATTTTTTCCCCACCCTAGTAAGCCTGAGGGTACTACAGGAGAGCAGGGCGTATCTCAGTCTTTATCTCAACCGCATAAGACAGACACTCCCAGAGTGGCTGTTTATAGACCTCCCCCCAAAAATGCATTCCTTTAATTAATATTAATATTAATATTAATATTCCTTGCTAGGAAAATAATTTAGCGATATCTTCCCTACTTGCACGTCCGTTTATGGGCTCTCTGCAAGAAGAAAAACATGGCTCTTTTTGCCCGACCCTGCAGGTAGTCAGACCTTATGGTTGTCTTCTCTTGTTCCCTAAAAATCGCTGTTATTCTGTTCTTTTTCAAGGTGCACTGATTTCATATTGTTCAAACACACAGGTTTCACAATCAGTTTGTACAGTTAACACAATTATCACAGTGGTCCTGAGGTGATGTACATCCTCAGCTTACGAAGATAACAGGATTAAGAGATTAGAGTAAAGACAGGCGTAAGAAATTATAGAAGCATTATTTGGGAACTGATAAATGTCCATGAAATCTTCACAATTTATGTTCCTCTGCTGTGGCTCCAGCCAGTCCCTCCGTTTGGGGTCCCTGACTTCCCACAATAAGGTGAAGGTGTGAGAGGTATTTTGGAAGACTGGGAAGGAAAAATACCAAGTACATATATTAGGGTTGATCTCTGAGGTTGCTTCCAGTTTGGATTCCATTATTCCAGCCAATAATACGTTCTTACATGATAGATAGACAGATAGATACATACATGATAGATAGATAGATAGATAGATAGATAGATAGATAGATAGATAGATAGATAGATACAGTGAGTGAGTGGGCTAGGGTCTAAGTGTTTGTATCTTCCCAATTTCCAAATTCATATGTCAAAATCTCAGCCTTCAAGCTGATGGTATTAGGAGATGAGGACTTTGTTAGAAGATGAGGATAGGATTAGTGCCTTCATAAAAGAGAACCTGGAGAGCTTGTTTACCCCTTTCACCATGAGGACACAGTGAAAAGATACCATCTATGAGGAGGTGGTCCCTCACCAGACACCAGATCTGCTGGAACCAAGACCTTGGATCAAGATCATGAATTTCCCAGCCTCCAGAACTGTGGGAAACAAATTTCTGGTTTTTATAAGCTACCCAGTTTATGGTATTTTGTTATGGCATCCCAAATGGCCTAAAATGGGTAGGTAGGTAGGTAGGTAGGTAGACAAATAGAGAGATGATAGATAGATAGATAGATAGATAGATAGATAGATAGATAGACCTAAGATTAATCTGTCTCTCTCTCTCTGTTCATCTATCTACCTGTGTACTTTCACAGTTACTTATTAAAAACTGATTTGTAAGTGTCCTTTATGTGTCAAGGGTATTGCTACTGGCTAATTTTCATGTTGTTACACTTTTTAAAGTCTACTCTTTGCTTATTAATTTTGTTATGATATTTTCTGGGTTAATTTTTTCATGTTGTCAAATCTCATACTTCCTTGTGACTTTTGTCAGTAGTTTTATGCATAGAAAATCCTTCCTTTAGAAGAACATTACAGTTTTCTTTTCAGGTTCACCTGCCACCTTTTCTAGGACTACTGGTTTATGATCCTGTCACCTATGGTTACGTTCCTCAAAGTCCTAACACTTGTCCCCATCTGCACCTGGGTGTGGAGCAGATGATGCTTGCACAGCACTGGCTTCTGCACCTGAAGAGTGTGGAAAAGACACACTGTCAGATCCAAATTAATAGCGAGGTTATTTTATACTTTTTATTTTTCATATAATTGAATGTTCAGCTTTTTCATATGGATTGCTCAGTTTTTCAGCTTAAAGTCAGGAGTTGGGGGAAAAAAAAGAGTAAAACAGTTAAGTGAAAAGAAGGAATATCTGGTGAACAAGTAGAGCTTCATCTGTTTTCACCATGGGAGCTGGTGGTCAGATGCCTGGAGCACAGAGAGAAAAGCCCTTGGAGAAGCTTAGAGATCAAGAGAGAAACTCTGCCTCATGGTGTCAATGGACAAACCAGGGCTGGGAAGAGTATTTTGCTCTCAAGGTTTGAGGTGCTCTCTTTCAGGGACTTTCCTGGGACTTGAATAAGGGTCTGAAGTCTCCTTTGTCACGTTTCACTTCATCTAATATGATCTCTGTCACTTTTTTTTTTTTTTTTTTTGAGACTGAGTCTTTCACTGTCACCCAGACTGGAGTGCAGTGGCACGATCTCGGCCCACTGCAACCTCAGCCTCCCCGGGTTCAAGTGATTCTCCTGCCTCAGCCTCCTGAGTAGCTGGGATTACAGGCATGCGCCACCACACTCAGCTAATTTTTGTATTTTTAGTACAGACGGGGTTTCACCATGTTGGTCAGGCTGGTCACAAACGCCTAACCTCGTGATTCGCCCACCTTGGCCTCCGAAAGTGTTGGGATTACAGGAGTGAGCCACCGCGCCCTGCCAGCTCTGTCACTCTTACTTGAGAAGAGCAAGTCCGCCCTTGGGCTGAGTTCAAGTTTGCTTCTAAAGAAATAGTGTGGGAGCGATTAAGCAGGAAGCATGTGGCCTGAGCATGCGCATTTCTATCCAGTCAGAGATACTCAGGCTGACGCCTCCCTCCAGTGCAGGAATCATGAAATAACAAATATTTATTGAGCACCTACTCCTTACCAGGCATTGTTTCAGAAATGAGAAATCTTACTCGTATATTGAATTTGCCTAAATTAGACCATCCTTTCAAAAGAACTAACTGTTCTGTAGTATGCAGACTGAGGATATCCTAATTCCTTCAGCTTTTCACTTACCTCATCAGATATAATGACACTGTCCCGCAATTATATTTCATCAACGTCCAGCCATTAGTCTCTGTTCAGATATTAATAATTATGATGATGATGATGTTATTACTATTAGTATTATTTACTCCTGAATTAGCAGGATGACATAGAGATCATTAGTGACAATACACCATCTGCAATGTCACCAGAATTGTTTGTTCTTCTGGGTCTGTGTCTTTGCTCTATCTTCTCTCTCCCCGCCATCTCTCCACTCTCTTCTCTCTGTTTCTGTCCCTCTTCTGTCTCTCTTCTCCCTCCTCTTCTTCCTCTTCTCCCTCCTCCTCCTCCTCCTTCTCTCTCTCTCTCACACACACACACACAGCAACACGCAGCACGCCTGGATTTCAAACAATGGGGTGCCCTTTCCCACATTACCCGTAGAGCACACAACTCCAGCCCTCTCTATTCACAGATTTAGCTGCTGTAGAGGTTCATGGTGTACTGTCACGTACAATTTTCTTTCTTTTGTGGAGTAATTGAAATGGAGTCATGACTCAATCCCTACTGAAACACCGCATTGTGAGGCTGACAGATTTGGAAAATACTGCAACTCCTACCCTAACCAAAGCTGTCTTTCTTGTCCCTATTCTATTATTCCTCCCATCAGTTGCTGTCTGTGCTTGGAGACTCTTTTCCCTACTTAATTTAGTTGCATGACTAGAAGTAATGAGGAGCCTAAGTGAATTGCAGATTGGGGCTGAAAAAAATAGTGCCCTATCTTCAGAGTAAATTAGTTTAAAAGTAAGGCCATGCTTACATCAGGATCTCTCCAGTGAAATATTGGAAGAAGTCAGGGTTCCAGGGAATGAAATGACTTTGGACTCCTTGAATCGTAATTGATTAGTGTATATGTGATCCATTTTAAGTGGTTCCAGCTAAGTACAATCCTACTTATAGAGGTTGTTCATTTTAATTTTTCCCTTGATTAAATCCCATTGCCGTGTGAACCTCATTATTTCCCTGGACCATCCTTTCAATTGCTCCTTTACCTTAAAGAAGAAATTGAGATCCTTGAGAAGGTAAGCATTTAGCATGGTTTTATGCTAGAGTGAGATCTGGACTTTGGTTTGAGAGCTTCTCATCTGTAGAACTGAAAATTTCAGCTCAAAGGTAGCACCCGCTCAGACTCTAATGCCATCAGCTTCGTAGCCGGGTGGCATTGCTATGGCAGTCTCTCAGTGTGCATCATGCCCTGTCTGCCCAATTGTCAATGAGGTCCTTGATTCAAGTATTTTTGGTCCTTATGATGCAGGATTTATATACATGTATTGATGTAGCTAATGCGAGCTAATGACTTGTGACATATACCCATGTGTTCTTCCCTGTTACTCCTCTCTTTCCCCCTCCATTTGCTTCCTCCTTCCCCGCTTATTTCTCCTCACTAAGGAATGGCATCATTCTTGCCATGGCACCAAGATATTAAGCCCCTGGCCTGCTTCTTTGATGACATTGCCTTGATTGTGCCTTGCTACTTTCTGAGGTACTTCTCTGGTTCTTATTACGTTGATGTTGAGCCCTCTGAACCTTTTGAATGTGCTCACAATCTGATGTTTTCAATATAATTGTATGCTTTCCATCATTAAAAGTGCTGGGCTAAGGCCTGCATTGAGTAGTGCCTTCTTCAGGCTCCATGTTGCTCTGTGCCAGTCCTGAGTCCACCTTGGACAGCCCTCCTCTCTGACGGAAGACTGCTCCTTCGCTTTGCTACTTATGGCCCCTGAGGGATTCAGCTCTGGGCTATGGTGCCAAATACTCTACTCATCACATTCCTAATTCTCTCCGGGGCCATCCTGATTGTTTTTAGTTTTTTTCTGACTCCTGGCCTCATGGAGCAGCCCCTGGCTCTGCAGTCTGTGTGGCAGAGTCCACACAGAGCAGCATGGTCTCAGGACCGCGGCAGCCACACAACTCTCAGATCTCTGTGGTCTTTGTGCAGCTCCACTGACTCCTCTCAGCAGGCTGGGAGGACCGTTTATCTTGTCCTGTGGTGCTGAGCAGAAAGACATAGTTTCATGGTAATCAGGCAGCATGGAGACTAGCTCTCCAGTATAGCATAGTTTCTCATTTTGTAGATTTTTCCTGCTCCTAATTTTAAATGCTCCTTCAATGACAGACATGCAGTATCCCCTGTGGAACCCAGTCTGCCAGCTGGAACTGGAGCAGAAAACATTAGCTCTGTCTCACCTGCCACGTGGGCAACACTCACACATAGATGCTAATTTAGATAAGTTTTAATTCAGTCTAACTTAGAAGGCCATTATAATGGGAACAAACAACATCTTCTCATAGGGTAAAACATTGTCCCAGATCCTAGAGCAAGCAAATATGATCTTAAGTTTCAGGTACATAAATGTTCTTATGAACATACACAGTAACACAACACATATGCAGAGTATGTACCACTGTATAGATCGACCACACACTTCACAGCACGCATCAACACCTGTACCAATGTGACTACAGCATGAAATATTAGGATTATTCAAAAAATAGCCATTTTGAAATCAGCCAATTTCTGTATTGAAAACTGAACATTAAGTTGTAAATAGTGCTCTCTCATGCTTTCCCCAAACCCCTGCCCAGACCGATTTATCTTGGGTCTTTTTAAGGTACAGGTGATTCTCAGCGATTTACTCTAGGAATATGCTAACCCCTTTCTCTTGCCATGCAATTTTAGCCCACACTTGTTCCTTGTTCACCAGCGAAACCTCAATTACAACTTCAGACCCACTGAGCCACTCAATTTCCTATAGGTTTGCATCCAAAACTTGCGGTTCTGCTCCTCTTGTTCCATAATCATGCAGCACTTTGTGCATTCTCTTCTGTGGTACTTTGATATAGGATGGTGGCTATTTGTGTCCACAACCATCTTTACATTATTCTGTGAACTTCTTAAGAGAAGGGGCTCTTCTCACCCATCTCTGCAATCCTAACACTGCAGCGTAGTGCCTGGAATGTGGTAGACCCTCCCTTAATCCATTTCTACTGAATTACTACTGGATGAGTGATTGGATTGCCAATTGATTTGTCACTTCAGTCATGCATTCATATGTTAAACTGTGTGGATCAAAACCCAAAGTTATCCACAGTAGTGTAATACAAACCCAGCCTAAGGATTTCGTTGGTAAAATCCTAGCAGGAGGATCGGTTGCCCTTCCCAGTGTGTAACTGTGCTCTTCCCAACACTGCTGCTTGATCATGCTGATGTATTCAGGGATGCTTTTAGATTTGATTGATTGATTAGTCTCTGTTCTCTTCAGTTTCCCATAAAGTTGCATGTGAGTGTGCTTAGTGGGCTAGTACCTATTTTTCCTTCCTTCAGCAGTTGGTTAGGGAATTTTTCTTTGCATAGGGAAATCTAATGCCTTGTCTGTCAGTGTGGCAGTTCTGGTGATGTGACTGTTTAGTGAGACAAGGATTAAGAATATTTAGTCATCGGCACCTAAACTATGTTCTCTCCTGTCAGGGTAGGAGTCAATGAAGACATCTTAGTCTTCTTAATAAGTTACAGATAATCTGTCTCTGAGTGCATGCTTCCTGCTTCTAGCTTGGAGCCAAATGTTGCTCACACTGAAAAGAATAATGTCTGTCTGTTTGTTTGGATATTAACTCTATTTTGATCTATAGCACAATTTTGTAATTCAGATTGTCACCCCTGCACTTCGTACCACATGTGCATATTCTTTCTTCCCAGTCATTGCTGCAATTATCTTGTCTGTTCTTTGTGTAATATGTTCTGTGTGGGCCTCTGCATTGAATTCCATTTCTTGGGCAATTATGGAAATTCCAGTTTGGCTGCAGTTTAACTTTGCACTCTCTATTCATATGAAGTTTTCTAAATAAACTTGAAGAGTAGCATAGTTTGAAATCATCATGAATCTCCTTAAAGGAAGAATTTTTAAAGAAGGAATACTTTTTGAAAACAAATCAATTCTGCTAATCAGGTGTAGTTTTCTCCAGTTATGAACAAAATCTCTATCTGGAAACATCCTACAAAAATTATCTCCATTATCTTATGTATGTTAAAATAATTTAAAAATGCTTCTTAAAATGTGTCAATAACTCATATTTTAACTTAAATAGTTTAAAATTTTTAAAAATAGACAATAATTGTACATTTCCCTAGGGTAATAGTGATGTTTCAATACACATAAAGTATGATGATCAGATCAGGGTAATTAGCATATCCATCACCTCAAACATTGATCATTTTTTGGTTTGAGAACATTCAATAGTTTCCTTCTAGCTTTTTGAAACTATATATTATTGTTAGCTATAGTCTTCTGCAGTACGGTAGAAGACTAGAAATTATTCCTCTCATCTATCTGTAATTTCGTATCCTTTAACAAATCTCTCTCTATCCCCCTACCCCCTACCCTTCCCAGTCTCTTATATCTTCTGTTCTACTTTTTACTTCTATGAGATCAACATTTTTTAGCTTCCACATATGAGTAAGAACACATGGTGTTTAACTTTCTGTTCCTGGCTTATTTCACTTCACATAAGTTCCTCCAGTTCCATTTATATTACCACAAATGACAGGATTTCATTCTTTTTTATGGTTGAATAGTAGTCCATTATGTACGTATTGGAATAACTATAGTCATCAGTTATTGGACACCTAGGTTGATTCCATATCTTGACTATTGTAAATAGTGCTGCAATAAACATGGGGGGTACAGATGTCTCTTTGATACACTGATTTTCTTTCCTTCAGATAAGTGCCCAGTAGTGGGATTTCTGGATCATATGGTATTTCTATTTGTAATTTTTTGAGGAAACTCCATACTCTTTTCCATGGTGGCTTTACTAGTGTACAGTCCCACCAACAGTGTATGAGTTACCTTTTCTCTGCATCCTCACCAGCATTTGCTATCTTTTGTCTTTTGATAATAGCCACCCTAATTGGGGTGAGATGATACTTCATTGTGGTTTTGATTTGCATTCCCCTGATGATTAATAATGTTGAACATTTTTTCATATATTTGTTAGCCATTTGTTTGTCTTCTTTTGAGAAATGTCTATTCAGATCATTTTATTGCTTTTTCTTTTTCTATTAATCTAAGGAAGGCCCTCTATAGTTCTCAGAATTGAAAGGTCAGGATGTAGGAATATATGAAGAACTGTCTTCACATTATACCATAAACTCTCAACATTCTCTCCTTTTAACAAAGCCCAGGGCAAAGGGTATTTCTGGTTTTTCTAAGAGCTACAGAAGTTCCAGAAGTGTACTTGGAAATAGGGAAAGGACTGGCAAACTTTTCCTGCAAAAGGCCATGGAGTGAATATTAGGGCCATATACAGTCTCTGTCACATACTCTTCTTTGCCCCACCCCGCAACCCTGGGCCCTGCTTCGACAACACCTTAAAAATGTAAAATCCATTTTTATCTCATAAGACCACACAACAACAGGGGCTAGGCTGGATTTGGCCCACAGACAGGAGCTTGAGAACGCCTGGCATAAAGGATTGCTGTTTCCTTGTGAGTGCATATGGTTATGTATGTTGTGAGTGTGTGTGAGTGTGTTTGTGTGAAGGATTTAGATGGTGGCCATTGAAAGCCTGGAAAACATTTTTTTTTCTAGTTTGTGAAACATTGTAGTCTTTCCTGATGCTCAATTTAGATCCTTTTAATGACCTAAAACTAGCCAATTTAGGCCGGGCGCAGTGGTTCACAACTGTAATCCCAGCACTTTGGGAGGCCGAGGCAGGCGGATCACGAGGTCAGGAGATTGAGACCATCTTGGCTAACACGGTGAAACCCCGTCTCCACTGAAAACACAAAAAAATTAGCCAGGCATGGTGGCAGGTCCCTCTCATACCACAACCCAGCAAAAACAGCTATTAAGTTATTCATGTCAGTTTGCTTCCGAACTTTTTTGTACATACGTGTTCCTATTATATGTACACATCTATACACACGTTTATGATATATACATATGTATAGAGCCATAACTATGAATCCAAAATTCAATTTTTTTTCTTTTTTTTTTGAGACGGAGTTTCACTTTTTTTTGCCCAGGCTGGAGTGCAATGGCATAATCTCAGCCCACTGCAACCTCCGCCTTCTGGGTTCAAGCAATTCTCCTGCCTCAGCCTCCTGAGTAGCTGGTATTACAGGCACGTGCCATCATGCCCAGCTAATTTTGTATTTTTAGCAGAGATGGGGTTTCACCATGTTGGCCAGGCTGGTCTCGAACTCCTGACCTCAGGAGATCTGCCCGCCTCGGCCTCCCAAAGTGCTGGGATTACAGGCTTGAGCCACTGCGCCCAGCCCAAATTATTTTATATTAATCATTTTATATCAACTTTCATTTAATCTGTTTTAGGCATCTTCTGATGTAATCACTGGTTCTTTGAAAACATAATTTTAGGCACCATTCTATCTTATCAAAATATCGCCATGCGTTGATTCATTTTCTATTAGACTGTTTTCACTCTAATGCATGGCCCTACAATTAACAATGTCAAAGCTGCAGTAGTTGTGGGTAATTTTTAGAAAGTGGCAATTTTGCTCTCCTGAATGAGGGCCAGAGGTCTCACAAATACATAACTGGAGGAAAGCAGGAAACAATCACATTAGTTTCTTAGAAATTCACGTTAATAAGGAAAGGGAGTGAAAAAGCTTGGATATTTCCCACTAGGAAGTAAGCAACCTTCAAACGTTTCTTATGTTTATTTTACTCAACAAGATATGCCAAGCGCTCCATGACACTTTCTCAGCCAGCTTATCTTTTCTGTCTGTAAATTCTTTTTTCCACTTTACCTCACCTTCCACTTCTTCTCCATGAGTGCCATAGGCCTCAACTATGCGTAAGGTATGCTAAAAAACCAGAACTTTTTAAATAAGTATTTTCTGTTGGCAATTCAACCTAAAGCAGGCCACCAATTTCAGGTGATAGCGAAATAACAATGATTGGAAATACAAAACTTAAGGAAGATGCATGGCATTTGCTTTTATATTGTCTGTGCCAGATGAATTAGCTTTGAGTTCTACAGATACAGAAACTTCTAAAAACTGAAATAGCCTGGTATTTGGCAGTAAAAGTTTTGACGAAAAAATGTAAAATTTTACCTCATAGGTAGTGTTTGTCATAGAAGCTCAAAAGATAAAATAAATTCAAGTTTCTTATGTATCATAACAAATACTGCAAAATATTAGCCTAAGGCCATACAGCTACAACAGTGAAAGTATCTGAATCAGAAATATGTATACTATTCTCTTTATCTAACAAAGGTATACACTGTCAGCAAAAAGAATAAAAGAAAGGATTCTCTTCCAAAAGGAACAACTGGCTCATTGATATTGATAATATCCAGGGATCTGGATATCAGTGGCTTTCTTTGATACCTAGAGCCTTCCCTAAGTGACCAGGTGGATTCATTCAGAAAGCATCTTCAGAGCTAATTTCATTTCCTACCCACAAAAGCCACTTCGCACAAAGGCAATTTCCAGGTTCTTTCAGAACGTAGAAGGATAGAGGTAATGCCTAAAGCCAGATGCCAGTTCTGAATAAGGCTGCCAGAACTTCTTCTGCTCATTGTCTTCATTCCATTTCGTTTTACTAAGCAATTGGAAAACATTGGTTTCCAATATTGTAGATGAGGAAACCGAGATTCAAAGAGGGTATGTGACTTATCTAGGGTCCTACCCTTGAAACGTGAAGGAATTGGACTCTAGACCTCAGATTAATTTTGTAAACACCTTGTTGTGTGGCAGACTTTGAAGGAGCTGGAATCTTTCTCTGTGTGAAGAATACCCCTGATGTACATGTCTTGAAATTGTGTCATTCTACCAGAAGAGAGATTCTTTTGGTTCGATCACTTTTAATGATATGGGAGACATCAAGAATTTATGGAATGCCCCCAAATGGTACTTTTTTATTGGCTATCTCTAACCTTTATGAAAATTCTGCAAGGTAGAGATTCTTCTTTCCAATCTACAGTTAAAAACATATGGTTCAGAGCCATTAAATACTTCTGAGGTCCCACAGCTAGAAAAGGTGCGCCTCGTACTCGAACCCAGATCTCTGGGAGCAACCTTCTCCTACCTCCCTGGGAGTGCTGTTAAATATAAATCCCCCATAAGCAGCAACCTGCCTAATGGACATCTCCACTTGGACATCAAATTAGCATCTCAAAGTCAATATGTCTGAAACTAAAACTCCAATGCCTCTTATCCCTATCCCCAGAGATCTGCTTTTCCTGTAGCCTTTCCCATGGCAATTTGTTCTTCCAGTTGCTCAAAGCCAAAACCTTGGAGTCGTCTTTATTTTTCGTTCTCTCACAGCAATCACTTAGGAAATCATCTTTAAAATATACTGGGATCTGACTACTTCTCACCACCTCTACTGTGGCCACTGGTTTGGACTCCATCCGCTCACCTAGATTGTCACTAGAGCCTCCCAAATTCTACCCTTAATCCCTAAATTGAATCCAGAGTGATGTTTTAAAATGTGAGATGGTCACATCACCCTTTTCCTCAGTCACTTATGGTGTATCTTCATTTTACAAAGAATAAAAGCCAAAGACCTTAAAATGGCCTACTAGGTCCTATGTCATATAACCCGGGTTTCTTCTCTGTCTCTGCTTTCTTGTACTCTGTCCATGCATTCTAGCCACACTAGCCTCCTTTCTATTTTTGGAGGCCACACACTCTTTCCCTCAGGGACTTTTCTCTAGCTATTCCTTTGCCTGGAACATTCTACCCCCCATATCCATTTGGTTAACTCCCTTACCTCCTTCAAGTCTTCATACAAATGTCATCTCTCAGTGACATTTAATAGACCATTCTGTTTAATACCTCACATGCTTCCCAGCACATGCTCGGCACTCCCATTCCTCCCTAAAGTGATCTACTTCTTTCCCCATAGCACCTTTTAAACATTCAATATAATTTACTTATTAATTATGCTTATTGTATATTGTTTGCCTCCATCCATTAGAATATAGGCTTCCTGAGGGCAGGAACGTTGTCTGTGTTGCTCAGTGATCACTGCAAATGCCTGAAACAGTATGTACACATAGTAGGCACTTAACAGGTCTTTTCTGAATACATGAATGAACGAATGAACTGGAAATTAACTGAATCTGATTCAAGAACAGGTTAGAGTCAT
The DNA here is from genome assembly GCF_029289425.2 of Pan paniscus. Taxonomy (NCBI): domain Eukaryota; kingdom Metazoa; phylum Chordata; class Mammalia; order Primates; family Hominidae; genus Pan; species Pan paniscus. The sequence continues at coordinate 27,121,004 of NC_073254.2, forward strand.
CTCTTCTGTGAAGAAATTACAGATGTTAAACAGAGAATCTATCACCAACCAATCCCTCACTCTAGTCCAAGGGAGTTTTCCAAAGTTTAACTTATCAATTATAATGGAAAATGTATACTAGAAATCAAAAGAAGCATTTTCCCTAGAAATGGACTTTTTCAAAAAGTTAAACAACTGTGTATGCATAATATTTACATGGAAAATGAATCAACATTTGAATTTGAATCTTGTTTATAAAAAAGTAGTAAACTGAGGGTCAGAATCCTGTTAAAAATTCCTTGTTTCCCAAGATATGTTCTGTAGAATTCCAAGCCTAGTGAAATAAGTGTTCTTAGGTAGAATAAAATACTAAAATGACTCTGTGGGCTGCTAGAATTGGTTCCTACTGGCTCACCAGAACCAAATGTGCACATCTCTTTCCAGCTCCACATTTCTGGAAATCTGCTGTGTTATGAGAATTTACACCATGGAAATAGGCATGTGGCAATCAGCAAATGCTATGAGTCAGGGAATGTTATTTTGGATATATTCAAATAAGATTTAAATAAGACAGTCGGTTGCTTAGCATTCATTAGCACACAGAATCTGTATGTGTATATTGAAATCTTAGAGATGGCGGATGGCGGAGATTCATTTCACTTTCTTTACTAAATGTGTGTAACTATGGAATCTTTTTTTTTTTTAAGTATACAGTGAAACACATGTTAATAGCCTAACAGAATATACTACTTTATAAAACACTATGATAGTGGAAATTGCATGAAACCTTTGAGTCTGAAAATCCTAGGCTATAAAGTATGTAATCTTAGGAAAAATATTCCTTCATGTGAAATGAGAAAAATATCTTGCAAAATTTTTGAGAGGCTTAAAATGAAAGAAAGTATGTGATAGTTCCTGACACAGATTACGCACTTAATAAATGTCCATCTTTGTCTTCCCCATTCTTGTCTCCCCAGCCTAGCTTTTGGAAAATGTAAAATGAATCAGGGACGTTCCTATTGCCAGAGTGGGAACTGTCATTTGAAATCTTATTTCTCATCACATAATCTGATATACAAATACATGATCAAGAATAAGAAATTTTTGGACCAATATTTTATTTGTCTTAACACCTTAAAAGATACTTATTCTAAGCTTAGATTTACATTTTGATTTATCATAAAATAGTTTGAATAATAATTTTAAAAAATAAATCAAGCTATGAAATTTCAGAGTTTTTGTTTTGTTTTGTTTGGCATATTATCTAGTGTCAATTTTTTTCCTGATGAGTTTTCTTATACCCAAGTATGGAAACATCTTTGAATTCTATTTCCTCGAAACACTCTAGTTTATCCAAATTGTAAATTAGGGCTTTGGATCCAAAAAGCTTGTTATGTGTGAATTATCTTTAAGTCTGGGAGGTATCTTTTCCTAGTAAACTAACTGTTCTCCATGTACTGAGTGTGTATTTCATAAGAAACTGTAAAATCTTACTAGGGGCCGGGCGCGGTGGCTCACGCCTGTAATCCCAGCACTTTGGGAGGCCGAGGTGGGCGGATCACAAGTTCAGGAGATCAATTCTGTCCTGGCTAACACGGTGAAATCCCGTCTCTACTAAAAATACAAAAAAATTAGCCGGGTGTGGTGGCGGGCGCCTGTGGTCCCAGCTACTCGGGAGGCTGAGGCAGCAGAATGGCGTGAACCCGGGAGTGGAGCTTGCAGTGAGCCGAGATTGCGCCACTGCACTCCAGCCTGGCGACAGAGCGAGACTCCGTCTCAAAAAAAAAAAAAAAATCTTACTAGGTAAAATAAGTTGGTCACCCTTATTTATTATGAAAACCAAATGTTCAATTGTAGAAGTTTCTAGGAAACGCTTCCCAAACAGCCCCAATCCTAACTCAAGAAGCTATTTTTGCCAAAGTCAACTTGGCTTGTGGTAAGTAGGACTGATCAAAACATCGTTCATCAGAATAATAAAGATATTCTAAGTGATGTTTCAAAACCACTGTAAAAAAATCCCTTGCATATGTAAATTGGAGGAGCAGCAGTTTATTCAAGGAAAGGTTTTTTTTTTTTTTTTTCTGAAATGGTATTTCCTGTGGGACTCTTGGTCAGGATGGCCTCGTTTGGGACATGCCATGTGATTTTTCTATCAGCATCACTCTCCAGACTCAGGGGAGGCTAAGTGAGCAGGGAAGTCATATATTTGACTACAAGTGGAAAAAACTCTTGGTGCTATTCACAGAGCCTTTACAGACATGAGATTGAGATACAGATGTGTAGAAAGTCCTAACCATCCACAACAATCTAAAGGAACTTCCTTGTTTGGTCTCCCTGATTGAAACAGGAAATAATCATCTTCGGAAACGTAAAGTGGTCAGCTCTAGCCATTTTGTGGGTTGCAAAGATTTTTCTTTCCTGTTATCTCCCGGGATGTTATCTCCAGGAAAGAAGAAATAAGCACAGACATGAGAAGTCATCAGCAAAAGGCCTTCTAGAGCTCCAGGTGTACTTTATTATGTTGTGCTGATTTTGCAACAGCCAACATTCTTGTGGACTAAAACAGTCACTTCGAATTCCATTTAATCTAAAAGCCAAAACCTCAGCCAAAGAGAGATTATGGCTGGAACACAGACCTTAATAAGGTACATAACTAGCGACAACAGCAGAAGTTAAACTGTTCTTTCTTCTAGGCATCCTTGCTAGTATTTGTTAAATATTACCATTTAAAAACTAATTTTATAGGAGAAAAAATATGTTTTAATTCCTTCTTTGGCTGTGAGTGAGATTGAATGGTTTTCTATGTTTGTAACCTAGTTATCATGTTAGTGACCTAGTTATATGTCACAAACCAAATGCCTGCCCCATTCCCTTTAAAATTTTGTTAATGCCCTTTGCACATTTTTAATTGAATTTTCATTTATATTTCCTTTTTTGCACATTTGTTCAATATGCAAATATTTATTTTTTATATTTTAAAATTGACAAGTAAATATTGTATATATTTATGGCATACAACATGATGTTTTGATATTTGTGCACATTGTGGAATGGCTAAATCATATGCATTACCTCACATACTTATGTTTTTGTGGTGCGAACACTTAAAATCTACTCTTAGCAATTTTCAACTCTATAAGATACTCTTATCAACTATAGTCCAACGTGACATACCATAGATCTCTTGATGTTACTCCTCTTAACCAAAATTTTGTGTTCTTTGACCAATATCTCCCTATACCCCTGTTCTCCAACCTCTAGTGACCACCATTTTACTCTCTGTTTTTATGACTTTGACTTTTTTAGACTCCACATATAAGTGAGGTCATGTGGTATTTGTCTTTATGTATCTGGCTTATTTCATTTAATGTCCTCCAGGGTCATCCATGTTGTCACTCATGACAGTATTTCCTTATTTTCATGACTAAATGTTATCCCATTGTGTATATATACCACATTTTCTTTATCCATTTATCTATTGATTGATACTTAGATTGATTCCATATCATGGCTATTGTAAATAGTGCTGCAAAAAAACATCAAAGTACAGATGTCGCTTTGATACACTGATTTTCTTTCCTTTGGAGAAATGTCTGCTTGTGGGATTGCTGGATCATATAATAGTTGTATTTTTAATTATTTGAGGAATTTCCATACTGTTTTTCATAATTTCCATATTAATCCAAATTGCCACCAACAGTGTACATTTCTCTTTTCTCCACATCCTCAACAACATTGGTATCTTTGGTCTTTTTGGTAATAGCTGTTCTAACAGATGTGAGGTGATATCTCATTGTGGTTTTAATTTGCATTTCCCTGATGATTAGTGATATAGATCATTTTTTCCCTTTTTACATATATTCCTTATAAATGTATGCATATTCCTTATAAAATAAACTGGCCGGGTGCAGTGGCTCACACCTGTAATCCCAGCACTTTGAAAGGCCAAGCTGGGCAGATCACCTGAGGTCAGGAGTTCGAGACCAGCCTGGCCAAACAGGTGAAACCCAGTCTCTAGTAAAAGAACAAAAAAATTAGCCAGATATTGTGACGGGCACCTGTAATCCCAGCTGCTCAGGAGGCTGAGGCATGAGAATCACTTGAACCCAGGAGGTGGAGGTTGCAGTGAGCCAAGATTGTGCCACTGCACTCCAGAGCGAAACTCCATCTCAAAAAAATAATAATAATAAATAAAATAATAAACTAATCCTCTGATAGATATCTGAATTTGTTTAAAGAGAAGTTTAAATTTTTAGCATATAGCCATCACTTGGTTTCCAAAGGGGATTGGTTCTAGGACCCCGTGGATATCAAAATTCAAAGATGCTGAAGTCCCTTATATAAAATGAAGTAGTATTTACATACAATCTATGCCTGTCCTCTCATATGCTTTCAATAATGTCTAGCTTACTTATAATACCTAATACAGTGTAAATGTTACATAAGTAGTTGTTACGGCATATTTCTTATTTATATTATTTTTATTTTTACTGTTTTTATTTTTAATTTTTTTGAATATTTTCGATTGGTGGTTGGTTGAAGTCATGAATGCAAACCCATGGGTCCAGAGAGCAAACTGTACTTAGGTTGATCACACTCTTTCTTTCTAATTATTTTCTATCACGTCTATTCTTAGTGTATTTTCTGCATTGCAATCTGCTAAACATACACTCCTATTTTCTCCTAGTTTTTGAAGCCTTTAAGTTATATTTAATTTCTTAATACATCTGGAATTTATTCTAGTCCCTTGTGTGAGTTAAGTTCTAAATTGAATTTTTAAGATATCAAATTAATTGTCCCAGTGTTTACCAAATATGCCTTTTTTCCTCATTGATTTGTGACCTTAGCAAGAGCATGCCTGAGAACTACACAGGCTTATGTCCTGCTGTCAGCTCCTTACAAACCGAGTGATCCTGAGCAAATCCCTTTAACCTCTCGGCTCTCAGTTTACCCCTTTGTGAAGTAGAGGTAATGATAGCCAACTGCTATGGTCCCTGTGAGGATGAAGTGAGAAAATGCAGGCAGAGCAATGTTCCTGGTAGGTCACTAGCGCATTTGGCGGTGTTATTAGTAATAGTAATCGGTCTCCCTCTCTGTAAGAGCTAGTAATGGAAGCTCTGACACTGGTCTGCAGGTCCTGGCCCTCACCGTCTCTCCCCTGTTTCTTCCCAGCCCATTCCATCTCTGACCTCATCCCCTGCTGCCAGCCTACCCCATTCCCTCCTCTCCAGTTTCCAGGCTGCCTCTGCACCAGCCAGGCGCCTTCTGCCACAGGCTTCACTCTTCTCTTCCAAGTCCCTGGATGTTTCCCCAGTTCACACCTGGCTTGCTCCCTCACCTTCAGAGAGCCTCTGCCCAGCTGAAACCTTCTGACTGGGGCCTTCCCTAAACCCACCCCCTTAAGTTTGGACCTCCTCAGTGCCCCCTCTCATCCTTCCTTGTTTATTTTCCTCTACAGCAGTTACCACCTCCATATAGTTTGCTTCTTTGTGTATTATCTGTCTTCCCCCACAACAGAAATCTCCCCAGGGTCAGGGCTTTTATCTCTGTTGTTCATTAGTGTATTCCCAGGGCCTGTAATAGAGCCTGAAATGCAGCATGTCTTCCATGCATTACTGTTGAATGAATGAATTCTTGAACATTTTACTTTATATTGTTGTAACCTAACAATCTGTGGGGGTGGGGGTGGGGGTATTATCAAACCAGAGAGTAGAGGGATTGAGGTAAGAGATGTGACAGAAGGAGGGCAGCGAGCACCCTCTTAAGGGGAAGGCTTCATTGGAAGCACCCTTCTGGAAGCCCCAGCTATGGAAAGCGTCTGTGCAGACTTGTTCATGTGTCCACCCTCTGGAGAAGGGGACTGGTAAGAACTAAATGGTCAGCCTTGGTTTGATGAAAGAGAAGCAGGAAAGGAGAAGCAATGGCCCTTCTGTGAGTGGGCATTGTCTCTGAGTGGGGGTTTTGCCTATTAGAGCCGTTAAATAACATGCATGCTAAGTTATGGACTATAGTGATAAAACATTCGTCCTAGTTTGTTAAATGCCATGAGACAGAAGACTCTGTAACTTAACACCTAGCAATCCTAGGTAGCACAATTCTTAACGATTTCTATAAACAAACCTGACTCTTAGATATTACCTATTTTTCTGCACACTGTGAAACATCCAAGTGTTTGACAACTGCAAGTTGCACTAAGTCTTTTGGCATCATCTTCATTTCGTGACATTCTCTACATGACTACTGGGAAAGTTAGATTTGCTCTTAGTTTTCTTTTTACACAGTCACCTGGGGGCTCAAGAGATGTCTTCATGCTTTATTCTAATGTTCTCTTTATTCTACTGTGTTTACTTAACAAAATTGAAATGCTCTCCTGCACAAACTATACTACCAAAAACCTTTCAAAGGAATTCTTATCACTCCCATGAACTCACGGACATGGGTTCCCAAAGACTCAGAGCTAGGGGAGTTTTCCTCTGCATCTTTGTCCTATCTCTTTCCAAACCTACGTAACCTTGTTTAGTATGCCTTGTTTTCACTTCTCCCATTTCCAGACGATTCAGAGCAGAACTCCAAAACATTTTCCTCAGATTTCTATGTTCTTGGATGACTAGAGAAGTTTTAACAGTGAAAAAATAAAAATAAAAAAAAAGAGGGAGGGAGGGGTATTTTAACAGTGAAAAAATAAAAATAAAAAAAAAGAGGGAGGGAGGGAGGGGTTAAAACTAGAGAAGTTTTAACAGTGAAAAAATAAAAATAAAAAAAAAGAGGGAGGGAGGGACTTCACTCTCTAAGCTGCAAGTCTTTTATAACCCCTCTTGGACTTGAGGCAGAGCAGACTGGCCAGAGAGAGCATTGGCTGTTGCCTTAGCAACTTCCTGACTCACTGGCTACTTGCCCTGCCCAGAAGCCCTGAAGGAGCTGAAACCATGTAACCTCCATTAGAAGGCCCTCTTTGGCCCATGTTTACTGTTGAACACCCAGTGAAGATGTGGTTTTGAGGAATGAGAGACAACCAGTGATTGCCTGCCCATACATGAAGAGGCAGGTATTTCAAAACCAGGATGCCTTGCCTGATATAAGCACAGATGAGTCACATGAGTTGGCTTTGGGGACAAAAACTTGTTGAGATCATACGAGCCAGTTGGCAGCACAGTCCCTGTGTCACTGACTAAGGGGTTCTCTGTGTCATACTGATTAACGCAGTTTCGTTGTGTTCCCTAGAAATGGTAAAACAATCCACAGAAGTTCTCGTTTGCTCAGTGGATGGGCACATAAGTTTGTTGTTGTTGTTGTTGTTGTTTTTGAGATGGAGTCTCACTCTGTCACCCAGGCTGGAGTGCAGTGGTGCGATCTTGGCTCACTGCAACTTCCACCTCCCGGGTTCAAGTGATTCTCCTGCCTCAGCTTCCCAATTAAATGGGACTACAGGCATGCGCCACCATGCCTGGCTAATTTTTGTATTTTTAGTAAAGACTGGGTTTCACCATGTTGACCAGGCTGGTCTCGAACTCCTGACCTCAGGTGATCCACCCGCCCCAGCCTCCCAAAGTGCTGGGATTACTGGCGTGAGACACCGCGCCCGGCCATAAGTTTTTATAAGTTAAGTCTTGCGTTGATGTTCAATTCCTGATTGTTCAAGCACGAGAGGCATTGATTAGTATAGATAACCAGACAACAGGCATTTATTTACTAGGTCTCATGTTGTTTGACTTCTAGTCTCAGTTCTGTGATTATTGTGAAAAATACAAAAGAATTATAAAACACAGTCTCAGGTTTTAGGGAGACTGAACTCAAATTAACATCAGAATGATGAACAGGTGGTGGAGAAACAGCCCCAAGGCTTATTTGCATGTCAATCTCCATGGCAGAGAAGGGCCTTTGAGGAAGAGGTTTGCACAAAAAGGCTTAAGTTAGAAGTGGGGAAAAGCTAGACTTGGAGAAGCCATGCTTGTCCCCCAGCCTGGCCCATGGACTAGGTGAGAGCATTCTCGAAAGAGAACCTGAACAAAAATAGGAAGAGGAGACTTTAAGATATACAAAGGCTGGTGCAGAGCTGCTTTGAGGCCTCAGTGACAAAGAACAGGACACAGTAGGGACAGGGAGGGAATGGGGAAAGGGACATTCCCCTCATGTACACTTGGGGTACAAATAGCACAGCTTGGGTGCCCCACAGGTCTGCAGCTGGGGAAGCACATAAGATCAAAACTCTGGCAGTGGATCCAGGTACTGACGGGCACAAGCAGGCAATAGTGGGCATCACATGTACCAGTGTGGAAGAGCAGGGAGGGCTGCTGCTGAGCACATGGGAGGACCACCAAGGGAACCCTACAAATAACTGGGAGAGATCTGGGGTGGTGAGCGAGGTCCTCGTTGTCCAAGTAGGTGCAGTGAGCCAGTAAATTTCACCTTATTACTCAGTGTTACCTTATTTGCCCCCACATGTTGGAGCTGATTTATCTGACCTGATTTTTGGAGTTTCTCCAACATGTATGAAGAAAACAGTGGTGAGGCAGTTCTTTCCAGGACACAGCTTGTCAGAGAAGGGGCATGCTGGGTGGAGAGAGAGGAGAGGCTCAGAGTCTGTGTCAGTCCTGAACAAGTGAAGTGAATAATGTGAACATCATTTTTCATTTCTATGACATTTGCCCTCCTCAGAAGATTTTGGTTACTGAAATGACTTAAGATGGTTATAAATTCCCAGACTGAAAGAGAATAGGAACAGAAGGAAACATTCTGATAGAGGTTAGGTAACATTGGTAAAGTGGACTATTGCTCTCACGTGAAGTACTGTATTTACTTAAAGGGGAACTTGGCTAGGTATGGTGGCTCACTGTCATCCCAGTGCTTTGGGAGACCAAGGCGGGTGATCACTTGAGTCCAGGAGTTCAAGACCAACCTGGGCAACATAGCAAGACCCCATCTCTACAAAAGAATTTTAAAAATTCACCAGACATGATGACATATGCCTGTAGTCCCAGCTGCTTGAGAAGCTGAGGCAGGAGGCTGACTTGAACTCAGAAGTTCAAGGTTGCAGTGAGCTATGATCGCACCATTGCATACCAGCCTGGGTGAGACCTATGTCTAAAAAAATAAAAAATAAAGTGGAACTTTCCAAGTGACCTCAGACACTGTGCTGATTATGGCCACCCTCTCTTGCTGGCCAAGTAAGACAAAGGTTAACATGTTGATTGCAGTGTGAGCAAGGCAGGTTATAAAGGGGAGATTCAGTTAATACATGCCACTCTCAATCATTAACAGCTGCACATAAAAGTATGCATCTTCTAATCAAGAGATCAGATGGCTCACGCCTGTAATCCTAACACTTTGGGAGGCCGAGGCCAGCCTGAGATCAGGAGTTCGAGACCAGCCTGGCCAACATGGTGAAACCCTGTCTCTACTAAAAATACAAAAAATTATCCAGGCATGGTGGTGAGTGCCTGTAGTTCCAGCTACTCAGGAGGCTGAGGCAGGAGAATTGCTTGAACCTAGGAGGCAGAGTTGCAATGAGCCGAGATCACACCACTGCACTCCAGCCTGGGCAACAAGAGTAAAACTCTGTCTGAAAAAAAAAAAACAAATTACCATGTGAATAAATGATTTCACCTGTTTAAATAAGTCCTCCAAACTCCACCTTTGTTTTTCTTTTTTATCTTTTGACATTTGATCTAAATCATACTTATGTTAATACAAAGATCAGAAACCTGGAAAAAGATGGGCAGGTAGGCTGCTCCTGTTTCTTGCAACTTCCGCAAGCTTGAAGATGTCTAGAATTGTCTATGGCTGATATGTTGCTTTTGGAAAATCTATCATCAGAATATTAAAGCCAATGTGTAAGAAAGAACTTTTATAAACTATGTCATCCTCTGCTTCCCTCTGTTACCTCCAGAAATAACTGTGTTTTCAGGGATATTTTACTACTGTTTCAGGAATGAAATATCAGTTGCTAAATTGACATAGTCACACTTTGGGAGGCCGAAGCAGGTGGATCACAAGGTCAGGAGATCGAGACCATCCTGGCTAACATGGTGAAACCCCGTCTCTACTAAAAATACAAAAAATTAGCCGAGCGTGGTGGCAGGCACCTGCAGTCCCAGCTACTTGGGAGGCTGAGGCAGGAGAATGACTTGAACCCGGGAGGCAGAGCTTGCAGTGAGCCAAGATTGCACCACTACACTCCAGCCTGGGCAACAGAGTGAGACTCCGTCTCAAAAAAAAATAATAATAAAAATAAATAAATAAATAGACATATTCATTCTTCTGTGAAATATGATTTCAGATCAAATAATAGATTGCATCTATAAATAAGATCTCAGAGGAAATGTTTATGTTTGGTTCATTATTAACAGCACCTCTTCAAAGTGATACGATTTTGTCTTCTGTGTGTCAAAAACTGTGAAGAAGAGTGTAATATTTCACCTTGCAAGCTAACAAGTGAACCTGCCACAGTTTCATGGATGCTGGCTGTGTTAGTCCATTTTGTGTTGCTATAAATACCTGAGGCTGAGTAATTTACAAAGAGAAAACGTTTATTTGGCTCACAATTCTGATGACTGGAAACTTCAAGATTGGGCATCTGCATCTGGTGAGAGCTCAGGCTGCTTCCACTCATGGTGGAAGATGAGGCGGGGCCAGCACGTGCAGAAATCACTTAGTGAAAGAGAAATAAAGGGGTAGGGAGGTACCAGGTTTTTTTTAACAACCAGCTCTCAAGGGAACAAAGAGAGTGAGAATTCATTCACCCTCTCTCTACCCAGGCCCTTCCTGTTTATTCAACCATTCATCTAGCACTCACCACCATGACTGAAACACCTCCCATAAGGTCCCACCTCCAATGTTAGGGATTAAATTTCAACATGAGGTTTGGAAGGGACAAACATCCAAATCATAGGTTGGCAGAAGACACAAGACTCTTGGCTCAGAGATGAAGAACTTTTTGACTCACAGCAAAAACACTAGGCAGAGTATCAGAATTCTCCAGTACCAGATCCAAAAGTCCTAATTGCCACAGTGCAGAGCAAAGAGAGCTAAGTGACATCTGTACACACAGTGGGTTGCATTACAAGAAAGTAAACCAGGATAGGTAACCAGAAACTTCTAGAATGAGCAGTAAACACGTTTGCACTGTGTTCCAGAAGGAGGCACCATCTCTGTCTTCAAAGACCATTTGCTATAAAACATTGTTGAAACAATTGTCCCAAAGGCAGCCAATACCTCTGTTCACAAAATGTGCAGAACATGAGATCTGCATTATGAGTTGTTCTCATTCACACATATTTTTATTAGGCAAATGTCCATGTCATATCAAATAATATAAATTAAATGCAATAGGTCCCCCCAAAGTAACACTGGAATATGAATTTGACTTTCAAATATATAGTCTTAATTCACATGATGCAGAATTCCCTTCTCAGTTAATACTTTTAGAAACATAATCATACGATAATAATAATACAAATAAAATATATTATTACATAAATAATATAAAGAAATGCCCCTTTTTTCTAAAGTGACAAATTAATATTTGAATTGAGGTTATTAAGTTGGAAATCAAGTAGAAAATCAGTTGGAGGCCTTTGCAAAATACATTCAATTACAAGATTTAGAAGAAAAATAGATAAAATTTCTCTTTTTAAAGTGTTGATTCAAATGGAGAGATACCAGAATAAGCGAATAATCAGAAGGAAGGTTGTTTGTTTTCCTCTGTTGAGAAAGAAGCTCTTGAGCTGAGCATTGGCCAATTGTGAGACACAGCTGGTTGGTAGGAGGCTGTCTCTAAAGTTCACTGATGTTAAAGGATACCCCAGAAATGTGGGATGGAAAGAAAAGGAATTGGTTCAATGAAGGTTTTTTTCAGTGATAGATAAATACCAATCGAGTAATGTTTTGTCATTGTTGTTTTTGTCTTTTTACAGCTAGAAATACTTGCTTACTAAAATGCATGTTCTTATCTCTTTCATTTTTCTTACTCATGATTTCCAAATCCCAAGCCAGGAAAGATAATAACCTGATAAATCTTAGATATACAACATTTATTCAGATAGCAAAAGCTTCAGTGAGTTGTGCTTCCGACCTATAGTATTTGATAGAACTTTAAAACCTAGCCTGTTGAAAGTAAACTGAGTTTATTCTGTTCTATTTATTTATTGAGATAAATGTGTATCGCTTTGGCATTTTTAGAAGTTTAGACAATATCTTTTTGTAATCCATGCTGTTGTTAATATCGACCTGTGTATTCTTACATGCTATAACTTGAATGTGCTAGAAAGCTATCCCTTATACTTTTCTCCCAACCTAGTGACCACATATAAATAAATGAGTAAACAAATCAATAAAATTACATTTTGGCATCGAAGTGCCTGAAGGTTTGTGAATAGGATGTTTTTCCCTGACAAAGAATAAAAGCATTGATCCTGGAGCCAAACTGTTTAGGTCCAAATCATCCCTTTAACTTATCAGCAGTGTGACCACGGGCAGCTTACTTCACTTGCCTATGCCTCAGTTTCCCCAACCGTAAAGCGGAGTTAATAGTAATTTTTACCCCAGAGGGCTGCTATGTGGACTACATGAGTTCATATGTGTAACATGTTTGGAACAGTACCTGGTACATAGGAAGTACTCTGCAAGTGTTTGCTATTACTATCTCAAAAATGGCATTTTTTTCCTTTATTGTTTCAGATCAGAGTGAAGCCTAGGCCTTGGCAAATATAAAAATATTTACATCACAGCCAGGCACGGTAGCTCATGCCTGTAATCCCAGCACTTTGGGAAGCCAAGGTGGGTGGATCATTTGAGGTCAGGAGTTCAAAATCAGTCTGGCCAACATGGTGAAACCCCATCTCCACTAAAAATACAAGAATTAGCTGGGCGTGGTGGTGTGCACCTGTAATCCCAGCTACTCGGGAAGCTGAGGCAGGAGAATCACTTGAACCCAGGAGGCAGAGGTTGCAGTGAGCCGAGATCACGCCACTGCACTCCAGCCTGGGTGACTGAGCAAGACTCCATCTCAAAAAATATAAAAAAAAAAATTTACATCAACACAAATTTTGTAAGCACAGTGTCAGGCACATGGTAAACATTCAATAATTATTTGTTGAATGAATAGCTAGATTAAATGAATATATAGATGGATGAAGGCCATACTTTCATTTTTTTATTATCACTTTACCAGAAATTCAGTAATTTGATTGAAAATTAAGTGAAAGGACTTGGAGAATAATCCTGAGGCTGAGCCAGTGCCTGTGGGATTCTGTCAAGCCCCTGTGATTTACGTTTTAGTCAGCCCCAATTTCCTTTCTCTTTTAGACAACCTGATGTGGTTTGGATCAATGTATGTCTCCCACTTTTTTAATCTTGTGATATTTAGCTGTCACACAGGCCAACTGGATAGAAAAAGACAGATCTACGCCCTAAGTTATAATGGATAATTAAGGTGAAAGGAAAGTATATCAGTCACACATGTCTTGAGATTTGAGATTATGTGGGGCGACAAATAAAAGTATGCACAGTCCAACTCTCCTACGGTCTGTTATTCAAACCCAGAGAGCCATGGCATTGCATCCAGGTCTTGGTGCTCAGAGCTCGCCCACCATCACCTGTGGGTGAAACCTATTTGTAACGCAATTTGGTTGGAAAGCTCTTGAGTAGAAAAGACTGTCTCTGGGGTGGGGTGTGTTTCCATGTAATTGATCCAGATGTTCTGTTTCCCTGCCTGATTGAGTGGAGACTGAGGTAACCCAATAGACATTTTCTGACATGTCTTTGCAACTGCCAGACATCCCAGCAAAGGCTTAGCTCTGAACAAAACCCCATATGACTTGGTTCCTTCCATTTTGGGGTCCACTCTGTGCTAGAAATTGTAGCAGCACAGCTCCTAGGGATCAAAGATTATATAAAAAGAGAGTGGGTGGAAGCTCAGTAGACATTAAAATGTCAGAGAACATTTCAAACCTGTAACAGTACTGCTATTTCTATTAGGATCTGAAGAATCTGTTTTTGTCTTCAGAAAAATTAACCTATTGAGGAAAGTTGGCTCCTGATATTGAATTGACTTGGGGCACAATATGTGTAGTTTACATTTATTTTAGTAGTTCCAGAAAGCCTCCACCACAGAGTAAAGGGAAGAAAAATAAATTTAAAGGAGACTGTTATGGGTGGAATTTCCACTCCCTCCATCCCCCACCAAACTCATATGTCGAGGCTCTAATGTGACCATATTTGGTAACAGGATCTTTATGGAAGTAATTAAGTTAAAATGAGGTCATGAGGGTGGGCCCTAATCCAATATGAATGTTGTCCTTATAAGAAGAGGAGATTAGGACACAGACACACACAGAAAAAAGACCATGTGAGGACACAGGGAGAAGATGGCATCCACCAGAGACCCCAGAGACCAGAGAGACCTCAGAAGAAAACAACCCCACTGACACCTGGCTCTCGAACTTCCAGCCAGAAATGTGAAGAAATAAATTTTTGTTGCTTAAGCCACCCAGTCTGAGGTGCTTTGTTACAGCAGCCATAATAACTAATACAGAGACAAAAGAATAAAGATATTTAGAGGTGGAAAAGCAGTGACTCAGAGTTATAAGATTAAAACTGTTGTAAAGGTCATAAGGAAGGTAAAAAGTTTTGATAAAAACAAGTAGTGCCACGTTTTCATGCCCAGGTCTCTCCCATTTAGATTTGCACAATCATAGTCAACTTAATCTTTCTGAACCTCAATTTACTCATCTCTAAAATGGGCTGTGAAGTCCTTGAGGCAACCACAGAGATATTTCATCTTCGTTTACTATGAATCTAGGCCATGGAAAACAGTTTTCTATTGAATGAATCAGTGATTCTAGAAAAAGAAAGCAAAGGAGTTCTCCATCCTCAAGAAGGACTTAACAATCATTTGGAAAGAGTTTATTTGTGTGCACAGGAAAATATAACCAGGAGGCAGGTAAATGCTGAGAACTCAAGAGTTAGGACTGTAAACCTCCCAGAAGGAGAGCTGGAACTTGAGACTGGGAAGATCATAGAAGGTTTCAAGGAAAAAGTGAAATTGATTTATTTTTGAGAGTTGCATAGACAGACTGGATATGAAAACAAGATGGCAGCAGATGTGTTCCAGATTAAAGCAAAGGTAAGGAGGTAGATAATGCAGTATGCATTTTAAGGACAATTGGAGAAGCAGCTTGGAAATGTGGATCCCTTTGCATACAGCAGAGAACACTTTTGGGTGTCAGAGCTGTAGATTAATTATTTATAAGCCATGGCCATAAAAATTAATGAAGTAATTTCACCAGTTGTCAGAGGCAGAAGAAAGTTGTCCAGCCATTAAAATCAATCAGGGCTATTATGAATTCTATTATGGCAAGTGGATGTTTTATCCAATAGAAAACATTTCTTTGTACTCCTTCTGACCTGGATAATGAAACCCTATGATTCTATTCCACCCCATTGACACTTGTGATTATTTAGAAAGAGATTGCTGTGCAATCACCTTTGCTCCATCTAGGAAGAAAAGATTTGCCAAAGAAATAAACAGAATAAACAGGGCATCAAAATAAATACTTCCAGGACTTTAAAATGCCAGGGTTAGTTTCAACTAATATTCCAATTGCGAATCCCTTTACTCTTTTAAAATATTTATTTATTTATTTATTTATTTATTTATTTATGACAGAGTCTCACTCTGTCACCCAGGCTGAAGTGCAATAGCATGATCCTGGCTCAATGCAGCTTTGAACTCCTGGGCTCAAGTGACCCTCCTATCTCAGCCTCGCAAGTACCTTTTAACCTTTACACCAAAATAGAAATCCTAAGGATTGCCTTTTGACATTGTCCCATAGGCCTATTTAATCCATTCTATATCTCCTTGAAAGCAATGGCTGGATTTTACAATTTAAGCTTTTAATTCAGATTGACCTTTACCCTAGTTATCCAAATGATGAGATTTTACTGCACTTTCAATTTCCTATGGATTATATCAAAAGATAGTTATTGAGCTTCTACCATGCATAGAATTAGCTTTAGAGAAGAAATAATCATAAAATAATTGATGATGATGAACATATGTTCTATTAAAGCTATGGAGGCTTCAAAACCCTGGCAGCTGGAAAAAAAAAAAAAGAAACAGTAACTCAAATTGTAAAAAAGGGTGAACAGGGTGGGATTTTGCAGATGGTGAAAGAGAACAAGTCATAGATTTATTGAGGATGGCGTGACATGCAGAAAGCTGATGGCTGCATCTTCCCCAGTGAGGGGTGGGGAGAGAGAGTGAGGCAAACAAAGCTCTAATTAGTGACCTTTTATTCCTTATTAGCAACTTGGACCAGAGCTTCATGAGTGAGGCTGTTGAAGGAAGCGTTATTGGAAAAAAGCATAAGGACAGCGAGGGAAGCAAGTATTGAGAAGAAGGCAGAAAGAAACCAGCTCACAATCTAGAACTTAGCTTTCATCTTAAGTGTGATGGGGAGTTATTGGGATCTTTGGAGCTGACTTCTAATAAGATGTGAATTACATTTGATGAAAATTATTTTAGCAGTTATCTTCAGAATGCATTTCAAAGAGGGATGCAGGAAGTCAGGCTAGGTGAGATTTTGATCATCTGAGTGAGAGCTGATTATATACTGTTGTTTGTAACAACAGGGGTGATGGGGAAGAAAGCAAGAATCCTGAAGATGTTGGCTTGAAGACTGAACAGAACAACAAAACATGAGGGAAAGTGAAATGAAGAGACAAAGGTGATCCTGAATGCACAGGCACAGAGGGGCCCCCTATAGGACAAGCTGTTTCAAAGGTTACTTAGGATAATTTCTAAGAAGAGGGATAGGAAACAGTATCATCCACTGTTTTATAGTTTATTCTTGCCTGTCTTACAATGGTGGCAGAAGGTTACATGTTCCTATGACAGGTGTATAAATTAATCAGCACCCTAAGTTCCTGATTTCTTGCCCACCTATCAACAAAGATGTTAACGAGCTGCAGAACTTTGAATTTGCTAATGAAATACCATTCTGCATAGTTACAGCTTTAGCTTTCATGGTCTTTAAAATCTGTATCTCTTTACCACATCTCATCTTAAAGTGCATAAAATTGTGCACTTCCTTTGTATTCATGAGAGTTCACACTACTCATAGTGTATTGTTTACCTTAATTACCAGATTATAGAACCAAATGAAGAGCTATTTTTAAAAGTAATAACAATAACAAAATATCAATACGTCCTCAAAGAGGAATATCCCAACTTGGGAGTATGTTCTCTCAACCTTTTATAGCCAGACAAGAATTATGAAAATTCCTCTTCTCTGAAAATGTTAAGTTGCACTAGCTGACAGTCTATGCAGCGAAAAGAGGAACAAATTAGATACAGATGACCTGGTTTACTCTCTGAGCTTTGCCATTCTTTAGGATCCAAGACCTTAGGAGAGCTACACGAATATGCGAACAACACTTTCCACCTCTGTAAAATGGGATTTTGCTTGTAAGATTTGTAGGAAATTTCTTTCTCTGGTCTAAGTACCAAGTGGCAGCTATTATTACTGTTACAGTTTTTGTTGTTCTTCTTATCGTGCCATTGGGCTATATGACATTTTTTGGAAAGGGCCAAACTCTCAGGTCTTAGATCTAGACCTATTCCCTAACTCTAACTTCAGGTCTCTTGATTTTTAAGGAAGGTTGAGAAAGGAACAGATTTATTTTGGTGAAAGTGCTTCATAAATTATAAAATGCTTCAAATGACAGCAGTCTTTTAATGGAAAAAATTTGTTAGATGTGCAGAACTTCAGATATAAAAGCAATAGATGGTATTATACAGCAGTTAGGACTACAGTTGATGATCAATAATGACCGATTTGGATAAGAACATATTCAAGATTCTCATGTGTTTTATGGATTTGGACTGAAATCAAGAAGCTTCTTCCTCTGAGGAGAGCGTCTCGTGGGTTCTTGGGCTCTTTTTCTTAAAGCAGTGGTTTCACTTTCCAGTTTGGTCCTCAAGCCATATGTCACCTATGGGCAGCAGCTCTCCTTTCAGATAAGCAGTCTACAAGCTGATATTTTTGGCAGAAAACCACCTTCTGGGTAATAGGTCTGGTATCTGGAGGATTCCTGTTTCTGCTGTCGTTCGCTGACCTCACCTCTCTTCTGTGACTAAGTCTGTGTTCACCGCTGAAGTGCATGCTTCTTGGGGAGAAGTTGTGGGTACTTCCGGTTCCCTCTGTGACTTTGTGACTTAAGCAGCAGAAGCATTTCATACCATGGGTACATGCTCCTTCCCATTACCTCCCTACTGACAGGTGCTGTCAGAGTTAGAAAGTTCTGGAAGCTCCTCAAAACATAGACTTAAAATAATAATTATAATTAATAATAGCAATTAACTTCCATCACAGGTTGAGTCACCTATAAGAGATTGCATGGTTAAGTTTCTTTTAAAGTCACCTCTTAACATTTCCTTACTTACTCAGCCTCACTCATCTTAAAAGGTAAGTCGCATTTAAAAGAAAATATTCTTAACTTGCGATAAGAGCAGAGAGAAGTTTTCCTGTCTTATATTTAATGCATGTAGATGACTGGTATTCATGAAGTTAATTTTTTCTTTAAGCCACAAAGAAAAAAAGTGGTGCATGTTTTCTAAAGTAGACCGGTATCTGTAATTGTGTCAATACTGATATTTTTGCTTTTAAATTCCTTCAATATTCAAAACGGTAGCTTATCTCTATGAAATGTTTCCTTTTTCCCTGTCCAATAACACATGGGTGGGAAGTTCAAACCTTTGTACTTTTTCTTTGAAGCAATTGCCCTAAGCCGGGAAAAGCTCTTTCATCAGCAAGAATTTTGAGTATTTTCTCTTTTCTCCTGATCAAGTTTAAGGTGTGTGCTCATAAACAAGATATGCAACTGTCAATAATCATCTTTTCAGCAAATAGAGCCAAAGTTAATTTATTAAACCCGGCAAGCTGCTCTCCTAGTTTTCTTCCCCCTGTGACATACTGTCCAATTATTTCACATTCTTGTAGTGTAAAATAAACACATTGAGTCTGTTGAGATACTGCTGTGGTTATTTATTTTTCAAAATTTAATAAGGAGGAGGATGACCTTTCCTCTTTGGACAGGAAACAAAATCAGACCTGACAGTGATACATTATCAATTTTCACAACCATGAAAATATTCCAGAAAACAAGCAGTTTTCTGTGCACTCAGGTGACTGCAAGCTGGCCAATGAAGCCAGAAAGCCCAAATCCCTTCTAGATCTCAATTAACTACCCACTTACTTGAAAGGTTTTATTGACTATAATTTTGATAACGATGCATAATTATATCAACTTTCTTTCTCATCGAATTCTACTACAAATCCCGGGCCGAAAGGGGCACATGAGTCTGTTCTTGATGAACAGACAGAAAAAAAGAAGACAGAAAAAAAGAACTTGAAGAGTCTGAAAACAGGTTTAGCTGAGGCATGTGCCATGGTAAATTTGCTTTGTGAAACTAAGCCAAATACGTTTATTTTCCTACATCTGCATTTCTCATAATGTCGCAGGTAACATAAACAGGTTCTCTCACCCAACACTGTAATAACGATGGAAATCAATGATAAAGTTAAAGACAACTACATCTGCATATACATACCAAACGAGCAAACAAAAATCTGTCAGCAATCTTGGGGGAAACATGAGGCTTCTGGATTCTTCTTTCCTATTTCTCTACTTGCATTCTTGGCTTTGGCATAAGTAGAAGAGCTTTCATAGCCAGAGGCAGAACACTGGTGTGTGTGAGTCAGTCAAGGGCAGCAACATTTGAAGATTCAGATGCATAACAATATTTATAATTGAAAAAAATCTATATTTCATACAGATATTGCAAATTCCGTGGCAAAAGGGAGAAAGCAGTTAAACAAGCAGGGAGGCAACATACAGCTCTCCTCTGGGAGTTGAAAGAAAAAAATATTTTTTAGGATCAATCCTCAATAACCTCCAATTTTCATCTTTACAGATTGTTAGCTTGAATCACAGTTGTTCTTTAAAGAGGATGGATGTTGGGGAGAGGAATGGTTACTGATTCCCAGATTTTTAAAAAATGCAATGCAAGGAGAATTCTGAGGAGGGAAGCACGATGTCTGGATTCACTATTTTCCCCTCTCCGGGTGGTGGCTTGATGATGAGAAGATACAACCCTGTCATCATCACTCTCTTCTTAGGACTTGCAGCAGAAAGCACTCTTCTCATTGTAAGCAAGCTTCATGAAAATTAGCCTGGAAGAAAGAAGACTGGCAAGATATTGGCTATACTGTTGAAATTGAACCCTGGGAAACAAAGATACGTACATACCAAAGTCAAACTTTTACTAGGAAGGTTTGGATTGTCAAGGCTCAGGTGTGATATTTCAGTCTTGGTCCTATTTACTTAGGATGCAATTCAGAAGGTTAAAGTTGGCCCTGGGAGATCCAATAAAAAATATACCTGAGTCCAAATTAATCTAGATCTACAATTATTACTTTTAATTCATTACTATTATGGATATATATATATATATGTTAGGAATTAGCAGCAGAGTGAATCAGTATGATATTTTAAGGATTATGCTTTTATGCTTTTAAATTTTAGATAATACATTTCCTAATATTAATTTTAAAACACTCTCTTTGCCATGCTGTTAAGAATTCTACTTTTTTTTTTTCATTTTTATCTTCCTAACTTCTTATTGTGACATTGTTGGCCAGATCCTAAATAATTTTAGATACAAGCAAAAGTTTCCTTGTATGAGTGAATAGAATGCTAAGTCTCTTTGGAAGTATATTTATACATTTTATTGTAAAGTTTAATTTTGATTGTGCATTTGTGTTTGTGCTTTAGATTTCAGGATTATGGTAGCTTTCCTACCCAAGTATTGGCTGAAACAGCCAATACTCTTCTTTAAAAAATTTCTGTAAACAGGTTTCTACACATTGCTAACATGAATAAACAACTTTCCTTCTACCTCCAAGTTCGTCATTTCATCTGGCAGTCATTGAAAATTACCATATGTTGGGGGTTGACACCGAGACAAAATATTCAGACTGTTAGGCCCTATGGTTCACCTTTTCCTACAGGGTGTTTTTTGTTTGTTCCTTTCTCTCCTTGTTGTCTTTTTTTTTTTTTTCTTGGATAAAGCATTCAAGAAATCCTTGATGTGGGACAAAATTTTATTGTGGTTAAGACTTACTCTTTCCAAGATGAAACAGCCAATAAAGATCCACCAGAATGCTTTCAGGCAGGCAGCAACAATGTCTTCCACCTCCCTAGCAGGCAAGTCATCTGTGGTCTACTGCCCTCCTCTCTGTTTACTGAAAGACAATAGTCAGTGGGAAAAGCACTGCTCCAGCTTTCAATTCTGTTAGAACAGGGTCTTTTCTCCCACGATGGCTTCTTGGTCTTCTGAGTGAAATGTCCAGTGAGCTGGCTTGGCACATTTCAGTGGAGGATTTGGCACTTAGAAGAGAATAGCTCAGCTGTCATTTCTTAGTGAAATATAAATAATTCCAGAGAGAAGCAGAAGAAAAAATTAACAGTCCATTCTGAGTCTTTGTCATGAGGGTTCCACAGGGCCAATTTTTTTAACATGTCCTCTGAGATACTGGCCTAGCAAGGCCCTCCTTCCTAGTTAAACCAGATGCCAACCAAGATGGAAAGCGTCCCTGGAAAGAGAGCTGTTTCTTTCCACTTCATTCCCCAGCCTTTTTTCCTGGGGAAACCTTCAAGAAGGTTAGTATCCTGAAGATGCAGACAGAAGCAAGCTGGTCAAGAATGCTCCAGGAATCCCAGGGACCTCAGATCAACTGTCCTAAGGCAAGAAGGCCCTCACAGGAAAGACTCTCATACTAAATACTGTAGATTCCTGGAGACTTTTGGATGCAAATGACAGAAACCTAAATCAATCCAGCTGAAGCCAAAATAACAAGAGCAAACAGAAGAAGAATGTTTTGGAAGTCTACACTTGATTGTACCCTCGGATTTGAAGGCGGTCTTCAGCAGTGTATGCCTCTATTCTCCTGTATTCACAGGCAGGTCCCCAGCAACCCTGAGCCGACATAGATCTCTGAACTTGTGATCTCAAAGAAAGAAGGACCATCTCTTCCAATATCTCTGGCAAGGGCCAAGAAAGGGCTCTGATTAGGCTGGCCTGAATCATATGTCCATGCCTAAATCAATCTTAGTGGCCAGCAAGCTGGGTGGCCAGAATTGAATCAAGTGTTCATTCCTAAGGCTAGTGGGGTGTTGGACGAAGATGGGGACTTAGGGATCACTTGGACTGAAAAGTATCATTGAAGATTCAGGAAGAGTTTGTTTTCTAAGGCAATATCTATCAGACACACAAGAAAAAATATGTCCTCTGCATATGTGGAAACACCTTGATGAGGCATTAATTGAAAGAGACCCAAAGTGTCTTGGTGCTCCAAGAAGTAGAGCATCCCACAGGAAGCTTGCATAAATCTTAATGTCAATTGGAAAGTGGAGCTTGGGATTAGATTTTAAACACACTCCATTTCAAGCAATTTCACTGCACTTTTACTGGGTGATCTGGTCCTGAGTGACACTGTGGACTCGGTTATATTTGGGTTTGGGGTTTTTATCTCTTATTTTTGTGGTCCTGTTTTCTTTTCCTTTCTAACACTGTCCACGAGAGCACTTACACTTCCCAAGCCATTTGACCCTGATGTCCCACAGCTAAGCAATGGCATGAACATTCTACCCCTCACTCTCTCCCAAAATGACCTACCCTATACTTTAAACCCTAAAGATCTTCAGGGAAATCAATGACTAATATCAACTAAAATGAGCATTATTTGTAACAAGGTAAGATACTACTGACATTTTAAGAATAATCAGACCTCAATCTTATGGCTTCCAAACTTTGGAATTTGTACAGGAGAGAGAAAGAAAGGGCTGGGGGTGGGGAGAGAGAGAGAGAAAGACAACAAGAGGAAGAAGAAGAGGAAGAGGAGGAGGAAGAAGAAGAAGAAAAGGGAGGAGGAGGATCAGGGTAGCAGTGCTGGCTTCAGAGATGTTGAGGAAGGAAAGGGAGCAGAGGAAGAAAAAAGGAGGGAAGATTAAGGAAAAAATTGGGGTTTTTTAACCATTTTATTTTGCCAAGTTAAGGACCTTAAAAAGCCGCAACAAAACTACCATTTAATACCATGAATGCATTATAAAAGAGAAGATATTTTAATACCAAAATATTTGAAAAGGGTTTAGTTTCATATTACAAGAAACTCTCTTAAATTAAAAAAATTACATCGTGTTTTGAAAACTCACTGAAATGTCCTAAATTAGCCAGAGATCATTTAATGCTTTATCCAAAGCAGCACTTGCTAAAGATGAGTATTTGGGTACCATAGCCTTACCCCAGAGAGATTAATGATGGAAGTTGTGGGGCCATGGCTCATCAGTGGGAGAATTTTATGCCACTGTGCCCTTGTACCTGGAGATATAGGTTCCTCTATCTATAAAGGCATGACCTTGGTTCCAGGCCACAGATTCTGGTAGAACTTACACACGTCTGAATCATCATCCCTAACGGAGACCTTTCAGCACTCATCACAGCCTACATTTTACATAGAAGGGAAAACCAAGATGCAAGAGGTAAAGAAATTTGGCTAATGTCACATTCTGTACGTAAATAGCATAGCCAAGACAGAACTTTTACAAATCAGGACTCGGTTGGCACTCGGACTGAAGGCAGAGAGTCCGCCTCTGAAGACTGAACGTGCCCCTGGGTAAGCCCAAGTGTCAGGTGGGCAGAGATGGCCATAGGTGATGTGAAGGAGTCCCAGCTGGCTGGCAGTGCACTTCTGCAAAAGGGAATGATGTTGAGGGAGAGAGTTCCAGCCTGGCCATCAGGGTGTTGTGCCTGGGATGTGGAGCTGTGAAAAGGACCCAGACCCATATTGTGGGCTTGGCAGTGTTCAGGCAGTTTTCATGAGGTCCAGGGAAGACCCTACTCCCAGAAACATTGTATTACTGAGCCAGTTATCAAGACAGGGGCTCCCTGGAAGAAAGGTCAGGGCCCAAGATTCTAGAAATGACATGTAAGATGAGCAAGAGCAAGATGGACTTTATCGGCTTCAGAATATCAGCACCTGTGGACAGGACAAGCTAATTGTAATATGAAAATTAGAATGTTAGCAGTGGAAGGAATGTTCCACATTGTAAACATGAGAACTGAAGGGAAGAAATGTGTAGGATTTTTTTCCCAGTAAAATGGCTGTTGTCTTTAATATTTTCTTGTCCTTTGAGCTGCATTGCTGACACATATTAACCACAGTGTAAGAAAGTCACATTTGGATGCAAATGTGACCATGGAAGCAATATTAAAAGTAAAAGAAAAGATTTTGGTGAAACCATGAAGAAAGACATAGACTGGCTCTCAGGAGAACTGGAAATTAGCTGAATGCAGAGAGGCAGGGCTTTGTTGAAGCACTCATTAAAAAGTCTCAGCATTAAGCCTGCGCAGAGGAAGAAGAATAATTGGAACTGAGGAAGCTTGAAATCCAGATGGTGTCAGTCAAGATGGAGGTTTAGCCTTTGCAGCTCCTCAACAGATTTGAAATCTAGTAGAACCATGAAACCCTGCCAAGTCAACTAAGAGACACTAAGAGCAAATTAGGCCTAAAATATAATCTGGGGCCTGAGTTTTGGATTAGGATTAATAAGACTTTTTTAGAGACTCAAGAGACCAAAAGAGAAAGCTCAGACTGAGTCCCAAGGAAATCATAGAATGACGCAGAGGTCATAATCCCTACCAAGATGAAAAACAGCAGGGAAAGACTAAAATTCCTCAGTATTTAAGACTGTCAGAAGTTTGTACCTGAGGATTAACCTCCCATTGCAATAAAATTTAGTTATGTCATTTCTAAACTGATTAATTTCAGCTTGGAGTGAGTGGGATCAGAAACTGTGGCTCTGCCCACTTACTTCCCCTGCAACATAGCAGCCCCCTGGATATGGGAAATCTTTGGTGAATGTATCAGCAATTGAAACAAATGAAATATCTCTGGGACATTAATCATTAAACTTTCATATCTGTTATGACAAAAACAATACTCTGAGCACAGGCATTACTGGAAATTCATGAAATGAACCCTCTTTTTTGGGTCAGTGTTTACTACAGTACTGATTGTTTCAGAAAGAAAACTTTATGAAAGGAAATCAAGAGCATTTCTCCAACTCCACGAGCCCTGCAATAACAGGAAACAAAACTTCTATTTCTGTAGTTTTCCAGATAAGAACTGAATAGTGGATTTTTTTTGAAGGCATGTGGCAAGTACTGTTTAAGACATATAAATTAATGTCTATTGCACAGGCTTGGCTGGGTGACTCACATTGCAGCTTCTATTTCTGGTGGGGGACGCTCAGATACATTTGTCATGACTCCAGTAAATGGTAAAAAATGACAAATTGGCAGAGAAGAAGTTGTTGCTAACAATGTGGCCATTTCAGGCTTGGTCATTCAATGGGACCACTCTGCCCCAAGAACATTCTAGGCTGACTGTGAAGCACAGCAAAGCCTAACTAGTTACTATGCAGTTGAAGCCAATTTCTAGTGGCCTCCTAAGACTCCTACAGTTCAGATGCTCTCCAAGAGTAGACAAAACAATGGAAAGACATGCCAGAGTGTGCAAAGAATGAGGAAACATTTTCATGTTTCCATGTGCATTTTCTTGTTCATGCTTTCTGTTCACTGGAAGCACAAGATGTAAGCAGAGATATTGGCAAAGAATGATGGGGCATTCCAATATTGAGACAATGGTATGAATGAATATTCATAATAAAGGTCAGATGCTTGGAGGTTGAAGCAAAATCAGTTGAAGAGTTGCCAGTGACTGTTTACAGTCTTGAGATCTTCATGCCTCCAGCATGAGACCTCATGAGAGATCCTGAGACCTCCAGGCTCCCCTCAATGAGATCTTCCATGGAAACTAGCGCTCAGTCGCCTTAAAAGGGATCTTTCTTTGAATATGCAAAGAAGTGGTTTACTCAGTTAGTTCAGAACATATTTGCTAATTACAAATTATATACTTCAAGTACAATAGCTAGCTGGTCTATTACAATATACTTCCCCAAAGTTTTCACAAGTCATGTTGTAATAGCAAACATAATTAGGGAGGTATGTGTGTTTCATTTTAAAGTTTATCCTCTTCAGCAGCTCCGAAAAGGACAGGAAAGTTAGGTCAGAAAGCCAGGAGGCCATTTAAGACACAAATCTCTCAAAACACACTGTCTGAGCACATGCTGACATGGAAATATGTACATTGAGAGATTCTTTAAGTTATAATGCAAAGGTTCTTTTTTTATTTTTTTATTTTTTTATTTTTTTGAGATGGAGTCTCACTCTGTCACCCAGTCTGGAGTGCAGTGGCACGATCTCAGCTCACTGCAACTTCCGCCTCCTGGGTTCAAGTGATTCTCCTGCCTCAGCCTCCCGAGTAGCTGTGACCACAGGCGCATGCCACCACACCCCACTCATTTTTTGTATTTTTAGTAGAGATGGGGTTTCACTGTGTTAGCCAGCATGGTCTCGATCTCCTGACCTTGTGATTCGCCCTCCTCAGACTCCCAAAGTGCTGGGATTACAGGCATGAGCCACCGCACCCGGCCAGTGCAAAGGTTCTTTTATGGTCAAGGTTTTCAGCTTTTTAATCATGACACTGGATTATTGGCTTCCTTGTTTGCTAAGACATTATTGATGTCATTCCTTGTTGACGTGACTCAGAGAAAAGAATTTTTAATATTTGATTATGTCAACAATTGTGAAACATTACTGAGAGCATCAAAGTAGAAGAGGGTGAGATGAGTACCTTTGTTGAATGTCTTTTTGCTACAATCAGTAAATAACTGTGAAGATGCAAGAATAACATATCTCCACACCCAGATTCAGTCACTGCTAACATTTTGCAATATTTTGTTATGTATTTTATTTTTGCCTGTTCTAGACCACATTTATCCACAATTTTGCATCCTGCTTTTATTACACTTAACTTTAATACCATAAGCAGGTTACTAGGTTATTAAAACTCTATGTAAAGATCACTTTTATAAAGAGTGATCTTTATTAAATTGACACATAAAGGTTGTTTGCAGTGGGTTTTTTTTTCTTTCTTTTTTTTTTTTTTGAGACAGAGTTTTGCTCTTGTTGCCTAGGCTGGAGTGTAATGGTGCGACTTCAGCTCACTGTAAACTCCGCCTCCTGGGTTAAAGCGATTCTCCTGCCTCAGCCTCCCAAGTAGCTGAGATTACAGGTGCCTGCCACCACTCCCAGCTAATTTTTGTATTTTTAGTAGAAATGGGGTTTCACCATGTTGGTCAGGCTGGTCTCAAACTCCTGACCTCAGATGATCCACCCTCCTTGGCCTCCCTAGTGTTTCTTATTATAAATACTTTTGTGTGAAACATCTTTTCAAACAAACCTCTTTCCTTGTTACTTATAATTTCATTGAGATTCTTAGGAGTGAAATCATTAGGTCAAAGGTGTAACTTTTTGGAGCTATTGATATGTATTGCCAAACTGCTAAATAGAAAGGTTGTACCAGTTTATGCCCCAACAGAAGTTGATGAAAATACAAAAAGAGAATGCCCTTAGGCTTCATTAATTTAGTCATAGTCATGTGAGAATTTATGCTTATGGTAAACAGAGCATTGGTTGAAGATAAACAATTGAAATATTTTTGTTTAAGATAAAATGAAGGCAGAAGGCATCCTTAAAATGCTAATAAATGCTGAGAATTTAAAAAGATCTACTAGGAGTGTGCCAGTCTTCCCGATGTCCCGCTCCCTCAGTGGGGGATGTTCCTCCCGCGTTCCTCCCACATAGATGCAGTTGGAAGGAACATCTCTCTCCAAGAGACTAGATATTGGGAAGACTGGCACACTCCTAGCAGATCTTCAGAGGGAAGGCATTGAGAACAGGTGGAGGGAAGAGACAGAAGCTGGGCTGGAGAGGGAGGAAGCTGAGAACCCCACACAGAGCTGCCATGCACTGGGACTATTCCTAGCCCCCAACAATTCCTGCAGAGGGGGTGAGTTAACTGGCAAGGAGCAACCAGCTTTCACCACGGGCCTCTTGAATCCCTACTGGAGGAGACCCCTCAACCACCACAGACTCTTGAGTTGGCAGGGAAAGCTGCTTAGAGAAGTTGTAAGGGCAGAACTCCAGCCACGGTGGAGCCCACAGTATTTGGTAGTGGAGGACGTCCAGAGATGCCTGCCCCACTAGGCTTGACTTGCTCCTATAGGAGACTTTAACCCTAGGAAAACTGTCTGCTCTGTGTGCTGCAGGGCGATCTTGCCCATGAGAAGGAGCCAGTCTGATCTGAGCACCCCTCAGTCTGCTGGTGTCTTCTGGAGCCCCAGCCTGGCCATGCCTGCTTGCAATGCAGCCCCCAGATACCTCCTGGGGTCCCACATCATAGTTCCTGCACTGGTGGACTGTGTCCCCGACCAGCAGAGTACTCCAGTAGAGTGGCCCCAGTGGACAGGAACCAGCCTACCTGCGCCCCGCCCCCACTGCAGCCTCCTTCATGCCACCTTGCCTACAGACACTCGCCCAAGGCCACCCCCTATATTGCTTTCCCAGCACACATGTGTGGGTGGGCCTACCTTTCCCTTCCCTGCCAGTGTGTGGGTGCATGTGCACCCTGCCAAGCCACTGCTGCAAGTGCGAATGCACCCCGCCCTCCTTCCTCTCGCCATACCACCATTGTCATGGGCACATTGGCAGTCATGGAGCCCTCTAGCCCCACCCTTGCCAGCACTTCACTCTGCGCTGGAGCTGCTAGTGGGAAATCAGGCATGGAGACCAGTGGACCTGCCCCCAGCCCAGAATGGCCACTACCACTCATGTGAATGAGCACAAAGGGTGCACAGAGTCCTACACCCACCAGCACCCTGCCCTTGTGCTAACACCACCACTGCACTGATGTGAATGTGTGCACAGTTGCTGGGGGGGTCCCCACTCCCCCTGAGCCTTATTGCCACCACTACTGTTGGGAAGGCCCACGCGGAGGCCAGCACCCTGGCCCTGGGTAGCCCCCTGCTGCAGCCAACAAGCATGCAAGCACGCACCCTGTGACACTGCCACTACCACTGCTGCTGGCACATGTAAACAAGAATGGATCCTGCTGCCACCGCCTTACAAAGTGCTTTAGCTGGCACCACCCATCAGAATGTTGTGACCAGCAGTCCAAGAGCACCTTAGCCCCTCCAGCACAGCAGGTTCCTAAACTTGAGGAGCCAGAGATCAAATCCAGGGCCTAATACCAGGCTCCCAGAGTTAGAGCATGCAGTACAGGAGTCCTGAGCTGAGCCTTGATCCCCTAATATCTTCCAGTAAGGAAGCCAGTCAACTGAATCCACCTTACACCACAAACTCCAAGATCATCAAATAGGATTTTAAAAAACCCAGAAAACTCATCCAAAGTTGAGCAACTTCAAGGACTGAAGAAATATCAGCCCAGAAAGATGAGAAAGAATCAGTGCTAGAACTCTGACAACTTAAAAAGTCACCATATCTTCTTTCCTCCAAACAACTGCACTAGTTCTTCAGCAAGTTTTCTTAACTGGGCTGAGATGGCTGAAATGACAGAAACAGAACTCAGATTATGGACAGGAATGAAAATCACTGAGATTCAGGAGAATGTTGAAATTCAATCCAAGGAAGTTAAAAATCACAATAAGAGGTGGGCGTGGTGGCTCACATCTGTAATCCTAGCACTTTGGGAGGCTGAGGTGGGTGGATCACCTGAGGTCAGGAGTTCAAGACCAGCCTGGCCAACATGGTGAAACCGTGTCTCTACTAAAAATACAAAAATTTGCTGGACTTGGTGGTGCACGCCTGTAATCTCAGCTACTCGGGAGACTGAGGAAGGAGAATCACTTGAATCTGGGAGGTGGAAGTTGCACTGAGCCGAGATCATGCCACTGCACTCCAGCCTGTGTGATGGGAGCGAGACTCCATCTCAAAAAAAAAAAAAAAAAAAGAATCACAGTAAAACCACACAGAAGCTAACAGACAAAATAGCCAACATAGAAAAATATGTAACTGACCCCTTAAAGAGCTGAAAACACTCTACAAGAATTTCATAATGCAATTGCAAATATTAACAGCAGAATAGACCAAGCTGAGGAAAGAATCTCAGAGCTTGAAGACTGGCTTTCTGGAATAAGGCAGTCAGACAAGAATTTTCAAGAAAAGAATGAAAAAGAATGAACAAAACCTTTGAGAATTTCAAGAATTATGGAATTATGTAAAGAGACTGAATCTGTGCTTACTGATGTCCCTGAAAGAGATGGGGAGAATGGAAGCAACTTGGAAAATGTGTTTCAGGATGTTGTCCATGAGAACTTCCCCAACCTAGCTACAGAGGCCAAAATTAAAATTCAGGAAATGCAGACAACCCAAGCAAAATACTTCATGAGAAGGTCACCCCCAAGACTCATAATTATAAGATTCTCCAAGGTCTAAATGCAAGAAAAAAATGTTAAAAGCAGCTAGAGAGAAAGGACAGGTCACCTACAAAGGGAAGCTCATTAGACTAACAGCAGACCTCTCAGCAGAAACCCTGCAGACCAAAAGAGATTAGGGGCCTATATCCAAAATTCTTTAAAAACAGAAACTCCAACCAAGAATTCTATATCCGGCCAAACTAAGCTTCATGAGCAAAAAAGAAATAAGATCCTTTTCAGACAAGCAAATGCTGAGGGAATTTGTTACCACTAGACTTGCCTGAAAAGAGCTCTTAAAGAAGCACAAAATGTGGAAAGGAAAGACTATTACTAGCCACTACAAAAACACACTTAAGCACACAGACCAGTGACACTATAAAGCAACCACACAAACAACTCAGCATAATAAACAGCTAAAATCACAATGACAGGATCAAATCCACACATATCAATACTAACCTTGAATGCAAATAGGCTAAATGCCCCAATTAAAAGGCACAGTGTAGCAAGCTGGATAAAGAATAAAAACCCAATGGTATACTGTCTTCAAGAGACCCATCACACGTGCAATGAGGCCTATAGGCTCAAAATAAAGGGATAGAGAAAAATCTACCAAGCAAATGGAAAACTGAAAAGAGCAGGGGTTGCCATCCTAATTTCAGACAAAACAGACTTAAACCAACAAAGAACAAAAAAGACAAAGAAAGGGCCAGGTGTGGTGGCTCACACCTGGCCAAGGCGGGCAGATCACAAGGTCAGGAGATCGAGACCATACTGGCTAACAGGGTAAAACCCTGTCTCCACTAAAAAAAAAAAAAAAAAAAAAAATATATATATATATATATATATAGAAGGGCATTACATAATGGTAAAGAGTTCATTTCAACGAGAAGACCTAATTATCCTAAATACATATGCACCCAACACAGGAGCACCCAGATTCATAAAGCAAGTTTCCTAGAGGCCTTCAAAGAGACTTAGACTCCCACACAATAACAGTTTGAACCTTCAACACTCCACTGACAGTATTAGATAGATTACTGAGGCAGAAAATTAACAAAGATATTCAGAACCTGAACTCAACACTGGACCAAATGGATCTGATACCTGGAGAGATCTACAGAACTCTCCACCCCAAAACAACAGAATATACATTATATCATCCACACTCTTGGACCACAGCACAGTAACAATAGAACTCAATATGAAGAAAATTGTTAAAAACTATACTTTTACATGGAAATTAAATATTCTGCTCCTGGATGACTTTTGAGTAAACAACATACCAGAATCTCTGGAACACAGCTAAGGCACTATTAGGAGGAAAATTTATAGTACTAAAGGCCCATATTAAAAAGTTAGAAGGTATCAAATTAATAATCAAACATCACAACTAAAAACTAGAGAAACAAGAGCAAACCAACCCCGAAGGTAGATGAATACAAGAAATAATCAAAATGAGAGCTGAACTGAAGGAGACTGAGACATAAAACACCACTCAAAAAATCAATGAAACCAGGAGCTGGCTTTTTGAAAAAAATTAATAAGAAAAATAGGCTGCTAGCTAGACTAATATAGAAGAAAAGAGAGATTTAAAAAAAACAATTAGAATTACCACTGATCTCACAGAAATACAAATAACCAACAGAAACTATTATGAACACCTATATGCACACAAACTACAAAATCTTGAAGAAATGGATAAATTCCTGGACACATACACCCCCTCCCAAGACTGAACAAAGAAGAAATCGAATCCTTGAACAGACCAGTAATGAGCTCTGAAATTGAATTCATAATAAATAGCCTACCAACAAAAAGAAGCCCTGGACCAGACAGATTCACAGCCAAATTCTGCCAGATGAACAAAGAAGAGCTGGCACCATTCCTACTGAAACTATTCCAAAAATAAATAAATAATAATAATGAGGAAGGACTCTTCCCCAACTCATTCTGTCAGGCCAGCATCATTCTGATATCAAAACCTGGCAGGGACATAACAACAAAGAAAACTTCAGGCCGATATCCTTGATGAATATAGATGCAAAAATCCTCAAAAAAATATGAGCAAACTGAATGCAGCAGCACATTAAAAAGCTCATCCACCACAATCAAGTAGACTTTATCCCTGGGACACAAGGTTGGTTCAACAAACACAAACCA
The DNA here is from genome assembly GCF_029289425.2 of Pan paniscus. Taxonomy (NCBI): domain Eukaryota; kingdom Metazoa; phylum Chordata; class Mammalia; order Primates; family Hominidae; genus Pan; species Pan paniscus. The sequence goes on from NC_073254.2 coordinate 27,153,602, forward strand.
ATAAATGTGATTCATCACATATACAGAATTAAGGACAAAAACCACATGATCACCTCACTAGATGCAGAATAGGCTTTTGGTAAAATTTAACATCCTTTTATGTTAAAAACCCTCAACAAACTAGGCATTGAAGGGACATAGCACAAAATAATAAGACACACCTATGACAAACCCACAGCAAACATCATACTGAATGGCAAAAGCTGGAAGCATTCCCCTTGAAAACTGGCACAAGATGAGGTTGCCCTCTCTCACCACTCTTATTCAACATAGTATTGGAAGTCCTGGCCAGAGCAATCAGACAAGAGAAGAAATAAAGGGCATCCAAGTAGGATGAAAGGAAATCAAACTATTCCTGTTTGCAGATGACATGGTTCTATATCGAGAAATCCCACCATCTCTGCTCAAAAGATCCTACATCTGATAACAACTTAAGTTTCAGCATACAAAATTCATGTACAAAAATTACTAGCATTCCTATACATCAACAACAGCCAAGCTGAGAGCCAAATCAGGAAGGCAATCCCATTCACAATAGCCACAAAAAATATAAAATACTTAGGAATACAGCTAACCAGGGAGGTGAAAGATCTCTACAATGAGAATTATAAGTCACTGCTCAAAGAAATCAGATAAGACACAAACAAATTGAAAAACATTCTATGCTCATGAGTGGGAAGAATCAATATCGTTGAAATAGCCATACTGCTCAAAGCAATTTACAGATTCAGTGCTATTACTATCAAACTACCAATGATATTCCTCACAGAACTAGAAAAAACTATTCTAAAATTCATATGGAACCAAAAAAGAGCCTGAATAGCCAAAGGAATTCTAAGCAAAAACAACAAAGCAGGAGGCATCACACTACCTGACTTCAAACTATACTACAGGGCTATAGTAACCAAAACAGCATGGTACTGGTACAAAAAGAGAAACATAGACCAGTGGAACAGAATTTCCCAGAAATAAGTCCATTGATAAAAAAGAAATGGGGAAAGGACTCTCTATTCAATAAATGGTGCAGGGATAACTGGCAAGCCATATGCAGAAGATTGAAACTGAACCCCTTCCCTGCACCATATAGAAAAATCAACTCAAGATGGATTAAAGACTTAAATGTAAAACCCCAAACTATTAAAAACCCTGGAAGACAACCTAGGCAATACAATTTTGGACATAGGAACTGGCAAAGATGTCATGATGAAGACACAATTTTGCAATTGTCAAAAGCAATTGCAACAAAAGCAAAAATTGACAAATGGAATCAAATTAAACTAAAGAGCTTCTGCAGAGCAAGAGAAGCTATCAACAGAGTAAACAGGCAATCTACAGAATGGGTGAAAATATTTGCAAATAATTCATCTGACTAAGGTCTAATATCAAGCATCTGTAAGGAACTTAAATTTACAAAAAAATAAACAACCCCATTAAAAAGTGGGCAAAGAACATGAACAGACATTTTCAAAAAAAGACATACTTGCGGCCAACAAGCATATGAAGAAAAGTTCAATATCACTAATCATTAGAGAAATGCAAATCAAAACCACAATGAGATACCATCTCACACCAGTCAGAATGGCTATTATTAAAAAGTCAAAAATAACAGATGCTGGCAAGGTTGCAGAGAAAAGGGAATGCTAATACATTGTTGACAGGAGTGTAAATTAGTTCAAACATTGTGAAAAGTAGTGTGGTGATCCCTCAAAGAGCTAAAAACAGAGCTACCATTTGACCCAGCAATTCCATTACTGGGTATATACCCAAAGGAATATAAATCATTCTGTTGTAAAAAACATGCACACCTATGTTCACTGCAGCACTATTCACAATAGCAAAGACATAGAATCAACCTAAATGCCTATCAGTGGTAGACTGGATAAAGAAAACGTGCTGCATATACATCTTGGAATACTATGTAGCCATAAAGAAGAACAAGATCATGTCCTTTGCAGAAACATGGATGGGGCTAGAGGCCATTATCCCTAGCAAACTGACGCAGGAACAGAAAACCAAATATTGCACGTTCTCACTTATAAATGGGAGCTAAATTATGAGAATACATGGACACAAAGAGGGAAACAACAAACACTGAGGTCTACTATGAGAGTGGAGGTGGGGAGGAGGGAGAGGATCAGGAAAAATAGCTATTGGGTACTAGGCTTAATGCCTGAGTGAGGAAATAATCTGTACAACAAACCCCCATGACACAAGCTTACCTGTATAACAAACCTGCATATGTACTCCTGAACCTAAAAGTTAAAAATAAAAATAAAAATAAAAAATTTATGGTAACACACAAATATATATATTCATAATTCGTAGCTGGGGAAACTTTGCAAGCAATTTTTAAAAGTCCATTTCTTTAATAATGAAAATAATCCCTTATATTTGCAGCCTGCTTAAGAGTTTTCCAAATACTATTATAAATTATCTTTTATTAATTACCATGAACTTTAGCAAATTCTCTTGAAATAACTCAGGGCCTACCAGAAACCTTCAAACGCAAAATCACTTTCAAAAATACATGACAAAATTGTCTTGTGTTGTAAATTTATTTTCTTCGTTAGTTTTAAAATTTATATTCCCATGAAAGATCTCTCCTCTGGGTAAGGAATAAACTCTATGGCATGATTCTTTCTTTTCCAAGCAGCATAGGAAGGTACGCCTAGGAGATGGGCTGAATAGTGAGTTTATACCCATCTGTCTTTGCATCTTCTTCATATCAAAAGTAGGAAAAATACTCATGGATTGGAAGAATCAATATCATTAAAATGGCCATACTTCCCAAAGCAATTTACAGATTCAATGCTATTCCTATCAAACTATCAACATCTTTCTTCATGGAATTAGAAAGAAAAAAAAAACTCTTTTAAAATTCACATGGAACCAAAAATAACCCTAAATTAGCCAAAACAATCTTAAGCAAAGAGGACAAAGCCAGAAATATCACACTAGTCAACTTTAAACCACACTATAAGTCTACAGTAACCAAAACAGCATGGTTCTGGAACAAAAACAGACACATAGACCAATGGAACAGAAAAAAAAAAAAACCTCAGAAATAAAGCCACACACCTACAACCATCTTCCACAAGACCAACAAAAACAAACAATGGGTAAAGGACTCCCTGTTAAATAAATGGTGCTAGGATAGCTGGCTAGCCATATGCAGAAGAATAAAACTAGACCCCTACTTTTCACTGTGTACAAAACTTTACTCAACATGGATTAAAGATTTAAATGCAAGACTTTAAACTATAAAAATCCTAGAAGTAAACAGAAAATACCCTTTTCAACAAATTGATCTTGGCAAAGAATTTTGACAAATTCCCCACAAGCAATTGCAACAAAAACAAAAATTGACATGTGGAACCTAATTAAAAGAAAGAGCTTCTGCACAGCAAAAGAAACTATCAACAGAGTAAACAGACAACCTACAGAATGAGAGAAAAGTGTCACAAGCTATGCATTGACAAAGGTCTAATAACCAGAATCTATAAGGAACTTCAACAATGGAACAAGCGAAAAACAATCCCATTAAAAAGTGGGCAAAGGATATGAACAAACACTTCTTAAAAGAACATACAAGCAGCCAAGAAGCATATGAATAAATGCTCAGTATCACTAATCATCAGAGAAATGCAAATTAGAACTATGATGACATACCATCTCACACCAGTCAGAATACCTATTATTAAAAAGCCCCAAAACAACAGATGCTGGTAAGGCTATGGAGAAAAGAGAATGTTTATACACTGCTGGTGGGAATGTAAATTAATTCAGCCACAGTAGAAAGTGATTTGGAGATTTCACAAGGAACTTAAAACAGATTTACCATTCAACCTAGAAATACCATTATTGGGTATATACTCAAAGGAAAATAGATTATCATATCAAAAAGACAGGTGCACGTGTATGCTCATTGCCATATTATTCACAATATCAAAGACATGGCATTGACCTAGGTGCCCATTAAAAGTGGATTGGATAAAGAAAATATGGTACATATACACCACAGAAAGCTATGTGGCCATAACAAAGAATGAAATCGTGTCTTTTGCAGAAACATGGATGAAGCTGGAGGCCAGAATACTAAGCAAATTAACATAGGAAGAGAAAACAAAATATATCATGTGTTCTCACTTAAAAAAAGTGGGAGCTTAACATTGGGTACTCAGGGACATAAAAATGGGAACAAAAAATACTAGGGATGAATAGATGGGGAGCGAGAGAGGAGGGCATGGGTTGTAAAACTACCTATTGGGTACTATGCTCACTACCTGGGTGCAATATATCCATGTAACAAATCTGCACATATACTCACTGCATCTAAAATAAAAGTTGATTTTTCTAAAAAAAAAAAAAAATAGGAAAAAAGAGAGCGTGTTGCAGTTCTCTGAAGACACCAGGCACATCCCTACCTTGGGATTTTCCCACTTGCTCTTTCTTTAGCCTGAAACATTCTGCCCAGATACCGTCTGGATCCATCCCTTGCTCCCTTCCTCCAAGTCTTTGCCCAGAGGGCACCATCTCAGCCAGGCCTTCTGGCATAACCCTATTTAGAAGTGCAGCCACCAACCTCTCCCCACTACCAAAGTCACTCTCTTTCCTTTTTCCTCCTTTATTTTTCTGCATTGCACTTATTACCATGACTTCTGTTTGTTTGTTTTACTTAGTTACTTGTTTTTGTCTGTTTTCTCACGGGAGAGTATGCACTCCATGAGAGCAAGGGTTTTTGTCTGCTTTATTCACTGTCGTATTTCCGTTACCTGGAATAGTGACCCGTACACAGTAAGTTCTTACTTACTATGTCTTTGTTGAAGGGAAGAATGACGAAATGAATGTGGGGCCTGGAATTGTCTAGCAATATTTCTGGATAAACTATAAAGCAAGATAGTACTCTTAAGGGGAATCTTTGTCTTTGATGCCTGTCCTGCTAATAGCTTGCATTAGAATGTAACAGTTGTCCCAGGGATAGCTAAGGAAAAGAAGACACTGAGAACAGCATTTATTTTTATTTATTTATTCATTTATTTTTGAGATGCAGTCTCGCTGTGTCACCCAGGCTGGAGTGCATTGGTGCGATCTCGACTCACTGCAGCCTCTGCCCTGCAGGTTCAAGCAATTCTCCTGCCTCAGCCTCCCAAGTAGCTGGGATTACAGGGACACACCACCATGCCTGGCTAATTTTTGTATTCTTAGTAGAGACGGGGTCACACAACATTGAACAGGCTGGTCTCCAACTCCTCACCTCAGGTGATCCACCCACCTCGGACTCGCAAAGTGCTGGGATTACAGGGGTGAGCCACACACCCACCCGGGAACAGCATTTATTAAAGTGCATCAGACAGACTCTGGGGAGTCAAAAAGCTCCATGTTTGACACTGTCTTGCCATATGACCCTGGGCAGTTGGTCAACATCTCCAAGGCTCAGTTTTCTTACCTGTAAGATGAGAATGAGGGTACCTGCCTCACGAGATTGCCATGATTATGCAATGAGATGACATGTGGCACACAGGAAATGCTCAGTAAATGTCGGCCTGCATTGATATGCAGCAGATATTGAGATAAGCATTTAATGTACATAATTATGCTTAATTGTCACATCAGTGTTAGGAAGCCTATAAGCTCTTCCCAACATGTGTTCTGTGAGTCTCCCAATAAGTCTGGACAATGCTATGTAATTCATACCTCCAATGGAGGTTTATCTTATGCAGTAATGTATCAGGAACGTCTGCAATAAAAAGCCCCGTTTAACTTTAATTGGATTTAATCAAGCATTACCCACAAGATGCTTTTCTCTTTTTACACAGCACTTATTATCATTATGTGAAGATGGTGATTTCAGTAAATGCCCTTTAATAGAGACAGAATACACATTTTTTTTCCATTTAACAGATGAGAATGCTGAGGCTCAGAGAAGTTCAGTGCTTTACACAAGGTCACAGAGACAACAGCGTAAGTGCAGATATGCTAACCCTGGTCAATCTGATTCAGGAGACTAAGCTTATCACCACCTCACTCCACACAGCCCCCTAGTGTCTAGCTTGATTATGACTACTGCATAGAATGATGACCTACAACGCAGCTGCACTTCTAGACTTTTCGAAAATTCAAGACCAACCGGAAAATGAATTTGAGATGAGATTGTATTCAGTGAACCATAAAACCCCCATATTACATGAACTCTCTGGCTTGACCATGATTTAATGCTAATGATGATTTTCTTCTTTCTGATATTTATGTTGTAGGCAGGCAAACAAAAGTAAGGCCATTATCTAAAAGATGTATGAAAACAGCAGAATTAGCTTACAAAGAAGAAAACACAGAGAATCAAATTAAAATCAATTAATTAGAAACACATTAGTACAAATATGAAATCTGAAGCTATTTTTCTCTTGTCAAAGAGAACATTTGAAAATTTCAATACATTGAGTGAGGAAAAGTTGATCTTCAAAAATGTTATAGATTTCAATTGTTAGTTACCCAGGGGTGATCTTAGACAGAAATTCCACCTAAACAGGCAGCCTTGGTTACAAAGAAACATGGCTTCATGTTTGGAGACAATGTTTACTTGGTTTCTGAATCGAATCAGCCCTAAATTCAAATTTTCTAACTATTTAGTCCATTTTTAAAGTCTGAGGCCATGGGATTCACAGATAAACAGAGAGAAACTCAGAATTTTGATTGGAAACAAAGGAAAGAAAAAGTGCATAATAAATAGGGAAATCATGTTTGAAGATAAAGAGCCCTTTATTCTCAACTTCCAATAGAATTTCCAAGTATTTCCAAGTAGGGGTGTACAAAAGGGACGAGACAACCCAGATGAGGCGAGATGCCAGAGCAACATCCCAATTGCAAATTGTATTTGGTGCCAAGACAAATCATCATCTCAATTTAGATAAGTGGGAAACAGTTTATCTCCCTTTTATCTAGCATACTATATGAGATAAATAAGACTGGAAAGGGTGTCTTAAAAATTGGACCACGTATCGATGTAGCTCAGTTTGTTTTGCAATACTAAGTCAGTGTCCCTTAATAACTACCAAAAGAAGGATTGGTAGAAATACTCAAACTGTCATTGTCATTTGTCTGAACTATGAGAAGCATACCCAAGTTCTTATCTCAGCCCCAGACTGATCCACATGGGCTTCTCTCGAGACCTTTCATGTTTACTTGCTTATTTGTTCTGCTGGTTAAGACAGCAGACATGTCAGATCTAAGCAAGGCTTCCTGGGCATGCCTTCGTGCAGTGGTACAATGGCAAAATTACTATTCAGGTGATTATCAGTGGCAACATGAACACTGATTTCCAGGAAGAACATAACATTTTCCTCTGTACTATTGGTCAAATCCAGGGAATGGGACACAAGTGCTTGGAGAGTGATTTGTAACTGTCAATAACAGCAAATTCTCCTAGACTTCCCAACACTCAGATGAGTAGCCCTGGAGTACTGTCAGGAGAAAGGCCTTCTTTATATTCTTATGGTGTTTTTAAGGGATAATCGCATGCACATTTTTAACATGTTACTCTTTTTAAGATAATTAAAGACTTTGATTTTGCCAGAAATGCATTTGAGGCAGGCCTTACGATATCAATCTTAGAGGTTTGGAGGAGTCTGAGTATCTATGTTTAGTGCAATTTGTACACATTTTGGACAAGGCACAACTATTTATTTTGAGATCTCAATGTTTCCAAGCAACCATGCACTACAAAATATTTTAGAAAAGTCTTTTGGCAATGGCTAATAAGAATTTTCCATATGTGTGAATATGCATAGCGACAATGGGCATAAAAACGCATTTCAACTTCTGCCACTTCTTGGACCTGATCTTACCTTAGAAAGAAGTAACAGAGATTGAGCTGCATGCACAGGCTTGTTGCAGATAGTATCTTAAGACAGCCAACTATTTTTTTTCTTTTTTGACATGTGAAGTGATTACACATGATATAAACTGCAAAACCAATGCTGTAGTTTTTCTCAAGAAGGTATATTTCTAAGTTCATTTTTGTCAAGCAGTTAACCTTCTGGGGAAAGTGCCCTGTAGGCTAAACATTTTCTGCTCTTTCTCTAAATTCTTTAAACAAATGAAAATGCCTACTTGAGATTATCTATCAAATTCTTTCATAATCAAACGGATAGGTAGGGAAAGAGGGCATGAAATGAACGACTATTATTTATTAGTATATTTACTTGGTACTTGCAGGTGGCATTTCTAGAACTTGCCTATCTGGCTGACAGAAAAATTGAGTTGGACAATACTGTTTCTCCATTATGGGAGTCATGAAACTTGATACTTTGATGTTGGTTGTTAGGGCAACTTCCAGTCAACTGGCAGGACCTACCTTTCGGGGTTAACTTCTGGTTTGTCAGTACCTCATAGAATTGGTTATATTATAGGTTTTTCCCCTATCTGATCATGAACATTTTGAAAACTTTTATTTGCACAGGGATCATCTTTAAGTTGGAATCATGTGTTGGCAACATTCTATTTGTTATACTAACCAGAAAACAATTGCTCAGTTATCTATAATTCAAGTTTTACGCCTCGGTAAGTCTTCTAGGGAGCCTTATAAATAAATACAGTATATCATTAAATGCTGAAATCCTTGCAAAGTTCAGACACTCCCTATTGAGAGCTTGATGTATTTTAACACTCTGTTCATCTAATTCCTCGTGTTCTGAGTCTAAACAGATTCTGATTGTCATTTGTCTCCCCAAGTAGGTCTGAAATTCACTAATGATGCCAGCATGAGTATTCTGATTTTATGACAGTTCTATTTCTCACTGCAGCATAGTACTTTGGATACATATGAATGATGTTCTTCATTGGTTAGTGTCAGTCTGCCTGGTGATCTCTTTGCATTAACAAGATCTGGTTTCAGAGTCCACAAAGCTGAAAGCCAGACTGTGGTCCATGGTAGGTAATTTCTCCAAGGCCTTTGTGGGTGGTCAGACCGCTGGTCTTCTCCCCAGGGGAAATTCTCAGGCATCACCATGCGGAGACTATTCTAAACTCCTACAATGTTCTTTGTATTTTTGTTGTAAGGAAGTTTAGAAGCTGTGTGAGCAAAAGAATTGTGAAATTGGAGGTGGATGTTGGGGAAATCGAGGGGATAATGGTGTAGGGAGAACACTGGCTTTGAAGGGTGGGAGCACTAAGTCAGGCAAGGAGAGGGGCTCTATCCCTCTGTAGAGAGTCTACAACATTGCTGGCATACCAGTGTGTGGGGAGACGGAAGGCTTCCACAGAAGGGAATGTTTATCCAATGATAGCCAAATTTTGGAGGATGAGGAAAATAACAGTTCCATATCTATATTAACTTGAATTTGTCTCTATGTGGTATCATTAGTCACTGCTCCAAACGGAGTTAATGGGAATGTTATGGCTCGATTTCTGTGAACTAGGAAAGCTTATCAAGGGAGCTGACACTTCCTAGCTACTGATGGAATTTATCTGTGTTAAATGAGTCCACTCGGGGATGTCACACACATTATAATTTCTGCCCCACCAGGATAACAAAATATTAGAAAATATTCACACAGATTTAGAAGGGAAAAAGAGAAAGCTTCTAAAATTCAATTTCTTCCTTCCATTCTGCCCTGAACTTCTAGCGCAGAAGACTTAAATGGACACAAATTACACACAGTAATAAACATCAACAGAGCTTAGTTATATTTTAGACTCCAATAGTTCACAGCATAGTTTTTGAAATACAGGTTGTGATTATGCAGGGATGTCTCTTTTTAAGAAAGAGTAGCATGAAAGGTCATAAATGATAAATTGGAAATATCATGAAAAGCTGCTTCCTTGGGGGAAAAGCTGCCTAAATGGCTTGCAGTCTAAGGAAAACATTCACATATAGTCATGCAGATGCACAAAGTCATTTTACTATGTTATTTAAATAGCAAATTATTGCTGCCTATGAACACTCGATTGCTGTAGCCAAGGAATAAGACCATGTCAAGAACACTGTAACTGTGTTATAAAAGACTCTAAAATCCAGAAAACTGGTTATAGAACTAATTATTCCAGTTAAGGATCATCCACTTAGTTCATTGGACTACACTGCATTTTAATTAAATTATGTTTTCAGTAAGAGAGGTGCTGTGGTTAGGCTTTGTGTCCCCACCCAAATCTTACCTTCAGTTGTAATCCCCATAATGACTATTGGGTGTGAGTACACCCAAATCTTATCTTCAATTGTAATCCCCATAATACCCACACACCCAAATCTTATCTTCAATTGTAATCCCCATAATACCCACGTGTCAAGGGAGAGATTAGGTGGAGGTAATTGAATCATGGGGGCAGTTTCCTCCATGTTGTTCTCGTGATCGTGAGTGAGTTCTCACAAGATCTGATGGTTTTATAATGGTCTCTTCCCACTTCACTCAACACTTCTGCTTCCTGCTACCATGCCAAGAAGGACATGTTTGCTTCCCCTTAGTCTTCCACCACGATTGTAAGTTTTCTGAGGCCTCCTCAGCCAGGCTGAACTGTGAGTCAATTAAACCTCTTCACTTTATAAATTATCCAGTCTTGGGCAGTTCTTCATAGTGTGAAAACAGACTGATATAAGGAGTGAAAATCAAACGGTTTACAAATAGTAGCAGCATTAGTTAAAGGAATAGCCAAGAATCCTGATACTTGTCTTTGCTAACCTCTGTACTATTTACATTAAGACTTATGGCATTGAAAGCCTAGACAGTTTTAGTCATTTTCCATTGTAATTGTAGGGGTGGGGTGGAAGGATTAGGCAAGAGGACATCTCGCTAAAGAATCACACACCCAGTCTTCTTTAAAGCCTGTTGAAGAATTCTACACTTTAAGTCATCAGTATGTGACTTTCAGATTCAGTTTTTTAAATATGCTAAGATAAGACTCTCTGGGGGGGATGTGTGATATAAAGTAACTAAATTAATGGAGGTAGCTAAATCTTACAAATTTTTTAGGGGCTACAAATAGTGATTTAATCAATGTTTCTGGACAGGTTTTCTTCCTTCCTCCACCTCACCCCAAGCCTTCATTTCTAGAGTTTTCACAAAAAGTACGTGTGTGTGTGTGTGTGTGTGTGTGTGTGTGTATTAAAATCGACGTGATCAGAATTAGAAGTTTCCTTAAGAAATGTTCTCCTGATAACTAAGATGCTAAAATATTCTTTGGTATAAGACATATTGCTAACAATTTTGCTAGGATGCTAAAAAAGATGACTTTTGTGTCTCATTTTCTTTTTTTAAGCTTTTATTTTAGGTTCAGAGGTACATGTGTAGGTTTGTTATATAGGTAAACTCGTGTCATGGAGGTTTGTTGTACAGATTATTTAACCGCCCAGGTATTAAGCCTAGTACACAAAAGTTATTTTTCCTCATCCTCTCCCCCTCCACCCTCATAGTAGGCCCCAGAATCTGTTGTTCCCCTCTTTGTGTCCATGTGTTCTCATCATTTAGCTCCTACTTATAAGTGAGAACATGCAGTATTTGGTTTTCTGTTCCTGTGTTAGTTTGCTAAGGATAATGGCCTCTGGTTCCATCCATGTTGCTGCAAAGGACATGATCTTGTTCTTTTTTATGGCTGCATAGTATTCCATGATGTATATTTACCACATTTTCTTTATCCAGTCTACCATTGATAGGCATTTAGGATGATTCCATGTCTTTGCTATTATGAATAGTGCTGCAATGAACATATATGTGCATGTGTCTTTATGGTAGAATGATTTATATTCCTTTGGGTATATACCCAGTGATGGGATTGCTGGGTTGAATGGTAGTCTGCTTTTAGCTCTTTGAAGAATCAAGGGAGTTTAAATTAGTGGAAACTTTGTTCTCATTTTTAAGTTCTGCTGACCTGGGACTGAATAAAAGCTCTTCTACTCATAGCTATGTAACCTTGAAGATGTTATTTCCATTCTTTGAATTTTAGTTTCTTCATGTATACAAATGAGGTTGATTCCTAACATCCAGGGCTGTCATGTGGATTTAATTGGATAAACTATACAAATTCTTTGGTGCCTGGATTATAATAGGTGCTCAGTATTAGTTTTCCCTAAAATCCATTCAACCTCAACTATATATCAGTCTTCCTTGCTACTGTGTTAACAAAGTTTATTCATTATTAATGGATTTAATCAACAAAGGATTGTATGCAAATTGTCTATGATACTGTTATAACCATTATCAAAGGCAATAAGTGAAATATACTTTAATATTATTTTTCCAGCCAGAGAGTACTTAATTAACGCTTCTTCAAATCCTAATATGCATAAAACAGCATGGCACTGGTATAAAAATAGATACATCAAGCAAAGGAACAGAATAGAGAGCTCATAAATGAACTCACACAGTATGGCCAACTGATTATTGACAATGATGCCAAGAATATACAATGGAAAAAAGGCAGTCTCTTCAATAAATCGTGTTGGTAAAACTGGATGTCCACATGCAGAAGAATAAAATTGGACACATCTCACAGCATATGCAAAAATCAACCCAAAATGGATTAAAAGATTTAAATGTAAAACTCAAAACTGTAAAACTGCTGGAAGAAAACATAGGTCAAAGACTACCCAGTATTGCTCTGTACAATAATTTTTTTGAATTTGACCACAAAAACACATGCAACAGAAGCAAAAATAGACAAATAAGATTACATCAAACTAAAAGGCTGCACAGCAAAAGGAACAAATAACAGAACAAAAAGACAACCTACAGATTGAGGAAAAAATATTTATAAGCCATATATTCAATTAGGGACTAATATCCAAAATATAAAAGGAACTCAAAAATTCAATAGCAAGAAACCAAAAACAAAATAATTTAATTTAAAAATGGGAAAAGTACCTGAATAGAGACATCAGCAAAGAAGACGTATAAATGGCTAACAGATTTGTGAAAAAACACTCAACATCACTAGTCACTTAGGGAAATGCAAATTAAAACCACAATGAGATATCACTTCACAATAGACAAAATGGCTATTAAAAAAAAAAACCTAAAGATAACAAATATTGGCAAAGATGTAGAGAAAAGGGAACTTTTGGACACTGTTGATGGGAATGTCAATTAGTATAGCCATTATGGAAAATTATATGGAAGTTCCTCAAAAATCTAAAAATAGAATTACCACATAATACAGCAATTTCACTTCTGAGTATTTACCCAAAATATTTGAAATCAGTTTGTGGAAGGGGTGTCTACACTCCCAAGTTCATTGTAACATTATTCACAATAGCCACATAATGGAATTAACCTAAGCGTTCATCAACAGATAAATGGATAGAGAAAATGTGGCATATATACACATTGGAACATTATTCAGCCTTTAACAAGAAGAAAATTCTGTCATTTGTGACAACACAGATGAAACTGGACAACACTATGCTAAGCGAAATAAGCCAGTCACAGAAAGACAAATGCCTCTTGTTCTCACTCACATGTGGAATCTGAAACAATCATTCATAGAAGCAGAGTGTAGAATGGTGGTTACAGAGGCTGGAGGTGAGGGGAATGCGAAGATGATGGTCCATGGGTACAAAGTCTCAGACGGGGGAATACGTGTTTGTTTTAGATTTATTGCACAGCATGGTCAATAGAGTTGATAATAGCATATTGTACATTTCAAAGTATCTAAGGGAGGCCAGGTGTGGTGGCTCACGCCTGTAATCCCAGCACTTTGGGAGGCTGAGGCAGGCAGATCACGAGGTCAGGAGATCAATACCATCCAGGCCAACATGGTGAAATCCTGTCTCTACTAAAAATACAAAAATTAGCTGGGCATTGTGGCATGTACCTATAATTCCAGCTACTTGGGAAGCTGACGCAGGAGAAACGCTTGAACCAGGGAGTCAGAGGTTGCAGTGAGCCAAGATCACGCCAGTGCACTCCAGCCTGGTGACAGAGTGAGACTCTGTCTCAAAAAAAAAAAAATACACACACACACACACACACACACATATATATACACACACACATATGTATCAAAGAGAATAAAGTTCAAATGTTCTCACCACAAATAGGCAAGTATTTGAGGTGATGGATACAGTAAGTAGCTTGATTTAATGGCTCCACATGTATTCATAAATCATAACATCACTTGGTATCCTATAAATATATACAAATCTAGTTTGCCAATTTACAGTGAAATAAAAAATTCTAATATGCATATTAATTCCACTGGCAGGAAGATTTTATAACAGGACATGACATGTCAGGAGACTAATATATCTCAGCCATAGCTCATAGGGCTTCTTTACCTCTCAATCAGTGTGATTTTATTGTTCACACTTTACATGAGACACAGGCACTTTTTCTCAACTTACCTATTTCATGGTGGTGGCATCAGGTTGTAGCTTCTTGGGGTTTGAGACTTTGGTATCGTGCCGCTTATTCAAACTTAAGTTCCACTATTCTAGCTGTTTATCTCTTTCTTTTTTCCTCTCTCTCACACACAGGCACATAAATTCCCCACATACATCTCTTTACTCTTGCTCATATGCCTTCTCTTCCCCAGAATCTTGCCCAAATCCTACCAATGGCTCAAGACTCAGATCAAGTACTATTTCCTCTGATCGTTCTTCCACTGTTGTCTTATTCAGCAAATAAAGGGATGACTAGATGCAGGGCACCATGCTATGGAGACAAAGAAGACAACATGTGAATCCTTCCACAAGTCTAAATTCAAGAGCCAGAAATACAAAAACATGGATGTAGTCAAATATCACAGAATCTAGACTAAAGGGATTAGGAAACCATAGACTGAACCAAACGGTCAATTCAGCTTGGTCAAGGTGATACGGTGCAGAAAACACTTCATGGGTATGGGGTCCTGAATCTGACTCTGTGTACACAAGTATCCCTTACACTCAAGCAGATGTCCATCAAGTAGAATGGATATAAATGATAGTGGAGAGGGATATTCCTCAAAGAGGGATGTCACATGTGAAAACACAAGAGCTTAAAGCATCCTGTCTTATTTGGACCTGCAAGAAGTTGCATGAGATAGACACAGAGGGGTGAGGCAAGAGATAATTTAGGGAAAGGTAAGAGATGCTAAATCCTGATCATTTTCTGTTCATTCAACAGAAGTTAGGCATTGTCCTCAAGAAACCAGGGAGCCCCTGAAGGTTTTTAAACAATGAGAGCAAATGAGAAGATGTATGTTTTAGAAAAATCTTTGGAACAAGCATGGAGGATAGAGGAAGGTGAGGTTGGAGGCAAAGTACAGGTTGAAGATTGTATCAGCTCTTGGGGTAGAACATAGCTCACATTTTCTACTTGAAAGTTCCATTGTGCTGATAGCCAGAACTTTATTTTGCCGCTTAGTTGTTCTATTGTTATTACATTCATCAGATTTTCCTCTCTACTACTATATTGAAAAGTATTCCTGCCCTGACACACCTTACAATGTTTTTTGGTACCTCCTCTGCTAACCTTCTGCAACAGCCTCATACACACACACACACACACACACACACACACACACACACACACACACACACATCTCCGAGGAAAAAGATACAAATGAAGAAGATGGACAGAAAATGCTTTTATTTGACAGATTCCTCAAGAGGGATTAATAATACACAGCAGTATGAGTGTGGTCAGCAGCAGTGAATGTCATATACACATATAAGCTCTTAAAAGATATTTGAAGGCTAAAGAAACACACTAGAGAGTTGGAATGTGTCTGTCTTGTGATTTTTTAATCCTTTGGCTATTTATGCTATATAACCTAATTTAATTTGAACATTTGCATATAAAAATGCCTGGCCACCATCAACTAATACTCTAACTTTGACTTCACTAAGTTTGTGAGACGACTTTTGCCCTGAACACGTTACCCTCCATTTTTCCAAGGGAGTGTTTTTGGAACCTAATCAAACTGAGAATTTGCATTCAAAGGTATCCATTTTCTAACCTGCAAAGCTGACTTTTTAATCAGACTTCTTATCTGCAAGCACAAATTGGCCTTTGCTGAATACATCATCTTAATCGAGAGAAGATTGTATTACAGATGTATAAAAAAAGATACATGCTGTTAAGGTGTAATGGAATTTTGTGGATAAGTGGGAGGTTAAAGTAAGGGAAAACTCCCTTACTTCAGGTGTCTTATTCTTGATTTTAAAATTCATGGGTCTGGACACAGTGGCTCACGCCTGTAATCCCAGCACTTTGGGAGGCCAAAGCAGGTGAATCACTTGAGCCCAGGAGTTTGAGATCAGCCTGCATAATATGGCAAAACCCTGTCCCTACAAAATACAAAAATTAGCTGGGCATGGTGGTGTATGCCTGTGGTCCCAGCACCTTGGGACGCTGAGGTATGAAGATCGCTTGAGCCTGGGAGGTCAAGGCTACAGTGAGCCGTGATCATGCCACTGCACTCCAGCCTGGATGACGGAGAAGACCCTGTCTCAAAAAGTAAAATAAAATAAAATTCATGTAACTAAATAATTACGTGGACTAAGACAAGGCTATGGGCTTCTGCTTTGAAATCATTTTTTCCCTAAAGCCAACAACATTTTTTTCCATTGGCCTTCAAGACACATTGCAAAACACTTTAAAAAATTCCTGCATTGTGATAGTAATAAGTGGAGATCTAAACATTCAAGATTTTAAATTTATATGGATACGTGTGTCTAGATGCTAGAAATTTTAGATGATTCTGTAATAAACCAGCCATTCTATAAGGCTATCTGAATTCTCTTGAAAAGGTGCAGGTCTGTTGTCATGAATCTTTTGACAGTCTGCCAAACTATAGTTAGAAGAGTGTATGAGTCAGTGTAGAAGAGAAAGGGACAAGATGGGATAGGTGAAGAAGAAGAAAAGAAAGGAAAGGAAGAAATGGTTTTCTAAAAAGTGGAAGAAGTAGACAGCCCCAGTGCAGCAGAAAGGGAAATATCAGAGGCAGAGGCAGCAACAGAAAATGAAAACTGGAGCCTGCCCAGGAATCCACAACATAGCCAACTGCCTTCATATCTGTCCCCGCCCTCTTCTGCTGTGTCCTCTTGTACTGCAAAGTTAGAAAATGAAACTACATTACCCAAACTCCCTTGCAGCTGCGGTTTATAGACATGGTCTATGTTCTATTGATCAGCATCACTCCTGAAAGACTTGAATTTAGAACCAACCAAGTGAGGAGCAATGGAGAGGCAGGTCATACATGCATTTTCAGATGAAAATATCAAAGGAAATACCTGGCTTTGCAGCCAGTCAGTCTAACGGTGTCTCCCTCATCCCCGGATCGCAGCTCAGGCCATGTGATCCTATAGCCAAACATAGCAGTGACAATCTGAGCCCTGGACTGCAGGAAAGTTCAGGACAATGACTTCCTGATTCCCAAGCCTTTTGATTGTGATAGAGATAGGGCTTGCTTCTCTAGGATCTGATTCTCTGTTTTGAATCTCTTATTGCTTCTGTTATCCCTTACTTATACCTGATTGATACGTGCCGTTGTTACTTAGTGGCCCTAAAGGAGCCATGGGGGAAAAAAAGCCTGGGCAGTAATTACAAGATAAAACTTTACATTGTGATTATCAGTGTACGGGAGGCACGCAGATTATACATGCTACATCAGTATTGGCAAATATAGTCAACTCCACTATTCAAAGGTCAACCCCTCTTTATCATCAACTTTCCTGGCTATAGCTCCTAATACGAGATTAAGAGAAAGCAAAACTTTTGAACCAAGCACCTGATAATGCTCACAGGTCTTCATCTGGTGAGCACTCAGGGTATCACTGACTGTTGGTTAATATTAAATTTGAGCAAGTTTAGTTTTATAATTTCTTATTATATTGATCAGAAACTAGAAGTATGTAATTATTAATTATAATCTAAAAGTAATACAGACACAAAAATAGATTACACATGAACACAAAATATAAATATTGATATTATTTTGGAATTTAAAGGCTTACAATGCAATAGATGAAAACACCTTATTCCACAAATAATGTCAGATAAATGAAGTGTAGTAATTTCCTCAAAATAGATAAAGGAAAGATATAAGAAACACAAACAACTCTATAGAAAAAAAATCTAATAATTCAATCAAAAAATGGGCAAAAGATTTAAACAGACATTTCTCAAAAGAAGACATACAAACGGCAAACAGGCATATGAAGAGGTGGTCAACATCATTGATTATCAGAGAAACGCAAGTCAAAACTACAATAAGATATTTTCTCACCCCAGTTAAAATGGCTTATGGCCAAAAGCTAGGTAAACAACAAATACTAGCAAGGATGCGGAGAAAAGGGAACCCTCACACACTGTTGGTGGGAATGTAAATGAGTACTACTACTGTAGAAAACAGTTTGGAGGTTCCTCAAAAAGCTAAAAATTGAGCTACCATATGATCCAGCATTCCTACTGCAGGGTATATACCCAAAAGAAAGGAAGTCAGTATATAGCAGAGATATCTGCACTCCTGTGTTTGTTGCAGCATCGTTCACAGTAGCTAAGATTTGGAAGCAACCTGCGTCCCTCAACAGATGAATGGATAAAGAAAATGTGGTACATATATACAATGGAGTACTATTCAGCCATAAATATGAATGAGATCCAGTCATTTGCAACAACATGGATGGAACTGGAGATCATTATGTTAAGTGAAATAAGCCAGCCACAGAAAGACAGACATCACATGCTCACCTATTTGTGGGATCTAAAAGCCAAAACAATTGAGCTCAAGGACATAGAGAGTGGAAGAATTGTTACCAGAGGGGTAGTGAGGGGCTGGGGTGTGGGGGAGGTGGGGATGTTTAATGGGTACAAAACATAGTTAGAAGAAATGAATCAGATTTGTTTGATAGCACAACAGGGTGACTGTAGTCAATACTAAGTTAATTGTACATTTTAAAATAAAGAGTGTAATTGGATTGTTTGTAACTCAAAGAATAAATGCCTGAGGGAATAGCTACCCCATTCTCCATGATGTGCTTATTTTACATTGCATGCCTGTATCAAAACATCTCATGTACCCCATAAATATACACACCTACTATGTACCCATGAAAAATAAAAATTAAAAAAAAATTAAAAATTAAACAAACAAACACTTGCAGATAGAATCAAATGTGTGTTCTCCCACCATGTGTAAATCATCAAGAGAAGTTGGACTAACACTAAAAAACCTTGAGAAATAATCCCTAATTGAGTAAATAGGAAATAATGAAAATGTTTCTGGAGTTAGCTTAGAAGAATGTGTGGCATAGGCACATATTTGTTGAGTGTACTTCTTTTTCTGGTCATGTGACAATAAATTATAAGCCACATTAAAATGTTCCCACCAGTTTTTCACATAGGCTACTCAACATGGTTACTAAATCAAATTTATGAAGTTTAACCACCCTGCCTTTCCTGGCTTTAAGGCAGGGCCCAAGAACACAGCCCTTGCATGAATCCATGACATCAATTATTGAATAGGTTGTTCTTGTTTTATGCCCTATTCTCTGAATTCAAAGGGAAGCTTAGGCCAGGCATGGTGGCTCGCGCATGTCATCCAAGCACTTTGAGAATCGGAGGCAGGGGGATCGCTTGAGCCCAGGAATTCAAGACCAGCCCGGGCAAGATGGCAAGACCTCCCTTTCTATAAAAAATTTAAAAATTAGTCAGGTGTGGTGGCATGAGCCTGTAGTCCCAGCATTCAGGAGTCTGAGGCAGGAGGATCCCTTGAGCCCAGGAGTTCAAGGCTGCAGTGAACTATGATCACGCCACTGCACTCCAGCCTGGGTAACAAAGCAAGACCTGTCTCTCAAAGAGAGAGAGACAGACAGGGAGAGAAAGAGAAGCATAAATAGATAGATGGATAGATAGAAAGACAGATAGATAGAAGAAAAAAGAAACAAAGACTTCTCCAAAGCATCTTATTAAATGAAAAATCAGTTCGCAAAAATGATTCATAGGGTATAATCCCACGTGTTAAAATGCATCAAAAGTAGAGTGAAAGACTCAAAGGATGCATAATAAATGTTTCATAGCAATGCTTCTGGGAAGCAAATTTGGGATGGAGAACATATGAAATGAGGCAACGAAGGAGCACAGAGAGGAATTGCCAGAAGGCTGAAATCATTTTTGACTCCCTGTCCACCCAGATCTAAATCAATCACCAAGTCCTTTCAATATTGTCTTCTTCATAACTTTTGAATTTGTCTATTTTGAGAAGTGGTCATCCTCACATAACCTTCCCTAGTCTGGGCAAGGGAAGATTACCTGCTAGCAGCACTTCACGTAATTGGGGAAATGACAAACTATGCAATAAATGAGTGTTGACCATTGCCTATGAATTTGATGAAAAAGATAGAAACCTCCTACTTCACACCACAAACAATATACACATCTGTGACTTCAGCTTTGAGGTACTCATCTAAGTGGTCTCACTGCTTCACTTTTGTTCACCTGCGCCATCTCACTGCAGCCCCAATCCATGCTAATGCCTGAGCCATAATTCTTTTTTATTTTTAAATTCTACAATTATGTATTATACAATTATATATTATGCATAACCTGATTTTCAGTGTAGAATATTCAGAAGATATTGAATTATTCAACCATTTCCTTTATGAACCTCCCATGTCACGTCCCCACACATTCTCCATCCTAAATTCCATTCCCCTCCCCAGGAGCACTGTAAGTGTCTTATTATGCATCTCGCATTTCCCTCCTGTGCTTCTTAACGTACAATTGAGTGTCAGTTTTTGAAAAAAATAATAAATTATACCCCGTCTATGGTACGACTATATCATATGTATTATTCTGCAGCTTGATTTTCTCTTTACCAATCTGACTCGTAGAAGTTTTCATGTAGATATGTAAGGTCTGCCTTAATCTGTTTAATTCCTGTAAAACATTTCATGAGTAAATATATTGTGATTTACTTACTGATAGCTATTCAGGCTGATTCTAATTCATTGCTATTAAAAAATAAATTAGAGCTGGGTGTGGTGGCTCATACCAGTAATCCCAGCACTGTGGGAGGCCGAGGCTGGAGGATCGCTCGAGTCCAGCAATTGAAGACCAGCCAGAGCACATAGCGGGACCCCATCTTTTAAAATTAATTAATTAATTAAAAATACTGCATTCATGTGACAGACTCATTTTTTGTAGAATACGCTTCCTAAAAGTAGGATGCTGGGAGAAGGGGTATGCATTCCTTCATTTTTGATAGACACTGCACAGAATTACATTCTAAAATTACTCATTAGCACTTTCAATAAAAGTGCCTGTTTTTGCATATACTCATGCACAATTGATTTTATCTTTTAAATGTTTTCAATTCTAGTGGTAAAATATGATATTTGTTGCTTTAATTATTAATTCCAGAGATATTGATTTTTAATTCTAGAGCTATCAACCATCTTTTGTTTTTGCCTGATATGTCTATTCCTTTGTTTTGACAAATACCTGCATTTTCGTCTATTTTCATAGATTTGTTAATTGATCTGTATGAATTCTGTCCATCCGTCAATCTTTTGTCTGACATACAAAGCTTTTGGATTTTTTCTTATGCTTTAGACTGGCCTAGCCATAGATTTAAAAATTTTTCTATATTGTCTCTCCATAAGCCATTGGGAATGCATGTTGTATATGATGTGAAGTAGGAGGGTCCTATCTTTTTTATCATTCATAGGCAATGGTCAAAGCTCTTACATTGCATAGTTTTCATTTCCCCAATTATGTGAAGTGCTGCTGAATAATAAACTACAACCTCATATATACATAGTCTGCTACTGGTCTCTCAGCCTTTTGCCCTAATATATTTTTATATTTTGTGTCATTACCACAATGCTTTAATTTCTACAGCTTAATGACATGTTCTTATATCTAGTAATGCAAGTTCACTCTTCTTTTAAATAATTCTCTCGGTTACTTTTATAAACTTATTTGATGAAATTGTGAGTCAGCTTATCAAGTATCATGAAAAATCCCATTGAGATTTCAATTAGGGTTATATTAATTGCATGGAATAATTTGGAGAAAAACAATTATTTTACAAAAGTGAATCTTCTCATCCAAGACACGGGTAATTACTTGAGTCTTTTAAAATATCTGTCACTACATTTTTATGGTCTTATTTTATTGGTTTTGTATATATTTCTTGGGTTTATTACTAGGACTTCTCTTTTTATTTTTACTGTGGAAAATAGAATATTTTTATTCAAAATGTTATAATTAGTTGTTTCTGCTATGAGGGATTTTTTTTTTTTTTTTTTTTTTTTTTTTTTTTGAGACAGAGTCTCACTCTTTTGCCCAGGCTGGAGTGATCTCGGCTCACTGCTAGCTCCACCTGCCGGGTTCACGCCATTTTCCTGCCTCGGCCTCCTGAGTAGCTGGGACTACAGTCACCTGCCACCATGCCCGGCTAATTTTTTGTATTTTTAGTAGAGACGGGGTTTCACCATGTTAGCCGGAAAGGTCTCGATCTCCTGACCTCATGATCCACCCACCTTGGCCTCCCAAAATGCTGGGATTACCGGCATGATCCACCCACCTTGGCCTCCCAGAATGCTGGGATTACCGGCATGATCCACCGCACCCAGCTGGGAAATTTTTAAATTTACGTTTTAATCTTATATGTATCTACTTTTTATTTATTTCATTTTACTTTATTTTGTGAGACATATTCTTTTTTTTCTTCCAACTTTTATCTTAGGTTCCAGAGGTACATGTATGAGTTTGTTACATGGATAAATTTCATGTTGCCAGGGTTTGCAGTATACAGATTATTTTGACACCCAGGTGCTAAGCATAGTACTCAATAGGTAGCTTTTCAATCCTCACCCTCCTCTCACCCTCCATCTTCAAGTAGGACCCAGTGACTATTGCTCCCTTCTTTGTGTCCATGTGCACTCAATGTTTAGCCCCCACTTATAAATAAGAAGATGCAGTATTTAGGTTTCTGTTCCTGATTAATTCACTCAGGATAACGGCCTCCAGCTCCATCCATGTTGCTGTAAAGGACATAATCTTGTTCTTTTTTTTATGACTGCGCAGTATTCCACAGTATATAGCACATTTTCTTTATCCAGTCTACTATTTATGGGCATCTAAGTTAAGCATCTAAGTTAATTCCATGTCTTTGCTATTGTGAATAGTAATGCAATGAACATACATGTGCATATGTGTTTGTGGTAGTACGATTTATATTCCTTTGGGTATACAGCTAGTAATGGGATTGCTGGGTTGAATGGTAGCTCTGTTTTAAGTTCTTTGAAAAATCTCCAAAGTACTTTCCATAGTGGCTGAACTAGTTTACATTTCCATCAGCAGTGTGTAATCATTCTCTTTTCTCTGCAGCCTCACCAGCGTGTTATTTTTTGACTTTTTGGTAACAGTCATTCTGACTGGTGTGAGAGGTTATCTCATTGTGGTTTTGATTTGCATTCTCTAATGATTAGTGATCTTGAGCACTTTTTCATATGCTTGTTGGCCATGTGTATGTCTTTTTCTGAAAAGTGTCTGTGCATGTCCTTTGCTCCTTTTTTAATAGGTTGCTTGCTTTTTGCTTGTTAAGTTTTTTAAGTTTCTTATAGGTTCTGGATATTAGATCTTTGTCAAATGCACAGTTTGTTAATATTTTCTCCCATTCTGTAGGTTGCCTGTTTACTCTGTTGATAGTTTCTTTTGCTATGCAGAAGCTCTTTAGTCTAATTAGGACCCATTTGTCAATTTGTCTTTTTATTGCTATTGCTTCTGCCATCTTCATCATGAAATCTTTGCCAGGACCTATGTCCTGAATGGTATTTCCTAGGTCTTCTTCTAGGGTTTTTATAGCTTTAGGTTTTATGTTTAAGTCTTTAATCTATCTTGAGTTGATTTTTGTATGTGGTTAAAGAAAGGGGTCCAGTTTCAATCTTCTGTACATGGCTTGCTAGTTATCCCAGCACCATTTATTGAATAGGGAGTCCTTTTCCCATTGCTTGTTTTTGTCAACTTTGCCAAAGATCAGATGGTTGTAGGTATGTGGCTTTATTTCTGGGCTCACTATTCTATTCCATTGGTCTATATGTCTGTTTTTTATACCAGTCTCATGCTATTTTGGTTGCTGCAGCCTTGTAGTATAGTTTAAGGTTGGGTAATGTAGTGCCTCCAGGTTTATTCTTTTTGCTTAGAATTGCTTTGGCTCTTCAAATTCTTTTTTTGGTTCTATATGAATTTTAGAATAGTTTTTTCCAATTCTGTACAAAATGTTATTGGTAGTTTGATAGGAATAACATTGAATCTGTAAATTCCTTTTAGCCGTATGGTCATTTTAGCAATATTGTTTCTTTCTATCCATGAGCATGGAATGTTTTTCCATTTGATTGTGTTATCTCTGATTTCTTTCAGCTGTGTTTTGTAATCCTTGTTGTGGAGATCTTTCACTTCCCTGGTTAGCTGTATGCCTCGGTATTTTATTTTATTCTTTTTTGTGGCTATTGTAAATGGGATTGTGTTCTTGATTTGGATCTCAGCTTGGATGTTGTTGGTATGCAGAAATGCCACTGATTTTTGTACATTGATTTTGTATCCTGAAACTTTGCTGAAGTTGTTTATCAGCTTAAGGAGCTTTTGGGCAGAGACTACAGGGTTTTCTAGGCATAGAATTATACCGTCTGCAAACAGAGATAATCTGACTTCTCTCTTCCTATTTGGATGCCTTTTATTTCTTTTTCTTGCCTGATTGCTCTTGTTAGGACTTTCAGTACTATGTTGAATAGGAGTGATGAAAGAGGGCATGCTTGTTTTGTGCCAGTTTTCAAGGGGAAAGCTTCCAGATTTGCCTGTTCAGTATAACATTGGCTGTGGGTTTGTCACAGATGGCTCTTATTATTTTGAGCTATGTTCCTTCAATGCCTAGTTTGTGAGGGTTTTTAACATGAGTGTATTTTGAATTTTACCAAAAGTGTTTTCTGCATCTATTGAGGTGATCATGTGTGTTTTTGTTGTTGTTGTTGTTGTTGTTTTTAGTTATATTTATGTGATGAATCACATATACTGATTAGTGTATGTTGAACCAACCTTGCATCCCAGGAATAAAGCCTACTTAATTGTGGTGGATTCGCTTTTTGAGGTGCTGCTGGATTTGGTGTGCTAGTATTTTGTTGGGAATTTTAGTATCTATGACAAGGATATTGGCCTGAAGTTTTCTTTTTTCATTGTGTCGGCCAGATTTTGATATCAGGATGATGCTGGCCTCATAGAATGAGTTAGGGAGGAGTCCCTTTACCTAATTTTTGGGGAATAGCTTCTGTAGGAATGGTACCAGCTCTTCGTTATATGTCTGGTAGAATTTGGCTGTGAATCCATCTGGTCCAGAGCTTTTTCTAGTTGGTAGGCTTTTTATTACTGATTCAATTTGAGAACTCATTATTGATCTGTTCAGGATTTTAATTTCTTCCCAGTTCCATGTTGGGAGATTGTATGTCTCCAGGAATTCATCCATTTATTGTGGGTTTTCTAGTTTGTGTGCATAAAGATGTTCGTAATAGTCTCTGAAGGGTTTTTTGTATTTCTGTGGGGCTGGCGGTAATGTCTCCTTTGTCATTTCTGATTGTGTTTATTTGGGTCCTCTCTGGTTGTAAAGTCATAGCCGTTGCAGGAATGGGAAAGTAGGGAAATCCAGTGGCATCCAAGTGGATGATGGGAGGCGGGACCACTTCTGAGCTGAGATTCAAAGTCCCTGGCTCACACTCCATTGTACCTTCAGACTTCTCTTACAAAACGCAAATTCAATGATAAAATAATTAAGAATTTTAAGAAGGTACCACAGAGCATTGATTCTAAGGACAGGGTCCTTCTGAGCCTTACACCCAGTGCAGCTGCCCTGGCCACCAGCCCACGAAGCTGGCCCTGAATCTGTGACCTAAGAAAAGTTCCCCTAACTTCTCTGAGCCTCAATGTCTTACCTATAAAATGGGCATGATGAAACCTACCATACCAAGCTGTAATGAGCCTTAAGAAGTAATGTACCCAAATCTCAGAGCAAAGCACTCTGTTGTTTTATAAGAAGTTAAATATCTACTGCTTAAAAGAAAAGACCCAATACAACATTTCAGGGGACATTTTGGTAATGCTTAAAAATATTTTCAAAGTTTACTCAACAATTTAACCCTAAGCCTTTCTATAATATGCTTTGTGTTGGGTTGTAAAGTGGAAAAACAGCCATGGGATAATTTTAGATTTTTAGCCTACACCTGAACCATACCGCATGGAAAGTGGTTCTCGGTCACTATTCATGATGGGCCTGAAGGGCTGAGATGACACCGCATCCTGCGCTCCACCCTCAGAATATCTGGAGATAAGATGCAGGAATTTATGTTTTGTGTAAGTCTCTCAGGTGATTCATACACACAAATTTTTCTCTCAACATTTCTTATGCTCTCCTCCTAGATTCTACTTTTCCCATTTTGCTGCACAGTTTGCCTTCTGTATCTGCAGGTTCTGCATCATAGATTCAACAAATGGAGGATCAAGAACATTTGGAAAAAAATAATACATCAATAGAAGTAATACAAATTATAATACAGTGTAAGAACTGTTTACATAGCATCATATTGTATTGGGTATTATAAGCAATCTAGAGATGATTTAAAGTGTAGGGGAATATGTGCAAAGGTTATTTGCAAATACTTTATATTTAAAGGACTTGAACATCCACAGATTTTGGCATCCTGGGGGTCATGGTACCAATCCCCCGTGGATAACAAGGGGCAAATGGTACTTGCTTTATCACATATCCATCCATCCAAACCTCAGACCGTATGTCAATCTAAGGGAGGAGACCACCCCTCATATTGTCTTATGCCCAGTTTCTGCCTCCAAAGAAAGAAGAAGTTAAAACTAAAAGACAGAAATGAAATCCACAAACAGACAGCTCGGCACCACACCCTGGGCCTGGTAGTTAAAGATCAGCCCCTGACTTAATCAGTTATGTTATCTATAAATTACATACATTGTATAGAAAAGCACTGTGAAAATCCCTGTCCTGTTCTGTTCCGTTCTAATTACCGGAGCATGCAGCCCCCAGTCATGTACTCCCTGCTTGCTCAATCAATCACGACCCTCTCACACGGACCGCCTTAGAGTTGTAAGCCCTTAAGAAGGACAGGAATTGCTCACTCGGGAAGCTCAGTTTTTGAGACGTGAGTCTTGCTGAAGCTCCCGTCCGAATAAAGCCCTTCCTTCTTTAACTCTGTATCTGAGAGGTTTTGTCTGCGGCTCGTCCTGCTACAAATCGATCTACTGTTTTTTCTAATTCATCTTAAAATAGATTGCAGACATTCATGTACTTCATCCCTAAATACTTTAGGGTGTATATTATAAGAGTTCAGCATTTGAGCTGGGCATGGTGGCTCACACCTGTAATCCCAGCACTTTGGGAGGCCAAGGCAGGCGGATCACCCGAAGTCAGGGGTTCGAGACCACCCTGACCAACAAGGAAAAA
Organism: Pan paniscus; assembly: GCF_029289425.2. Classification (NCBI taxonomy): domain Eukaryota; kingdom Metazoa; phylum Chordata; class Mammalia; order Primates; family Hominidae; genus Pan; species Pan paniscus. The sequence goes on from NC_073254.2 coordinate 27,181,034, forward strand.
CCCCATCTCTACTACAAATACAAAATTAGCCAGGAGTGGTGGCACATGCCTGTAATCCCAGCTACTCAGGAGGCTGAGGCAGGAGAATCACTTGAACCTGGGAGGCAGAGGTTGCGGTGAGCCAAGATCGCGCCATTGCACTCCAGCCTAGGCAATAAGAGTGAAACTCCATCTCAAAAAAAAAAAGAAAAGAGTTTACCATTTGTTTACAGGGTTATTTTTCTACTGAGGTAAAATTACATACAATGAAATGGACAGATTTTAGGTGCACATTTACTGAGCTTGACAGATGCATACATCTGTGCCATCTGAACCCCTGTCAAGATCCAAAATATTACCATCAGCCCCAGAAAGTTTTCTCACGCTCATGCTCATTACCAGTAAATAGATATGTCCAGTCTCTCAGACAAAGCCACCATTCAGATCTTTTCCAACATAGATTTGTTTGCCTGTTTTAGAACTTCATGTAAAGGAATCATGCAGTTGTATACTTTTTTGCAAGGTTCCTTTCATTGATCAGGATTTTTGCAATCCATCCATGTTGCTGCATGTATCAGTAATTTGTCCCATCTTATCTCTAAACAGTATCTCACCATATCAATATACTACCATTTGTTTCTACATTATCCTACTGATAGACATCTGTGATGTTTCCAATTTAAGGCTATTATAAATAAAACTATGAACACTTTTGTACAAGCCTTTATAGACTTACATTTTCATCTCCCTGGTGTAAACACTTACAAATGGAATTGGTGGGTCGTAGAGCAAGTGTATATTTACTTTTATAAAATAGAAGCTCTTTTTCCAGGGTGGTTATAGTAGTTAATACTGTCACAACCATCTTGATGGTTGCTCCTCATCCTCGTCATTTAGTGAGTCTTTTAAATTTGATTTTAGTCATTCTGGTAGATATTCAGTGATAACTCATTGTGGTTTTAACTTGAATTTCTCTGATGACTATTGCTTTTGAACACTTTTTGCATGTCCATTGGACATTCAAATATCTTTTCTGTGAGGTGTCCATTTAAATCTTGAGCCATTTTTAAATGAGTTGTCTTTTTATTTTTAAGTTGTAAGAGTTTTTTTTTAATATATTCAGGATTCTAGATATCCTTCACCAGACACATTTTGCAAATAGTTTTGCTCAATCTAAGCTTTTCTTATTTATTTATTTATTTTTATTTTGAGACAGAGTCTCTCTCTGTCGCCCAGGCTGGAGTGCAGTGTTGCTATCTCGGCTCACTGCAACCTCTGCCTCCCGGGTTCAAGCGATTCTCCTGCCTCAGCCTCCGTAGCAGCCGGGATTACAGGCGAGTGCCACCACGCCCGGCTAATTTTTGTACTTTTAGTAGAGACGGGGTTTCACCATGTTGGTCAGGCTGGTCTCGAACTCCTGACCTCAAGTGATCTGCCCGCCTCAGTCTCCCATAGTGCTGGGATTACAGGCATGAGCCATCGTGCCCGGCCAGCTCTTCCTTTCTTAATAGTGTCTTTTGAAGAACAGACTTTAAAATTTTTGATTCAGTTCAATTTAGTACTTGTCATGTATGATTAATGCTCTCACACTAATCTTTGAGTATTTTGCTGTATATTCTCTTATCTTCTCGAAGTTCCTAGCTAAACCATACTGTGAACCAGCAAACCTCTCCTATTTCCTTTGCTCCTCATTCTGTGACATCATTCTTCTCCAAGTCTCTGAAAGATAAATTCCAAAAAAGTGAACTTAATAGGCACTTTTAAATTAAAAAGTCCCTTGTGCACTATGCCAGCGTTTGGTAATTATCATGTTTAGAGAACAGCACAGGCTGTCTTTGTTTCCTGTTGTTCATATTCTTCAGAGTCACACACTTCTTTCTACCTTAAAAAAATTCCCAACAGTGTCACGCTCAAGGCCATGATTTAATGTCTTCATAATTATGAAATTCCTGTGAAAAGGGAAGGGAAAGATTGGGATAATCCTAGTGAACTCCTTAGGCTCTCTCTCCCTCTTTTACCCCAATGGTCTGCGTTTAGAAACAATCACCTACAGATCTTACAACATCTGTCAGAGAGGCTTAGTAAGGCCATTATCTTCCATGAGAAAAAGCAGACACAGGACTAAGGCACCTTGCCTAAGGCCACTGAGGGGAGCTTGGAACAGAAGCCAGTCCCCTATCAGGAGATGCCAGTTGCCTCTGAAATTCCACGATCAGAACAGGCAGAACACAAAAGAGAAATCCACTGAGGAGAGGAAATGTTTTCCCACAAAAGCAATTTCCTCCAATTTGTATTTCAGCAACAAATTTGTTTCCAGTTTCAGATGCCACTATTCAAAAATGACCTGTTGCCTTTTGATTATAATAGAACCTCTCTCATTCTTCAATGACTTGCTTGTAAATATTTATCAATACAGCTTGGCCCTTCGCCCCCTTTCTCTGGCTTTATTGTGGTGAGCCCCCAGCACTGCCAACATTTCTCAAACCTTTGTGACTGTTGTGTCTTTCACGTGGGTCTGTGTGCTTTCTCCTTTGGTCTATGAGGTGCTATAAACATTTACAACTGAACTGTCAACATGTATAAATAAAGAACTGTAAATTTTTACAGTTCAGTGCCCTTTATTACGCTTTTATGCTCTTTCATGGATCCAGAAGATTTGCTTTATCTCCAGAAACTGAAGCAATAGATTAGATTACTTTAAACGTGTTACTTAGTCCCAGTTGCACTAACATCCTGAAATTGCCCCATTCCTATAATTAGATGTGTTTTCTCTTTAGTTAGAATATGGTTTATTACTGACAGAAACAAAGTCTTGATTAAAATTTCAGTCATCCTCTCATTGTCAATTATAGTTGTCTAAGGCGGTAGTTCCAAAACTTTTAGCAGGTCTCGGAATTTCCTGGAGAACTTGTTAAACAAAGATGACAGAGCCCCACCTCCAGAGTTTCTGATTTCGGAAGTCTGTGATGGAGCTGGAAATTTGCATTTCTGACAGCATCCCTAGGGATTTTGACGTTGCTTGGTTCTGGAACCTAAAGCATTGGTTTGGTTCTTCCCCTTGAAGAAAACAAGGATATTTCCTTTTAGTTTGTATTTCAGCAAGTGATCACCTTATTCCTGCATGCTGAGCTTTGCAGAATCTTGAGGTTTTGTCTTCACAGAATGCAGGATTTGCCTCAGGCAAAATTGGAGACTAAGCAACCCTCACACATGGACGAAGACACACCTCGAGGCAGCAGGGGTCCCGGCAGGCAGCCTGCCCAATCCCAGTGGCTCCCAGTAGTGCTGGGCCTCTGCTCTTCTGGGGAGGCCTCAGGAGAACATTCTCATTTGTTCTTTGCTCCCTCCACATCACCACCTATTCCTAGCCAGCTACTTTTGTAACTTCCTCCGCAGGTATATGTTAATCAGGAGGACTGACTTCTCACTCTAGTTCACCCTCCACAGCCCCAACTGTTAAGCAGACCTCAAGATTTACCCACACCACGAGACTCGGCTCAAATCTTGCCCTCTCCTCCCACTTACACCCTGGAACTTTCAGCCGTTCTCTGTGGTCTGAGCACATTCTGATGACATATCTCACTTAGAACATTCTCCTGTACTTTTCTGATTAGTTCATCTCTTTAAAATTCAGGGCTCTTCTAAACAGACCAGTGCCCTATTTATGCCTATCACTCTGGGAGGTTACAGTCAATTAATTAAGGAAAAAGGGCAAGATAGAAAGGAGGAGGAACAGGAAAGAAAGTTCTGCTTTCAGAAAATGTTATGCATTCTTCGAGGAGGGGGATAATATGGTCTCTGGGTGATTGGGGAAGGTGGTGTGGGGGCTGCTGAGTACTGTGACAAACTAAAAGGTTGATCCTCACAGCAACAGCAATGCAGCCCTGGGAGCAACGTTGCCTTAGGTCAAGGACATGGATGTAGCCCAACCAGAGAGGAAGACTGATAGCATAAGGACGCAGAGGTGTCCTTGTGCTTCTTATGGCTCTCTGGCACAGATGTTAGGCCATGACAGTGGCAAGGGACTCTCTGGGGGGCTTTTATTGGAGGCTGAAGGACTTTGAGACTCAGGAAGGACATGGGATAAGATAAAAACCGAGACAGGAATAATAGTGGCAAATAGAGAGTCATTCATCATTGGCTCACGCTGTGCCAGGGACTGTTCCAGGAGGTAGGCATGCAGTGGTGTTGGCTGGTTAAATTGAGGGTTATATAATAAAATAATATGTATTTATCTTTTCTTCATGTATGAATAGTATTAGACTTTTCCTCAATATAAGCACAAAAATTAGAGATTATTATCTAATTTATCTTTACTAGCATGCAATACATAAATGCTGAATTCATAAAATGCGATATATGTTTTTTGCTGCTTCCAAAAATATTTTAAAATATTTTTCTCATACAACTACTTTAGAAGACAGTTTGGCAGTTATTCTAAAGCTAAACATAGTCTTTCCATACAACCCAACAATCATACTCCTAAGTATTTACCAAAATGCATTGAAAATATATGTCCACATAAAAACCTGCACGCAACTGTTCATAGAAGTTTTATTCACAATTGCTAAATTGGTAAATGAACAAACTGTGGGACATCCATACAATGGAATGTTATTCAGTGCTTTTAAAAAATGAGCTATCAAGCCACAAAAAGACATGGACGAATCTTCAAGGAATATTGGTAAGTGAAAGAAGCCAGCTTGAAAAGGCTGCATACTGTAATGATTCTAATTATGTGACATACTGGAAGAGGCAAAACTATTGAGACAGTAAAAAGATCAGTGGTTGCCAGGGGTACAGGGAGAGAGACGAATGAATAGGTGTAGTATAGAAGATTTTTAGAGTAGTGAAACTATTCTGTATGATAATGTAATGGTGGACACCTGTCATTATGCAATTGTCAAACCCCATGGAATATAAACACAAAGATAAATTGCAGACTTTAGTTAATAACAGTGTATCAATATTGGCTCATTAACTGTAACAAACATACCATAATAATGCAAAATGTTAATAATAGAAAAGGTGTATAGGAACTTTCTGTACTTTGTGTTCAATTTTTCTTTAAAACTAAAACTGCTCTAAAAAATAAAATATAAAATATGTAACAGGACAAAAAAAATCCCTCATTTTGTGCCATTACATTGTCAAAACATCTAGAGACCCATATTTTTTCCCAGTTCCCAATGCCTTGTTTTTTTTTTTTTTTTAAACTGCCTTTTTATGGTGTAACTATCTATTGGCAGAATATATTTCATTTCCCTTCCCTTAAGCGAAAGGAGATAATATTCAATGCTGCTTCCATGAAGACCTATGAAGAAGTCAATTCTATGAAATAAAACTCCTTCTGGATGAATTTATTACACACTGAGGGGAGAATGGGTTGGAAATTCACACGTACATAATACCATTCTTAGAGAATTTGGTCCATATAAATTCAGTCTTGGCTGGTGGCCACTGGGGCTTTTGAAATAGCATATCTCAAGAAACGTTCTAACTTCTTTGGTGGGATAAAGATGGAAGAAAAACATAATAGAAAGAAATTTTCTTTAATAAATTTTCATGTAAAAAGGTTTAGAAACTGATTTCAAGATAATTGTGGAAATATACTTTTAAGACTGCTACTTAGCTTTTTGTTTTATAGTAACCTTAGGTTTTACAAAATGTCAAATTGACAGTCAGTTACAAGGAAGCCTATTTATAATAGTATAGTCCATTTTTATAGCACTTTTAACTTGCAAAGGGGCTTTTCATATATAACCTAATTTTATATTCACAATCATCTCAGGAAAATCGTCAATTTTTTAAATTTTTTATCTTTTGAGACAGAGTCTTGCTGTATCGCCCAGACCAGAGCCCAGTGGCGTGATCTCAGCTCACTGTAACCTCCGCCTCCCAGGTTCAAGCGATCCTCCCACCTCAGCCTCCTGAGTAGCTGGGATTACAGGCATGCACCACCAAAACCGGCTAATTTTTTGTATTTTTAGAAGAGATGTTACCTAGACTGGTGTCGAACTACTGGCCTCAAGTGATCCACCGGCCTCGGCCTCCCAAAGTGCTAGGATTATAGGCATGAGCCACCACGTCTGGCCAAGAATTTTTTTTTTTGAGTCAGGGACTTGCTCTGATGCCCAGGCTGACATGATCCTCCCACTTCAGCCTCCTGAGGAGCCAGGACCACAGGTGTGCACCGCAATGCCCGGCTAATTTTTTAAAAATGTTTTTGTAGAGATAGGGTCTCCCTGTGTTGGGCAGGCTGGACTCAAACTCCCGGCCTCAAGGGATCCTCCCACCTCAGCCTCCCAAAGCATTGAGATTACAAGTGTGTGGCTCTGCACCCAGCCTCTTCTAGATTCTTTCTTATAATCATGATGTCGGTAGATGGGTCTGCTGCCCTCCAAAACCAAACTGAGGTAGATGGATGTCTTTTCCTAAAGCCACTAAAAGTGAACCCTCAGGTAACTCTCAGTCCAAGATCATCCTGAAGATTTCTTACAAAAAATGAATCCTATTTTCTTCCTTACTTTCTGTCTTTGGCAAAAATCAAGTCTGCACATCAAATGCTTGAATAAAAAAAGAAAAAACCTTGTTTCTCATAGATCATAACCAGAGAAGAACACAGTGTTCAATGAAAGCAAAAATAAACAATCAGAAACATGCGTCTCTCAAAACAAAGCATAAACTCTTTTGTCAGACATCGTTTCTCCCGTTGTGCTGTTTTATGTTTAGAAAGTGAAGATAAATGTGTGTCCTCCTGTGTGTTTCCCTGTATACATATGTTCTCCACTTTAGGGATGTCTCTCCTTGAGTCAATGGCTTAGGAAAAGATCCAAATGCAACATTGATCAAACTGATAGGATGTTGAAGAGCCTGCACATGGAGCTCATTTCTGGATGCTTTATTAGACAATACATTTTCTGTACTGGCTGCAATGTGGAGTTACCATCAAATTCTATGGACACAATTGATGCCTTTTAGAGGCCAGGAGACCAAACCAATGAGATTCATTTTTAGAGTGACGGCAAATCCTCTCATCCTTTCCAATTTGGTCATTCTCCAGGGAGTGAAATTCAACCTGCGTCTTTCAGTGTGAAACTTTCTGAGATTACAATTGTTTGTGTTTGGGGTTAGGCCTTAGACTACCCAGAAATGGAGTAGAATCACTCTGATTCCAATCTTGCAGATCTGTCTGAGCTTCCTCTTTTTCTGGTCTATGTTAGGGAGGGTGCTCATTCTTATAGTTTCTACCTTTTAGTTCACAGTTGTACATACACATTAGAAGTCCACATTTTTTTTAAAACAAAAATATTTGCAATTAAGGATGTCATGTTATATAAATATCAATTTTACTTCTTTTTTCCCCCTGACTTATTTCATATGGAGGGAAAACAAAATGTTGACTCATTCCTGCCTCTTTCTAGGCATGTCACATTCCATATAATCATTCATGAGTAAAAATACTAAAATACCACTAAGCCCATTACAGCTTAAATTTTTTTGATAATAGAGCAAAATTATCTGTAGTATACTAAAATCATGACAATACTTTGTGTTACCCTGATCAGTTGCCTATTACTTCAATAAGCATCTCTTTAAACCCTCAAGGCTGTTCTGTCCCTCCTCCCTTCCAGAAAGGCTGGAGTCTATCAGGGCGATTCTGGCCCTGCAGGGCTGGGTGGGTGCATTCTCTCATTACCCTGGAGGTTCCTGGAATCCACTACCACTTCTCCTAGAGAAAGCTGGTGGGTCTTTGAAAGAAAACTCTTCTAAGCTAGCTACTGAGCCTGTGTGTGAGGGAGGTTGGGAAATTGCAACCAAGCAGTCAACAGAGTTTCACTCTAAATATACTGACAGGCCAGTGGAGGAGAAACACACACTCCCCACTAACTCCAATACAAGAGGAGGAATCACCACTTCTTCCAAAAATGATGTCACCATACGCAGAAGAGGAGATGATTATTTTTGACCCAGGTGGGATGGAGTGGAGGTGACATTTTTATCTTGCAAAATTTGCATCTTCCCTTCTTGGCAGGTGAGATTGATGCTAGATGTAAATTTCTGTGGTCAGAAGGAAGCAAGAACACACATCTCCACTTATAATTCCCTAATGACTAATACTGAGAAATCTTTTCTCTTCGACAAGGAAAAAAAACACTCTACAACATAAAGAAAGAAAATCTCATGCCACATGGCTTTATAGATTCCAATCATACCTTCTTTGATTATTTCTGCAGCAGCATTTACATCCTGAAGGTGATGGAAGCCTTGCATCTGTGACTTGGTGCCATGGGGAGCCTCTGTCTGGAGCCTGTGAATTTCTAGAGGCCCTTCAATGCATGGAAGACCCTCTAAAAATTACAGCTGCTAAAAATGGGAGCAGATTCCCTACCACTGGGGGCATCATGCTGCAAATTACATGTCTATCCAGAATGATGGATGGTAGAGGGCATGCGTACTTTAGTTAGGTAAGAATATTGGAGAAGACAGTATCTAAATTTGCTTCCAATTTTGGTATCCTGTGGTGCAGTAGAAAAGTAACCACAGGGATAATGGAGACTAAATAGAATAAATTAAAAGCAAGATAGTAAATTCCTCTCTAATCCCCAAGACTAGAGGTTAGAGAAGGCAAGCAGAGCATATTGAACAAGTGTGATTTTACGTACTGGTCCTTACCCAATAAGGAGTGGATTGAGTAGGAAGAATTAAAGAGTGGTGTTTTATTGACATTTACTCCTTCTCTATAAATTGTATTACATAGGTGAAAGTAAGTAAGAAACCGAATGGCTGCAGAATCTTCTCTCCCATGTTTTCCAAAGAGTATGATCCACATATGAATGCCTGTGTGCGTACATATATAGAAGGTGACCAATGGCAGGAGTCGCACTAATGGGTTGACTCGTTTAATGGTTAATTTGTTTTTGGAAACTTCCATAAGAACCCTCTAAAAGACACTCCAGAAATAGTAGAATAGCAACACTTGGGATAAGGGCCTTTAAACTGTGTAATTATTTGTTCCATGTCTAGAAAATATTATGAATCTCCTCTTTCTCCCCCTGTTAGAGGGAAGCTGCAGGAAGATTTTGCGAGCATACCCGGATAAAAGCCCCCATACAGTCACTTATGTGCACTTCTCTATAACACTGGAGGGAATTCAGTTTTATGTCTGCAGAGCTGCTGTTGCCAGGGAAACAGAGGTCCTAGTCAGAATGCAACTGAATTAAGTCCCAGTGTGCCAGTTACTGGGTCTTTTCATTTGCCTACAACATACATGAATCTCTTTATGTCTAAGAAAGTTATTTTCTTCATATGCATCCATTGCACACACAGCTTTGTCAGCAAGATCCAGACAGAAGACTGTACCTGGTTACCTGATTAGGACTGTGGGTGACAGGAGAGAAAACAAAAATAGAGAGTAGACCATCCCACCATTCGCCAAGAGCAGATGGTGTGAACTGGCCCTTTCCACTGAGTGCCTTCTGATAAGGAGTTCTCCAGAGACCAAGGAGCTTTACTATTGTTCCTCATAGGTATGCATCTCATCTTCCAGGAGGGCATCACTCTTTCCTATGACTCAGGTAAACTCAACATGGGCCACTTCGCAACTAGAATTGACACAAGCTGTGGCCACTCGTCTGAATTCTCTGGCTCTCAGCTTTTATTGGAAGGTCTCCAGAAACAACCTAAATTCTTATTGTAATTTCAGGTTTGTTCCAACTCAAACAAGTTACCTGAGTGATTTCTAGAGAATATGTGAGCTGATGCAGACTAGATTTGAGCTGTTTTAAGTTCCATCAAAGTCCTAGTGAGATAAACATCCCATTTGTATAATCCTGAGTTCATAGGTATCAATAACCTAGCAGGCCAATATTTGTGTGTAGATTAGTGCCTTTCGAGGAGCCATCTGTATCCAATTTTTGTTTTATTGGTGGTAAGTTTACCTGACATTTTTAGTCACGATATACAGGACGATGCAGAAAATATGCTGATATGGTCACCCAAGAAAAACCGGAAACATGGTAATTTCCAACGTGCTTTCTTTAGGAAGACAGGAAAGAATGTGGTGAGTGTATATTTATGAAGACTCGTTGTATGCACTATTTAGTTTTTGAGTAAAGACCTTAAAGCTTAACTCTCCAGAAAGCTTCATGCCCTTTCTCTACTCTGTTATTGTATCTCTACTCTGCATTGTATTAATATTTCCAGATTTTTAACTCTCTGCTTAGCGTTTATCTAAGGTTTATTTTCTGCCTTATGTAGTACTGGTAAACTAGTCCCTTGAGGGTTCTTCTTTTCACTTGTTATTCCCATTACCTTTTCATTGCATTTGCAAAAGATATTCCAGGACACATTTTAGGCATTTCCTTGCTAACGTCTTGCTTGAAAATAGCATATTCTCAAAGGAAACCCGTTTTACTTCATGAAGTGTAGAGGGGTCATTACCTATTCTGATAGGCTAATTCAGGTTTGGTTGTGTTACAGTGGCTCACGTGATCAAGGATTTATAGATGCTGATTTACTCTGAATGTTTATCCCTTATTCTTATAGCTGGTTTAAAGCAAGACAATGTACTTATGTGGTGGTGTGTGCAATGTAAAGCCCTAACCTAGAAGATTGACACTTAAGACTTGACAGAAACATTCTTTTTGCAGCAAAATAAACAGTTTTTTCTTCTCCTAGATAAGGTAGAGCACTTTTTTATTAATCCATATGGTTTGTTCTCTTGCATAGGAAACCACTAAAGACAACAATTTTCCAGATCTCTTCCTCCAAGTTTTCATTATCAATAAATGCTTGTGATATCAGCTGAGGTTTTTTAGCCCACACATCCGGCTTGTATCTTAATTGCAATAACTTCTTGTCACAAACAGCCAGTGTAGTGATGTATGGAAAAAGTGGATTTTTTCCTTGTCCCTCGAGTCTGCCCTTACCCCCACCTTCAGCCCCCTCTGCCTTTCCCCCATTCCCAACCTCACGGAGCCCGGAAAGTCTTTCAGCATTCCTGGAAAGTTACATAAGACACCAGAAGTAGATAACATTGTATGTTTCCAGTTTAAAATGCAGAATGTTTATGCCTGTAAGGAGAGAAGAATGAAAGAATGTCCCTTTCGGAAATCATATCTGAAATGACTAGGGGGCTGACAAGTGCTTCCCTTACAGTAAAAATAATGTTTAAGGACTTGAAGTGTTTTTTACTACCTGGTAAATAGCAAGTTCTTTGTTCCTTAAGTACAAATCCTAAGCACCTAAAAGCCCATATTACAGCCAACTAGGCTGAGCATTCCAAGTTCTTATTTGAGGCAAGGGCAGTAGAAGTGAAATTTTATTTTTTATTTTATGAAAGTATGTATGTATGTATTTTGAGATAGGGTCTCACTCTGTTGCCCAGGATGGAGTACAGTGGTGAGATCACAGCTCACTCTAACCTTGAACTCCTGGCCTCGATTGATCCTACCACCTCAGCCTCCTGAGTAGCTGGGACTACAGGCACATGCCAAAAGACCTGGGTAATTTTGTTTTGTTTTGTTTTGTTTTGTTTTGTTTTGTTTTTGAGACGAAGTCCCGCTCTGTTGCCCAGGCTGGAGTGCAATGGCACGATATCGGCTCACCGCAACCTCTGCCTCCCAGGTTCAAGAAATTCTCCTGCTTCACGCTCCCGAGTAGCTGGGATTACAGGCACACACCACCACAACTGGCTAATTTTTGTATTTTTAATTGAGACGGCGTTTCACCGTGTTGGCCAGGCTGGACTCCAACTCCTGACCTCAAGTGATCTGCCTGCCTCTGCCCTCTAAAGTGCTGGGATTACAGGCATAAGCCATCACACCTGGCTTTTTTTTTTTTTTTTTGTAGAGACAGGGTCTCACTGGGTGCCCAGGCTGGTCTCAAACTCCTGACGTCAAGTGACTGTCCTACTTTGGCCTCAAAAAAGCACCGGGATTACGGGTGTGAGCCACTGCCCCCAATTCCCAGTCTTCTTTTAAGGGTATGGAGGGCAAAGGGTTGAGGACGAGAGTCTTGGCATGGCATGAAAGAAAGGCAAGCCAGGTTCCACTGTTCGCTTCTGATTATCCCTCAAATGCCTAAATCACTGCTATGGAGAGTTTGGTCTCCCCAAACCCAGAGTCTCAATCACATAGACTGCTCCCGTTTGGTGTGGGACAAACCTTCTGAGAACAGAAGCCACTGTGCTACAATTTGGAAGAGGAGAGCATTTAGTTAGAAAATGGAAGCACCAAAAACGGAGGTTTGATGTATAAACATATTTGCCCAAATCAACATACCACACAGAATTGGCTCTTCCGTGGCCTCCTGACCTTGCCCTTCCCTTCAGTGAGGTCAGCACAGAGACACGCAGCCCCGTGGCTGGTTCCAACACACTGAAACCGTCTCCAAGGCAACACTGGCTGAAGGTCATTTCGGTGCTGCCCAATTTCCAGGAAGCGGCTGTTCTCTGTGGTCTGGCATCGGGGTGGAAAGTTTAACCTGAGCACAAGGGGAAGGTGGTTGGTTTCTGCAGACTCTGCATTCTTTTCTCTGGTGGGTCAGATTTGTGAGCAAGGATTGGCTCCCACCTAGATAGTAAATATTTTTGAAAGGTCTGTGGAGTGTAGACATGACCTTTGCCCAATGGACTTACCACCCATCTGGATAAGTAGCAACCAAAGGAAGATGCCGAGCATCTCTGCTCCTTTCCTTAGAAGGGGAAGCGACTTGAGAAATGGAATGAATTAACAAGGAATGAAAAACACAAAAGGGTTTAGGGCAGTTTCTTCCCCCTGTCCCTATTGGCCCCTATTCTTATCATTTCTTTGTGATGTTGCTGATTCTAGTTTACTTTTTGAAACAGAATTATGCCACGGGAGGGGTGTGCGTCTGCTGATACTAAAATAAATGCAGGGTTTAGCAATGACTCTCTTCACAGCAATGACTCCTCTTTATTTTAAATATTGTCTCGGCCAGTTCTTTCTTGCGTAAGTCCTTTTACTTAATATCATTGATGATACTTATTCTCATGGGCATTCATCAAAAGTTGATGGAACCCCTACTAAGCACCAGGCACTGTGCTAAGCCCTGAGACTAGAAAACAGGCAATTACACTACAGTGTGTAAGTGCTATGGAGGTCAAGAGGAAGTAAAGTGACCCAATCTGAGGGACAGCCCAGTGTAATGGCCTTGAAGGGATGATCTTGGGCACCAGGTAACCTGCAAAGATCCTTAACCTGGTACAATCCTTCATCTCTCTCTAATATTTTCTATCGAGGCATTTTATGAATTGCCTCCTGGCTAAAAGTGACTGCATAGGTCACTTTTAAGCGTTTCATGTCTAGACAAACCTAAGGGTAAAGAGGGAAAAAGATAGCATCACCTTACAAACAGGACCCTATATCCCATGGTCTCCATGCCTCAACATGGTGGCTCACACGAAGAAAGACTCCCACATGAGGACTTCAATTGTAGTTGTTTACCTTCCTAATGAACCAAATAACTGAAGCTGATTAAACTCTTCTTAAGAAATAATCACTTGCTCTAAGAAACTTCCACAGGAAACCTGAACATTTTTATTATACCTGGAAGATCAAGGTAGAATGAAGAGATCTGGGGAGGTGGAAGCTGGTAGTGATGTCTCTCATCCTGGTGATTTACAACAATCACCACATATGTGGCATCTGAATGACAGAAGCTAGGCAGACTCTCAGGAGAATATTTCACACTTAACATTGACAGAGAAGAGCCCCAAATCCAGGGAAACCAGCTGATCTAAGTAAAATCAGCCCCAATAAAGAATAGCTCATAGCCCTTCACAATCACTTTATGGATCGGTGTTATCCCATTTTACAGATGAGGAAATTAAGGTTTAAAGGGATAAAGCTACTTGAGCAAGATCATCCCAAATCACCTTTTACTGGTTTCAAAGCATGACAAGAGGCACGGCAATACTTTCTCATGTCCGGAGTTTATTTATGTCAGACACACAGCTTGGGTAGCTTCAGAGCTACCCAAGGCTCTGGAGCCTTAACCATAATGCAATATTATATAAAATTAAGGGATTTCTTGAAATAAATTATCCTCTATGGAAGGGGTTGGCAAACTACTGCTCACAGTCCAAATCCAGTCCTCTGCCTGTGTTTTCAAATAAAATTTCATTGACCATTCTCATTTGTTTGTGTATTATCTGTGGTTACTTTCAAGCCACAAGGGCAAGGATAAATAGGTGCAACAGAGACCACAGATCTTGCAAATCTGAAATTATCCACTACCTGACCCTTTACAGAATAGTATAAAAGTGTTACTATAAAATGAGTTTATCTGTCTATATATTATTCTCACTCAATAATTTACAATGCTTCAAACATTAACCCTGAGGCTATTTGCAACTTCCAAATGTATCCTCTAAATAATGAAAGACTCAAGTCTACTTCATGTAGTTTTAGGGGTAAGTATATTTTATATTATTCATATCTACTTTAGGTGAACTTAGTATATAATTCTCTTAGCTAAAACATTCTATTTTCCAAACATCCTGGATAATAAAAATCTTAATGTGATGGTACTCTACAATCTCTAGTATTTAACTCAAATTGCTACAGTTAAAAGTTACATACTGGTTATGAAATTAACAAATTTATTCATATTTAAACATGGTTTAGGTTTTCATTTTGTTTTCCAATCTCCCACCTATGCAATTTGATTTCTGTTGCTTGCTGTGGCTCTACAGTAAGTATTGTATTTCTCCTTCTTACCTTCAAAGACAGATAGCTCTTGCCTTCTCCCATATCTGAAATGTCAACTAGTTAGTAAAATGCACTTATTCCCTCTCTTTCCAATACCATCTATTTTTCTTTTCCTATGATTCATTTATATTAGCTTACCAATATTCTTTTATTTCTCTTATCTAAAAACAAAATTTTCTTGTAACTAAATTTGCTTTCTATTGTCCCATTTCATAGGATCTCCATGAAGCAAAACTCCTTCAGCAATTTCTTCAATTTCTCTTCTTTCGTACCCTTTTAAACTCTTCCAACCTGGCCTCCACTCCTCACCCCCACTCCAACCATTGTACTAAAACTGTTCTGAAGAAGGGTACCAGCGACCTTGTTGCAAAATTCATATTTGACTCTCAATCCTCATACCACCTGACCTACCACCAGCGGCATCTGAGGTACTTGTTTGCTGTATTCTTCCTGATGCACTTTCTTGCTTGGGCTTCCAAGATACCACACTATCCCACACTCTGGTGTGATCTCTGTTCTGTCAGGGTTCACATTTTGAACTGTGCCTGGCACATGGTAGGTGCTCAGAAAATAACTGTTTAAGAAACTTTAGACCTCTGTTGCATCACAAAATATATTCACACCACTGCTATCAAGATACTATTAGAAGTTGTTTGAAGGCTTGTTAGCAAAATATGCTTATGTTACAGCCTGATGATCACGTTTCAATACAAAAATATTAAGTACTTTTATCACAATAGCCATCTTTTATCAATATGTTATGTATATACTATCTTCATTTAAGGTATTTAAGAAGCCATGGTCTTTATCCCAGTATTCTTTTCTTTTTCTTTTAATCTTAATTTCTTCTAAAAAAAAAATGGGATACATGTGCTGAACGTGCAGGTTGGTTACGTAGGTATACGTGTGCCATGGTGGTTTGCTGCACCTATTGACCCATCCTCTAAGTTCCTTCCCCTCACCTCCCATCCTGCAACAGGCCCGGCTGTGTGTCATTCCCCTCTCTGTGTCCGTGTGTTCTCAATGTTCAACTCCCACTTATGAATGAGAACATGCAGTGTTTGGTTTTCTGTTTCTGTGTTAGTTTGCTGAGGATGATGGCTTCCAGTTTCATCCATGTCCCTGCAAAGGACATGATCTCATTCTTTTTTATGGCTGCATAGTATTCCATGGTGTATATGTACCACATTTTCTTTATTCGGTCTATCATTGATGGGCATTTGGGTTAGTTCCAAGTCTTTGCTATTGTAAATAGTGCTGCAATAAACATATGTGTGCATGTGTCTTTATAGTATAATGATTTATGTTGATTTGGGTGTATACCCAGTAATGGGATTGCTGGGCCAAATGGTATTTCTGATTCTAGATCCTTGAGGAATCACCACACTGTCTTCCACAATAGTTGAACTAATTTATATTCCCACCAACAGTGTAAAAGCATTCTATTTTTCCACAGCCTCATCAGCATTTATTGTTTCCTGACTTTTTAATAATTGCCAATCTGACTGGTGTGAGATGGTATCTCACTGTGGTTTTGATTTGCATTTCTCTGATGATCAGTGATGTTGACTTTTTTCATGTTTGTTGGCTGCATCATTGTCTTCTTTTGAGAAGTATCTGTTCACATCCTTTGCCCACTTTTTGATGGGGTTGTCTGTCTTTTTCTTGTAAATATGTTCAAGTTCCTTATAAATTCTGGATATTAGCCCTTTGTCAGATGGATAGATTGCAAAAATTTTCTCCCATTCTGTAGGTTGCCTGTTTACTCTGATGACAGTTTTTTGTTTTTGTTTTTGTTTTTTTTTGTTCCTGTCAGAAGCTTTTTCATTTAATTGGATCCCATTTGTCAATTTTGGCTTTTGTTGCAATTGCTTTTGGCATTTTCGTCATGAAGTCTTTGCCCATGCCTGTGTCCTGAATGGTATTGCCTATGTTTTCTTCTAGAGTTTTTATGGTTTGTGGTTTTACATTTAAGTCTTTAATCCATCTTGAATTAATTTTTGTATAAGGCATAAGGAAGGGGTCCAGTTTCAGTTTTCTGCATATGGCTCAGTATTCTACTGAAAATGCCATCCATCCATGTTTGAGAAAGTTACAAATTTGGATAGGTCACTGATTTGAAAGCATGGCCTGACATTTTTCTTCTTTACTTAACATTAGACAGAAGTTGGAAGAAGACCTGGAGAATATATCAGTGATGGAGTTGCTGATAAATATAGCCATATTAGTAAATCCTACTCAGAAGAAAGTCAAGGATTAGAATGACATGTTAACTAGAGTGGCATTCCTTTTGGCCAGATAAGATGTGGCATCTGTGTTAGATAATCCTTCTGAACCACTTCCCACTCCATTAAACAGAGAATATACTCATTGCTGGTACCCAATAATACTTTGGAATTGAATTGAATCGAGTTGACTTGAGAACCAACAAAGAAACAAAAGACCTGGTACATTTTAACTGAGTTGCATTTGATTTAAGAAGCAATTTTACTCGGTATATCTTTCCCAAATCAAAACACTATCTATAGCAAGTAGAAATTAAGAATCTAGACTCACAAGGTTATTCAGGACAATTCTGGAGAAAACTGAAAGTGATTGATCTTACTCAGCATCTGCACGTTTTATGAGAAGAAAGGCACGTACCACGAGAGGCCTGTAAACATTGTGTGAGAACGAAGCTGGGAGTGTGATGTGCAGCACTTCCTCTGGGTGCATGACATGCCACCAAGACAAATGGCATCTGAGCCACTCACTTGGCCCAAGTCTAAGATTATTAATGAATTTCCGTCCTGTTCTTTATAGGCTTTAATGACCCAGAGAGATTTCACTGTTTAATATTTAAACAAATGTTTTTATCCTGAGACAATGAGTCTCTGTTGAGACTGGATAGAACTGTTAATATTCTCCAGTATGGCTGACTGCCATTCCTGCTGGAGTAAATGGCATAAGCTGATTTCTAGAAAGGTTTGAAAATAAAAGCTCGCCTTTTGGTGACACGTGAATGGAATGCTTTAGTGGCACACACAGCAGAAGAGGTGTGTGCGGTCTGCTCCGCGGGGTGAGTTCCGCTATTGTTCTGACCCTTCTAGCAGAACACAATAATTTGGTTGGCATAGCTGGTGTTGGCTAACCAGACTGGCTTGATTTCATGTGCTGCTTCTTCTTGGCATTGACCCTTATCAATTTATCAAAAGTGGCTTTTAACAAACCCCTTCTTAATTATCCATCATCAAAGGCAGTTGGGTAATGGGCTTACCATTTGAGGTCCAATGTCACTTATTGGTAAAATGGGCTTTGGTGAACTCTAGAAGTAAACTTATTTAGAGTGAGAGCACGTTTTCACATGAAATAGGACATTTCTCAAAGTCTACTTTGACCTAATTAAGCAATTCTCCTGTCTCAGCCTCCCGAGTATCTGGGATTACGTACTTATCTTCTTTAAGAATGATTTATATGCATATGGAATGTAAAAAATAAAACTCTTTGTAAGATTATCATGTATAAATTCTGAAGCTTTCAGAACATTATGTCCAATAAATAAAAAGATTGATTCCTCCAACCCCAAAATCATAGGATATGCATTACAGAACATACTTTCTGGGAAAGGTGTGAACTGGTATGGATTCCTTCACATTCTCTCATCCAGCTCTCTGAGATTTAAGATTTCAGTATGGCTGCCTCATGCCAGGAAACCAAGCTGCCTGGCCATGGGATGAGATGTTTCTTCTTAAATCTGTCAGATCAGAAGCATTACTGTGGGCATCAGTGAAAAACAACTTCCTAGCATTCTCGCCCACCTACCTTCACTAATGAGATTGACTCATTAGATGCAAGTTGGAACCCAGAAATATGGATTATTAATAAAATGATTATAGCAGGAAATAGTGTGAAATACTTCTCTGGGATATAGAACTCTAAAATCATGACCTCATCAACTGAACACATACCAGTTTTATGGCTTAATGTATTTACAAGAAGTGAACAAGCAAAACTAGAGAAAAGCTAAGATGTTAAAAGCACCTATAAAGAATAATATGTTTTAGAAGAAAAGATAAAGACAGTTAAGTATGACAATATAATGCCAGCAATGAGTGGTGATTGGAAACTTAACATACGTGAAGAGAAATAGAGAGAGAGGAGAGACCCAGAAACCTTTGCTTGCATTCTTGTATCTGTTTTGAATGAGTTTGGGGCTTATGCCCAAAATCAAGGTCTCCCATTCTCATTACAGTGCCCTGTTCAATAGTCCCTGTCTCTTTTATGTACGTAGTATTAGATCTCTAGAAGCTAATTAGCAATGCTTGGGGTTTCATTTTTATGTATTTATTTAAAAGCGGAAAGCATTAAGAAAAAATAAGTAGTAGGAGGAAATGTGTTGATGTAATAGCTAGCATTTATTGAGCATTCAGCTATGCACCTCTCATTGTTCATGTATTATTTCTTTATTGATGTTCACAACAACTCTCTGCGATAGGTTTTATTATTACAGTTTTATTGATAAGAAAACAGAAACTCAGAGAAGTGGCTTATCTAAGTTCCAATTGCCTACAGGTGACAGCTGCAATTTAACCCCAGCTGTGTCTCTTTCTAGTACACACTATGTAAGTGAGATGGCAAGCCATGGATCATGAAGTAAGAATCTTAATTCATTTCCTCGGTTGTCTGATGACTCATTGTGTGGCATTAGACCAGGATTTAGATTCCTTCATGCCTTTGTTGTCATATCTTCCAGTTTGCAGACAACCCGCCCATTAACTGGTTTTGACCAGCCCCCAATATAACATGAGTTGAGGTAAATACAGGACTCTATTTAGAGTTCTAAATCTGGTGTGAAAATGAGAGGAACATTTCAGAAATCTTTTAGTTGCTGTCCAAATGGCAGCAGTCATTCACAGGTTAGGGAGCCCATTAAAATAGTCAAGAGCACCATCTGCCTAACTGGGAACTGTTTGATAAGCTGCTATCGCTTTTTGACTCTGTCTCATGCTTGTCAACTTGCTAAATGCTGACAAAAGCGGCAGAGTGGACCTACCATCTAAAACAAAGCATTCTGTTCCAATTGGCAAAAGCATCTTCTAGACACTTGCCTACAAGTAACCAGCTCTTTAATGAGTTGCTGTTTTTATTAAGTATTTTGTGGAGTTGATTCATCCTCTTGGATTTAAGAGACACAAACATAACACAGTGTGCTTTTCCTATGCAGAAGCTGTTTGTGTGGTATGTAATATAAGTCCCCAGTGAATCTCAGCAAATCAGTGATATTTGTACAGATTTGAAGAGGTTTCACAAATCTTTGAAAGAAAAATAAGCACATTCAGCCATGCTCTCTGGTGTCAAGGTGTGTCCTTTGCAAGAGGGAGCTGGGGAATATGAAAAAGAACATGAAATTAATGTTGAGCAAACAAATGTCCATAGCCAAAGGGACTAGCAGTGCAATTCCTGAGCAAGAAAGCTATGTGCAAATGAGTCCAGGAAAGAAATGTGATAACATTGGGAAATGATATCTACTGGGTAGGTCCTAGGTCTGTAGGGGTTTCATTTTTTCAGCAACAAGTCAGTGATGGCACCAAGAGCATATATGAGTTCATTATGTTAACGGATGACCCCAGGTTGACCCAGAGAAAATTAAAATTCAGAATGATTTTATTCAATGTGGGGAGAAACTTAGTGAAGATTTTAAGGACATGTTCCAGGCAACACATACAGAAAATAACATGGCAGGAGAAAATCCTTTGGGATTTACAGCAAACTTCATGCTCCCCTAGGTCACTGATGCTCAGCTATGGTACTGTTTCCAAACATTGTACATGTGTGAGGTACAATGTTTAACTGGAGAGGAAGCATATGGTGGGTTTTTCTTTAGTTGGTAAAACAAATGGAAGAAGAAGATAGAAGAGAACTACAGAACTAGAGACTGGAGTCAATCAACAGGATGAGATTTATGATAGTAAGAATTGTTGAACATCAAAAATGTATGGTTAGGAATATAATGGTCATTTCTGAAAGCCTTTGAAAATCAGAAATGTTTTGTCTTCATAGAGTAGCTTGGATGCCACTGTGGCACCCAAGTTTTAGATGATTCTTGAGGACACATGTAGCCTAACGTTTCTGTGGGCTCTGGAAGAGGAGAATCCATGCCCTGTTTGAAAGCTCCTTGGACCCTCTTCTCTCCTCCCGGACACAGACGGCAATCAGGATGACACTGGTTCAGGTTGCGCTGGCTTTTTATGTCTCTATGGTAACTGACTCTGAAGTTGGGGCAGGCTACTGTTTCTTCCTTTTATATCCCCCAAAATGGAACTCAATGAGTTTATTTTTCTCCTTCTCTGAACTAACTCTGATTTACCAGACTGAGATGACGACACAAAGAAAACGAGAAAGATAGAAGTGAAAGCAGAGGCAGTGCCGAGGAGGTGGCTGGAGACTTGAGCCTCATTCTCATCTCCACTGCCATATCCTCTTAAGTGGCCCTCAACCTCAACTAAGCACTATTTCGGCTGTGGAAATGTAGCTTTAAGACAAATTCCCCAGACCCCAGACCCATTTCAATCAATTTGCTATCCTAAAACTCTAGAAACTCTGGACGTGTCAGTTCTTTCACATCATCGAAGAAGTACTCATTCCCTGTTTACAGAATCAAAGACACCCTGAGCTGGAAGAGACCTTAGAGTTAGCACTTTCAGTCTAACAACTTTATTTTACAAATGGGCAACTGAGGCCGGGCGCAGTGGCTCACACCTGTAATCCCAGCACTTTGGTAGGCCGAGGTGGGCATGGTCAACATGGCGAAACCCCGTCTCTACCAAAAATACAAAAATTAGCCGGGCGTGGTGGTGTGCACCTGTAGTCCCAGCTACTCAGAAGACTGAGGAAGGAGAATCACTTGAACCCAGGAGAGACAGGTTATAGTGAGCCAAGATTGCACCACTGCACTCCAGCCTAGGTGACAAAGTGAGACTCCATCTCAAAAAAAAAAAAAAAAAAAAAAGGCAATTGAGGGCCAGAGCAGATCAATGACTAGACCAAAATTACTCTGCCCCAGTGCAACAGAGCAAGGTTTACCATCAAGTATACTGACTCCAGGTGGGCAAGACATGTGCCCATTTTTTTCCTGCCATTTCTCCAGGATTTAGCACGATGCCAGGCACATAGTAGGCACTCAGTAAATATTTGTTGAATGAACAAATAATCCATGATTCCTCACATCCCTTCCACTGCTCTTGCTGCTCCAGTACATGTTTTAGCTCTCCAAAAACAACAATAATCGGAGGACCAATTTAGCTCATTTCGCCCAACCTCAAGCCCTGAAATGACCTAATATTTTATCTTGGAATGTTCCACTGTGTTTCCAAAAATTCCTAGTATGCAGTGGTGTGGTTTGACTTAATTCTGTTTTCACAAAATGAGCTTGGCTGCATGAGTCCTTCACAAAAGCCTAATTGTGTTCCCCTGACTCAACTTTTGCCAATGAAGAAGCATCATCTTGTATTTCTAATTTTGAGCATTTTTATTCCCAGGCTTTCCCTCTAATCTTTCTTAAAAATTTCCCCCATCACAGAAAAGGAACTCTTTTACCTTGGTTGATAGTAAAAGTAGGCTGAGAATACTGTGGGCCATATGTAGGTAAATCTCACTGTGTTTAAATTCTCACATCAGGGAATAAGATTTCAAGACACAAATTGCAAGTGAGACCAATTCCTTGCAATACTGAAGGATTCATCATAAGATTTCTTTAAGTGTTGGTCTTGGATATACATGTGGTTCAATTTACCACTTCTTAGATATATAACTATTAGGTTTTCTCAGGCAAGATGGCTGAATAGGAACAGCTCTGGTCTACAGCTCCCAGCGTGAGTGATGCAGAAGACGGGTGATTTCTGCATTTCCATCTGAGGTACCGGGTTCATCTCACTAGGGAGTGCCAGACAGTGGGCGCAGGACAGTGGGTGCAGCATACCATGCACGAGCCGAAGCAGGGCGAGGCATTGCCTCACTCGGGAAGCGCAAGGGATCAGGGAGTTCCCTTTCCTAGTCAAAGAAAGGGGTGACAGACGGCACCTGGAAAATCGGGTCACTCCCACCCCAATACTGCACTTTTCTGATGGGCTTAAAAAATGGTGCACCAGGAGATTATATTCCACACCTGGCTCGGAGGGTCCTATGCCCACAGAGTCTTGCTGATTGCTAGCACAGCAGTATGGGATCAAACTGCAAGGCGGCAGCGAGGCTTGGCGAGGGGCGCCCGCCATTGCCCAGGTTTGCTTAGGTAAACAAAACAGCCGGAAAGCTGGAACTGGGTGGAGCCCACCACAGCTCAAGGAGGCCTGCCTGCCTCTGTAGGCTCCACCTCTGGGGACAGGGTACAGACAAACAAAAAGACAGCAGTAACCTCTGCAGACTTAAATGTCCCTGTCTGACAGCTTTGAAGAGAGCAGTGGTTCTCCCAGCATGCAGCTGGAGATCTGAGAACGGGCAGACTGCCTCCTCAAGTGGGTCCCTCACCCCTGACCCCCGAGCAGCCTAACTGGGAGGCACTCCTCAGTAGGGGCAGACTGACACCTCACACGGCCGGGTACTCCTCTGAGAGAAAACTTCCAGAGGAATGATCAGACAGCAGCATTCGTGGTTCACGAAAATCCACTGTTCTGCAGCCACCGCTGCTGGTACCCAGGCAAACAGGTTCTGGAGTGGACCTCTAGCAAACTCCAACAGACCTGCAGCTGAGGGTCCTGTCTGTTATAAGGAAAACTAACAAACAGAAAGGACATACACACCAAAAACCCATCTGTACATCACCATCATCAAAGACAAAAAGTAGATAAAACCACAAAGATGGGGGAAAAACAGAGCAGAAAAACTGGAAACTCTAAAAAGCAGAGCGCCTCTCCTCCTCCAAAGGAATGCAGCTCCTCACCAGCAACGGAACAAAGCTGGACAGAGAATGACTTTGACGAGTTGAGAGAAGAAGGCTTCAGACGATCAAACTACTCTGAGCCACAGGAGGAAATTCAAACCAAAGGCTAAGAAGTTGAAAACTTTGAAAAAAATTTAGACGAATGTAGAACTAGAATAACCAATACAGAGAAGTGCTTAAAGGAGCTGATGGAGGTGAAAGCCAAGGCTCGAGAACTACGTGAAGAATGCAGAAGCCTCAGGAGCCGATGCGATCAACTGAAAGAAAGGGTATCAGTGATGGAAGATGAAATGAATGAAATGAAGTGAGAAGGGAAGTTTAGAGAAAAAAGAATAAAAAGAAACGAACAAAGCCTCCAAGAAATATGGGACTATGTGAAAAGACCAAATCTGCATCTGATTGGTGTACCTGAAAGTGACGGGGAGAATGGAACCAAGTTGGAAAACACTCTGCAGGATATTATCCAGGAGAACTTCCCCAATCTAGCAAGGCAGGCCAACATTCAGATTCAGGAAATACAGAGAATGCCACAAAGATACTCCTTGAGAAGAGCAACTCCAAGACACATAATTGTCAGATTCACCAAAGTTGAAATGAAGGAAAAAATGTTAAGGGCAGCCAGAGAGAAAGGTCGGGTTATCCACAAAGGGAGCCCATCAGACTAACAGCAGATCTCTCGGCAGAAACCCTACAAGCCAGAAGAAAGTGGGGCCAATATTCAACATTCTTAAAGAAAAGAATTTTCAACCCAGAATTTCATATCCAGCCAAACTAAGCTTCATAAGTGAAGGAGAAATAAAATACTTTACAGACAAGCAAATGCTGGGAGATTTTGTCACCACCAGGCCTGCCCTAAAAGAGCTCCTGAAGGAAGCACTAAACGTGGAAAGGAACAACCGGTACCAGCCACTGCAAAATCATGCCAAATTGTAAAGACCATCGAGGCTAGAAAGAAACTGCATCGACTAACGAGCAAAATAACCAGCTAATATCATAATGACAGGATCAAATTAACACATAACAATATTAACTTTAAATGTAAATGGACTAAATGCTCCAATGAAAAGACACAGACTGGCAAATTGGATAAAGAGTCAAGACCCATCAGTGTGCTGTATTCAGGAAACCCATCTCACATGCAGAGACACACATAAGCTCAAAATAAAAGGATGGAGGAAGATCTACCAAGCAAACGGAAAACCAAAAAAGGCAGGGGTTGCAATACTAGTCTCTGATAAAACAGACTTTAAACCAACAAAGATCAAAAGAGACAAAGAAGGCCATTACATAATGGTAAAGGGATCAATTCACCAAGAAGAGCTAACTATCCTAAATATATATGCACCCAATATAGGAGCACCCAGATTCATAAAGCAAGTCCTGAGTGACCTACAAAGAGACTTAGACTCCCACAAAATAATAATGGGAGACTTTAACACCCCACTGTCAACATTAGACAGATCAACGAGACAGAAAGTTAACAAGGATACCCAGGAATTGAACTCAGTTCTGCACCAAGCAGACCTAATAGACATCTACAGAACTCTCCACCCCAAATCAACAGAATATACATTTTTTTCAGCACCACACCACACCTATTCCAAAATTGACCACATAGTTGGAAGTAAAGCTCTCCTCAGCAAATGTAAAAGATCAGAAATTATAACAAACTGTTTCTCAGACCACAGTGCAATCAAACTAGAACTCAGGATTAAGAAACTCACTCAAAACCACTCAGCTACATGGAAACTGAACAACCTGCTCCTGAATGACTACTGGGTACATAACGTAATGAAGGCAGAAATAAAGATGTTCTTTAAAACCAAGGAGAACAAAGACACAACATACCAGAATCTCTGGGACACATTCAAAACAGTGTGTAGAGGGAAATTTATAGCACTAAATGCCCACAAGAGGAAGCAGGAAAGATCCAAAATTGACACCCTAACATCACAAAAGAACTAGGAAAGCAAGAGCAAACACATTCGAAAGCTAGCAGAAGGCAAGAAATAACTAAAATCAGAGCAGAACTGAAGGAAATAGAGACACAAAAAACCCTTCAAAACATTAATGAATCCAGGAGCTGATTTTTTGAAAGGATCAACAAAATTGATAGACTGCTAGCAAGATTAATAAAGAAGAAAAGAGAGAAGAATCAAATAGATGCAATAAAAAATGATAAAGGGGATATCACCACCGATCCCACAGAAATACTAACTACCATCAGAGAATACTACAAACACCTCTACACAAATAAAGTAGAAAATCTAGAAGAAATGGATAAATTCCTCGACACATACACCCTCCCAAGACTAAACCAGGAAGAATTTGACTCTCTGAATAGACCAATAACAGGCTCTGAAATTGTGGCAATAATCAATAGCTTACCAACCAAAAAGAGTCCAGGACCAGATGGATTCACAGTGAAATTCTACCGGAGGTACAAGGAGGAACTGGTATCATTCCTTCTGAAACTATTCCAATCAATAGAAAAAGAGAGAATCCTCCCTAACTCATTTTATGAGGTCAGCATCATCCTGATACCAAAGCTTGGCAGAGACACAACCAAAAAAGAGAATTTTAGACCAATATCGTTGATGAACATTGATGCAAAAATCCTCAATAAAATACTGGCAAACCGAATCCAGCAGCACATCAAAAAGCTTGTCCACCATGATCAAGTGGGCTTCATCCCTGGGATGCAAGGCTGGTTCAATATATGCAAATCAAAAAATGTAATCCAGCATATAAACAGAACCAAAGACAAAAACCACATGATTATCTCAATAGATGCAGAAAAGGCCTTTGACAAAATTCAACAACCCTTCATGCTAAAAACTCTCAATAAATTAGGTATTGATAGGATGTATCTCAAAATAATAAGAGCTATCTATGACAAACCCACAGCCAATATCATACTGAATGGGCAAAAACTGGAAGCATTCCCTTTGAAAACTGGCACAAGACAGGGATGCCCTCTCTCACCACTCTTATTCAACATAGTGTTGGAAGTTCTGGCCAGGGCAATTAGGCAGGAGAAGGAAATAAAGGGTATTCAATTAGGAAAAGAGGAAGTCAAATTGTCCCTGTTTGCAGATGACATGATTGTATATCTAGAAAACCCCATTGTCTCAGCCCAAAATCTCCTTAAGCTGATAAGCAACTTCAGCAAAGTCTCAGGATACAAAATCAATGTACCAAAATCACAAGCATTCTTATACACCAATAACAGACAAACAGAGAGCCAAATCATGAGTGAACTCCCATTCACAATTGCTTCAAAGAGAATAAAATACCTAGGAATCCAACTTACAAGGGACGTGAAGGACCTCTTCAAGGAGAACTACAAACCACTGCTCAAGGAAATAAAAGAGGATACAAACAAATGGAAGAACATTCCATGCTCGTGGGTAGGAAGAATCAATATCGTGAAAATGGCCATACTGCCCAAGGTAATTTATAGATTCAATGCCATCCCCATCAAGCTACCAATGACTTTCTTCACAGAATTGGAAAAAACTACTTTAAAGTTCATATGGAACCAAAAAAGAGCCTGCATCGCCAAGTCAATCCTAAGCCAAAAGAACAAAGCTGGAGGCATCACGCTACCTGACTTCAAACTATACTACAAGGCTACAGTAACCAAAACAGCATGGTACTGGTACCAAAGCAGAAATATAGATCAATGGAACAGAACAGAGCCCTCAGAAATAACGCCGCATATCTACAACTATCTGATCTTTGACAAACCTGAGAAAAACAAGCAATGGGGAAAGGATTCCCTATTTAATAAATGGTGCTGGGAAAACTGGCTAGTCATATGTAGAAAGCTGAAACTGGATCCCTTCCTTACACCTTATACAAAAATTAATTCAAGATGGATTAAAGACTTAAACGTTAGACCTAAAACCATAAAAACCCTAGAAGAAAACCTAGGCATTACCATTCAGGACATAGGCATGGGCAAGGACTTCATGTCTAAAACACCAAAAGCAATGGCAACAAAAGCCAAAATTGACAAATGGGATCTAATTAAACTAAAGAGCTTCTGCACAGCAAAAGAAACTACCATCAGAGTGAACAGACAACCTACAAAATGGGAGAAAATTTTCACAACCTACACATGTGACAAAGGGCTAATATCCAGAATCTACAATGAACTCAAACAAATTTACAAGAAAAAAACAAACAACCCCATCAAAAAGTGGGCAAAGGACATGAACAGACACTTCTCAAAAGAAGACATTTATGCAGCCAAAAAACACATGAAAAAATGCTCACCATCACTGGCCATCAGAGAAATGCAAATCAAAACCACAATGAGATACCATCTCACACCAGTTAGAATGGCAATCATTAAAAAGTCAGGAAACAACAGGTGCTGGAGAGAATGTGGAGAAATAGGAACATTTTTACACTGTTGGTAGGACTGTAAACTAGATCAACCATTGTGGAAGTCAGTGTGGCGATTCCTCAGGGATCTAGAACTAGAAATACCATTTGACCCAGTCATCCCCTTACTGGGTATATACCCAAAGGAGTATAAATCATGCTGCTATAAAGACACATGCACACGTATGTTTATTGCAGCACTATTCACAATAGCAAAGACTTGGAACCAACCCAAATGTCCAACAATGATAGACTGGATTAAGAAAATGTGGCACATGTACACCATGGAATACTATGCAGCCATGAAAAATGATGAGTTCATGTCCTTTGTAGGGCCATGGATGAAATTGGAAATCATCATTCTCAGTAAACTATCACAAGAACAAAAAACCAAACACCGCATATTCTCACTCATAGGTGGGAATTGAACAGTGAGAACACATGGACACAGGAAGGGGAACATCACACTCTGGGGACTGTTGTGGGGTGGGGGGAGGGGTGAGGGATAGCTTTAGGAGATATACCTAATGCTAAATGATGAGTTAATGGGTGCAGCACACCAGCATGGCACATGTATACATATGTAACTAACCTGCACATTGTGCACATGTACCCTAAAACTTAAAGTATAATAATAATAAAAGAAAAAAGAAAAAAAAGAAATATAACTATTGTGCAATTGGGGTAACACTTCCGAGACAACCATGAAGTAGGCAAAAATCCAACTGGTAAGGCATGTTTTAGGAGTGACTCAGGGGTCCGGAGTCTGACTTCCAAAGCCTTCTCAAGCATGTAGACTCTTTCAAGCCCTGGAGGCCAGGAAAAACCTAAAAAATACCCCTGCTTAAAATTTATTTACTTCATGTTTCACAGCCAGTTAAATCCAGAGATGGGGATGAATTAGGAATTCATGAAGGAAGAATAGGAAAAAAAAACATTTTATTTCCTACTGGAATGTCAAATGCCCTTATCCTAGATAGACTTGACAGACACATAACAAAACAGTAACATTTTGATACTAAGATATTCACATTCTTTATATTTTTTAATTGAATAACATAAGAATACACATAAAAAAATAAGATTGATAAATTAAAAGTATATGAGAAAACATATAGGGATATAAAACCAAAGAGAGAGGCTAATAGAACAATGTATGCCATAATACGTGCTGTTATGGGAGACATTAAGGTGACCCCTAGCTTTCTGGCAGTCAATGAGAAAAAGGAAAAACTGACCCATTACATAATTCACTGTCTTACTCAGGCTTTTTATTTGTTTATTTTTTTAATGCTCAAGAATGTGTACCAGAAAGAAATGTGTCTTGTAAGTCCTCATAAACATGGTACTGGGTAAGCAGTAAGTAACAACCCTAAGGATATCCTTTCTATTGACCAGTGATTTAGTTTGAGCGTATGTCCCTGCCAAATCTCATGTTGAATTATAATACCCAGTGTTGGAGGTGGGGCCTGGTAGGAGGTGACTGGATCATGGGGGCCGATTTCTCATGAGTGGTTTAACACCATCCCCTTGGTGCTGTCTTTGTGATTGTTAGTGAGTTTTCATGAAATCTGGTTGCTTAAAAGTGTGTAGCACCTCCCCGCATTCTCCTCTCTTGCTCCTCCCTTCACTATGTGACATGCTTTCTCCCTCTTCACCTTCCACCATGATTGTAGGCTTCCTGAGGCATCCCTAGAAGCCAAGCAGATACCTGCATCAGGCTTCCTGTAAAGCCTGCAGAACTGTGAGCCAATTAAATCTATTTTTTTAAATAAATTACCCAGTCTCAAGTTTTTCTTTATAGCCATGCAAAAATGGCCTAATACAACCAGTGTTTCTCAAACTTTAGCATGTATTGGAATCAACTGGAATCTTACTAAAGTACACATTGCCAATGCCACCCCCAAAGTTTCTGATGCAGTAAGTCTGGGGTGGGGCCCTTGCATTTGTATTTTTAACATGCTCCCAAGTAATGCTGCTGCTGCTTTGCTCCAGGGACCACACTTCAACAACCATAGCTGTAGACACAAGGCCTACTTTCTCAGGTCCTCTTCTTAAAGCATCCTTTCATATTGACTGATGACAATGTAGTAATTACAACTGAGTAGTTCCATGGAATTAGGTCCAGCCCCCAGTAGGGGGTACTCATGTGGAGAGGTAATGGTCCCACCATTTCTCATTCAATATATTCACTATATCGTTCCTAAATGCAGTCCATCCCCATTGGCTTATTCATTGTGTTTCCCAACACAATTACAGATTGCTTCCTCATGCATCAAATTCTTCTGCAGCCCAGTCCACAGGGAACACTACCTATTAAAACCCAGCTGTCCCTCATCAGCAATCACAAAAACAACCTTTTCTTATTGATGACTGCCTTTTAAATGCCAACAGAGTTCTGCACCTATATTACTTGTTACTTAAATGTTCTCCTTTTATTATTCACCTATTATTTATCTCTTCAAAAGTAGGATATCTTGTATTTCCAACCACAGTTCAAAGTCTATGAGCCATGTATAATACATCCTTATATCTCTAAAGCACACAATATAGTGCTTTGAATAAAATGAACATTGAATTATTTGAGAGCTAAACAAACACTTAAGGAAAAAGCTGTAAAAAATTAATGAAATGGCAACTAATATCAACAGAACAGATAATCTTATCACCATCATAAAATATCTGCTTTCCCATAAAGATGGGCTGTTTTCAAATAAGTGTTTTGCCATAAAGCTGGGCTGTTTTAGGTTAACTACGTGTTATTGAGAAAAAAGGTGTATACAAAAAAATGTGATTTTATTAGCTATCTAATCAAATATATTATATAGTTATTCTCTTTGAATTCAATTTTTTCTCATATTTTAAAGCTGAATTCATTCCCTGATTCAATGAATATTTACTGAGAATTTACTATATGTAAAGTAATTTGAAAGCAAAGAGTACGTTCTTAAGGAGCTCACACCACAATAGAGAGGACAGACACATAAACCCATAAATGCAACCCATGCAAGACTAAAGATACGTGCAAACCATGCTGGGAAAACAGAAAAGAGTGGTCAGGTTAGAGGTGGCAGGAGAGGGGCTTAGAAGCTTATCTATTCAAGATACGCACGACACATATTGGGGGTGGCATAGTTTGAAAAACAGGTCTCATAATGTTAGGAATTGGTATGCCTTGTACTGTAACAGATGAAAACAAGCAAACTAATCCATTAATCATCAGTCCACTGTGAGCAAGGGAAGCATGAAGAATCAGAGGACTGAGCTGACACACACAGTGATATGTTTTGAAAAGAGCCAGAAAGGATTTCTGGCTGGAGATCTCTCTCACCACCAGTTCCCATGGTCCTGACATTTCCCCATTAATAAGTCATTCCTAGACATCTTAAAGGCTCTCTGGTATTCAAAGGACCTCAGGTAAAATGCCATTTCTCCTAAAACAGAGTCTCTTAACCTTGGTGGCATGACTGACATTTTGGGTTGGATAATTTTTTGTTGTGGGACCTCTCTCATGCGTTACAGGATTTAGCAGCATCCCTAGCCTCTATCCACTATATGCCAGTAGCAGCCCGCCCCCAAGTCACGACAACTAAAAATGTCTCCAGACATTTTCAAAGTCCTCTAGGAGGCAAAACTGCCCCCCATTGACAACCATTTTCCTAGGAGATATTACACCTTAGATTGGTGTCAGCTGTGGTTCCTCTGTATGATCAAAGAATAGCTCAACTCTCTCTAGAGAGACAGTCCCTCCCTCACTCCATACAGCTAAAGGAAGAGTGACATGGCACTGCAGAATCAGGATGACAATCGCCCAGCCAATCTTATCTGCTATACTAGGTCTGGCTCTCAATGAAGTGACATGTGTCATGGATAGGTGACCATCACCTCCAATTGAAATTTAGGAATCAAACTATATGAACACAGGAGAGATTTGGGACGGGGAGTGGAGGTGAATAAGAGTATTTCAAACACAAATTACACAATTTTACACGAACTTGAGGAAGAGTCCAATTGAGGAAGAGCTAAATTAAATCTTTTTACTTCAGGTATATCATATAGTAGAAAAGGGACTGGAATCATGAATTATTGAGTGACTAATCATCTGTAAAACACATAGTTACTTTGATATGTTATTAATAATTATAAAAATAGTAATATCCTTTATACATATATAGTGTTTTGTAGCTCTGAAAATCCTTTTCACATAGTGCCTTTTTAAAAAATTGGCAATGTATTCCCATATTTCAAAAATCAAAACAATCCCAAAAGGGAAACAGTGAACGGTCTCATTTCCACCCTTGCTACGACCTTTCCCTCCCCATTACAGATAAATATTTTAGTTTCTTCAGCATCCTTTCAGAATTTCTTTACGGAAATATAAGAATATACAAAAACACATTCATGTTTTTCTATTTCTTACACAAAATGTATTATGTTATCCTTGCACTGTTTCCAGTCATTTACTATTGCAAGCAAGGCTGCAGTAATTAGCACTGGCCATGTGTCATGTCATATGTGTAATCACTATCTATCTATCTATTTACTTACTTACTTATTTATTTATTTTTAAAGACAGGGTCTCACTTTGTCACCCAGGCTGGAGTGCAGTAGCACAGTCATGGTTCACAGCAGCAGGATCATGATACACTGCTGCAGCCCCAAATTTGTGAGCTCAAAGGATCCTCTTCCCTTAGCCTCATGAATAACTGAGATTACTGACATGTGCCACCATCCCCAGCCTCACTGTCTTTATCTAATCCTCACATCACATCAATCCTATGAGATAAGCAGGAAAAAGGATCATTCCTGCCTTTACAAATGTAATTATTTTATTTGTGTGTGTCAAAAAAAGACACATATAAAATATACCATATTAATCATTTTTACTTGTACAGTTCAGTAGTGTTAAGTATACTTTCATCAGAGTGATATCAGGGAAAATGGCAGATAGGACACAGCACTAACTTGCAGCTCTCATTCAGATGGACAGAACAGTGTGTAGGTGAACTTTTGCTCCAAGAACTGCTGCAGGAACATACCAGGGAAACTAAAAGAATTCATAGACCCTTTGAAAGAAGCAGCTTGCTGCTGCAAACTCTGTGAGACAGCCAAAAAATTGTGAGTGTCCTAAGTGTGAGGGGGGAAAATTCACCTCTGAACACACATCCTCACTGGGGAACCTGAAAATCCACATCATGGGAGAAGGATTTAAACGTACCTAGAGCTGAAATGAATTTAGAAAGTCGAGCAAACTGTAAAAGTAGAAGCAGCAGTGGGAAGAGCCCTGTAGGCACTCCCAGTCCCCAAGTAAGCCCAGGGAAGCCATTTCTGACTTTATCTCACAGGAGTCCTTGGAGACAGCAGCCAGTGGAATTGAGGAAGAGCCACAGGAAGAAGGAGATTTCCAGCTAAACTTCATAGTAATTTCGAATGAGCGTGCCTTTCCTGGGCAGAATCCAGGGATGGCAAATGGAAAGTGCAGATACAAGCCCAGAAACCATGGCAGGCAAAGAGGGGTGAGGCCTGAAAGCCCTGCTTACTTTCTCAGCAGGGAGGCTTGTAGCCTGAAGCAAAATCTCAGCCCTGCCCACTGGAGGCCTGGATATAAATTCGGCTCTGTTGGCTGTTGGGGAAGCATGGTGGAAGTGAGACTGGTCTTGCTGGCTGCATGGGAACTGGGTGAGGCCTGTCACTCTCAGTTTTCCCCTATGTCCGTGGTGACCTGTACAAAGCAGCAGAGGCAGCCATAATACCCCTAGGAACATAACTCCACTGGTCTGAGAACCACTCCCCCATTCCCCATATAAACTGCAGCAAGCCCCGCCCAAGGTAAGTCTGAGCTCAGACACACCTAAATCTGTCCCTACCTGATTGTCTTTCTCTACCTATCCTGGTAGCCAAAGAGAAAAGACATAATCTCATGGGAGCTCTATGGCCCACCCATCACCTGAGAAACCTGAATACTTATCCAAGTGACTTTAGGGCAAGCTTGTATCCCCCCTATACTACTGCAGCTGATGCTCTCTTTAAAGCACCACCTCCTGGCTGGAGGGCAACCAACTCAAGTCATTACAGCAACTCATAACAGAACAAATCTGCTCCAAGGAGGAAGAAAACAATAGCTAATTCCATCGCCTCTAACATCCTAGATAACCAGAGGTCCTGAACCAGTCCATACGACAACTTCACTGCTAGCATAACCAGCATTTGAGAAAACCAGCACACTAAACAACACTACAACCAAGGACTCTCACAGAGTCCATTTCACTCCCCTGCTACCTCTACTAGAGCAGGCGCTGGTATCCAAGGCTGGAAGACCTGAAGATGGATCATATCGCAAGACTCTTTGCAGACACTACCCAGTTCAAGCCCAAAGCCCAGTAGCTCCACTGGGTAGCTAGACCCAGAAGAGCAATAACAGTCACTGCAGTCCAGCTCTCAGGAAGCCCCATCCCTAGGGTAAGTGAAAGAGCACCACATCAAGGGATCGCCCCATGCGACAAAAGAATCTGAACAACAGCTCTTAAGCCCCAGATCTTCCCTAGGACATAATCTACTCAAATGAGAAGGAATCAGAAAAGCAATTCTGGTAATGTGACAAAACAAGGTTCTATAACACCTCAAAAGATCACACTAGCTCACCAGCAATGGATGCAAACCAAGAAGAAATCTCTGAACTGCCAGAAAAAGAATTCAGAAGGTCTATTATTAAGCTACTCAAGGAGGATCCAGAGAAAGGTGAAAACCAACTTAAAGAAATTAATAAAATAACACAGGATATGGACAAAAAACTCAGAAAAATAGGTGGCATAAATAAAAAACAATCACAACTTCTGGAAATGAAAGACATATTTAGAGAAACGCGAAATACACTGGGAAGTTTCAACAGTAGAATTGAGCAAGTAGAAAAAAAAACTTCAGAGCTCAAACACAAGGCTTTTGAATTAACCCAATCTGACGAAGACAAAGAAAAAAGAATTTTAAAAAATGATTGAAGCCTTTAAGAAGTTTGGGATTATGTTACATGACCAAACCTAAGAATAATTGGTGTTTCTGAGAAAGAAGAGAAATCTAAAAGTTTGGAAAACGTATTTGAGGGAATAATTGAGGAAATCTTCCCTGGCTTTGCTAGAGATCTAGACATCTATATACAAGAAGCTCAAATAACACCCAAGAAATTTGTCACAAAAAGATCATCGCCTAAGCACATAGTCATCAGGTTATCTAAAGTCAAGATGAAGGAAAGAATCTTAAGAGCTGTAAGATAAAGCATCAGATAAACTATAAAGGGCAACCTATCAGATTAACAGCAGATTTTGCAGCAGAAACCTTTCAAGCTAGAAGGGAATGGGGTCCTATCCTTAGCCTCTTCAAACAAAATAATTATCAGCCAAGAATTTTGAATCCAGCAAAACTAAGCTTCATAAATGAAGGAAAGATAAAGTCTTTTTCAGACAAACAAATGCTGAAAGAATTCGCTACTACCAAACCAGCACTACAAAAACTGCTAAGTGGAGTTCTAAATCTTGAAACAAAACCTCAAAATAGAATCTCCTTAAAGTATAAATCTTATAAAACATAACACAAAGGCTGGGCACGGTGACTCACGCCTGTAACCACAGCACTTTGGGAGGCCGAGGCGGATGGATCACGAGGTCAGGAGTTTGAGACCAGCTTGACAAACATGGCAAAACCCTGCCTCTGCTAAAAATACAAAAAATTAGCCAGGTGTGGTGGTGCGCACCTGCAATCCCAGCTACTCAGGAGGCTGAGGCAGGATAATTGCTTGAACCTGGGAGATGGAGGTTGCAGTGAACGAAGATCACACCACTGCACTCCAGCCTGGGCAACAGAGCAAGACTCCATAAAAAAAAAAAAAAAAAAAAATGGGGAAAAAAGCAAGATACTCTTCAGGCAACAACTAGCACAATGAATAGAATAGTACTTAACATCTCAATACTAACATTGAAATAAATGGCCTAAATTCTTCACTTAAAAGATACAGAATGGCAGAATGGATAAGAATCCACCAACCAAGTATCTGCTATCTTCAACAAACTCACATAAGGACTCACATAAACTTAATATAAAGGGATAGAAAAAGATATTCCATGCAAATGGATGACAAAAGCAAGCAGAAATAGCTATTCTTACATCAGACAAAACAGACTTTAAAGCAACAACAGTTAAAAAAGTCAAAGGGGGACATTATATAATGATGAAAGGACTAGTCCAACTGGAAAATATCACAATCCTAAATATATATGCACCAAACACTGGAGCTCTCAAGTTTATAAAACAATTACTACTAGACCTAAGAAATTAGACAGACAGAACACAATAATAGCGGGGAACTTCATTACTCCACTGACAGCATGAGACAGATCATCAAGATAGAAAGTCAACAACGAAACAATAGACTTAAACTAGAAACAATAGACTTAAACTAGATACCCTAGAAAAAATGGACTTAACAGATAAGTATCTACCCAACAGAACATTCTACCCGATAACTGCAGAATATACATTCTATTTATCATCACCTGAAACATTCTTCAAGATAGACCATACGATAGGCCACAAAACAAGTCTCAATAAACTTAAGAAAACTGAAATTATGTCAAGTACTCTCTCAGACCACAAAGGAATAAAATTGGAACTCAATTTCAAAAGGAACGTGCAAAACCATGCAAATACATGGAAATTAAATAATGTACTTCTGAATGATCATTAAGTCAACAATGAAATCAAGATTGAAATTTTGAAATTCTTTGAACTGAACTCTAATAGTAACACAAACTATTAAAACTTCTGAGATAGGAAAAGTGGTGCTAAGAGGAAAGTTCATAGCATTAAATACCTACATCAAAATGTCTGAAAAAGTGCAAATAGATAATTTAAGGTCACACCTCAAGGAACTAAAAAAACAAACCCAAGCCTAGCAGAAGAAAGGAAATAACAAAGATCAGAGCAGAACTAAATAAAATTGAAACAAAAAAATACAAAAGATAAATGAAAGAAAAAGCTGGTTTTTTCAAAAAGATAAACAAAATTGATTGATCATTAATGAGATTAAACAAGAAAAGAAAGGAAAAGAGAAGAGCCAAATAAGCTCAATTAGAAATGAAATGGGAGATATTACAACCAATACTACAGACATACAAAAAACCATTAAAGCCTACTATGAATACCTTTATGCCCACAAAATAGAAAACCTATAGGAAATGAATAAATTTCCAGAAATATACAACTCTTCTAGATTAATCCAGGAAGAAATAGAAACTCTGAACAGACCAATAACAAACAACAAGATTGAAATGGTGATAAACAAATTACCAACAACAAAAAAAGTCCAGGACCAGATGAACTCACAGCAGAATTCTATCAGACACTCAAAGAAGAATTGGTATTAATACTACCAAAACTATTCCAAAAGATAGAAAAAGAGGGAGTCCTCCCCACATCATTCTATGAAGCCAGTATCACCCTAATACCAAAACCAGAAAAGGACATAACAGAAAAAGAAAACTACACACCAATATCCCTGATGAACGTACATGCAAAATTCCTCAACAAAATACTAGCCGAGTCCAGTAGCTTATCAAAAAGATAATCTGCCATGATTAAGAGGATTTCATACCAGGGATGCAGGGATGGTTTAACATACACAAGTCAATAAATGTGATACACCACATAAACAGAATTAAAAACAAAAATCATATGATCGTCACAATAGATGCAGAAAAAGCATTTGACAAAATCCAGCATTGCTTTATGATTAAAATCCTCAGCAAAATTGGCATAAAAGGGACATAGCTTAAGGTAATGAAAGCCATCTATGACAAATCCACAGACAACACTATACTAAATGGGGAAAATTTGAAAACATTCCCCCTGAGAACTGGAACAAGACAAGGATGCCCACTTTCACCAATCCTATTCAACATGGTATTGGAAATCCTAGACAGAGCAATCAGATAAGAGAAAGAAATAAAGGGCATCCAAATCAGCAAAGAGGAAGTCAAACTGTCTTTTTTGGCCAATGATACAATTATATATCTAGAAAACCTTCAAGACTCATCTGAAGAGCTTCCAGATCTGATAAATGAATACAGCAAAATTTCAGGATACAAAATCGATGGACACAAATCAGTAGCACTGCTATACACCAACAGCAACCAAACTGGGAATCAAATAAAAAACTCAATTCCTTTTACAATAGCTACAAAAACAAAACAAAACAAACAAAAAAAACAACAAAAATAACAACAAACAAAACAAAACAAAACAAAAAAACTTAGGAATATACCTAACCAAGGAGGTGAAAGACCTCTACAACAAAAACTACAAAACATTGCTGAAAGAAATCATAGATGACACAAACAAATGGAAACACGCCCCATGTTCATGGATGGGTAGAATCAATACCATAAAAATGACCATACTGCCAAAAGTAATCTACAAATTCCATGAAATTTTCATCAAAATACCATCGTCATTCTTCACAGAACTGGAAAAAACATCCTAAAACTCATATGGAACCAAAAAAGAGCCTGCATAGCCAAAGCAAGACTAAGCAAAAAGAACAAATCTGGAGACATTACATTACCTGACTTCAAATTATACTACAAGGCTATATTCACCAAAACAGCATGGGACTGGTATAAAAATAGGCACATAGACCAACGGAACAGAATAGAGAACCTACAAATAAAGCCAAATACTTACAGCCAACTGATCTTTGACAAAGCAAACAAAAATACAAAGCGGGGAAAGGACACCCTTTTCAACAAATGGTGCTGAAATAATTGGCAAGCCACATATAGAAGAATGAAACTGGATTCTCATCTCTCATCTTATACAAAAATCAAGTCAAGATGGATCAAAGACTTATATCTAAGACCTGAAACCATAAACATTCTAGAAGATGACACTGCAAAAACTCTTCTAAGACATTGGTTTAGGCAAAGAGTTCATGACCAAGAACCCAAAAGCAAATGCAACAGAAACAAAGATAAATAGATGGGACTTAATTAAACTAAAAATCTGCACAGCAGAAGAAATGATCAGCAGAATAAACAGACCACACAGAGAGAGGAAGAAAATTTTCTCAAACTATGCAACTGACAAAGGACTAATATCCAGAATCTACAAGGAACTCAAACAAATCAGCAAGAAAAAAACCAAATAATCCCATCAAAATGTGGGCTCAGGACATAAATAGTAAATTCTCAAAAGAAGATATACAAAATGGCCAACAAACATGTGAAAAAATGCTCAACATCACTAACTATCAGGGAAATGCCAATCAAAACCACAATGCAATACCACCTTACTTCTGCAAGAATGGCCATAACTTAAAAATAAAAAAATTATAGATGTTGGCATGGATGTGGTGAAACGGGAACACTTTTACACTGCTAGTAGGAATGAAAAAACAGTACAGAGATTCCTTAAATAACTAAAAGTACATCTACCATTTGATCCAGCAATCTGACTACTGGGTGTCTCCCCAGAGGGAGTCATTATATGAAAAAGACACTTGCACATGCATGTTTACAGCAGCACAATCTGCAATTGAAAAAGTATGGAACCAGCCCAAATGCCCATTAATCAACAAGTGGATTTTTAAAAATGTGAAATATATATATATACACACACACACACACACCATGGAATACTACTCAGTCATGAAAAA
Source organism: Pan paniscus (assembly GCF_029289425.2). Lineage (NCBI taxonomy): Eukaryota > Metazoa > Chordata > Mammalia > Primates > Hominidae > Pan > Pan paniscus. The sequence continues at coordinate 27,220,752 of NC_073254.2, forward strand.
TAAAATAATGGCATTTGCAGCAACCTGGATGGAGTTGGAGACCATTATTCTGAGTGAAGTAACCCAGAAATGGAAAACCAAACATTGTATGTTCTCACTTATAAGCAGGAGCTAAACTGTGAGGATGCAAAGGCATAAGAATGATACAATGGACTTTGGGGACTCAGAGGGAAAAATGGGATGGTAGTGAGAGATAAAAGACTACACATTGGGTACAGTGTACACTGCTTGGGTGATGGGTGAACCAAATTCTCAAGAATTTATCAATGTAACCAAACACCACCTCTTCCCCCAAAACTACTGAAATTATTTAAAAAGTATATTTCCATCATTATGAAACAGATTTTTGGAACTTTTACCTCTTGCAGAACTGAAATTTTACACCAATTAAACAACAAATTCCCCTTTCTCCTGCTAGCAACCTCTGGAAACCACCTTTCTGTTTTCTATTTCTATGAATTTGACTACTTTAGCTCATGTAAATGGGATCATAGAGTAATTGTCTTTTTGTGTCTGGCTTATTTCACCTAGCATAATGTTTTAGCATGTGACAGGATTTCCTTCTTTTTAAGGCTGCATAGTATTCCACTCTACATTTGTACCATATTTTGTTTATTCATTCATTTGTCCATGAACATGTGGCTTGCTTCTGCCTCTTCCTGGCTATTGTTAATAATGCTGCTGTGAACGTAGACGTGTAAGTGTGTCTTTGTTACTCTGCTTTCAATTATTTTGGTTACAGTACACTCAGAAGTGGAATTGCTGGATCATACAGTAATTCTTTCTTTAATTTTTTGAGGACATGCCATCATATTTTCCATAGCATTTGCACCATTTTACCTTTGCATCCACATTGCACAAAGGGTCAAACTTGATTCTTAAATACCACGAAGTTGGCAATATTATATATGCAGAAACCAAGACATATGCTGCAGCCTTACAGATAATACAGGGTGGAATTGAAACATGCCCCAGGTCTTAACACAACTTAGTGCCTTGAATTATTCTATTTACTGCATAAAATTCTCTGTGGTGTAAATGATACAAATGTTATTTTCTGTCATGACTAAGTGTGATTATCTCTGTCAGAGTCTCTGTGAGAATTTCAGTGAATGGATTTGTCTACATTTTGAGAGTTTAAATCCTTCCCCTTCTTTCTCAGTTCTGCTACTGTTCACTTCCAGCAGCACCACCCTGTCTTACATTCCAAAATTATAGAACATAGGTACACCAGCTCATTGATTGTTATCCATGCCAAGTTACAGTCCCTCTCCACTATTCATAAATTAACTGAAGTCTTGAACTTGGAAACAGAATGATGCCCCATTGGCCTAGTGCTGGAGAAGGAGTCCTGAGTGGCTAACACCGTAACCTGAGCTACATGTGTTTGCTAACCCTACAAGATGTTATCTCTGCGCCAGGCACATGAAGCCAGAGGAAGAACTAACTCTTGGCTGTATTGCTGGATTTTTCCACCAAAGAATTATTGCAGGAAGACAGGTCACAAAGTCAAGGCATATATTACCAAGCAGGGAATACCATCTGAGGCAAAAACAAATACCAGCAGGAAAAAAGGAAAGCCTGACCCACTCTCCCTCACACGTCTCACCTCAAAGATGTTAGTAGTTGGAAGCTGTTTCAATAATGATAGTCAAACTTGATGACAATGCTCTCAAAAACCATCCATGCAATCCTGTTATTTTACATCTCCTTGGTCAGGCAGCCGATGAAGAAAGGAAGGTCATTGCCATGGGGAAGGATGTGACTGAATGTCGTCCTGCAGACCTAATACTTTCCTCATTTACACGTGGCTCAGATCAGCTTTCTAAGGTTTTTGTGCTCTAAATTGTCAAGGGGCCTGCTGTTGAATATAAAATAATGATCTCTGACACTGGTGTGCACATATCAACATTTAAAGAAAGGACGCTTTTTAAACATGAATGAAATAGCTAATAATATGCTAAAAAGTACTGGAAACTGACATATCAAGACGAACTAGAAATACACTCCCCTATAGAAGAAGACATTGAGGAAATTTGCCTGTCTTGAATTTGGCATTGGATAAACGGGAGAAAACATCTCCCTGAAGAATTTATAATTGCATTCCGGCACGTATGTGGGTTTGGTACCCAATTTTGCACTTCCACTTTGGTACAAAGAAAACTGAATTCAATCCAAGGCCTTGGGAAATAAGTCTTGACCCCTCTAAGTCCTTCTTCTCTTCAATGATCAAAGCCTAAATCTTTTAATAAATTATCTAATTATTCATCTTCACATTGCACTTTCTTATAGATTGTAAATACCTCTGGAAATCAATAACACATGAAGATATTATTAGCCAGGTATCTACTGTGACTCCATTTATAACTATTAATATAGCTAAAGCAGTGAATTCTACTGAGTCTCAGAATTCATCAGTTCCCAAAGACTGAACCATGTTAAGGAATGGAAGGTAATTGGAACTGACATTTTCAATCAAGTGTCTATTAAAATGATTTCTTATTTAATTTAATAAAATTCCTAATGTGCAGGTTATCATTATTGTTACCATTGCCAACTGAAGCATAGCAATGAAGTAACTCACCTAAAGTCAGAATGAGTAAATCCAAACTACATTTCTAGTACACTATATACATTGCCTCGCTAAGCTTCTTTCTACACATTCTATTGTTATGGCAGAATTTAAAAATCAGAACTTGTTTGCTGCCCTATAGTAAATCATATGTCCTCTATTATATATTATAATACATATTGTAGTAACTACACTTTACTGTATTTAATCTTCTCCCCAGTAAAAGGAAATTTGATGTAATAATTTATCCTCGTTTATAGATTAATGTCTCAACGTGAATAAAACATCTGAAAGAGTCCAGGCGCGGTGGCGTATGCCTGTAATCCCAGCACTTTGGGAGGCCGAGGCAGGCAGATCACCTGAGGTCAGGAGTTCAAGACCAGCGTGGTCAACGTGGTGAAACCCCGTCTCTACTAAAACTACAAAAATTAGCTGGGTATGGTGTGCCTGTAATCCCAGCTACTCAGGAGGCTGAGGCGGAAGAATCGCTTGAACTCAGGAGACGGAGGTTGCAGTAAGCAGAGATCCCGCTATTGCACTCCAGCCTGGGTGACAAAAGCGAAACTCTGTCTGAAAAAAAAAAAAAAAAAAAAAAGCATCTGAAAGTAATTGTGACTGGCTCTTGAAGGAAAAGAGAGCAATTGCTCATCATTGCTGTATATCTTAGAGGGTCTACTGGGTTCTGCGGCCTCTGCATGTATCAGTGAGCAAGGCAGGTGAGAAAAGTGCTCTTAAGAAGCTTACATTTTAATGGGGAAATACATTAACTAAACAAATAAAAAGATTAATAATAGCATTTAAGAAAATGGTAATGGCTACAAAGAAATAGAATGTGAGTACTCAAAAGAATGATTCAACATCAAAAACATGTCATTACATGAGACACTGAAAAAAATCAATGCTTAGGAGATAGAGCTGAAATCTTTACATTAGAAAGTTTTTAAAGCTAAAATTTAAATAGCAACCAAATTAGGAAGTTAAAAAAGAACAGCAAGGAAGAAAGGAGAAGAATGAAATGATAAAGCTGAATTTGAAATTACTAAAATAAAAGGCAAAAATGAATTAGATAAATTATCAGAGCCATTATTATTCTGTATAAATGCTAATAAAATTGACAGCATCATGGCAGAATGGATCAAGACAAAAAGACACATTTTTAAAAAACTATGTTATCAAAATTGACTCCAGAAAACTTTTAATAGAAAACTAGCCTTTTATGTCAGTAAATCATTAATTTAAAATCATAAAAAGAAAGAAAAAACACTAGGCACATCAGTGTAGCTAATGTAAATCAGTCTAATTTACAAAGAAAAGGATTTGGTGTAGGGTATTCATCTTTATAAAATCTCTGCTAGGGTTGAAGAGCAGACTCAAGGCCAGCAGTTGGCAAACATTTTCTGTAAAGGAAAAAATCATAAATTTTTCAGGCTTTATGGGTCATATACAACCTCTGTCACATATTATTCTGCTTTTGTTTGTTTTTATTTTTGTTTTTGATTTTTAACAACCCCTTAAAAATATAAAAACCACTTTTAACTCAAGGGTTATATAAAACATGCCATGAATCAGTGCTGCAAGCTGCAGTTTGCCAAGTCCTGCTCTAGGCTGAACATTCTGGAAGGATTCCCAGAAATTAATTAAAGGAGTTTTCAAAGGAGTAAGTACACCAGGAAAGAGGAAGATGTGGGATCCAGGTAACAGGCAATCTAACACATGAGAGAAATGAAAGAAATTCCCTAGTGGAAGAGAAGAAATGCTTGCTCCAAGAGGATATTGTGTAGCAGGCCTGGAGGGCAATCAACTCGTGTGAGAGCAGGAGGAGGAAGGTTCTGGAATAATTGACTTCAGGAAAAAGATGAAACTGATAGGTTTAACTGATGTATTTAACTACATGAAAGGGAGTTTTACTGATTATTGGTGAGTTAGAGGATGAATTTGTGTTAGCTGCATAGAAAACCAAGCAAACTAGAAATCAGAGCAATAATCGACTCCAGGAAAAATGATCAGCTATACAAAAAGGGAAACAAAATCATAGTATCCTACATGATTCAATTATTAATAATTAGGGTAGGAATGAAGAAGCATGTAAGAATGTTAAACACTCATTTTCTGAGCAAAACGTCAATAAATAATTAACAACTTTAAAATTGAGAAATGCTGGGCGCGGAGGCTTATGCCTATAATTCCAGCACTTTGGGAGGCCAAGGTGGGAGAATCATTTAAGGCCAGGAGTTAGAGACTAGGCTGGGCAACACAGTGAGAACTATCTCTACAAAAAATTAAACAAAATTAGCCTAGGGTGGTGGCATGTGCCTGTAATCCCAGCTACTCGAGTGACTGACGTGGGAGGATCACTTGAGCCCAGGAGGTCAAGGTTGCAGTGAGCTGAGATTACACTACTGGACCCCAGCCTGGGCAACAGAGGGAGATCCTTATAATAAAACAAAATATAAAAAATAAAATAAAAATAAATAAGAATAAAATTAAATATAAATACAATTCAAGAAATTACCATATAAGCACATAATTATTTAAAACATGGTACTAAATGTTGGAAGATAGCCAATGTTCTGATTGAAAGTTCCTACCTTCTAGTCCCATATCATCTGCCTCTTAATAATGGCAAAATGAATCTGGTTTTTCAAGGAGGCAATAATTGATTCTGGGGCTCTCAAAGATCTATTATTAATTTTCTGCCCATGATGTATAAAACCAATTTACTTTATTGGATATGTGCATTTTTAGCTTTATGTAAATGCTATTACTCTCTTAGTATTGTGATATCTAGACGCTCCAAATGTCTCCCCATGAGCAGTACCATGTTTCAGAGGATATGCTTAGTGCTAAGCTATTATCTGCCATTCCTGATAATGGATTCCCTTTCAAAACTCAATAACCTGGCATATATATGAAACATAATAGCAATAATAGCAATTCACACATTTTTGTCTCCTGTTCACTCAGGACCTACCCCTGTCAGTATCTTTTGAAATGTCTTCTAATTTCAAAATAATAATAATAATAATTATTGAAACCTGAGAAGAATGGAAGAGAGTGGTTTTGTTATCCACAATTACATGGGTCATTGCTAACTCTTTGCTTTACTTCTTGTTCTTTAAAATTAGAGCACTTTATTTTCTATCTTCAGGAAAAGCTAATTAGGGAAATAAAATGCCCTCAAAATTCTTATTGGCTTTCTGTGCTACTGTGTTCAACATGAACTAAAGCTTAAAAATTAGTTCCTATTTTCCTATAGTTCTAATAATTTTTATATCCTTCTTTCTTTACATGTGTGTTTATTTTGTGTATTAATATACATATTTACAATAGACTATAAAAGCTATGTCCGTGCATCTATGTAGACATATATATTTCAACCACTATATATTATCATTATATGTTTTCATCCAATTATAAAAATATAAAATATTATTGATCTATATCACTCTATTTTCCCATAGCTGTCCATTTCAGTTGAGGTTTCCATGATTGTTGTTTGCTGATAATTGCATGCATTTACTGATTTGCTTATCACTTCCTTATTGTACTACCTACCGTGTCATTTGTAATGTCAACTACAAATACATTTTGAAAAGAATGAGATACAAATAAATCTAATAAATAAAATATGAATCAAAAAACAGTGTGAAAAAGATATTTATGGCATATATTTAGGAGGCTTTACCATGTTCAGGAGATGATACAGACTACTGAAACCACAATTGATAATATTTTATTAAAATTAGATGCTTGGATTATGATCAGTGAACCATATGCTTTCATATGCCAATGGCTTTTAGTTTAATCTCTTTTGTCTAGACCTATCATGTCTTAAATATATGTTGATGCCACGGTAGTTCTAGAATATCTAAAATTTCTAGCCCAATGAGAAACAATGCCATTTTATATTTTTATGCATTTTTATAAAGGTTAAAAATGTGGATAAACAGCTAACAGAATGGAGTTGCTAGTCAAAGTCTACAATCTTTCAATGCTCCCTAGCCCATCTCTCTAGTACGCATTCCTACTGGCCCATTTCCAAAGAGCTGCAAGTTTGTGTTGAAAGCCGAGGGCACATCCCTGTGACTACAATGCTATGGTACAGTGGACAAAGTCCACAGAATTCTCCCGAAGGTAGAAAAGACATTAAATGGCTTTCTTTCCTTGAGTTCTTAGCTGGAGACAGAACAAAGCAACCTGTTCACTGCCCTCTACAGAAATTTGAATCTAATCAAGGGCTAAAAATTAATCATGTTTTTACAGGAAGAACGACATCAGGAAGCTTTTCTAGCTGGGGGAAAAAAATGAGGATGGAAATAAAGCAATGCACTTCACAAATTTGAGAGTTCTGAAAATGACTCATCAAGCAATCATGTCAGGAATGCCTGGCTGTTAGCAGATGGCTGGTTGGGGTGTCAGACCAGCTTCTTGAGATCCAGGTTGAGGGATAGTGTCTCTCCTTCAGAACAGACCTTGGTGTAAACTTGCTGAGATCCACTCCAATCTAGGGATGGAGACTGTGGTCTTCCAAGGGGAGTTGGAGGGTGTTGTGCTCTCAGCTGTTGGTTGAATTTGGAAGGAGGAGATTTGTCTCAACACTCTTGTCTGTATCCTGAAACAATAGAAGCAGCCCTGCCTAGTGTCTTGGTGGGGCTCCAAGTTGATGCAGCACATTTTTGGAAGTGCATATATTTCTGGGAGTGTGGGTAGTGATTCAATTCATACAAATATATGCCCGTAGATGTGACAAATACCACCTTGTCTATTACCTTTTAATCTCAGTTAATCATGCATCATGATTAATTATGGTGCTTCTTATTTACTGTATAATACAATGTAACTTTTATATCATTTAATTTTTCATGTAATTCTCTTATCTACCTCAGCCAACTGTTAAGCTCATTAAGAGCAGGGATCGTGCTTTTTACTCTTTTGTGATCCCCCTACAGCATCTTATTATCATCTTTTCAACCAAAACATTGTTATTAAGAGTCTCTGATGTCCATGGACTATTTTTTCAGAGGTGATAGTTGTTATAAAATAAAAAACAGACTGTCATAACATAACACCAAAACTGGCTTGTGAATATGGGTTGTAGTATACTTATTTGGAAATAAGCCTTAAGATTGGGTTATTTAAGTGGGGTACCTACTAATTTAACTATTCACAAGACACAAGAATCATGACAGTAATAATCAGGGATGCATTATTGAGTTTAACAATACCTTAGAGCAGTGTTTCCCAAACTGCCCTCTTTGGTATGACAGTTACAGCATAAATCAGTAAATCAGTAAGTGTTCAATGCACACAATGTTTGAATGATTGAGTTTGGGAAATGGTGCCTATTATATCACTCATATGAAAACTTCCCAATGTGTGTAATTATAGTAATGATTCTGTCAAGTCCTTCTGTTAAGAAATCTGCTTAACTTTGTTTAACTCCATGTATTCTTGCAGGCCACCCCCCTTTAATTTTTAATGACTTATGAATTTTTCAAAGGGCACTCGTGTTCCAAGGAGCACAATTTGGAAAAGGTTCCCTAAGGAGTTTATTCTTTATATCAGTTCTTTTTGATGACAACAAAGGGGCTTGTTGGGGAAAACCACAGCTGCTGTCTGTAATGAGAACTACATGCAGTTTACTCTGCCTGTGTCATTGGTACACTGTCTCTCCTTCCTGAGAAGCAGACACCAACCTGTAAGCAGGAGGGTAAGGGAGTAGTTTTTAGGCTAATTTTTATCTTTTCCCCTTCTCCCCCACACTTACCAGTCTTGCCTGTCCTTTTTTGTAGTGGAGTACTCATTTCCAGATTCTCATCCCATATTACTAAATGTCAACAAATTATTAATATGTCCTTTAATAACCACAGAAATGAGTTGTTGCTTATTGTTGAATCTGTTAATCCTTTCAACTTGTCTGTGTTCTCTCCGTAAGATCAATATTCTGTGATATTTGAGAGAGAATGAAAGAGACATAATACCTGCTCTCTTGATAGTTTTTTTCCCTTTATCCCCTAGAATATTTTGTGATGATTAATATCCCATGTCTTCAAGTTCTTCCCGCAACTACCTTCATTGCCTTACCCCATAAACATGTTCAAGTCTCCTTTGTGCTAAATCAAACTCTCTTGACTCTGCTTGGTTATAGCATTGTTCTTCTCATTCTATTTTCGGCCAAATTTCTAGGAAAAAGTTATTTCTACTGTTTCTACTTATACCTCCAATTTATGCTTCAGTCCCCTACAATCTAGTTGATACCACATGCTTGTCCAACCCACTCTACTGGTATTGTTCTACGAACACCACTAACCATATCTCTGTCATCATCCTGCTTGATTTTCCTGCTGCTGTAAATCCATTAGCCAGAGTCTTCGTGAATTCTATACTCTCATGGTTTTAGTTATACCACAGCTTCTTGGTTATTCTCATTCTCGGTCACTTCATGAGATTCTCTCTGTCCATCCAGCCTTAACTTTGGTGTTTCCTGGTGTCTGTTCTTGTTCACACTCCTCACTCTACTTGTTCTTTCTGGAGAACTTATTCCATTCTCAAATATTTAGCCTCTTTTTGTTTGCTGATGACTGGCAATTGCCAGTCTTTAGCATGGGCGTCTCCCCTGTATCTCAGACTCATGGAATCAAATGTCTCCCCAACACCTTTATCTGGATGCATAACAGGAACTCACACTCAACATATTCAAAATAGAATTCTTTATTCCTTCCTCCTATCTCACAAAGATTTACTCTTCCAAAGGCTAATCCTTACCACAGTTGACGGCAACATCAGTCTTTGTCATCCCCTACAGAAACCTATGTTCCACCTCCACTCTCCCTGTCACCTTCTTCTCTTTTCTTTCTGTCACCTTCAACATGAATGGGTCACTTAACCCTTTCAGTTCTATCACCTCGCCATACAGAATAGCCTCTGAACGGTAGTCTCGCTCATTCTAATTCATTGGCCTGTTAGAATAATCTACCGAAAATATAAATCTTGCTAGAAACTGGTGTGAGATTCTGATAGGCTACTGTCTACAACAGCAGTGCTCTTTCAGGTAGGCTACAAATTCTTCACTTTTTCAACTACTTATCTCTGTGAGACTGGATTTTTTCAGACGTTTCAACGAAATCAACATAACACAGCAGATTGAATGCAGAAACAGATTTGAGAACCCAGCTGTCTTCTGTTAAGCCAGACATTAAAGAGACTTGCAAAAATATAAAGCGATGCCACCCTTCTCACTAAATTTGTTTCTTGTTTTGGAAAATATAGCTTTTTATAAAAATATGTTACTTAGGTTAACATGTAATAGAATTGCTTATTGTTATTTTAAAATGAAAGAATAAATAAATATTTTTAAATGCCTCAGTTGTAATGTCTAACACAGTAAATAGAGATTGATGGAACTCATGTATACCAAGTTAACTGGAACAGACAAGACCTAAATTTTGTTTTTAAAGCTGATACACTTATTCTGTTTATGGCAAAAAGCCTACCAGCCTGTATGAGTCAGCATCACTTTATTAATTATGAGTGGGCCCCTTTCCACCTTTAGACTTGAAGCTAAAACTGAAATGCTTAGGTCATTAATCTTTGTACTGCAATGTTCATGTAAGAACTCATGCCTGTGGAATTCTCTAGCTGAATCAGCAATTTCAAGAATTTTGAAGAATATTCTACTAAATGTCCCACAGGCTTAATACCTTTCCAATCAGTACGCGCAACACATAAATAAAAATAAATCAGCATGATTTGCTTACAAGGACTTAGCCCTGATCTGCTTTTACTACTAAACGGGAATGGAAGCCATGCGTGCTGAGAAAAACATGTCTGGTTACACAGTTTATAGTTTACAGAGTTATTAGTTTCCAGTTATGATGCATGAGGATCTGAAAGTAATGATATATGTATAATGATCTGAAAGTAATGACATTCTTCTATTTTGATAAGAAGAACAATATCATGATTCTGGTTAATATGCATATATGTACATAGCTATGAATGTGTACAGGTATGGGGATGTGTACTGGTATGTGTATATGTATGGGTATGAGTGTGTACGTGTGTAGGACTATGGCTATGCATCTGTGTATGTGTACATGGACAGGTATGTGTTTGTGTATGTGTATGGGTATGGACATGCATGTATGTATGTGTATGGCTGTGTGTATGTTTATTGGCATGTTTATGGCCATATGTCAGTGCATGTGCATGGCTACAGGTATATGTATATGTGTATGTGTGGGTATGGGTGTGTGTGTGTCTGTGTGTACGTGTATAGCTATAGTTATGTGTATATGTACAGGTATGGCTGTGTCTGGGTATGTGTATAGCTATAGGTATGCAGTAATACCTGGGTAAACAAATCTTAGGGGGCCGGCATGGAAATAGGTTTCATTCCTGACAACAAAATGTTCTGTTATTCCTTAATCTCCTTCTGCTTATTACCCTATGTTCCTTTCTCTTTTCCCTCCCTCCTTCCTTTCTGTCTTATTCTTCCTCTATGTCCAGCAGCTCCCAGTCTTAGCTTTCAGAGGCTGTCTGCCCCAGGTCATGTGTGGCTTCTGGGGAAAGGAGCCTACTGACACTCCTCAAAGTCAGCGGGCCTGCATTCCAGGCACTGCTGCTCAGAATGACGCAGGACCCTCGCAGCAAGGGATGGCCTGCGGCTCCCAGGGATATGCTAGAACACTCAGATGCAATCTGCCAGGCAGCTTCAGTGATTTGAAGGAATTCACAAAGAACGTTTTGCCCCTCCTGGGTGAGTTGAGCTCCCTGAAACTGTCACTCTCCTTTCCCTCCATTGCTGCCCAAGGGCAGGTTGCAGACCCTAACCCACACTCTTTAGACAAAAATAGGGCTGTTTATTTGCCTGAGAGACACAAGGGTTTGAAATGTCTTAAAATTGTCCCTCATGATATGCCATTCAGTTAACCTTCTCCCAAATCTCACATCCCCATCCCCAGAAAAAGGAAAGAGGAGGAGAAAGAGGAACAGGAGAAGAAGCAGATAGCACTGTAATCTCCTTAAGGTAACAAAATATTATCTATTTCATAGTGAAAAGAGGCACTGAATGACATCGACTGTTGAGTCTCCTTGCATATTTGGGTCTGATTTTTATTGCTTCTGTGAAGGAAATTGATTAGAGAAAAAATGAAATCCTACTCCTCTCTATTTTAGTGTAAAATGTGCCCAGAATTTTAGGTTGATAAACAACTGAGATGTATTATTTTTTCAAGGCAAACATGTCTTAGGCTTCCTCCTGCAGAACCCTTGTAAAGTGAATCATTCTCTGAGTTTACTTGCCTCATATGAGTGATTTAATCCTAAGCTGCAGATGAGTATGAAATTGACTTTTTGAAAGTAAATTTTGTGTTCTATGTGTTTCATGTTAACGACTGGCTGCTTAAAAAAAAAAAAATCATTGACATTTGACTCATTAAAATTTCCAAAATGTGCATGTGCAAGATTTTGAAGGTATAGGTCAGGTTATTCAAGTGTAACTTAAGCCATATGCCACAAACTTCTAAGAATTCCATTGAACAAAGGTGACAACATTATTACAAATAAATAAATGAAGTCAAGAAAATTTACATTAATCATCTTAAGTCTACTTTGGATTTTAAGCCCAATAGTTTATCCTTAGGGCAATTCTTTCTCTCTCTCTCTCTCTCCTTTTTCTCTCTCTCTAACAAAGAGCCAGAAAATCACTTGTCAGCTTGAGAAAACCCATCCAGAAATATTCACCAATTTGCGTTTCTCAACAATAGGAGAATTGGCATTGTTAAAGAATGTGAAGACCCCTCCTAATTTTAGGTGCATGTCTGGGCATTCTGAGGTTTGCTCATCCCCTGGGCAACCCAGAGCATAATATTTTATTGTGTTAGGTCCTTTAATGGCTTTGGGTTTGCACTACACCAGCATAGTGCACCCTAGTACTGCTGATTTTCAATGACTCAACAGGTTCAGACTCATAGACAAGAATTTCAGAACCATCGCCCAGGCCTGAATCAACCAGGACTAAATCCAATTCATCACCTTGCAATGAGATTTGTTTATTCTTGTTCCAAATGTGGTTCAAAGAAAAACAAAACCTAGGGAATCTGGGTACAATTTGTCAGCTTGCAAATAGCAATTATTTTAATGACACTATATAGAATAGACTCGGTCACCCTGCCACTACTAGAATTCTTTTGACTTCTTTTACTTGACCAAGAGAGTCAGAAACAAGTCATCAATATTATTTATTGTTCTTAAAGAAAAAAATGAATAATATACAAAGCCTTTCAGAAAAAAATGATGGTACATCAGAATATTCATAACCCTTCCAGTGTCTCCGGTTTTTGTTATTTAATTCTTACCCTGTTTATGGGTGCTCTTTGGAGCCCCATTTGTATTTATTGGCAGGAATTATCTCAGGGAACATCTGTCTCATATAAATCTCCATTGAATTTTTTGGACCTTGGTTGAAATGGTACTAATCATATTATTGATAAATTACCACATATTGTATCATTCAACTGCAACTCTATTCCGGGAGTAGTAAATCCTGAAACTCTGGAAGTGGTCCCATTGACAAATTGGGTGTTGGGGTCCCACCAGTAACTCTTTGCAATTTTTTTTGAGACAGGGTCTCGCTGTGTCACCCAGGCTGGAGTGCAGTTGTGCAAACACTGCTCACTGTAGTCTCAACCTCCCAGGCTCAAGAGATCTTCCCACCTCACCCTCCTGAGTAGCTGAGATCACAGGGGCCACCATGCTTGGCTAATTTAAAAAATTTTTTTGTTAAGGTGGGGGTCTCCTTATGTTACCCAGGCTAGTCTCAAACTCCTGGCCTTAAGCGATCCACTTGCTTCGGCCTCCCAAAGTGCTCGGATTACAGGCATGAGCCACAGGGCCTGGCCACTCTTTCCAAATTCTAACATCTCTAGTGAATGCCATTTTTCTCACTGACTTTGAAGATGATCCTTCCCATCACTGATGGAATAAAATCCCTAAGAAGGGCAGATGGGGATGGGGGATGGGGGATGGTGAGGAGACAGACTCTTCCCCAGCCACAACCGAAACTCTTACTGCCCCTGACTATTTCACAGTACAGCAAGGACACCACAAACAACCTATGATTTTCAAAGGGTGCTCTACCTTTGCTTTAAAGAAAAGTTTAAAAAGAATCTTTCCAACCTCTTGGAAAGAATTAATGATAGGCAGAAAAGTCTGTTAGAAAGCGCCACAGCTTGGAAACCATGGAAAGTTTCTGTTTTTGTGTGATTTGAGCTGGTCAATGTTGTGGAGTAACCTGATAATTCTTCTTCCCTGCCAGCATTAGGAGAAATATCCCTTAGCTTCTTTCAAGAGGGCGAGGCCCGCCTCTGAGCTTAAATCAACTACCTCAGGACACTGGATGATGCTCTCACTGTTTATAGAGACGGTTGGAAACAAGTCTTGCAAGGTATTTGGATAGAACTGACTGTTGTGGGTCAAGACCACAGCTATACAAATTGTTATTTAAAAACTATGACATCAATTGTGGTATTTCTTAGTGTTAGAGTGAGATATTTTTTTTTATGACCTTTTGTGGGACAATGTATTTGCTAGCCATGAAAACTCTCACACAGCTTGTCCAAACACACTTTGCCTGTGACATGCAATACATCTTCCTTCAACTGAGGTAAATCATTTCTTAGAAGTCTATAAGAAGCTCCAAATGAGGCCAGGCACAGTCGCTCATGCCTGCAATGCCAGCACTTTGGGAGGCCGAGGCGGGTGTTATCAATTGAGGTCAGGAGTTGGAGACCAGCCTGGCCAACACGGTGAAACCCCCATCCCTACTAAAAATACAAAAATTAGCTGGGCATGCTGGTGCGCGCCTGTAATCCCAGCTACTCGGGAGGCTGAGGCAGGAGAATCACTTGAACCAGGAAGGTGGAGGCTGCAGTGAGCAGAGATTTTGCCACTGCACTTCATCTTGGGCAACAGAACAAGATTCCATCTCAAAAAAAAAAAAAAAGCTCCAAATGCCAATCATGAGTAAAGAGATAAGCCATACTTAAACTGAAGTTTGGTTGTTTCCATGAGCAGGTAGGTTACTAAAGTGAACATCTTGGAGATCCCATACAACACATGGATCAACAGAGCCGCTGATGAATTAAACACTCTGGTATCTGAGCATACAAAGTTTTGTTCTGCTTGTGATGGCAGGAGTTAACATTTGAGTCTATTGAAATTCAAATAGGGCCTCCCTTAGCAATTTATCCATGTCTGTCTTTGGGATTTATCTATCTCAGTTTGTGTCCCAGTCATATATGAGTCCCTGCTCTAACTCTAACCAGACAATCTCTAACATGGATATGACTGGTTAGAGACAGTAATACCCATGTTGGCTGGATACAGGTCTGAATTCCTTTTCCTTACTCAGTATTACTCTAGTAAGAAAGAGTGCATACTCTTGGTAAATAAATTGTTAATGAGTATAAGTAGATATTGTCTGAAGAATATTTCATTTCTTCTAAACAGGCACACATTTATACAGAGAGACATATGTTGATGACTACATTCTTAGGACTGAGAAACTTTTTGTTCCTGTTCCTGGGTAAATGATATTTACTTTATTTTGGAGAAAAATTTCTATTATTGGTTTCCACACTTTCAAAACGCAGGACAGACACAAGGAGTGAGACAGACTGGTTGATTTTTGGAAGTAGTTTGATGTTTCTCTAATATTGGCCTTAACTTCCAATTGATGTTTAAGCTAATTTTCTTTTAAAAGAGAAGTTAGTTACTGCCTCCCTTAAAAAAGAAAAATAAAACTCCTAAGAAACCTATCAAAATACTTTATATAATTAATTACAAGTTAATAGTTATAGCCAATAATTAAAATTGTAAATCTTAGATGTATTCAGTGATCCTCTGAAAAATGTAAGCTGAAATTTCACTTCTTTATTGGATTGCTCTCTGTTCTACCAGGCTTAGTCTAATTATCAAAAGAAAAGTAATATAAACTATAATTGATTAAACATTGTGGACAGAACGAAAACCCCAAATAATTTCTTTTTACCATGCAGCTCCTAAGGAAAAATACCTTCAAAATGCTGCAAGCACAATTTATTTAAATCACGCGACTTCCAGGTCTATTGCATCCAACAGATGGAGAGGACTTTTTGCCCTGTCCAGACAGACACCAAGTTTAAAAACATTTTTAAAAAGCCCAAGCACCTTTTTGATCTAACTTTAAAAAGCATTGTCAATGTCAAGAACACGGTGACTGTGGCTTGTTTATTATGCTAGGAGGAGTCTTCTATGTTGTATTGTTTGTGTGGTATGAAGCGACATTGTATGCCTGCTGTCCCTCTGGGACCCTCATGAAAAGGAGGTATTTATGTCCCTGCCTGTGCCCGTAAATGAATTGCCCCCTAAAGTAAATATAATATATAAAGCTATGTCTGGCTCCAAAGTCATGCTATGTGCCTCCCTCTGGCTATAGAGGAAGTTACTCTTGCTTATCAGAAGGCCAAATTTGGCGTGGCATTATTAGGTTGCAGGCAGTATGGTAATGGGACCCAGAGAAGTGGTTTTAACCAACAGAGAATGCCTCTGAGCCTGCTGGCTGCCAGGGAAAGTGTACATTACCTTACCCTTGAGCTCGGAGAACTTATGTAAATGTAAAGAGAAGTCAGATCCTTTGAGAATTGGCATCATATCACTAGTTCGTGCAGGGGAAGTGGTTAAATACATCAATGTGAAAATACATTTTCACTTCTATGGCATGGAAGTTGGAAAAACTAGAATTTATTTTACTTTATTGCTCTAAATCAATCAGGAATTACTAAGCTCCCATGAGGAAACCAAATATGCAGGAAGTTAGCCACTTGACATGACTGCGGCCACATTTCAAGCTAGACAATGAGACAGGACAATAGAGAAGGAAAGTCAGGTTGAAATTATATGGCTTCATGGCTGAACAATGCCATTTATTTCCTCTTCCTGATGCACAGCTTCTGCCCAAGAGCCATCAGTTCTATCCAATTCTTTTCTATTTCTCCAGGTTCTTCAGAATATTTGTGTCTGATGTCAGTTGTTAGTTTGATTGCATTGTTAGAGTTAAATAACATTGCTTTGAAGCCATGAACATATGGATTAAGATGCAGAGTCTGCTGCTTGCTGGCTGTGTGGCTTTATACGGCCTTTCTGAGCCCTGCTTGTTTTATGAAAACATCATACAATCTATATTAAAAGTTAGATGGGCCTGGCACGGTGGCTCACGGCTATAATCCCAGCACTTTGGAAGGCTAAGGCCAGTAGATCACGAGGTCAACAGATCGAGACCAGCCTGGCCAACATGGTGAAACCTCGTCTCTACTAAAAAGACAAAAAATAACTGCTTATGGTGGCGTGCACCTATAGTCCCAGCTACTCGGGAGGCTGAGGCAGGAAAATCGCTTGAACCTGGGAGGCAGAGGTTGCAGTGAGCCGAGATTGCCCCACTGTACTCCAGCCTGGTGACAGAGAGAGACTCTGTCAAAAAAAAAAAAAAGTTAGATGACAGCTGAAACACAGAGTAGTTTCATGGAAAGTGAAGATTTGAAAGCAGATCATCATTCTAAGATATGAGAAAAACAACTCATCAAAAATATTTTCAGAGAAAGCATTATATTAAGAGAAAGCATTAAACTGATGTATATTTTGTTAATTACTATCCTAAAACTTTTAGTGCTTACCACGTGTAATGTGTTGGCATAATAGAAGACATAATTTCTCCCAAAGGTGTCAAACTTGTCCTTGATACTCAAGTGAAGATATTGGTCAGATGTTACTGATTTTAATTTAAAATTCAGAAATAGAAATATGCCAAGCACTGTGGCTAACGCCTATAATCCCAGCACTTTAGGAGGCAAGGCGGGAAGATCACTTGAGCCTGGAAGATTGAGGCTGAAGTGAGCCATGATTGCACCACTGCACTCCAGCCCAAGCTAGAGAGAGAGAGAGAGAGAGAGAGAGAGAGAGACCCCATCTCAAAAAAAGAGAGAGAGAGAAAATAATTTAAAGTTTCAGAAAGACTTCTGAATCTTAAAAAATTAAACATAAGTCTATGAAAACATAAGCAATAGTCTCATACTATTGTATGAGTGGTCTCTTCTTTTCTTTCTCTCCCAAGGATATCCTTCTCAGCCTAAAACACTTTTGTCGACACTTCGCCCAATATCCATCACATTTTACATCTGCTAAGAATTTTAACTTATATTGTCAGTTCAACCAACAATTCAATAATATACGAGGCAGAAGAATCAGGATTGATTCAGCCAATTCAAACTTTACATACTGAGGCATTTGCAGCAAATCTAGTAAGCATCTTTGGATTTTCCAGAAACTTAAAGCAGTCTATTTGTTTGTGTCTCCCTGTTTTTTTTTTTTTTTTTTTGAGGTGGGGGTCTTGCTCTGTTGCCCAGGCTGGAGTGCAGTGGTGCAATCATAGCTCACAACAGCCTCTGCCTCCCGGACTCAAGTGATCCTCCTACCTCAGCCTCCTGAGTAGCTGAGACCGCACATTTCATTCACCATATCATCTCAAAGCTTAAATAAGAGCCTGTCAAGCACCAAATAAAGTTGGAGTAGGAAGAGTGGTGTCAAACTTTTGAAGAGTAAGTTTTAAACTGAGCATTCCAAGAAATAACTGGTGTTTTCTCTTCCTCTGGCTGATTGGAGAAACTGAAGGATGGAGCAATTAAAATTTCCCAACCCCATTCAGTGGAAAAGGAAACATACTGTGGAAAGAATTGCTAGCAATTGTAGTCAGTGTCCATCTCTATGGATTTGGCGTGGAAATTCACATTACAACCAGTGAAAAACAACTCACGGTACCCTCAATACAATGGGCATCGATTCTGCTTCCTTTGGTGATTTAAAAACAAATCTGGATCTGGATATATGTGCTTTAGAAAATGCAATCTGTCGACTTGGTTGTTACTATATGGCATTTGTAGAGCTTGACTTAGGCTTGTCTTAAAAAAAAAAAAAAGCTTCTTAAAACTGTATGCCTTTATCAGAAGTCACCCCTCGGCTATTTACAAGTGCCATGGTTACAGACCTGCTAGACTGATGATATTCACATGCAGGAAACAATGCAAGGAAAACAGGATTTGCACGGCTCCGACTGCACTGGCCCAAGAATTCCAGGAAGTGATTGTACTTTATGAAACCGTCTGTGCTCCGCTAGATTGTCTATAGCTTTTAAGGTCAAGTCCTATCACGGCGAGTTTGCAATGCCCTTTGTAACAAGGCAGAGTGTTTATGAAGCTGAGTACATGCTGTATTGTTTATCAGCCCAGGCAGTTGAAAGGTGCGATATTCCAATCTTGTGGTTCAGGATGGCACTGGGAATCGATCACAGGCTTTTCTGACATAGGCTTGGGATTAGTTCAAAGAGTCCCTGGCAACAGTGACCATGCGACAGTCCAGCACGTGGAGAAAGTCACGAAGCCCACAGTCCGTGACAGGAGAGATGGGTTTGTGTGGGAGATCAATGTGGGGAGCACTGTGAGTTTATGTTTTAAGATCCCTGTGCTTCCTGCTGTAGCTGAGCAGTCTCCTTGGAGAGTGAAAGGTGCTGGCGTACAGTAACTGCTGATTCTGAGAGTACGGAAAGGAGAGTGAGACAACAATGGAATTTATTTCTTCGTAAGAGAGCTGGGAGGCAGCCAGGCATTCCAGGCCCTTGCTCTCGAATTCTTTGATTTCTCTACATGCATAATGACTAGAGACTCCTGTTGCCTCTGGACTCGGGGATACTGGAGCCGGACAGTGGACGCCCAAACCGCTCACGTTACTCCACAGCCCTGCCTAATTTTAGGCGCCAAGGCTGGACGTGACTGACCAGACTCCTGCTCGCTCCCTCTCCATGAATGATGTTGGTCCCTGAAGCTAGGTTAAACAAGCAATAGTCCATAGCTATTGTTAAGGACGCTGTCGTGATGGAATCAGCTGGGCACTGGGCATCCTTTGCACTCGGAGTGATGGCGGCTAGCCAGGCATCTGTGAACTTTCTGGAGACATTTAGGTGTTGTGTACCAAAGTCATGGCACCTTAGGGGCAAGCATGATTCCCCAATGTTTTCAGATGCGTGGACTGAATGAACCTCAGTGAGTGACTGCTGATGTCAAATCAATCAATATAGATTTCATGAAGTCTGTTAGTTTATAAGTCAAGTGACTTGCCGTTAGGGACTGTTTCCTCAAGGATGACAAAATAAATAACAACAGTGAAATACTTTTTATCCGGTTGCCACGTTCTGTGCCCCATACTGGCTTTTGAAGATCTGGTTTTGCAATGTAGCATTGTATTTTATTGACTGAATTTTATTTTATTTCTAAATTCATAGGCATCTTGAGGTTCATCACTTAATAGGTACTCTGGACTAACATCACATAGTTATCATCAAGCCTTTTAATAAAACTGTTATTTTTTTCTAGTAGACTGAATAGAGGACCATTGTTGGATGTCTTATAGGCGTAACTACCTCATAAAGGGTTGCTAATTACTGGCCAAAACACTTAACTAAATAAAAATTAAAAGTTCCACTCATCAGGTAAGAAGAGTCCTGAAACCTGTGTTTTGGTCTTGACTCTCCCATTAACTCCTAGGAAATTTTACCTCCCCCAGTTACAGACATTGGGATAATCATTCCCTGCCCCTTTGTTTTTCCTCTGCAAAAAGAGGTGCTTTAAATATGTAATTGATCTCTAGGGGATTTCCCATCTGTGAAGACTGAATCTCCAACACTCGGCCTGTAAGTCAGAAGACTCAGAGGTGTTTGAACCAGAGCAACTCCATCTTGAATAGGAGCTGGGTAAAATAAGGCTGATACTTGCTGGGCTGCATTCCTAGTAAGTTAGGCGTTCTAAGTCATAGGATGAGATCGGAGGTCGCACAAAATACAGGTCATAAAGACATTGCTGATAAAACAGGTTGCAGTAAAAGAGCCTGCCAAAACCCACCCAGTCAAGACAAGAGTGACTTCTGGTTGTCCTCACTGCTACACTCCCACCAGCACCGTGATAGTTTACAAATGCCATGGCAACATCATGAAGTTACCCTATAGGGTTTAAAAAGGGGAGGCATGAATAACCCACGCCTTGCTTAGCATATCATCAAGATATAACCATAAAAATGGACAACCAGTAGCTCTCAGAGCTGCTCTGCTTCTGTACGCCATTCTTTTATTCCTTTACTTTTTTAATAAACTTGCTTTCACTTTACTCTATGGATTCACCTCAAATCCTTTCTTGCGCAAGATCCAAGAACCCTGTCTCGTGGTCTGTTACCCCTTTCCGGTAACATTTAGAGAGGGAAAGTGAAAGCTTCCTAGGGGAAGTAGGAAAGTAGAAAAACAAATGAGAAAAAAAAAAAACAAGGTATGAAAATTTGAGGAGAAATACTGCTATAGGGAGAAAAATAATTAATAATTATTTACTTTGTAAATATAAAGTATTATTTTTAATACTTTTTTCACATTTATTAAATCCTTAGAAAAATTCTAGGAATTTGATATTATGATTTTTTAATGAACAAATAAGGAAACTGAAGTTTGTAAAGTCTTTTTTTTTTTTTTTTTTGAGACAGAGTCTTGCTCTGTTGCCCAGGCTGGAGTGCAGTGGCATGATATCAGCTCACTGCAAACTCCACCTCCCGGGTTCAAGCAATTCTCCTGCCTCAGCCTCCCGAGTAGCTGGGATTACAGGCGCCCACCACCACACCCAGCTAATTTTTATATTTTTAGTAGAGACGGGGTTTCACCATATTGGCCAGACTGGTCTCGAACTCCTGACCTCAGGTGATCCACCCGCCTCAGCCTCCCAGAGTGCTGGGATTACAGGCGTGAGCCACCTCGCCCGGCCTGTAAAGTCATTAAATGACATGCCAAAGATATATTTAAGAAGTTGAGTCTAAAACAAACCAAGCTCTTGGGCTCCAAAACTAGGGCCCCTAAAAGGATCCACCTGCAGAGGAGAAAGTGTCTAATTGGAAAGAGGATGAACTAAAAGCACATTCAGTCTTGGTTTTTCTAGCTATACATACAATGTTCAGTCTTCTCTGTTTCAGGTAGCATAAATACAAAAGGCCATGGGCCTTGCGTAAGAATGTTTTCTGATTTTAAAC
Source organism: Pan paniscus (assembly GCF_029289425.2). Classification (NCBI taxonomy): domain Eukaryota; kingdom Metazoa; phylum Chordata; class Mammalia; order Primates; family Hominidae; genus Pan; species Pan paniscus. The sequence goes on from NC_073254.2 coordinate 27,242,470, forward strand.
GTGCTAATTTTATTTTTTACCCTGTTAAGGTATGTATACATGAGAGGGAAAGGAAATTATGGAGTTATTGATTTGAGGTGTATCTAAGTTTTTTTAAAAGTACATTAGAAATTATGAAAACTGTACTCTATGCCCTAATGCTCTCAACACATTATCAGATTATGTAAATAAATACCTGGGCAAACTGCTTTATTTATTCAATGTTGATGCAGTTAGAGTTAAGAAAAATGCTATCTTTAGGCTTGGCATGGTGGTGCATGCCTGTAGTCCCAGCTACTCAGGTGGCTGTGACAGGAGGATCGCCTGAGCCCAGCGGTTCATGTCCAGCTTGAGTAACATAGCAAGACCCCATCCCTCTCACTTAACAAAAAGCTATATTTAAAAATCATAGGAGGCAACAAAAGCAGTTATCAGAGAAAAAAATTGTTTATAGTTCTTACATTAGAAAAGAGGAAAGTCTTAAAATTGAGTGAACTACATACCCAACCTAAAACAATTGAAAAAGAACTGCACAATAAACCCAAAGAAAGGGAAAAAAAGATAATAGAAATAAGTACAAAAACAAATAAAACAGAAAGTAAAATTTCAAAAAGCTAAAAATTGTTCCTTAAAGCGATAAATGTCTGGTGATATTTACCCCCCAAAAAGGAAAAAATATGAAAACAAATAGCATTAGGCATAAAAGAGAGAAGATACTTATTCTTTCCATAGATATTAGAAAGGAAAAAAAAGGATATTATGAACAACTTTAGGCCAACAAGTTGTGAACAGATGAAATATATGTATTTGTAGAAAATATTACATAAAAATAACTTAAGAAAAACTAGAAATGCCCTGCATAGTAAAATCTAATTCAATCTGTAGTTAAAAATCTTGTCACACAGGAAATAATGTGCCAGAAGAGTTTACTCATGCTACCAAATATTTCTTACATAAATTCAAGAACAGAAAAAAAGGAACACTTCCCAGCATATTTTATGAGAGTTGCATAACCTTGATATAAATGCTAGCCAAGGACAGAACAAAATAGGAAAACTATAGATCAGGATTATTGTAATTCACTACTTTAACAAGTTAAAAGAGATTAAACCATATAATTACATCTATAGTTGCAAAAAAGATGTTCAATAAAATCAATAAGCATTAATGATAATACTTTCATAAAAGTAGAAAGAAAATGAGTAAAAAGACTTAGAAAGGAAATGTCTTTAACTTCATAAAGAAGACCTACAAAACTCTAGGGCAAATACGATATATAATAGTAAAAGTTACAAGTATTCTTTTTAAGATCATGAACAGGACAAGGATGACCAGTCTTACAACTTCTTTTTCACACTGCAGTTGAAGTCTCAACTATCAAGACAAAACAAGAAAAAGAGAAGTTCTAAGAATTACAAGGAAAGAAATCAACTTCTTCTTGTTGCTATATTATTATTATTTAAGACAATATCTCACTCTGTGGCCCAGGCTGGAATGGAGTGGTGCCATCGTAGCTTACTGCAGCCTTGCTTCTGAGCTCAAGCGATTCTCCTACCTCAGCCTCCCAAGTAGCTGGGACCCCAGGCATACGCCACCATGCCTGGCTACTGTTTATTTTTGTAAGGACAGGGATCTCCATATGTTACTCAGGCTGGTCTCTAACTCCTGGACTCAAGCAATCCTTCCACCTCAGCCTCTCAGAGTGCTGGGATTACAAGCATGAGCCATCACACCCAGCTCAACCTCTCATTATTAACAGGTGATATTGTTTAAACAGATAAATATCAGCAAATAAATAACTTAAATTAAGAAAATTGACAAATTAATGAATAAACAAAAGCAATTTTATATATATATCAAAAAATTCAGATAGAAAATGTAATTTAAGATATCTTTTACAAAAGTCATAAATTATATAAAATACATAAACACACAGGAATAAATCTAAGAAAAGGCATGCAGGACACCAACAGAGAAGAAGGAGAGAGCTTTTTTGAAGTTCAGTAAAGAACTCAATTATGGAAAAATATACCATGTTCCTGGATAAAACGATTCATATCATAAAGTTGTCCATTCTCTTCTAATGGACATAAACATAAATGTAATTATGATAACTCCAACAGGTTTTTCCATGGAACATGGCAAGTTGATTTTGAAATTTCTATAAAGAGTAAAGGGTAATGGATGGCCAACATGTTCCCAAGGAAGAAAAACAAGGAGTTTGTCCCATTACATATTGAAACATTGTAAAACTATAGTTATTAACTTATTAACAATGTGATATTGCACATTAATAAGAAATAGACCAGAACAACAGAAGGGGACATTTAGAAACAAATTCACAGATATATGAAAATTTGATTTATGGTGGGGGTAGTATTTGAGATCAATGAGAAAAAGAAAAACTATTCAACTAATGCACAATACACAAACACCAAATTCAAAGAGGATTAAGGCATAAATGTAAAAGCCAAAACCATATAATACCCAAAAAAGCATGTAGGATAGTATCTATAAACAAAATTTAAAATGCACAACTCTGTAGAAGAAAATTGAAGAATTCAGTGACTTTAAAACTAAAAACCCTTCTTTGTCAAAAGGGTGAAATAATTAACTATGGAGCAGCAAATATAAACAAATCACATATATAAAAGTAAATAAAATTTAGTTAATATTTTTATCTATCACTAGTCCTAATTTGACTATTTAAAGAGCTCCAAGCAATTATTAAGAAACAGAGAAATGACCCAATAGAAAAATGGGCAAAAGACCCAAAAAAGGAATTCCAAAGAAAAGGAAACATACATGGCCCATAAACACATGGAAAGAAACTCAGCTTCATCATTAATCAGAGAAGTACAAATACAAATCACAGTGAAGTTTTGTGATACTGCAATTCACACCCACCAGACTGGGAGTAAAACCAGACAGTAGCACGTTAAGAGGATGTTGAGCAATGAGAATTCTCATCTACATCTGGTGGGAGTTTAAATATGTACTACAACTGGCCGGATGCAGTGGCTCATACCTGTAATCCTAGCACTTTGGGAGGCCGAGGCCAGTGGATCATTTGAGGCCAAGAGTTCGAGATCAGCCTGGTCAACATGGCAAAAAACCCATATTTACAAAAAATACAAAAATTAGCCAGGCATGGCTGGGGGCAGTGGCTCACGCCTGTAATCCCAGCACTTTGGGAGGCCGAGGCAGGCGGATCATGAGGTCAGGAAATCGAGACCATCCTGGCTAACAAGGTGAAACCCCTTCTCTACTAAAAATACAAAAATTAGCCGGGCGTAGTGGCGGGCGCCTGTAGTCCCAGCTACTGGGGAGGCTGAGGCAGGAGAATGGCGTGAACCCAGGAGGCAGAGCTTGCAGTGAGCAGAGATCACGCCACTACACTCCAGCCTGGGCAACAGAGTGAGACTCCGTCTCAAAAAAAAAAAAAAAAAAAAAAATTAGCCAGGCGTAGTAACATGCACCTGTAGTCCCAGCTACTGGGGAGGCTGAGGTGGGAGGATGGCTTGAGCCCAAGAAGTCAAGGCTGCAGTGAGCCGTGATAGCAGCATCACAGCACTCCAGCCCAGTGACAAGTCAGACTCTGTCTCAAAGACAAAAAAGGAGAGTAAATAAATTCATAGGAAGGATTATTGTGCAACGGTGAAAGTTTAGTGAGCTACAGGCACAGGCATCAACAGGACGACTTCCCAAAACATAATTTTGAGCAAGAGGGGCAAGTCCCAAGAAAATATAAATAAAAAATTTCAATTTATATACATTCCCCCCAAAGAAAAAACTAAACTATATTTTGTTTTGGGTTATATACACGTGTGTTAAAACCATAAAGAAAAGCAGGAAATGGTGAACACAAAATTCAGGACAGTGGTTACCTCTGATGAGGGGCGGGAGAAGCAGTCTTTGAGGTTTACCCAGAAAGATTTAAGGTGTGGCATATATTCCATTTCTAAAGCTCAGTGTTGGGCATGTGGGTGTTCATTCTATCAATATTCTTTTTTTTTTTTTTTTTTGAGACAGAGTCTCGCTCTCTCACCCAGGCTGGAGTGCAGTGGCACGATCTCGGCTCACTGCAAGCTCCACCTCCCAGGTTCACGCCATTCTCCTGCCTCAGCCTCCCAAGTAGCTGGGACTACAGGTGCCCGCCCCCATGCCTAGCTATTTTTTTGTATTTTTTTAGTAGAGACAGGGTTTCACCATGTTAGCCAGGATGGTCTCGATCTCCTGACTTTGTGATCCGCCCGCCTCAGCCTCCCAACGTGCTGGGATTACAGGCATGACCACCGCGCCTGGCCTATCACTATTCCTTAGAGTGCAGTTGTATTTTAGATTCTTCTGTGTATGTGTGATATACTCCACAATGAAAATAAACAAATCTATACTTATCATGGCCTTCTCATGTCCAGAAACCCCTCGAAATACCCTTATCCTTTACCGCTGGACCATTTGGGTGGGAAATGTTTACAAAGCCCTATCTTAAGCTTCATCAATGTGAAGGATGAGTTTTAAGGTTTGAATGAACAAGATGATAGAAAATGAGAGAGCGCACTGGCTCCCCAGGTGGGCACAGAGGCTCAGAGGATAGGAATTTAGTGAGTGCCACTGTCAACATACTTCACATAGTTGTCAGTTTTGCCTAACATGGTCTCTGCCTGCAGAATTGCCACAAGTTGGAAATCCCACATCAGTCACCACTTCCTCGGGGACATTAGTTGTTCATGTAAATTCCGAACAATGGAAGCTGGCTTTTCATCCATACGGAAATGGAACACAAAGACAGAGCCCTAGAAGTGGAGTGTGAGTGCTGAGGATTTTCCCTAAGCCTCTTCCCTTCCACATGTGTTGATGTGTGATGTGTTGGTTAAGTATGGAAAGCACATCAGGTTTTAGTAATTTTTTTCTCTAAAAAGAACAATTTGCTCTTAGAAGAATGACAGTTTTCTTTCCTTATTACATGAAATCACCCTCTGACCCCCTAAAAAGCAGAGATCTTTTGTAGGGATACACACAAGTGTGAAAAACTGAAAAGCAGAACTGGTAATAATGGACAGAAAATTAAAGAGAGCTGTCACCTCTGGCAAGGGGAAGGAGGACATGATCATGGAGATTTACTAGGTGAGGAAGGTGGTTCTGAAATACTGGCAATATTCTAGTTCTTAAATGTTATTCTTTAAATGGCACATAAACGTTTTATAGTCTCCTTTGTATATATTGTATATTTCACAATACATTTTTATTTGTTTTATTTTACCTGAAGTTCTATCTAGTTGACAAAAAAAAGCAGAAGTAAAAAAAGCTTTGCCAAAGAACCAGGATCAGAACCAAGCAGACCAGTAGGAGAGAGGTTTTTCTTTTTTTAAAATTTGTAATTTCTAATTTTTGTGGGTATGTAGTAGCTGTATATATTTCTAGGTTCCAAGAGGTGTTTCGATACAGGCATGCAATGTGACATAAGCACATCACAGAGAATGGGGTATCCGTCTCCTCAAGCATTTATCCAGAGAGAGATTTTTCATGTACACCAGTACTCTTCTTTTCAGGTTTCAGCCTTTTAAATACATAACTTTCACAAGAGATGTTTTTAATGTTTTCCCTTGACCTTGAGAAAGAAAAGCATTTGCTGAGATGTTGCCTATGTGTGAAAGGGAGGGGAATCCTAGAGGAGAGGCCACTGAGTTTGCCACCCAGTTGACGCATAAGAAGCAACTTGAGAAGGACTCCAAAAGCAGCAGGTCAGCAAGTGGAAACCAGCATTGAATCAGCTGAATGGGTACCTGGAAGTGGGGTGAATGTTAAGTGTCAGTTTGCCTGCAATCGCCCCTGCTATGTATTCCTGTCCCAGAGTAATAATTAACAGCACTCCTGTTGGTGGCAGCAAATTTGTGTGGGTCTGCAGCAACCTCAGCTCTCGCCTCCTCAGAAGAAAGCATTCAACTGAGGGGCCTATAGCAGAGTAAGAGATCGAGGCAAGTTTGAGAGCAGGAGTGAAAGTTTATTAAACAGCTTCAGAACAGGAACAAAAGGAAATAAAGCACCCTTGCAAGAGGGCCAAGTGGGCAACTTGAGAGATCAAGAGCGCTATTTGACTTCTGACTTGGGGTTTTATATGTTGGCACGTTTCTGAGGAGTTGTGCCTCTTCTCCCCTGAGCCTTTCCTTAGGGCAGGCTGTCTGCATGAGCAGTGACCTGCCAGCTCTTGGGAGGGGCTACAGGTGCAGTGTGTTTACTGGAGTTGTGCGCATGCTCACTTGAGGCATTCTTCCCTTATCAGTCGAGCGTTCCCATAAGGTCATATCCAGTTAAACTCTGCCACTTTGCCTCTTAGTTTACAGGTGTCAGCCCACTTGCCCAGCTCCTGAGATCTTACTGGGAAGCCGCTGATCACCAGTTTCAGGTGTTTCTATTGAGAGACTGCCTTTCCCTGCATGGGTTGCAACCAATGATTGTTGTAGAGAGACAATTAACAACTGCCTGACCATCACCTGACGGTTGTCTGACTTTCCCATGAGGGGGAGTGGGGAAGCCTCTCTTGCTCTGCTCATCTTTGCCTGACTACCTACTGTAACACTTCTTTCACTTTCAAAAGTGTCCCAGTTTGACCATAAATAATGTGGTTAACCTGTACATAAAGGAAGAAATGTAATGTGCTGTGGGAGGAGAAGGGCTCATGCAGACCTCAATTTCATTTTCATCTGAGATAAGTAAAAGATATATGGGAACTGGCATTATCTATGTTAATTTAGAGATTAGGGTGAGTTCATTTCCAGCTCTTCATCTTGCCTGTGGAGGAAAGGCTGGAAGCTTCCTACTCTTTCACATCACAGAGCTTGTGACCTCTAATTTTTGCTGTTTCTCAATCTGCATTCTTGTGGCTTTGTTCATTAATGGAATGCTGTAATTTATGAGCTTTCCTCTTTTGACCTTTAAGAGAACTTTATCAGCATTCTCTAATTTTATTAACAAAAGAAAAGAAACTATTTTTAGGAACGATGATCACATAAGGCTGAACCCAGACCATCCCAAGCAGATGTTGCGGTCCTGCAAAGTGGTCCCGTGAGGGAGTTGCTCCAACACGTGGTCTCAGCTCAGAAGTCATTGTTTTTGCAAACGTAGTCCTTAAAGGAGGAACAAGGTGCAGAACTTTTGTTTCTCTTTTCCTTTCTTTTGAAATATCAATTTGCCTATAACCATGTGGTAAATAACAGTCTATAGGAAAAAGGGGAAGCGATGGAGAGTTAAACAGAGGAAGGAGTAAGCAGAAAAAGTAACAGGTCACACAGAAACCAAGAAACTACAAGTTATAATGGTGGTGGTTCCGTTTTCTTCCTGCATCTATGATTTTGAAATGGGCTAAATTGGGATGGGTAAGATCTAATTGGGATTCCCCCCAGATGCAACATCTTTGTGAATTTGTGGATGGGACCAGATAAGAAACTCGTGGAGGAAGGAGATTCAAATGAGCAGATTTCAGTATCCTTCAGGCAAACCCAGCCTTGAGTATTTCTCAGCCTTCGGAGATCCCAGGAAAAACATAAATGATGGAGCCACTAGGAGATAATGTAATTTGACTCAAGAGAATAGGTAGAAAATCAGACATCCTAGGAGAAAAAAACAACCTGCTATTTGTAAATTTATTCATGGTGGTCAAGATCACTAACAGCAATCAAACGGTTTAGTTACACGGAGGAAAACTTTATTTACTGGTCCCAGGCATGCTAAGCTCTGCACACAGATTTCCTGGGTGCAGGAGGATCACCTAGAATTATTGTAAAAAGTTGCATCATATCCAAGAGGTATTTGTCAGCAAAAAGACTCACACAAGAGGTTTAAACTGATGAATACCCACTCTGATGGCTCAGTAAATACTATCAGTGATGCCTTAATTTTTCGTGGTTTTAAGGATGTCTTTCTTCTATATGAGCATTTCATTTCTCCCTTTTAGTTGCTTCATACAAGAGTAATCAATTGATATGTTAGACTTTCACTGGACATTTCATGGCAAAAGGAATATTGACCCAGTATTGACATTAATAATACATATAAAGGAGAATGGCAGGCAAACCTACAAAAATCTCTCCCTATCAACACAGACTCCAGCAAAGGTCATAGGAGAGTGGAGCATTTACAGAGAGGTGAAAAGTATTGACAGAGATTAGCATGGAGCAGGGAAGAGAGACATACAATTTGTGTTTTAGAGCATGGCTGTCCCTCATATACATGCTTGTTCAATTTTTATTAAGGCAATGTACCAAGTGTTTATTTTTTTCCCTACTCCTCCAAATGATGAGCAAGGTCATCTCTTTCCCAGAATGAAAAATGTGGTGATGGTGGCTTCCTCCCTGAGAAACTAGCTTAGCCTATTAGCAGGGAAGCCACCCAGAAGGAAGGCTTCCACGTGTCAGGATGGATTCTTTCTCTGTAATATTTGAGCTCATTTGCTTCTCCAGGCAAATAGTAGTGTCTCTCCTTTTTAAAACAAATACACTTGGGAGGAGTCTTATTTTAAGTGTTGTTGACTTTTGGATTAATTATTAAGGTGGTGTTTGGGACAAATTAGAATATAGTCAGCTGAGGGCAAAGATGACTGTTTCAGAAGGGGAAGGCTATTGATGGGTACAGGAAGTGGAGCTGAAGAGAGATGGCAGAGACATCAGGAGACAGAAGATGGTGGAAGAGAAGAGAAGTGGGAAGAAGATGAAGATGAATTTCTCTGATTAAAACATTTTATCTAAATTAATTCTGGCCATTCTTCTGGGAATTCGCTCATGCTCTTCCTTGCAATGTGTGTTCCTGGGGCAGACATTTATTGAACACCTGCAGTGTTCCAGGCACTTTACTCAAACCTAGCGATTCAAAAGTGAGTAAGTTATAGGGATGGCTTCTATAACAGATAACATGCTAGAGGAAATGGCATCTAACGTGAGCTTTGAAGAGTGAATAAGCATTCACAAAGGAGGCAGTAGCGTGGAGCAGGACAGGGCCATTTGTGATTCCCAACTCAAATGAACACTCAAACATTGCTTGCACTTTTTTCAACTCTTCCTCAGAGTCACTAACTCTATACTTTGTAGTGCTGAGCCTTCAACGCTGCCCTATATCTATTTACTGTCAGGAAATAAACTAGTTTTCTGTTTCTCGAAAAAAGAGAGACCACCGTTCATGAAAATCTTCCATTTATTTTTGCCATCACCTATCCAACCATATCTCCCTCCACCCCATCACCTGGTCTCCTAGGAAAATGTATTCCCTCTTCCTCCTTGATAAAACCCAGCCTTTCTTCAAGTCACTGAGACCTGGACCTTTCACATCTCACCTGGAAGCTGTGAAATCATCATCTCCATTATCTTTGCATCTTTATCCTCTTCCTTAGGTTCAGCATGAACAAAAGCTCAGTTCCTCTCCATTTCAAAAAGCAAACATGCATATGCACACATGCACACGCACATACAGAAAAACTCTTATTAAAATAATCCCAATCTGTTTTTCCCCTACCAGTACTTAGATTGTTTTATTAATCTCCTCATTGAAAAATCAATGAACTCATCTTAATTCTCATTCTAATTGACCTTTCTGCACCATTGTATATTGCTGATCTTTTCTTCCTTCTTAGAATGCTCTCCTTTCTAAGTAAGATACTCATGGAATACTCTCCTTTCTGAAATATTGACTCTTTACCAGTTCCCTTCCTATTAGCTATCTCCTCCTGACTTATTATTCCTTATCCCTTAAATGTTCGTAGTCTCCAGGGTTCAGACCTTGACCCAATTCTCACTCCATTACCTTTCCCAAGCAATTTTATTCACTTGTAGGGCTTACTTTCTCTGACTTCTCACACCAAACCAACAGCAATTTATGTTAGATCTTCCTTCCTAGCATTAATCAATTCTAACCTCCTCTCTACATCCCATCTACTGTCATTACTCAGCTTTGGCCATCCTCATCTCCCACCTGGTTTAGAATAAAAGCCTCCTAATGCATCTCTCTGCCTCTTCTGGCCACCCTCCAATTCTTTAAAGCTGTGCAAGAGTGATGTTTCTAAGCGATAAATCTTATCTCTCTGCTATCCTTCTTAAAACACTTGAGCGGCTCCTCAATGCTTTCAGAAGAAAGTCCATATCCTTAATCAAAATTCTCACTGTGATGCAGCAAATTATTTAAGACTTTTCACAATATACTTTTCTGATGTCTCCTCCCCTTCCTTACCCACCAAGCATACACTTGGAAAGATTTTTTATCGTGATTTTTCAATCATGCCATGGTTTTCAAACCTCGTGCTTTTGCTTCTGCTTAAAGTTGAGCCTGGAATACCTTAAATTTTACTTACTTGAAAAAATTGCATTTATTCTTCAAAATACAAATAAAATACTTCCTCTCTGAAGCATTTCTTGATATTCTTCCTTACTCTTTCCACTGTGCAAATACACATATCTCAACCAAAGTTAGTTATTATTTCCTCTATATCCCTATCATATTTAATTCCTTCCATTACTTATCACTCATACCAGATTGTTTTATGGCTCTATGATCGCTGTGTTCCTCCTGGGAAATTAAAGACTTAATCCAGCATGACATGGACAGTTGATGTCACAACCAGAACAACAATGATCTAGAGTGCATAAGCCAGTTAGCCATCTCTTAGGCCATGCTGTGTGGTTGATATCATCCTGCCGGAAGGGAAAGACATAGATCTGATAACCTCTGTAAGTCTCCATCTGCTACCGCCATGATTCTATGAATAACCTCTTTAAACATTGCTTCATGACAGAATCTACATAGCTGAGGCCTTTGTTTTCTAAAGGCTACCCTGGGAACAGCAGCAGGAAAAACAGCATCTCTCTCACCACATCATAGGCATCATTAGTGAAGGTGATATCTTGGTAGTGTTCAGACTTGACATCATTCCTAGATGCCTGGATAAACAGAATGACATTTTTAGGACTGCCCCATAAACTGAATCATTGTGAAAAGTGCCCCAGTGACCCAAGTGGTTGGGCTTTCTGAGTGGTGGTTTACTGTGGCTTATGGGGTAGTTGAATGAATTAATTGTGCTTAATTGAGCTATTAGTTCAAAGATCTTTCGGAAGATCAATCCAATATCAAAGTCCTTCTAAAGTCTACAGAACTTTTTTCTTTTCTAAAATGGAAATTGGGATGGAGAAGTGATTACAAATCTAGTGAACTTATATATTTTAATCTAATTGCAGATATTGGAAAACCCAGTTGTAAGTAAACTATAAAAAGACACACTTCCTGTGCAAATAGAACTGTTTGTAAAGAATTTAAGTTCCTTGGATAAATAATTACTTTAAGCAATAGTTTTATAATATGGAATGGAAGTTCTGGGCATCATGTGCAAAAGATATGATCCACAAAACATGATAGCACTTCAGCTTTGAAAATTTACCCTGCTCTTTGGGGGACCTGGGGGAGTGAAGGATGTGAAAATTTTGGGTCCAAAAGCCTAGGCCTCTCATGAAGTTCATCTTTAACTGCTTATATGACTTAAAGGAAGACAACCACCTGGTATGTCATTTTCCCCCAGTAAAATATGGGTTAAAAACACCTACCTTACAAAGAGACTGTGAATTAGTTATGATAAGTGAAATAGAAGTTTCCTGGGTTCTTAGAAGTCAAACATTCTAAGGCTGAGGTGTCTGGGTCTCTACTGTATCATTTACTCGTTGAACAAATAGTCATTGAGCACCTGTTATATGTCAAGCACTATTCTAAGATCTGGGGATGAAAAGACAACTAAAGAGACAAAAATTCTGGGGACTCCTAGAGGGAGGAGAAGGGGAGGAAGGCAAAGTCTGAGAAACTACCTACTGGGTACTATACTCACTACCTGGGGGACAAGATCATTCATACCTCAAACCTCAGCATCATGCAATGTACCCATGTAACAAACCTGCACATGTACCCCCTGAATCTAAAATAAAAGTGGCAATTATAATTTTAAAAAGAGTTATTTAATGGGGGAGGAGAAAAGCAAGCAACAAACAAAGAACTAAGTAAAGTAGGTATTAGAAGATGGGAAGATGGGAGGTAGTGCGGAGAACAATAAAAAGGGAAGGGGGCCGGGCAATCCTGTGGGTTGTGGTGGATTTCGACTTTAAATATAAAGCTGAGAAAGGACCTCACGGACAGAGTGACTTTTCTTAAGCACATGAGGAGGTGAGTGAGATGAGGTGAGAACATGAGGATATCTGGAGAAAGAGCAACCCAGGCAGAGAAAACAAAGGCATGGGAGTCTTGAGATGCAAAAGTAACTGTGTTCAGGGAACAGTGCAAAGGCTGGCATGGCTGCATGGCGGAAAATAGTGAGTTAGCAGGGGGCGAGATGTATACAGCCTTGGAGCCTATTGAAAGGATTTGCTTCTCTGAGGGAGATGAGAGCCATTGGAGCATTTGATGCAGAGGAGGAAAATGGTCTAACTTGCATCTTGAAGTATCCCTCTGGTTGCTGTTTTGAGAATAGATTTGTGGGGAGATGCCCAGGTGGAAGCGGTTAGGAGGCAGTTGCAGTAGTGCAGATAGTGACCCAGACCAGGGAGGTGGCAATGGAAGCAATGAGAAATAGTCAGATGCTGGATATATGTCACAAATAGAGACCTCACAGGACTTCCTATTGGAATGAATTGGGAGCATTAGAGAAAGAAAGAAGCCAAGATTGACAGCAAGGTGTTTGTCCTGGCAAGTGGAAGAATGTACTGGCCATTACAACTCCATTGGTGACACTAGCTCAATTTGGGGGGAACTTAAAGCAAATAATTTAACATGATCTCTTTATCTGCCTTTGTTATGTATCTTTCTAAATCATAAAATGGGAATACTCAACTGAGAATTTTTTAAGACCTTAATTGAAAGATGCTATCTAATAAAATTTTTTCTTGTGTCTATTACATTAAAAGGCTTGAGTCTAATAAAATATCTATGATATAAAACATGTCTACAAGAAAGGTTAACAAGAAAGAAACGATAGAATATTATTACTCAGGTTTTCTAAGTGAAGAAACTGAGGTCCTGAGAAATTGACATACACAAAGATGCAGTTCTTCAGATTTCTTCTTCAGAGAACTTTCTAGCATAACCATTACTCTCTGACAACAGTAAGCCCCATCCATGGTACTTTTTATGATTTTTCTCTAGAAAGGCTCTTGGTTTTAATAGCTAATTAACCCATCAACTAGAGAATATTGATTGTTATATAGGACACAATCTATTACCAGGTTTCCTCTTTCTTTTCCTTTAAATCCTGTTTTCCCACCTTTCAAGTTGAAAAGAGTCTCTAATCTAGGACTTTTATTGTTCCTTATATATAAGTTAAAATGTGAAGAATGACTTGAAATGCAAATGCTACTTTAACATCTTTCCAGCAAATACTACTTCTTGTACTAATGCTAGAGAGTGTGAGATAAATAAATTGGAGTTCAATTTTTCCTTCTTCTCAACTCTCTCTGTCATTTTAGAACATTGTGAAAGGCAGCAAGCTATGCTAGAAGATAAAGCTTATAACAATTTTTATTTCCTCTGTTGTGGCCCCCCCACCACCTTTCCCCCCCAAAAAAAATCTTAACTGTTTGTTTTATAGTCTTCTCTGCTCTCAGGGGATTTGAGGTATGCAAAGCTTTGGCTGAGATTGGAAAGAAACAGCTCAGAGGTGGGGACTGCTGCTTAAAATGTTCCTTTGTTTCATTTTTTTTTCCTGTTATTGTATATGAAACTTTGAAACTATCCTGACTTTCCATTCCAAAGGCACAAGCCAGGACAGGTGCCAATCGCAGCGACCATTTGGTGGAGGGGTATACATGATGATTGGTTTTTATGGGGGCTCAGAGTGAAAGCAGAGGGGATCCTCAGAAGGTTTCATTATGAGATTAAGATGTTGGCCTTGTTAGGGTAAACTGTAATCCCCCGTCACCTTTTGGTGAGCGGGATCCTGTGAGAACATTCTACAAGGGAGATCTTCAGGTTTAATACCAACAAGCACAATGCAGGGTCCTAGCAGCCCAAGAACTGAGTGGAAACTCCAGGGCTGGGGATGCTAAACTCCATCTGTGTTGACTTGCTTTGTAACCTGAGGCAAGTGTCTTTAAATTCCCTCAGCCTCCACTTCTTCATCTAAGTCAGGCTTGCCACAGGCAGAGGTATTATGTAAATACATAGATACTATCAATCCTTGGGGGAAAAAAAAATGCTTTGTTGAGCCAGCAGAGCTCTCTACTGCTTAAAGCAGGGTGTGAATAAGAGCTCCTGGGTCTTTCACCAAATCGTTGAAGATGTTCTGAGATGCTGTAGAAAAGGTGCTTTCATGGCTTTAGACACAGTACACAACCGCTGCTCAGATTGAGTAGTATCTTTTTAATGGCAGGGTTGGGAAGGTGTGTTTTATTTTTCTTTTGGATAAGTCACTTGGAAGTGATGGACTTATGGGTCTGCTGGCCTGGCCATTTGACTATGTCGAACCTTTAATTTGTTAGATCCATTTTCCATACTCCCCTCTATTCTCTCTCCCCTCCCAAATACACACACACACACACATACACACACACACACACACACAACTCTGCATTTGCTTGACCTGTAGAGTATGATTTGAGGGATGCCAAAGTGCTTCCTGTTGCCACATATATGCATTCCTAAACTTTTCTCCTGTTACAACATTTAAACCTGTTGTTTAAATAGAAAATAAGAGTCAAACATACCCCATTGTTGTTAATGGGATCCGATTTGTGTTTACCAGTGTGGGCTCTGGGTTTAAATCTCAGCCTTGTCACTCAGCTTTGTGAATTCTCTGAGCCTTGATTTTATCTTCTGTAAAATGGCAGCAGTAATGGTACAGCCCTCATAGGGTTGCTGTACAAAGTAAAGATGATAATGATGCAAAATCCTTGGAATATTGCCTGATGCATAATAAACACATAGTAGACACAGCTGCTGAGGTTATTATTGAAATGGTACAGTGGAAAGAAATGGTACGGAGGAAGGTAAATCAGGATGGCGTAATGGGACAGAGCAAACCATAGACTTGTACTAACCATTTATGAGCATTTAAGTTAACTTTTATTCTGCTTCTGCTGATGGCAAAATTTAGGCAGGCTTGCCAGAGCTGCCTTGTCCTGTAAGACAAAGACTAGCCTAACCAGTTCTTGCTAATAACTGGAGTGACCTCTAGTGGTTCTGATTTTTTTCATAGTGGAAAACACAAAACAAACCAGACTCACCCAAACCATACACTATTTTGCTTGTACACCCAAAATTCAGAAGCTGATTAAATGGACACTAGTCTAGTGTTTAATTGAATTGACTGATTTATTAATAGAAGCCTTATTTCTACCAGACAGTTTCAAGAATCCCTTCCGAGTATGACCACACCCTCACTTCCATTTGGCCTTCTGTCCATTATTACTGAGTTGGGGGAGTAATTTATTAGCATTCAATTAAACTGTATAGATGTATTTAAAACATATATGATGCTTCCCATAGGCAAGACACTGTGCTAGGCAAAAAAGGACGTATCAAGATGAAATATGGACAGACCCCTTTGAAAACACTAAAAAAGTACCTACTTTTAAAATGTACAGAAATAGATGTCGACGCAAAGAATTACCACCGTCTTATGCCTTATGGCATAAGCAACTTTGAAAAAGGCAACTTTCCTTTTTCTGCTATGGGAAGAAACAGATCCCCTCAGAATAAAACAAAATAAAGCATGCATATCCATTGATACACAAGAGAATTCTCATCCATGGGCTGGGAGGTTTGGCCAAGATTAGAGCCAGGTAGCAAAAGAAAAATGTACCCTGCTATGGTTTAAAAAAAAAATCAACATTAAATAAAGTAAAATTCAAAATTCAAAAATTAATTAAAGAAGTCATTTTAAATGTGTTTATTCTGCAACCATACATCATTTATGTTCTAGGTAATTCTATCTTCAAATAAATGTACTCCTCTTTACAAAAGCAACGCATTAAATATGCAAGTGAAAATGAAAACTTTTTATACCTTTATATAATTTTTATATAAATAAATCCACAAGTTATTTATATTGCCAAATTCTATTATACATTGTAGAATATTAGTAAAGTACATATGGCCTATGCATAAAAAATAAGAGTCCCAAAGAAAATACTAGTGTCCTGATATAAGGCCCATACTCTGATTTTTTTTTTTTTTTACTTGATGAGTATTTGAGAGTGGAAAATATTTTTAGCTATCCATGCAAAGTGCAATTGTCTCTTATTTTTCCACTTGTACTTCATGAAGACCTTTGGTGATATCTAGTTGACAGGCTAATAGCCTTACCACAAAGAGCTATTTAGACTTGGCAGAAATTTAGAAATTCCTGAAGCCTAAATCAATTTAAAAACCTAAAAACAAATTCACAAAACTTCAAATTCTGCCCTGGCACAACTTTATTTGGTAATAGCGTGTAGGGGGATTCATTCCAAACACAATGTCTTCTAACACTGGAATTTTCCTGAAGCACCAGGTTTCATCATTGGGAATTCTGTTCCACTTCTTTTTAGGGTTTCTACTTAGTGTCATTTATGTTCAGCTTATGCCCTGGAAGTACAGAAATAGCCAGTTGAGAGTATATAGTGTCCTGTTTTTAAAACTTATTTTTAGATTTGTTTTTATTCTTTTAAAATTATTTATTTCTTTATTTGCTTTCTTATTCTTCTTTATTTTTATTATATTTATGATTTATCTTATTTATCTTTAGCTGGTCATCAGTTTAAATAAATCTTAAAATGTTCCACATCTTAAAGATGTTGACTTCTCCAAGGTGGGGCTGGGTCTGATTAGGAGTTAAAACTCAGTGGAAAAAACAATTCACAAAGACATATTACAGGAAACATTTATAGGAAAAAAAAATGAAAATTAGAATGTCATGTGCACCAATACGGTATGATGGTCTTTAAATTCTCATTGTCAAATCTTATTTGGTTCTATATTTAATATTTAAAACTATATTGATAATCTATTATTAGTCTTTCATAAGAAATTAATATTCTTAGAAAACATTGAATGGTGCTTTGTACACAGTTGAACATCTTATACTTTTTTCAGCATTTTTACTCAAGCATTGGGCTGATTGTATTAATAAATATTGCTATTAATTATTTGAACTTAAATATTACCACTTAAAACAACTATAAACATGTTTAAAACAAAAAAAAGAGATTTGATGACAATACAGATTTAGAGTTAACCCTTCATGATAAATGAGAGAAGCTATATCTGGGTGTCTACCTTTGGCTCCAGAGAAGTAACAAAACTGGATACGGTATTAGGACCATTGGGTGATAACTGCTCCAGGACGTTTTAAAGAAAGTAAAGTTAGCTTTAAGCAGCTTCACACGATTTTGGGGGATGCAATAGTGATTCATGCCTTTGAAAATTTGCAATCTTGCGTGTGTTGTTTCATACCATTCAGTTTTATCCACCTGCCATTTTCATCTGCCTTTTGAGTATTGGGGAACAGGTTTGAGCCTCTCGGTCCCTTGGGTAATGGTTTATCTCAGCAGTCTGCCGCCACCTAGTGTCTAGGATAGAGTGTCATCTATTAACTCACACTTCGTAACTGAAGGAAGAACTCCAACTGCTCACCAGAAAATACATAACTGCAAAAGCAAGCACACATGGGTGGTATGATAATGGCTCCCAAACTGATCCAATGATGCCATCACGTGATATTCAGTTCTCATTAACACATGTCTTACAATGGGAATGGCAGGACATGGGGTGGGTAGGAGCGGCTGGTGGCAACAGTTCCGGTTTCACATTAAATCAGCAAACCACCTTACACATTTTCAAGCATCTGAGTCTCAAACCCCATTAAGTTAATGATGAGAATCCTCATAGCTCCAGCCTTACCTGATGAGTTTCACTAACACAATCACGAAAGCTCTGGTAGAATTTCAGAGGGATTTTCATTGAATTAGGTCTACCATTTTCAGAGATACTTTTGGCTACTTGGTCTTAGCATAAGGGAAATTTCTCTTTATTTTGCCAACAAAATTATAGACCTCTTTCACTTAAATCTTCCATTTATATCAAGCTACACTGGGATCATGTGTTACATATGAAAGTCTACTTCTTACTAGGATATGACAAACAGTATTTGACATCCACTCTTCTTTCTAAGCCTGTTCCACTTATAGCTGTTCGGAAGAATGTATTTCATTTCAGGAACCAAACACAGTGCTGTTACATAAAGTCTGACTGATAGGAGTTAAGGTGGGCAGAAGTTATCAAAATCTGAAAATTAAGTGTTTCAAAGGGAAGGAATGCATTATCATTAGAGCAGTGGGAAGATAGAATTGCCTGTGCTCACTGGATGATTGGTGGGGAGCGTCAGCCTCCACTGCGGATCCCAAGCACTGAGCCAGCCTAGCTTCCTGAGAACTGCTGACCTCAAAATGCAGGAATGATGTTGCCAGACGAGGGTCCCTTCAGCAATCGATGGGCTCACACTGAAGTCTTGTTTGCTCATCTCCCTGTGTGTCTCACTAGACTAGAATACTAAAACTCATGAAGAAACGGCCTCAGCGACTTGGAGCCAAAATGAGCACGGGGAATAAAAAAGAGAAATTAAAATATCAGCCTCACTGTGACAGCCAATCTAACATCTCCCTCCCTGCTCATCTCTCCCTTTCCCTCCCTACTGATTATCTCAAAATTCTTATGCTTCCTTATTCTCTGTCCCTGTCATACGCAGACACATGCACTCACATGTTTATCCCTCCTCTTTCTTTTCTGCAAGAAATATATGCCACAGAATCACTCTTCTGGTAGTAAAACAACCATTGGGTTTGGTTAAAACCCACAGCTGTAAAGTTTACCCATCCCCATTCAATTTCCCAATTGATTGCCAATCTTCTTCATCATTTCCTACATGGATATTGGGCTTTAAATGCTACAGCATCATACAAAGGAGCTGTAAATACAGCAAACATAACATTTATCTTTACCTTTACAATCCTGAATATTTTCATTTAAACAGTCTCATTTATTAAGTTTAGCCTCTAGCAAAGGCAAGACTCTTTCTCTGTTCTGATCATTAAGTACTTGGTTACCAGAAGGAAAACTGGATTTTGGATGAATAATTTATTCTGATCTTGTTAGTTTTGTTGTGTCCCTGAATGTTCATGATATAGTTAATGAAGATGGGTCACTAAACCATGTCACTGATGAGAAAAAAAATTCCTACATGATAAACAGCAATGGAACCTGCATGCAGGTATGAGTATATATGTGTATATGCATATGTACACACACACACACACACACACACACACAGAGGAATATATGAACATACTGCAGAGATACTGAAGCCAGGAACAAGAATCTTGACTTAAATATTAGACAAAGAAAAGCTCCTTTTGTGAAAAAAACCATCTTAAAACATAAATTTTCAGTGCAGAACTTGAGTTACCAATTGCTAGTCTTCATAGTAAGCCTGATGATAATAAAATGTCTATTTTTTGTTTTTTAGAGACAGAGTCTCACTCCATCACCCAGACTGGAGTACAGTGGCACAATCATAGCTCACTGTAACCTCAAACTCCTGGGCTCAAGCCGTCTGCCTCAGCCTCCCGAGTAGTTTGGATCACAGGCACGTGAGACACACCCAGCTAATTTTTTACTTTTTTTTTTTTTTCCATAGAGCTGAGTCTCATTATGTTGCCCAGGCTGGTCTCAAACTCCTGGCCTCAAACCATCCTCCTGTCAAAACACTTGGATTACAGGCGTGAATCACCACACCTGGCCAATAAAATGTCTATGCTTGTTGGAAAAAAAACAAAACAAAACTCTGTTTATTGACACTCGCTGTATTATGTAAAGAAGGCTGAGAAGCCTTTTGCACACTGTTTTATGAATATAACAGACAATGCCCATCAGTTGTGGCGTGACTATATTGATGCGCTCTTGGTAAGGTGCTAAGAACAATCCTTTCTGTAAAAGGATGAAAAACAAAACCCTTGAGCAGTAAAAGATGACACATTCCACAAATGTTAGCTAATTTCCTGCAACAGAGCATAATGAAAGTGCATGTAGACAGGGTGTGCTTTATCTGTAAAAAGAGGAACAAAAAAAGAAACAAAAGCATCATCATATCTTTTGGTATCCAGAAATAAAATCCACTCAGTTAAATGGTGATTATGAGCAACTTTGAAAAGATTGTCAATATCGAATGCTATTTTTAAACAACAAAAGTTTCTCTTCATACCTCTAGCAGTCTTACATTTTAATGAAACAGGCTCAAAATAGCACAACACATATTTCTAGGTTTCGATCATTAAAATTCTTCATCTGTGGACTACTAGCCATAAATAATCAACTTGAGAAAATAAACCAAACTTAATGGCTTTCTTGTTTCTTCTTACCATTTCTGGATCTTTGAACTTTCCCTTCCACTTTCTCAACCAAAGATAGCCTAAACAAAGAAAGCCAAAGCCAGCTTTTGCCCAATCTTTCCGATTGTCCTGCATAAATCAAACTAGAAGTGACCATATTCCTTGTTTCACTGAAAAGGGACTTAGTGTCATAGCTAAACCTTTCACTGGAGAAGAGAAATGGGGTTGGACAGAAAGACTAATTATAAACCTGCCAGTCAAGGTTTACCATAGAGAAACAACAGGAAATATCTATGAAGCTGTTCACAGCTTGTCAAGATGACCAATGGAAGACCACATATATGACTTACCTTGACAATAGCTTAAACTCTGGAATTTCCTTCCACTGTAGTAAGTTTTATGGTGCCATTGAACCAGGGAAGCAGTGTGCTGTGCCGGGGGGCGGGGGTGGTTGGGGGAACACAGGCTTTGCTGATAAACAAACCTAGGTTTGAATCCTCCAAAGTCTACTTACCAGGTGGATGGTTTCTACAATTTTTTAATGAGTCTGAACTTCTTCATTGTAAAATGAGTATAAAATCTCATTTACAATACAATACCTAATTGTATTGTGTGAGGAACTAGAGATAATATGCAAAAAAGTACCTAGAGCACATCTTTAAACATTATAAAGGGCGTTACAGGAGTTGAGCTTTGTTGAGTCTTTGGGAAGGTAGAGCTGTCCTAAACTGAAGTCACTCTACCATAGTCTGTCTCATCTCAGATATGTTTTTGAAAGGCCCTTTCATAAGAGGTTCTGTAAAAAGTAGTGCTCATGGGGAAAGTATTATTCTGAAATCATCCTGCTTAAAATCAACTTTCTGAACTGCCATGCAGTCTTGGCAAATACGAATTTCCATCACCCCTTTGCTACATGCCAAGTTGGAATATTGAGAATGCTGTCTATTATTCAATCTAAGTAAAGTACATTACTTTTAATTGGAGGTTGTTTCACTGCCTTTTTGAATTAGGAGACTAATCATTCATCAGAAACACACAATTAAGGATTTTTGTGTTAATTTGGCATTATTGCCATTGATCCAAAAGTGTTGTTATCTTTTAAGCAAGAGCTGAAGTGAGTTCCTCCCATATGTTTTGGCAGAATTGGTGCATCTGTAAGATTCAGCGCTAAGCCCTCCATGCCTTGGCATAGCAGCTGCACAGATCAGTGCTCCGGGGCTTGTTCCAAGCACATCACCTCATAGATTTGCAACAATAAATCAGAAATTTCAAATCTACTGAACAAAGTTTCCTACCGGATCTGTAAGTTGATTTACTTTTGCAAACATCTATTAGGCATCTTTTCATGTAAGTCACTGTATAAATATTCTTAACTTTTCAGCTATCTTGCCCAGAGCCCAAACAAGCTGCAGAAAATATTTTATTTTACCTCAAAAAGCATTTTATGCTGGATAAAGAGAATACATACAAAGTTTCAAAGCTTCAAAGAAAGAAAAAATATTTCAGAAACCTACCAGTATTTACTATGGTTTGATTAGAAGTAAATCTTAGATAGGCAAAGATTTCTTCAATTGCACAGTAAAAGCACCCCCAAAAGAAAAAAGTTGATAAATTAGACTTTATCAAAACTAAAAATGTCCAATTATCAAAAGAGTCCATTAAGAAAATAAATAGACATACCACAGAATCAGAGAAAATGTTCGTAATACATATCTGAAGATGGACGCATATCCAGAGCATATTTAAAAATTGCTACAAGTCTCCAATTTTAAAAGTGCAATAAATATTAGCAAAAGTTTTGAATAGACACATTCCACAAGAAGATATACAAATAGCCAATAACCACATGAAAGAGTTTTCAACATCATTAGTCATCCACAAAATGCAATTTATTTATTTATTGAGACAGGGCCTTGCTCTCTCTCCTAGGCTGGAGTACAGTGGTGCAATCTCAGCTCACTGAAGGCTTGACCTCCCTGGCTCAAGCAATCCTCCCATCTCAGCCTCCCAAGTAGCTGGGACTGCAGGTGCACACCACCATGCCCAGCTAATTTTTGTATTTTTTGCAGAGACTGGGTTTTGCTATGTTACCCAGGCTGGTCTCGAACTCCTGGGCTCAAGCAATCCACCCACCTCAGCCTTCCAAAGTGCTGGGATTACAGGAGTAAGCCAGAGTGCCCAGCCAGTAAAATGCAATTTAAAATAAATAAAATACCATTTATACTCACTAGAATGGCAAAAATTGAAAGCAATGATAACACCAAGTGTCAGCAAGGACATGCAGCATCTGGAGCTCTTGGACCTTGCTGGTGGTGATGTCATACAGTAAACCACTATGGAGAACTATTTGACTTCCAGCAATTCCTCTCCTACCTATTTACAGAAGAGGAATGATAATCCATCTCCACAACAAGAAATTGACTTGTACAAGCATATTCATAGCAGTTTTATTTACAATAGTCCCAAACTAAAAATAGCTCCAGTGTCCCTTAACAGGAAAATAGTACACACATTGTGGTATTTTCCCATAATGGAACACTCTTTAGTAATAAAAAGAAAAGCACTGCTGACACACGTGACCACCTGGATGCATCTCAAAAGCATCACGCTGAATGGGAGAAGCCAGGTACAAAAGGCTAGAGGGTATGACTCCCCTTCTGTGAAATCCAAATTCAGACAAAACGAATGTATGGTTCTAAAAATCAGCTAGTGTTGAGAGGAGAACGTGGCTGGAAAGAAGCACAGAGACATTTTTAGTGGGGATGGAGATGCTCTTATCTTGCTTTGGATGGAGTTTACAAGGGTGTATACGAATGTTAAGTCTCAATGACTGAAAGGGCTCCACTTCTGCTAATAGCCAAGTAGCTCCTACCAGGTTATTCTACCCTCTAATAATAACTATAAACTCTGGGGAAAATGTTAAAAAAAAAAAAAACTATCTGAAACTCCTAGAGAGTGAGGAAATCAGACAAATACTGGAAGGCGAGTATTGTTTGGATAGACAGAATACAAGTGAGAGAATTTGGTATTTGTATGGCTTTAGCCTGAGGGCATACCACAGTCTATACCATGCAGAGCAGCTACAGCTTGGACGTGTGCTGCCTTACTGGCTTGGAGAACACGATATCAGAAGTTGGGTTGACTTCTACAGCTAGAAATGAGGAAATCATCCCCCAGAAAAGACAGACAGACACAGGGAGCCTCAAATACTATGTGTACACTCTGCTCAAACTGTCTCTTAGCCCCCAGACCACACCTGTGGACTTCCAGCCATCTAGCTGAGGCCAAAGAAACAGCTAAACTTTTAGCTGCATTCAGCTGCAGGGCACACGGTTTGCAGTTTGAGTCTAGACATCTGCCTGCTAGCATGTCTCTACAACATATCATTTGCCCAGAATATAATCCAAAATTATTCAATAAAGAAAGAGGAAAGCATTACCCATACTCAAGAGAAAAGGCAATCAATGGAGACTGACCCTGAGGTGTTCCAGATATTGGAACCAGCAGGCAAGGAATTTAAAGCACCTATTACAACTATGCTATAGGATGTAAAGGACAGTGGTCAGAATGAAGAAAAAGATAATAAATGCAGCCAAGAATTCAACACTAGATAAAAAGAACGAAGTGGAAATTCTATATCTGAAAAATCAAATACCTGAAATACAAATTCAATGGATGGGCTTAATAGCAGATTGGAAATTTTAAAAGAAAAGAGTTATTGACTTTTAAAACAGAAAAACAGTAATGATTTAATCTGAAGAAAAAAGAGTGGAAAAAATATTGCAAATAATGAATAAAATCTTAGAGACCTACAGGGCAATATTAAAAGACGTAACATACACAGGATCTTCAGAGTTCGAGAATGAGAGGAAAGAGAGAATGAGCGTCCCCACAACCAGAAAAATATTTGAAGAAATAATGGCTGAAATGTTTCCATGTTTGGTGAAACACAAAATTTGTAGACTCAATAATCTCAGCCAACCCTGAATCTAGGTGATCAGATGTGAATGTTCACTGTACAAATCTTTCCATTTTTCTCTGTTTAAAATTTTTCATAATACAGATGTTTACAAATAATATAAAAACTCATCAAAACAAACAACTAAGATGTGCATTTTTTTATGTTAATTATATCTCAATTTCTTTAAGCAACTAATCTAATTATAGAATGTATTCGGTGGATATTCAAGCTTCAGGCATTAACTGGAAGGTACAATATTTCTCACCTTTTCGATTCCTGCTTAACATAGGTAAATTGTAGCCCATGGGAGAGGGGGTGGGCGATTGGCATTGTCTGAGATGGCTTTGCTCCCAAATCCTCTGCTCACTCATCAATTCTCATGTCATTCAGTAAAAGCTCTTGAATTTGTCTCATGGATAACTATACACATCTAACCAAGAGGTTTTGAAAGACCAAGGAAAGAAGGATGAGTGACAACACAATGCCATGCACAGCTTCCTCCCACTGGGCTGTTGGTGACCTGTGTGTGCATAAAAACAATCAATTGGAAAGCCCACCCTTTCAACCCTGTATGTAGGTATATGATGACAAAGAATACAGTTGAGAAGGTTAGTGCCCTACCTTTGTCATTAACTGCTTACATGACTATAAATAAACTCCTAGATTGACTGGGAACCCCATTTCTTCTCTACAATACATAAAGGCAAAAAAAGAATGTATGTAGGCATATGATGACAAAGAATACAGTTCAGAAGGTTAGTGCCCTACCTTTGTCATTAACTACTTACGTGACTATAAGTAAACTCCTAGATTGACTGGGAACCCCATTTCTTCTCTACAGTACATAAAGGCAAAAAAAGAATTGCTCCCTCAAGCCCCTTTCATGTCTAATATTTGTGGTCATCACCGGGCTCTTCAGAAAAGGATATTAATAATTCTGTAATTCTGGGAAATCATCTGTGATGCAGGGTGAACCAAGTCAGCTCGAGACAATCTCTGGCCAAAGTCAAGAATACAGTTTCAGCTGACCCCATTTGAACCCAGCGGATGTGAACATTTTCAAATAAGCATCCCAAACTATTTTGAAGAAGAACAATTGTTCTTTCTTCAAAAAAGGGAATTGACATTAACAATCAAGTGGGTTTTAAAAGATACAAAAGTCCCCAAAGAAACAGTCTTGTGCTAGGATTCAGTTCGTACAGAACTGACATCACGTAGGGGGAAATGGGAAAAAACCACCTACAATAAAATGTTATGCCTGTCCCTGTTTTCAATGTTCTCCCACGTATCTACTGCTTCTGTTGAAACTTGTTATTGCTAAAGTACTTTTTTATTATAAAAAGAGCTACAGTTCCAAAAGAGATTATTGGCACCCAAATTCAGCTGCAGTGTTAGAGGCAATTAAATTGTGTTTGGTAGTTTCTTTCTTGGGCGTTTGATATTATTACGGTTGTCAATGCGCCCAGAAGAGGGCTGTTTTCCATTAATCATACATACAGAAATATAACAAGTATTATTCTTAGAAATATTACACTAATCTTTGACTATTTCTTTTTGACGGCAAAGAGATAGATTATGTCAGGCAATATTGGAAAAAATAAAAACAAAGACCTAGCTACTGATAAAAAGAGATATATGTTCAATTGCTTATCAAAACATACAAGTAACTCCAAAAGGCTCATCCATTAAGACAGGGTGCTTTATATTCAGAAAATTATTTCCAGAGTAAATCTAAAACATAATCAAAATTTGTTTAAACAATAAGCCCTCGACTCTGCAATACCACGACACTGTGAGACCATGAGACTACAGTACTAGGCACATCCACAGACCATGAGCCTGTGAGACTGAAGACCATGACGAAGTGGGACAAGGCAATGATGAGACGTTGAGACCACAAGACTGCAAGACAGCAAGTCTCAAGATGGCTAAATGTCCATGTTAAGATTGTGAGAACTCTGAGTTTGTGATGGAATGCAGTTTCCATTCCTTTTCTGCGACATCTGACTTATTGTTCTACTAAGCAGTTAAATGAGCAGAAAGAACTTAAAGGCTAGGCATGGTGGCTCACGCCTGTAATTCCAGCATTTTGGGAGGCCAAGGCGGGTGGATCACTTGAGTTCAGGAGTTTGAGACCAGCCTGGCCAACATGGTGAAACCCCATCTCTACTAAAAATACAAAAATTAGCCTGGCATGGTGGTGGGCACCTGTAATCCCAGCTACTTGGGAGGCTGAGGCAGGAGAATCACTTGAACTCAGGAGGTGGAGGCTGCAGTGAGCCGAGATCACACCATTCTCCAGCCTGGGCAACAGAGCAAGACCCTGTCTCAAATAAATAAATAAATAAATAAAATAAAAAATAATTTAAAATATTCTGTTAATTTATTTGGAAATAACTCACCTTGGATCTCTTTGTCTTTTTAAAATAATTCTTTGGGTAGTTAATTTAGATTCATTAAAATTATAAGAGACTTCTGGCTTTAGGATGGTCAAGCAGAGACATTTCTTTATGTCTTTCCTCTAGACAACCACTTCATATTAACCAGAATAAGAAACACAAACTCCTGTTTTGATGAAATTTTCAATCCCCATCCACAAAGTAGGAAGAGAGAAAACAGTTGCTGGGATAGTATAACTTAACAGGAGAGTGAAAGGTCAAATCTAAATTTTGCAGAAGGTGATGCCAGCAAGCAACAAGCCAATTTGCTTTACAGACCCAGGGAAAGGCTTAGGAATTGGAGGCACTGGATACTTTGAAAGGTGAAGGTCAGGGAGAAGGGCTAAACACAGTGGTTTTACTGGAAATCTGTTTCAAAAGCAGTTAGATACCAGTGTTTCATCCTTTCCAAACAAGCAGGCCACTTTCCTTCCACTTCTGCTACTGAATATAAGAGGTAATTTATTTAGGGAAAGAAAATTAAAGAGGCTCAATATTCAGAAACACCAAGCACATAGGAAGGTGGTAGTAAATCACTACACTGCAATCAGAAGAAAAGTCTGTATACTACATACCTACCTCTGTCAATTCCCAACTGACAGAATGCCAGTAGTCAGGCTTATACATCCTTCCAGACGAGAGATGAGAGGATCCATCTCTGGAGAAAGTGAAGCAAGCCAGAAAAGAAACCCAGATACTGACATTTTGGGGCCTCACTCAACATATCAGAGATGGTTAACTGCCATCACAAATAGACTCAAAAAAAGCCTGATGGTGCAAACACATTTATGTTTAATTCTTGCTGTGTAAGAGTCATGCCATCCTGCAGGCACCTGAGCTGATAGAATCTCTACTGTCTTTGACATATGATTTCTAAGGTCATTTTCTGAAGCTCTTTTTTTATTCCAGCCATAAAGGAGTAGATTAGGGTATTTTAATGGGCCAGGTCTGGAAGTGGCAAAAATCACTTCTGCTAATATTCCATTGCACAGAACTCAGTCACAAAGGCACTCTTTTTTTTTTTTTTTTTTTTTTTTTGAGACAAGGTCTCACTCTGTCGCCCAGGCTGGAGTGCAGTGGCATGATCTCGGCTCACTGCAACCTCCGCCTCCTGGGTTCAAGTGATTCTCCTGCCTCAGCTTCCTGAGTAGCTGGAATTACAGGCATGTGCCACCAGGCTTGGCTAATTTTTTTTTGTATTTTTAGTAGAGACAGGGTTTCGGCATGTTGGCCAGGCTGGTCTCGAACTCCTGATCTCAAGTGATCCACCCACCTCGGCCTCCCAGAGTGCTGGGATTACAGGCGTGAGCTACTGTGCCAGGCCCATAAAGGCATTCTTAACTACAAGGAGGCTGGGAATGGATTTTGGTGAGCAGCTGGAAGTTTTTGCCACACTCAACCAAACAGCTAGTTCTGTGACTAATGACTTGACACAGCCCTCCACTCAGTAAGCCCTGTCTCTGCAGAGAGGCTTTTAGTACTCACACCTGGTCAAATATAAACAAGCATCCATGAAACAAGAGTAGGACACAATACAAATAGAATAACTAGACAGGAGTTTTGGAAATTAAAAGTATTAAAGCCAAAATAAAACATTTAATTAAAATGTTGAAAAATTAAACTAATCTCCCAGAAGTGGGAATAAACAGAGATGAGAAGAATAAAAAGAAAGGAAAGAAAAAATTTATATGAAGGGATGTAAAGACCATTTTAACATCAGCACTGGAAGTTAGAAGCAAGAGATCAGTATCCTCAAAACTTTGAGTAAAAGTATCCACCCAGCCAAATGATTAACCAAGTATGAGGACAAAATAAAGAAAATGTCAGACATGCAAAGCTTCAAAACATTGATCTTCCATCAGTCCTTACTTAGGAAGCCAATAACAGAAGAAACAAAAACAAGCAAAACAAGAGAAGAAGGAGGTAAACACAGGATTCAAGAAATAGGGCACCCAAAACAGGAAGAAAGAGGTGCAGAAAAGTCTTAGAAAGATGGCAAAGAGATGTCTCAGTATAAGAGTTATGTAGCAGGCCCACAGACAAACAAATACATATTGAAAAATTAAACAGAAGTCAACAAGAGTGGTTGTCTTCAGAGAAAAAGAAAGTGGAGCTCATTATCAAAATAGACTTTACTATATGAAAAATTTTTATTGAGAAGTGTTTAACATAATTAGCAGGTAATATGGCAAAACTACAAGGTCAGAGAAAACTGAGCAGAGAGGTGAAGGATAACAGACGACATATTGCCCTGTAATCCCAGCACTTTGGGAGGCCGAGGCAGGCGGATCACGAGGTCAGGAGTTTGAGACTAGCCTAACACAGTGAAACCCCATCTCTACTAAAAATACAAAAATTAGCTGGGCATGGTGGCACATGCCTGCAGTCCCAGCTACTTGGGAGGCTGAGGCAGGCAAATCACTTGAAACCAGGAGGCGGAGGTTGTGGTGAGCCAAGATCATGCCGCTGCACTCCAGCCTGGGGAACAGAGTGAGACTCCGTCTCAAAAAAAAAAAAAAGACTACATATTGGCTAAAGAGTACACTGCTCAGGTGATGAGAGCACTAAAATCTCAGAATTCACTACTAAAGAACTCATCCACATAACTAAAAACCACCTGTTCTCCAAAAATTATTGAAATTAAAAAAGAAAACTAAGCAAATGGAAAAATAAAATCATTAATTACAGAAAGAAAAGTTATACAAGAAGAAATATAATCACAGTATACAACAAGATAGAGTAAACAATATTTACATAGACTTTTAGTTATCCTAATTTGGTTCCTAATGGAATCGGAGCATGATTTAACTGGATCTTAAGCTTTGTAAGTTTCTCACGGGCTGCAGTCAAGGTGTCAGCTCAAATACTATCATCTCAGCTAAAGAACTGACTGGGGAAGGAAGCGCTTCCAAGCTCACTCAATAGTTGTTGGCAGCATTTGGTTTCTCACAGGCTGTTACAAAGAGCTCCAGTCCCTCACTGGATGTTGGCCAGAGGCCACTTTCAAATCCTAGCCATGTGGGCCTCTCCAATATGGCAGTGTGATTCAGCAAAGCCAAGAAAGTGATATAGCCAGTCTGCTAGAAAGCCAGAAGGTATACAGTCTTATGTCACATAATCACAGATGCGGCATTCTTTGAGATATTGCCCTCTTTTACTGATTAGAAGCAAGTTACTCCAGGAGATGAGATTACACAAGGCCATGAAAACCACGAGGTGAACATAAGTGGGGCCATCTTAGAAGCTGCCTAACACACACAGTTAAAATAATTTTTCAATTTTTATGGGTTGAATTAAATGTTTCAGATTAAACTAAAAATTAGGTAAGATTCTATTGAGAGGATGGAGGGAGAGGAAGGGAAACAAGAAAGTTAAAAGTTTTCATCTACCATGTAGGAAATCCACAGACAATGTCTAACAGAGCTTAAACAAATGATGGCGTAAAAACGGCGTTTAGGAATATGAAGGTAAATGCCAAAGGAAATCTCAAAAAAATTGACAATGATTACCTCTGGGGAGAGGATAGGGTAGATGACTGGCTTTTTTTGTTACTTTGCACTATTTTAGTTTATATTATCTAATATAATAAATAATAATAAAAGAAACTAGTAAAGATGAAATTATCATTCTTTCTAGTCGTTAGATTAAGAAAACAGTAATAAAATACGCAACTTTCCTAGCCGGCCATGGTGGCAGGTGTCTGTAATCTCAGCTACTCTGGAAACTGAGGGAGGAGAATCGCTTGAACCTGGGAGGCGGAGGTTGTGGTGAGCCGAGATCACACCACTGCACTCCAGCCAGGGTGGCATAGTGAGACTCTGTCTCAAATATATATGTATGCGACTTTCCTTTGGCCACTGGCTAATAAAATCATGAGGAAATATAAATTAATACCAAACCAGGAATCTAGGGCAGGATGGTTTTTTTTTTCCTAAATAACATTAACTAGGGAGAGAGTTGACATTTCTCAAATAAATCTAAATGGACTGGATTTTGATTGCTAAAGGAAAACCTTTAATGTTGATCACATTAATTGGATTTCAGAATTTTTTAAAGCCTTTTATTACTCTATTCATTTTATGATTTTTTATGTCATTTGCATTGATTTTTACCTCCTAACATGTAAAAAAAATTGCCAGATATTCACTGTTATTTCTAGTTTTTTCTTCAGTAGGTACAACAGACTTTACTTAAGTTCTGTGTGTGTGTGTTCACAAATACAAAAGATAAATTGCAAAGGATATTTAAAAATTTTTAACATTTTCTCATGAAAGCATAAGAACTTTCTTGAATAGAGTACCCTTTTAGAAATAGTACTACATCTTTAACTGTTTTCATAAAGTATTCCTTTTCTTCTTGGTAATTAGTAAAAAGCTTTTCCTTAGATTATAAAAAGGTAGGTTTGCAACTCCAATTTCTCTTTGCATTTCTTAGAAAGTATAAAAGTGTCTACCTAATAAGCCTATGTTTTCTTTTTATGAATAGACATTGATGTAAGGATGGAGAATACATTTTTTCTTTCTTTCTGGTGCAACCTTTAATTATTCCTAAAGTCAACTGAGGGTTATTTTTATTTGTTATTGGATCTTCAGGTTTTTTTTTTAAACTGGATGTATGTCCATTTCCTTGACCTAATTGACATATTGCTTTTGGATTTAGGCTTAAATTTTAACTAGAACTAACTCTGAGTCACTATATTACACCAAACTCTCAGAATGCACAGGTTGCAGGCTGACCTTCAAGTGAGAGCCCCAACTCACTTATGTACAAGAAGGCAGAGGTAAAGCCCCTTGCTCAAGGTCACATGTTCGGTTAGTACCAGAACTGAGAGGATACCCTGTGCCTTGGTCTTCCTACAGACTCCTATTCAATGCTCTTTCCACTACGTTGAAGATTCTCCCACCATTTCTTCTGGTAAGTAAATGTATATGAGGAGTATATAATTTTTATATTTAAAAATAGGCTCCTCTAGTTCTAGGTGAGAAATTAAACATGAATCCACAACAAACTTCTACACAAATGTTTATAGCAGCACTATTCATAAAAGCCAAAAAGTGGAAACAGCCCAAATGTTCATCCACTGATGGATGGATAAACAGCATGTGCTATGCATATACAATGGAATATTATTCAGCAGGAAAAAGGAACGAAGTACTGATACATGCTACCACATGGATGAATGTTGAAAACATTGTGCTAAGTGAAAGAAGCCAGGCACACAGGTCCATAGATTGTATGATTTCATTTATATGAGATGTCCAGAATAGGTAACTCTAAGAGGCAGAAAGTAGATTCATAGATGCCTTTGGCTAGGGGAAATGGGCAGGGTGGAGGGAGGAGGTGCTGGGGAAGTGAAAACTACAGGGTGTGTGATTTCCTTTTGGGCTGAGGAAAATGTTTTATAACTGATCATGGCAATAGATTCACATGCTATAAATATACTAAAAGCCATTGAATTGTATGCCGTGTGTGAACTTTATGGCATACTACCTATATCTCAATAAAACTGTTAAAATATGCCTTTGTTGGTGCTCATTGTAAAGAAAATTTAGAGTTACATCATCAATTACTATGATGAGATGAAATAACTACCAGTAGTCTAGATAAACGGCCAAAAAAATAGCAAGGTGGCTCAGAAGTGGAATAAACTGAGTCTATTTTTCTTTATTTCCTGCTCTTTACCTTATTTACTAGATCATTGTTGTAGACTCTGCTAGGAAATAATTTGAACGTCAGTTTAACACTGTGATAGGCTCACTCCATCTGCAAACATTATGGACCACCTACTTGATGATGAAAATTGCCCTGGCCACTAGAGATAGAATGATATACCAAAATGTAAAATTCACTCAGGGAGTTAATTGCAAAAATTTCCAGTTTTTTAGAAGACAATTGTATTAGTCTGTTTTCAAACTGCTATGAAGAAATATCTGACACTGGGTAATTTATAAAGGAAAGAAGTTTAATTGACTCACAGTTCCAGATGGCTTGGGAAGCCTCAGGAAACTTACAATCATGGCAGAAGTCAAAGGGGTTCCATGTGTTCTCATTGTTCAATTCCCACCTATAAGTGAGAACATGCGGTGTTTGGTTTTTGTCCTTGTGATAGTTTGCTGAGAATGATGGACACAGGAAGGGGAACATCACACACTGGGGCCTGTTGTTGGGGGGAGGGGGGAGGGATAGCATTTGGAGATATACCTAATGTTAAATGACGAGTTACTGGGTGCAGCACACCAACATGGCACATGTATACATATGTAACTAACCTGCACGTTGTGCACATGTACCCTAAAACTTAAAGTATAATAATAAAAAAAAAGAAGTCAAAGGGGGAAGCAATCAACTTCTTCACAAGGCAGCAGGAGAGAGAAGAGAAAAGGAGGAACTTCCAAACACTTATAAAACCATCAGATCTCATGAGAACTCACTCACTATCAGGAGAAAAGCATGGGGGAGAACACCCCATGACCCAATCACCTGCTTCCCTCGACACGTAGGGACTGCAGGTCCCTCCTTTGACACATGGGGATTATAAGAGATGAGATTTGGCTGGGGACACTGAGCCAAACAATATCAAAAATGAAGGAGATAACATTTGTTGAACACATTCTATATCCCAGACACTGTGCCAGGTATTGTGCATAGGTTTTAAGTTGTAACAATAGTCAATTGAAAAACCTTTTATCACACTGCAGTTAATATTAGTTGGCTACAAGAAAATTGAAATCATTAAATGGTTCAGTTAACTTTCATGTATTTCATATATAAACTCAGTCACTTCTTTTTCATTACTGTAATTCAAGAACCTCCTCCACTAACAATGATCAAAATATACTAGATGTGATAAACATTTGTTGAACTCTCAAAGGCAATTAATGATTTAGCAATATAATTGCTTCGTGACTGTGTAGTTCATTAAAATCCAAAGTGCCACCAAATAGTTGTCTTATTGATTCTTTTAATCTCCAGCTCAAGAAAGCAGAAAAAGAAAGCGATTTGCAAAGGCAGCATATAGAGAGTACTGAGTGTCGTTAGTAAGCCTGATTAAGCCCGATGCAAGGTTCTGGGCTATCATGGATATTGTGGTCTGATGATTTTTCCACTGATTTGCAAGACTAACCACTGCTTTCTGCTTTATTTCACCTGGCTTCCAAGACTCCCTCAGGCACAGGAGTTGCTTTATTCTTTTGTACTCAAGCTTGAAAAGTGAGTTTCTCTTTATTACATATGCTTTTGGTATACAGCATCTGAAGGCAGAAGCTTAGCTAGGGACAACATTTGCCCCTGGTGCAGTCAGGTGGATGATACCAACCCTTCTAAGTGTGACCTTTCTTCTGAGAACAAAGTGCTTTCCAAATATTATCTGACTGAGCTCAGAACCCCAGCAGAGAGGCTTGGAGACAGAGACTAGTATTAAATTATTTCACACCTGGGAGAATCAAATAAAAAGAAACTTTCCAACGGAAATGTGAGAAAATTTTAACCTCTTAATTACTAGAGGCAAACTGTCCAAGAAATAATTTGAGGATGAATTTGCCTCCCGCATATGGACAATGGCTAACACAGCCCACAGCGCTTGGGTGTATTCTGCTTAAATGGTAGCCATCCAATACACCCAGATTCAGGCATTGCAAACAGCCCTTTGCTCAAAGGAAACTGCCTGACAGTGCCTTAAACCTAGCGGGCTCTTGATAAAGGAGTGTTAAATTGATTTTGGAAAATGTGATAGTGATTCTTGGCATAAAAATAGAGTAACTGCTATAAGCAAGAAGATACATAAGACAGTGTCTACAGTAATTGCTGCTGTGACCTTAATAAGGAGATGGAGACACCAGGAAGTCACTTGCTACGAATTTGGATTGCATCCTCCCATAGCAGGACTTGGGAGGTATGTATATACAGCTGTTATATACATCTATATATGTATTTTAACATACACATGTGTGCATGTGTGTGCACGTGTGTGTGTGTAAACTAGCACTTATATATACATAGTATATGTGTATATATGCTGAAATAAATATATATAATGAATGAAAAGTACAAACGACCTATTAGAGTTTGAATTAAAACAATTCTTTATCAATTGATTTCTGTGACTGAACATTTTTACTAAGTTATTCATTGGAACGGTAAAAAATTAGTAAATAACCCACCCTCTAAGTATGTGAACTTGGCCAAGTTATTGACTCTCCGTATGCCTCAGTTTCTTCATCTGCAAAATGAGGTTAATAATATCATTTACCTCATTGGGTTATATAAGAATCAAATGAGTTAATAACCAAAAGCACATATTCCAGCACCCAGTGTAGCATGTGCTTCGTAAGTGCTGGTTGTCTCTGTTACTGTTGTTGTGGTTGTTGCTAGGTGTTCAGCATCAGAGGAATGGAAATGAAAATGTGGTGTGTGTGTTTTATATATATATATGTATGTGTGTGTGTTTTATATATATATATATAAATAAAGCTTAAAAAAGAAGAAAAAATAATGTTTTGTTATTCTCATCCTGGAGTACCAACAAGTGAAATAAAACCTCCAAATTCATTGTAACAAAGTTTTCTGTAGGCTTCTAAGTGATACTGAAATTGTAATTTTTAAAACATCTTTACTGTTATTCAAAAGTCAAGTTTGTGTTTATATATATATATATATATATATATATCACACACACATACAATGGGATATTATTCGACCTGTAAAAAAGAAGGAAATCCTGTCATTTGTGACAAATTGGATGAGCCTGGAGGACATTATGCTAAGTGAAACAAGCCAGACGCAGAAAGAAAATACTGATGATCTCACTTATATGTGAAATCGAAAAACATTGAACTCATAAAATCAGAGAGTAGAAAAGTGATGACCAGGAACTAAGGGTTGGGGGAAAAGGGGAGATGTTGATCAAAGGCACAGGCTCTCAGCTATAAGATGAATAAGTTCTGGAGACTTACTGTACAGCATGGTGACTATAGTAATAATAACGTATTGCATACTTGAAATTTGCTAAGAGAGTAGATTTTAAGTATTCGCACACAAAATCAGTAACAATGTGAGGCGATGGATATGTTAATTAGCTTGACTGATTAACATATGGAAATCATTTTGCAATGAATATGTATGTCAAAACCTCATGTTACATAGAAGCAGAGAGTAGAACAGTAGTTACCAAAGGCTGGGGTGTGTGGGGGCAGGAAGAGAAGACAGAGTTTGGTCAAAGGATACAAAATTAAGATTAGCCCAAAGGAATAAGTTCTGGCATTTTAATGCACAGTAGAATGACTACAGTTAATGGTGAAGTATTGTATATTACAAAATAGCTAAAAGAGAGACTTGAATATTCTCACCACAAAGAAATGATAAATGGATAAAGTGATAGATACACTACCCTGATTTGATCATTATACAACATAGATATGAATAAAAACATCAAAGCACACCCCATAAATATGTTCAATTACAATGTGTCGTTTAAAAATCATGCTGTACACCTCGAATATATACCATTCTTTTTTGTTCGTTTGTTTGTTTGAGACGAAGTCTCGCTCTGTCACCAGGCTGGAGTGCAGTGGTGCAATCTCAGCTCACTGCAACCTCCACCTCCTGGGTTCAAGCGATTCTCCTGTCTCAGCCTCCCAAGTAGCTGGGATAACAGGTGTGCGCCACCATACCCAGCTAATTTTTGTTTTTAGTAGAGACAGGGTTTCACCATGGTGGCCAGGATGGTCTTGATCTCCTGACTTCATGATCCGCCCACCTCGGCCTCCCAAAGTACTGGGATTACAGGTGTGAGCCACTGCACCCAGCCATATATACCATTCTTACTTGTCAATTATACCTCAATAAAGCTTAAAAAAGAAGAAAAAATAATGTTTTGTTACTCTCATCCTGGAGTACCAACAAGTGAAATAAAACCTCCAAATTCATTGTAACAAAGTTTTCTGTAGGCTTCTAAGTGAT
The DNA here is from genome assembly GCF_029289425.2 of Pan paniscus. Lineage (NCBI taxonomy): Eukaryota > Metazoa > Chordata > Mammalia > Primates > Hominidae > Pan > Pan paniscus. The sequence continues at coordinate 27,279,180 of NC_073254.2, forward strand.
ACTGAAATTGTAATTTTTAAAACATCTTTACTGTTATTCAAAAGTCAAAAATAAGAGATGTCGGTGAGGTTGTGGAGAAAAGGGGACGCTTATACGTTGTTGGTGGGAATGTAAATTAGTCCGGCTACTGTGGAAAGCAGTCCAGAGAGTTCTCAAAGAACTTAACCACCATTCAACCCAGCCATCCCATTACTGGGTATACCCAAGGGAAAATAAATTGTTCTACCAAAAAGACACATGTACTCTTATGTTCCTTGCAGCAATATTCACAGTAGAAAAGACATAGAATCAACTTAGATGCCCATCAACAGTGGACGGAATAAAGAAAATGTGGTACATATACACTATGGAAACCATATACAGAGCCATAAAAAAGAATGAAATCATGTCCTTTGCAGTGACATGGATGCAGCTGGAGGCCATTATGCTAAGCGAACTAATGCAGAAACAGAAAACCAAATACCACATGTTCTCACTTATAAGTACAAGCTAAACACTGAGTACACATGGACACAAAGACGGGAATAACACACGCTGGGGACCGCTGGAAGAGTGAGGGAGGGAGGGAGTGGACAGGGCTGAAAAACTTCAGGTTGGGTATTCTGCTTGTTACCTGGGCAACAGGATCATGCAGGCCCCAAACCTCAACGTCACACAAAAGTTTATGTAACCAACCTGCACATGTACCCCCGAATCTAAAAGTTGAAATTTCAACAATAAAAAATAAAGTAGCCTTTATATGGTAGAATTATAAATAGCCTGATCTTTTGTTTGTTTGTTTTTGCTATGATGACTATTTCAAACAGGTATCCAGTAACCAGTTCAAGTCAGGGGAATATTTACAGTATAAATAAGGAAATCCTTACAAGTCTTGCCTCTCATATTTGTTACTACAGCTAGTACATTTTCTATATATCTTGAATTAGAATTTTTTTAATGCTTGAGGATATGATTTTAATTTTTCATTTCTAAAAACTTATTAATCAAACAATTTTTACCTTAATCAAGGTGTTTAAGTAGCTTTTTCTTGAGTCATGCTTACCAAGGACACAGACTCAGGGTTGGCTTTAGATAAAACTGTAAAAAGACAGCATTTGGTTTTACGCCCCCAGTTTACCCAATCTGTTTTCTTAACCTTCCTCAACCTCCACTTTCCACTTTCTTCCGTCCTCCAAAGCAAACTGTGTCTACATCACCTACCTGATTTAACCCATCAAAACTTCTTAGAAGCAGCAACTGAAATTAACATATCATCATGTCTTTTTATTTTGGTGATTTTCCCCATACTGAATTTTAATAAGAAGCAATGCTTGAGCTTCTCACATCAGGGTATCTTTAATCCTGTGGTACATTTGGCTGCCAGAGTATGCAAAATCACAGGATAAACACGGTACATCTTCTTGAATGTAAAGATTAATGGTACCTCATTTTAAATATTTGTATGCTAAAATAAGCATGGCTACATTATAAGTGGGGATGGCAAAGTACCCCACAATTTTAAAGATACAACACAAAACTGTAAAAAGAAAGCTTATATTTGTGATAGGCTATTTGAGCCAAAGCCCTCAAAGCCACCCATTCCTCTACCATTGATGTCATGACCCTCTGCTACCAGACAGGCATCTGCAGAAACATTTCAGGAGCACTATCTCAAGTTAAAGGGATGAAGCCCTAATGTGTAATTGCTGTATCATCCAGCTGGTAAGTTACTATAAATTGGCAAGAGGATGATGACTTTCGTATAGCAAAAAGAAGTTGAAGTTCCAATATTGACTGGCTGTGTGATCTTGGGCAAATCGCTTAACCTCTCTGAGTAAATTTGCAAATCTGTGAATTGGAAATGAAGGCTTCACAAACACTGTTGAAGCTGAAGGAAAAGAATTGTGAATACAGTTTATACACTATAAAATGCTATATAAAAGTAACATACTCTGGTTTGTTTCTGTTGTGGCTCAATCACTAGTTTTGTGGAAATGTCTGAAGGCCTTCTCTGAACCCTGGAATCTCACGGTACAGTGGAGCCCCATCCTGCCTACTGACTTGACTGCTGGTCTCCTATTTTCTTGTGGGCATACTTCTGGACTTTTAAGCTCAAGTTGCAAATTGTCTGTGGAGGCGTGTCAAAATTTGATCAAAAATAATTATCCATTTTGCGTAGTAAGATCTTACACAGAAATACAAAAACGTGTACATTTTAGAGAATCTGTGTGCTCAGTTCTGGTTCACTTTCCTCTTCCTGGAGGATCTGCAGGAGCTTGCAAGAAATGCAGGGTTAGCTCTAGTGATGACTACTTGAGAGCTGGAAGTGGCTCAAGTAATTACATTCCTTTCATTTGGGACAAAGATTACCTCTATCTTTGGTTTGTTTGCCATCTGTCCTGGTAAATCTTTTGGGGAGAGACAAATATTCAGCTCTAGATTTTAGGTCCTCAATGGGCTATTTATAAAAATAGAAAATAATGCCTTCATCTGAACTTGAAATTCTTGCAGTAGGTTTGGATATAGAAATGCCACTTCCATTGTAGAAAGGTAAGCCATGCACTGCATATAGATAAATCATGCAGTATTTCACCCCTAAAAAGTACCCAAAATTGACTTTTTTAGTTTATTTTTCTTGCAACTGCTTGATGCAGACAGTTTTCTTTTAAATTGCTACTGCATTCTCCTTGTTGTGTGGACAACTGGGGAACTTGAGTCAAGCTTGGGCATAGGAATTGTGAAGTTGGAGACACAGAATGCATGACCACTTTAAGGCTCCAAGAATAGTACCTCTCAAGAAAGGGTATGTTGGCAAACAGGCATTAAAAGTGTGTTTTCCTAGAGATTATTCTGGATAATGTGTTCTAATATAGTCTGCTCCAGTTTGAGAGTTCACACATGTGACCTCTGATCCCAGGCCTACCACTGACTGTACAACTGGTAGACCAGCCTCCTGCCCTGCTGGTATTCAAGGAAACTTAGGCAATGATGGAAAAGATGGATAAATATTCTAAGGAGATGGGAACAGTCTCAGCTCTAATCTTCCCTTTAGCTTTGAGCAAGTTTGTTCACTTTCACAAACCCACTTTCAGATTTTAGGGCACATTCCCCTTCCTTCCTTCCTTCCTTCCTTCCTTCCTTCCTTCCTTCCTTCCTTCCTTCCTCCCTCCCTCCCTCCCTCCCTCCCTTCCTTCCTCCCTTCCTCCCTTCCTTCCTTCCATGGCATCTCACTATGTTGGTCAGGCTGGAGTGCAGTGGCTATTCATGGGCATGATCATAGCACACACTGGTTGCAAGAGATCCTCCTGCCGTAGCCTCCAAGTAGCAGAGACTACAGGTGTGTGCCACGACACGTCACTTTCTTTTCTGTTAAGAGAGATGATTATTTTCATATTGTCTCACAATTACACAGGTAATACATGCTCATTTCCAGAGAACAAAGGTAGATACAAAGAGGATAATAAACGTAACCTTTGTGAACATTTTAAAAGTCACCTTTCATGACTTTTAGCTATGCATATGTGTGTATTTAAAAATCAGAATTCTAGCCGGTCATGGTGGTTCACGCCTGTAATCTTAGCACTTGGGGAGACCGAGGCGGGTGGATCACCTAAGGCCAGGAGTTTGAGACCAGCCTGGCCAACATGGCAAAACCCCGTCTCTACTAAAAATACAAAAATTAGCTGAGCATGGTGGTGGGCACCTGTAATCCCAGCTACTCAGGAGGCTGAGGCAGGAGAATCACTTGAACCTGGGAGACGGAGGTTGCAGTGAGCTGAGATCATGCCACTTGTACTCCAGCCTGGGTGACAGAGCAAGACTCCATTTCAAAATAAATAAATAAATATAAAATTTAAAAATAAAAATTAAAATCCTAACACAGAGTCATTGAACATTAGCATGTCTTCTCTAAACGGTTTATGTCCTTTGACCAATTTTATTTTTTGACAGGGGGAACATTTTAAATCTTTATTAAAAGGGTGCACAAAATACTGATTAATAATTCTAAATTTTGCAGAATTCATAAATTACTATGCTTCTAATTACAGAGATAAGACATCCTTCTTGTCAGAAACTTTTACCCTAACCGTAAAACTTAATTCTTCTTTCTGATGAAGCAATTATTGAATAATTGATTTACTTATAGTGATGGCATAATGTACTTGATTTTAAAAACTATTGGCTAAATATGTTCTAATTGATTCAAAAGAACTTGCAATGCAAATTTTGTGTATCAGTTATAAACCAATAGAGATATAACACTTACTGATGATAAATTCAGTACATTTTCTGGAGTCTTTTAATTTTAGGTTGATATTGTAAGAATGTCTGCTATAGCCTGTGGTGGATGGACATATATCAATATGTTTCAAGAAAGCCAAAGGAGAGCCTTGACCTGACTTAAGGGAAAGCCAAGAGAAGACTTATTAGTACTTCAAAATAATTTTAAATGCCTTTTAAACTGGACTTGATATTTTTATATTATTTTTTATCTTAAAAATCACCTATACAAACTATTCTAATTTCCTATTTTGACAAATATATTGATGGCAATGTTCTGCTTCTAGCAAGGTTTGTTAAAAGTACCAACCAATTCTCTGCCCCTAAATTTTATTAATTAAAACACCAAGAAGGCCAGACTTGGTGGCTTACGCCTGTAATCCTAGCACTTTGGGAGGCCGAAGCAGGCAGATCAGGAGGTCAGCAGTTCGAGACCAGCCTGCCCAATATGGTGAAACCTCGTCTCTACTGAAAATACAAAAATTAACCAGGCGTAGTGGCACGCTCCTGTAGTCCCAGCTACTCAGGAGGCTGAGGCAGGAGAATCGCTTGAACCCAGGAGGCGGCGGTTGCAGCGAGTCAAGATTGTACCACTGCACTCTAGCCTGGGAGACACAGCAAGACTTCATCTCAAAACAAAACAAAACAAAACAAACAAACAAACAAAAAGAAATCATGTCTTACAACCAAGTTTTCCAAAAAATTTTATGGTGATATTCCAGTTTTCTGAACTGTTAGAAAAGTTTCTGATTGTTATTTAGACCCATTAACTTTTAAAACAATATTTACTTTGAAAATACAATCTAAGAGAAAGTAAATCACATTCACAAACGGAATCTATGTGAATAACTAAATAGGTTAATAATCTATATTCAATTGCTGAATGTCCACATGAATATCAAATGGACTGGTGCTTCGTTATTTACTTATTTAGCTTTTATGTTAGCAATAATCCTTTGCCCAAATTTTTAAGCAGGAATTCATCTTTTTCTGATTGAATTGCAAATCCTAATTGTCTATTAAGGATAGTAACATCTTATCATAGATGTAGTGACTTTGTGTCTGGTTTGTTCTTGGTCTTATAATTTATTCGGTTTTTAAAAAGTAAAAGTAACTATAATTTTTTTGAATGGCAAAAGCAAAAGGTATCACTGCAAAAAAAAGAAATAGCAAATATCAGTAAGCAAACAGAGCTTGTTGAAAAACAAAAGTTCACATTAACCTGCACCTAGAGATAACCACTATCAATACCTAGCAACTAAGAATTAGAAAATACATCTTTCCTGATGCTTTCACCTACATGAGCACATATTTCTCTTGACTATGGTTACTTGAGAATTGTTGCTGACTCTTTTTTATTTTGCAGTGAGCTATGCCTTTTTACTTCAGGTCTATGAATTAAAATCTCCACATAATTCAATTCTGGGGTCTTTTTCTCCTGTTTGAGAGACTTGACAGGCAGTTAAATCCATGTACTCTTCTAACAGGTTTTCCCCCTTTCTATTTCTCTGATTCAGTCTTTTGCCAAAAAGACTTTGTTTCTCCCTCTCATCTTTCCCTCTCTTTCTCTGTATTTTATTTTGATATATGGCCTTTTTTGTTTTATTATTAATCACATTTTCTTCTCTCTCTTTTTTTTTTTTTTTTTTTGTGAGACAAAATCTCACTCTGTCTCCCAAGCTGGAGTGTGGCAGTGCAATCATGGTTCACCACAGTCTCAACCTCTTGGACTCAAGCCATCCTCCCACCTCAGCCTCCCAAGTAGCTGGGATTACAGGCCTGTGCCACCATACCTGGCTAATTTTCTATTTTTATTTTTTGTAGAGACTGGGGTCTCACTATGTTGCTCAGACTGGTCTCAAACTCCTGGACTCAGGCAATCCTCCTACCTTGGCCTCTCAAAGTGCTGGGATTACAGGTGTGAGCCACTACACCCGGCCCACATTTTCCTTTATACTTAATCTTTTTTCTCTGCTTTTTAATGTCAAAACTGAAAAGAATTATCTTTCAATTCGTCTTGTGTAAGATGAAAACAGGTAGCATTACCTCCTATCCTTTCCTCAGCTTGATCTAACCTGGAATTTTAGAACTCAATTATGATTATGTCATTATTATTTAATTAACTAATTATTTGTGTTTTACTATTATAGAAAGCTTCTCTGTCAAGGCCTACTGATATTTTTATCATGTTGTAGGTGCATATTTATGTAAACTGGGTGTCTGTCTCATATTAAATTAGTTTCAATGCTCCTGCTCACTGCTGTTTCTTCTGTTGCCATAACCCACGCATTTTCCAGTTGTCTATTTTGATTTCTTGCTCAGTTACATGGACCAACTGGTGGAGACCCAAGTTTATGTCCCGTCACCCCTGTGCATGGCATACAGGTATGTGGCATCACTCTCTTTTCCTCAGCACCTGATGAGCCCTTTTCATCTAGAATCTGGTGTTTAGGAAAACTTTCTTCTTCCTTTCATTATTGCCTTGGGTCCATCAGAAACACTATTCTTCTGGAAGTCATAAATGTGAGCTCCTCATTATGTTCTGTGTGCCTCAGCATTTCTTTTCTTCCTTCTTTCATTTTTATCTCTATATTTTCTGTCTTAATCTCAGGAACAGTTTTGAGGTTTTTTTTCTACTTAAAAAATTTCATATTTTCAGTATCGTATCTAGTATGCATTGCATACATTATGGTTTTTTATCTGAATACTTGTGTCTTTAATCTCTTTATATACAACTCTGATTTTAGAACCTCATGGCTCCTTATTTTGGATTCATGTATGCAAATTCTTTTAAGGCATATTGATAACATAGTCAAAGCCATCTAACTTTTTCCCTACTCCTTCTTGAGGTAAATCTGTTTCAGAGGGAAGCGCTTGCTTTCATTCTTCAGAGCAGTTCTTACGTTAGGTTGAAGCATACAAAGTTGCCAGTATTTCAACAAGTTTTTACTTACAACCGTGGCAATTTTACAAGATTTAATCTAAAAGTAATGCTTTATCTTTTCTAAGATGTGTGACTTACCCATCCTTTCAGAAGCAAGTCTCTGCTGCCCAGATTGGCTTATAGGCAAGTTGAAGTTAAGATGAGTTTGTGGGATTTGTTTGTGGTTTTGTTGCTAATTCTTCAAGTCTAGGTGCTTAGGGAGAGGGAGTGCTTCCCTTTTTCTTTCTTTTTGTTTTAATTCCTTCTTAAAAAAAAAAAAAAAAAAAAACAGGATCCACGTGCAGAACGTGCAGGTTTGTTACATAGGTATACGCGTGCCATGGTGGTTTGCTGCACCTACTGACCCATCCTCTAAGTTCCCTCCCCTCACCCACCACCCCCCAAAAGGCCCTGGTGTGTGTTGTTCTCCTCTCTGTGTCCGTGTGTTCTCATTGTTCAACTCCTGCTTGTGAGTGAGAACATACAGTATTTGGTTTTCTGCTCCTGTGTTAGTTTGCTGAGGATGATTACTTCCAGCTTCATCCATATCTCTGCAAAGGACATAATCTCATTACTTTTTACGGCTGCGCAGTATTACACAGCATATTTATACCCTTTTCTTTATCCTGTCTACCATTGATGGTAATTTGTGTGGGTTCCAAGTCTTTGCTATTGTAAATAGTGCTGCAATCAACATACATGTGCATGTGTCTTTACAGTAGAATGATTTATATTGCTTTGGGTATATACCCAAATAATGGGATTGCTGGGTTAAATGGTATTTCTGGTTCTAGATCCTTGAGGAATCACCATACTGTCTTCCACAGTGGTTGAACTAATTTACATTCCCACCAACAGTGTAAAAGCGTTCCTATTTCTCCACAGCCTTGCCAGCATCTATTGTTTCCCGACTTTTTAATAATTGCCATTCTGACTGGCATGAGATAGTATCTCATTGTGGTTTTGATTTGCATTTCTCTAACGACCAGTGATGATGAACTTTTTTTCATATGTTTGTTGGCCACATAAATGTCTTCTTTTGAGAAATGTCTGTTCAAAAAGTGCTTTGCCCACTTTTTGATGGGGTTGTTTGTTTTTTCTTGTAAATTGATTTGAGTTCCTTGTAAATTCTGGATATTAGACCTTTGTCAAATGGGTAGATTGCAAAATTTTTCTCCCATTCTGTAGGTTGCCTGTTCACTCTGATGATAGTTTCTTTTTGCTGTGCAGAAGCTCTTTGGTTTAATTAGATCCCACTTCTCAATTTTGGCTTTTGTCACACTTCCTTTTGGCATTTTTGTCATGAACTCTTAGCCCATGCCTATGTCCTGAATGGTATTGCCTAGGTTTTCTTCTAGCGATTTTATTTTGGGCTTCACATCTAAGTCTTCAATCCATTTCAAGTTAATTTTTGTATAAGGTATAAGGAAGGGGTCCAGTTTTAGTTTTCTACATATGGCTAGCCAGTTTTCCCAGCATCATTTACTGAATAAGAGATCCTTTCCCCATTGCTTGTTTTTGTCAGGATTGTTGAAGATCAGATGGTTGTAGATGTGTGGTGTTATTTCTGAGGTCTCTGTTCTGCTCCATTGGTGCGTATATCTGTTTTGGTACCAGTGCCATGCTGTTTTGGTTACTGTAGCCTTGTGGTATAGTTTGAAGTCAAGTAGCATAATGCCTCTGGCTTTGATCTTTTTGCTTAGGATTGTCTTGGCTATGCAGGGTCTTTGTTGATTCCACGTGAAATTTAAAATAGATTTTTCTAATTCTGTGAAGAATGTCAATGGTAGTTTGATGGGAATAGCACTGAATCTATAAATTTCTTTGGGCAGTATGGCCATTTTCACAATATTGATTCTTCCTATCCATGAGCATGGAATGTTTTTCCTTTTGTTTGCATCCTCTCTTATTTCCTTGAGCAGTGGTTTGTAGTTCTCCTTGATGAGGTCCTTCACACTCCTTGTTAGCTGTATTCCTAGGTATTTTATTCTCTTTGTAACGATTGTGAATGGGAGTTCATTCATGATATGGCTCTCTGCTTGTCTATTGTTGGTATAAAGGAATGCTTGTGATTTTTGCACATTGATTTTGTATCCTGAGACTTCGCTGAAGTTGCTTATCAGCTTATGGAGTTTTGAGGCTTAGATGATGGGGTTTTCTAAATATAAAATCCTGTCATCTGCAGACAACTTGACTTCCTCTCTTCCTGTTTGAATACCCTTTATTTCTTTCTCTTGCCTGATTGCCCTGGGCAGAACTTCCAATACTATGTTGAATAGGAGTGGTGAGAGAGGGCACCCTTGTCTTGTATGGGTTTTCAAAGGAAATGCTTCCAGCTTTTGCCCATTCAATATGATATTGGCTGTGGGTTTGTCATAAATAGCTCTTTATATTTTGTGATATGATCCATCAATACCTAGTTTATTGAGAGTTTTTAACATGAAGGGATGTTGAATTTTATCAAAGTCTTTTTATGTATCTATTGAGATAATCATGTGGTTTTTGCCTTTGGTTCTCTTTCTGTGATGGATTACATTTATTGATCTGTGTATGTTGAACCAGCCTTGTATCCCAGGGATAAAGCCAACTTGATCGTGGTGGATAAGTTTATTGATATGCTGCTAGATTCGGTTTGCCAGTATTCTATTGAGGATTTTCACATCAATGTTCATCAGGGATATTGGCCTGAAGTTTTCTTCTTTTGTTGTGTCTCTTCCCAGTTTTGGTATCAGGATGATGCTGGTTTCATAAAATGAGTTAGGGAGGGGTGAGAGAGTGTTTTTCTTGAGATAAATTTACATTGTTATTTGAGCATCTCTGAATACTGGGCAGTGGGGAAGAAGGCAGAGCTATAAATATTCTCTGTGGTGAATATTGCACCTGTCATTTTCACATGAGACTGCGGATGCTGGACAGTAGAATTGACTCCATGTCTCCTTGGGACTGTGGAGCCATTTCTCTTTTCATTAATCATGGCAGACAAAACCAATAGTCAGCATGTTCTTCACTGCTACGCGTGATTGCCAAATTTGATAAATAAAAATACAAGGTACGTAGTTAAATTTGAAGAAACAACAAATAGGTTTTTAATTTTAGCATGTCCTGTGTAATACTTGGGACATAACATATACTTAAACAAGTATGTGTTGTTTATTTGAAATTCAAATTTGTCTGGGCATTTTGTATTTTATCTGGCAACCCTACTGCTCAGCCCAGTCACAGCATTAAATTCTTCTCAACACAAGCATGCAGTCAGTATAAATCAACTGCTGTTGACATGTGAGTTGATGCCTCTTTGACATTTCACATTCCACAGTGGAGCTTAACTGGTGGGGTCCAAATCTTACAAAACAGGCCTTGCTTATCTCCAGCTCTTGCTTGATTAGTTTTGGATGTTAGCCTGGGTCTGGCAGAATCTCCTCCCCTCCTTTCCAGGAGCACAGCTCTTGTACAGGAGGAGTGCTGTGAGTCACTCTAGAACTTTCATCAATCTGGGTTCATCTCACCACCTCTCCAATAAATTCTCCAAAGCTAGTGCAAATTCGATAGTGCCTTTCCTACTTTCCAATGGCCATGCGGGTTTTTTCTTGCTTATTTTGAAGGAATTTGGGGAAAAAGAGTATTAGATGACTGTGTTGTAGTCATCTTCCCATCTTATCTGAAAAGTCAAGATAATTTTCTTGATCTGAAACAAAATAAATCCTTGCACGTGGTTAAATGTCCATGTTCCACCATGAACTTTAATACTCATATAAGCCCAACTGTGAAACTTATACATCGGTTCATCAATATTTTTATGGCTGGGTTCTTCTTCTGGTTGTAACAACACAAAGATTTTAGAAAGGGCAATCCTGAAAGAAATTGCCCCCTGCTGTCTATTTTGAGTATGGGGCAATGTGCAGACACTGAGATTTGCAAACAAGTATCATTAAATAGAACCCTGTAGAGAAACACAAATGGAACTTTGGAAATGTCATATTAAGATAACTTCTTATTTCAACATTCACTGACATCAAACTTCAAATAAGAATCCATTAAGAATAAAAATCAGATAATTTAGGTAGCACTTCGAAAACGATCATATATGGCCTCTTTCCTTCTCTTCCTTTATCTTTTCCTCTCCATGGATGATATATGACAAAAAAGGAACATTCTGTAGCATTAAATCAGATTTCAAAGTCATTATTATGATTATATGCACATCAATAGTACATGCCCTACTTTTGCTTAAATCATGGAGATTATGAGAAAAGCATTCCTTTGGGGAATTTAGTTTGTTTCCCAGCTTTTATAGATATTTCATTTGAGAAAAATTTGAACTCTATCTGGGTATTCAGGATTCATGCTTTCATCTGTAAATTTCAGTGACTACTAACACCACCTGGCCAAACCGATTATGAAGCTCTAAATATGATCTGAAATTTCAAATTCAATTCATTTTCAGTTCAAAAAGTATGTTGTTAATGATACCTTACTGTTCCTGCAGTAAGAAGGCTGCTTTTCTTTTTTTGTATAGAAAATAGCTTTGATTATTTTAAGTTTTATATGTGATACATATTAAAAGTATAAACTAAAATATATAAAATGGTATAAAGAAAATATTTTTAAAATTACCTTTAATTACAACACTATGAGATAAATAGCCCCATTATGTTGATTTATTCTTTACTTCTGTTCCTGGATAGAAACATAAGTGGGAATATATTTTATGAGCACAAAGATACAATCAAAAGAATTGACTTTTTTTTAGGTGTAGTGAGCTTTAGCCCTTTATTTGAATTCCTTTTTCATATTTAAAGCCACCTTATAAAGTATGTACTAGCAATAAATTTCCTATTTAGAGATAAAAAAAATTGAGGACAGAAAAGGTCAGATTGCCCAAACTCATATGACAGCAAGTGGAGAAGCCAGAATTTGAAACAAGGCCGTTTGACTCCAGAGCTCATGATACAGTACATGAAGTTTAATGGACATGCATTTTATCACCTAATGATATACTATAGATACCTTGCCATATTGATATATATCAAAATACATACATCCTTTTTATGGCAACATAGTATTCCATTAGGTGGCCAAACCATAGTTTACATAAACAGTCTCTTTACTTCACAATGGAATACATTTTTTTCGCCACTATAATATTACTTTGGAAAAAAAAAAGAACCCTTGCAATTATCTTCGCTAATTTTTTTTACTACTTGTTTAGGATAAATTCCTAAAAGTAGGATTTGGTAGTTCAATTTAATTTTTTGGCACACATTGCCAAAATGCACTTCCTGAAGATTAAACCAACCTGCTCTCCTACAAACAGTACATTAGAATAACTTTTCCACACTCGCTCCCTTTAGAAAGATAATTCTCAAAGTCTCACATTCCAAGACACTTTGAAAGCAAAAAATCTCTTTCCATAGTGAGTCATCACTGTAATTTGCATACCACAGTGAATCATCACTGTAATTTGCATATGGCCAAACTTCTCTAAAGACTGCGATACCCTGTCTAGGCACCAATGCTTCTCCGTGAAACAGCTTCCCAGGGTCAATTTTCCCTGTGGTGGCCAGCAGGCGGTGCTCACACACAGATTAGAAAGACCTCTGTGGTCACTGATTCTCTAACGCAAAAAACTTCATTCACATCACCTCAAACCCTTGGACAACACTACGTGGCCTGTGAAAACCACCTGATTGCTCGAACCTTACATTATGGTTTAGTCAATACTCTCTGAAATTCAGGTTCTTATTCTTATACCAATATCTTAGGAAGAGTCATGTGAGCAATGTCCAAATATTCTTTACTATGAGTGAGGTCCATGTATACACACTACCAGTAGCTCCCTAAGACCCAGGCAGGTAAGTTTTTAAGTATCCAATCTTAAACATGTATCATAACCTTAACCACCAACTCCATATCTATACTCCTTGCCTATAAGAAGTGGCATATGCCAAAACACCACCTCATGCGCTCTCTTTTCTGTATTTTACTTTCCTTCGACTGTTACATATTTCTTATTTTAAGGTAGATGATATATGTTATTTGTTGCAAGGCTGAGGCAGGTAAAAGTTTCTCCATGTTTTCCTTTCTAGTAGAGTCCAGTCTATTTTTCTTTTATGGTTTCATATATGGAATAATCATACTGCCTTGTGCTTAATACAGAAAATTTTCAAATTCCTGTATAGTTCGGTTGCTAACATCTTGAAAAGCAGAATTCAAATTAAAAATTGACTACACAAAAATAGAAATTTTTGGTATTTTAATTGTTAAATTTGGTCTGAACAACCAAAATACCAGGAAAAAAAATCTGAGAAAAATATTTAAAACCAATATGACCCACAAACAGTGATGTCCTTAAGAGATAAGGAAGCACATATATCTATTAAAAATAAAATACTGGGTCAGGCATGGTGGGTCCTACCTGTAATCCCAGCACTTTGGGAGGCACAAATGGGAGGATCTCTTGAACCCGGAAGGTCAAGGCTACAGTGAACTGTGACTGTGCCACTGCACTCCACCTTGGGTGACAGAGCCAGACTCTGTCTCAAAATAAATAAAATTATGACAGAAAAAAAATGGACGTGGTGCCTGAACAGAATTTACAGAAACATAAGTAACTATAAACATATTTTAAGAAAAAATGTAATCTAATTACTTATAGAAAAAAATGCAAATTAAAATGACCTTTGTTCAAATGAGCAAAGACTAATTCAGTAATTAGCAATTATGCTTAGGATATGGCAAAGATCAAAGTCGCGCTTTACATATGGTTAGTAGAAATAGATCATCATTCTAGGAAAAAATTTTACAAAGCATAGCAAGGAGACAGGGAGGGGAACAACACACACCAGGGCCTGTTGAGGGGTGGGGGGCTAGGGGAGGGATAGCATTATGAGAAATACCTGATGTAAATGACGAGTTGATGGGTGCAGCAAACCACCATGGCACGTGTATACCTATGTAACAAACATGCATGTACTGCACATGTACACCAGAACTTAAAGTATAATAAAAAAAGTAATACCCTTTGACTAGTAATATGGCTCTGGAAATTATTGGAAGCTTAGTCAAAGAATATATATGAAAAGTTTATTCTGGCATTCTTTATTCTAACAATAAATTATATGCCCCCAAATATCCAATAATGCCACATAATCTTTAATGTACATATATATCAGAAGGAAAAGGAAATGAAAATATATCATATCTTCTGTATTTGTTTTCTCTGGGTATTGGGTCACAGTTTTTGTTTTTAATTTTACATTTTGTTTCTCACACTTTGTAAAAAAGATTGTATTACTTTTACAATCAGAAAAAAACATTTCAAAAATCAACTTGAGTCATAATTATCGTACAACAAAATGTATACAATCTAAGTGTAGAATTTAGTGACTTTTGACAAACGATATCCTGATGTAACAATCGTGTGACACCCATCACAATCGAGATATAGAATATTTGCAGTCAAATTTCATCACTTCAAACCCCATCAACACATGGGCAATATTCTGTCACTATAGACCAGTTTAGATTTTCCTAAAATTTAATGTAAATGAAATTATACAACATATAATCTTTTTTGCTTATCTTCTTTCCCTCAGCATAATGTTTTTGAGATTTAAACAGGATGATGCATAGGTTAATAGTTTGTTCCCTTTTATTGTTGAGAAGTGTTGATTTTAACATAAGTAACAATTTGTTTATCTAATCAACTGATGATGGACATTTGGGTTGTTTCCTGTTTGGAGTAATTATAAATAAAGCTTCTAGTTACATTCGTGTAAAATTCTTCCTGTAAACTTATGCTTTAGTTTGTCTTAGGTACATACAGTGGAGTAAAATTTCTGGCTAGCACTGTAAAACAATATTTAAGTTTATAACAAAACATCAAATTGTGTTCCAACGTAATTATACCAATTTACCTTCCCAACAGCAATGCATGAAAGTTTCAGATGTTCCAGATTCTCACCAACACTTGGTATTGTCAGCCTTTTTAATTTTAGCTATCCTGGTGGTGAGGAATGGGATCTCTTAGTTTTTATTTCCCTGGTGACTAATGATGTTGAGCTACTTTCATGTGCTTATTGACCATCTGTATACACTTTTTTTGGCGAAGAGTCTGCTAAAACCTTTTCCCTATTTGTACCTGGTATGTTCAAAAACTTTTTATTTAGTTGTAAGAGTATATCGTAAGTTCTAAAGTCCTTTGTCAGATATATTTATTGTGAATTTTTTCCTAGCATATGACTTGACTTCTCATTTTTCTTAACAGTTTCTTTTGAAGAGCATTTTTGAATTTTAATGTCATGTAATTTATTAATTTTTTCTTTTACAGTTTATGTTTTTGGTATCATATTTAAGAAATATCTTCTTCCTACAAGGGAAGAAGATATACTTCTATGCTTTCTGTTTAAAGTACCATACTTTCAGCTTTTATGTTTATGTGAATGTCTGTTTCTGTTCATTTTTATATATATATTGTGAGGTGATTTGAAGATTCAATTTTTTATGTGGATATCTAACTGTTCTGGTGCCATTTGTTGAAAAGATGAGTTTTTCACCAGTTAATTATCCTGAAATGTTTGTTAAAAGTCAACCACCTGGCTGGGTGCAGTGGCTCATGCCTGTAATCCCAGCATTTTGGGAGGCCAAGTGGGGTGGATCATGAGGTCAGGAGATCGAGACCATTCTGGCCAACGTGGTGAAACTCTGTCTCTACTAAAAAAAAAATACAAAAATTAGCTGGGCGTGGTGGCGCATGCCTGTAATCCCAACTACTTGGGAGGCTGAGGCAGGAGAATGGCATGAACCCAGGAGTCGGAGGTTGCAGTGAGCCGAGACTGCGCCACTGCACTCCAGCCTGGCGACAGAGCGAGACTCCACTAAAAAAAAAAAAAAAAGCAACCACCTGTAAATGTAACAGTCCACTTCTTTTTTTTCTTTCTTTCTTTTTTTGTATTTCTACATTGCATTGAACAAGAGCTTTTCATTTTTTTAAATTTTACTTCAAGTTCTGGGGCACATGTGCAGAATGTGCCAGTTTGTTACATAGGTATACATATGCCATGGTGGTTTGCTGCACCCATCAACCTGTCATTTACATTAGGTATTTCTCCTATTGCTATCCCATCCCCCACCCCCCACCCCCTGACAAGCCCTGGTGTGTGATGTTCCCCTACCTGTGTCCATGTGTTCTCATTGTTCAACTCCCACTTATGAGTAAGAACATGCCATTTTTGGTTTTCTGTTCTTGTGTTAGTTTGCTGAGAATGATGGTTTCCAGCTTCATCCATGTCCCTGCAAAGGACATGAACTCACCCTTTTTCATGGCTGCATAGTATTCTGTGATGTTTACATGCCACATTTTCTTTATCCAATCTATGATTGATGGGCATTTGTGTTGGTTCCAAGTCTTTGCTATTGTGAACAGCGCTGCAATAAACATACGTATGCATGTGTCTTTATAGTAGAATGATTTATAATCCTTTGGGTATATACCCAGTAATGGGATTGCTGGGTGAAATGGTATTTTTAGTTCTAGATCCTTGAGGAATCGCCACACTGTATTCCACAGTTGTTGAACTAATTTACACTCCCACCAACAGTGTAAAAGCATTTCTATTTCTCCATATACTCTCCAACATCTGTTGTTTCCTGAACAGTCCACTTCTTGATCGGCTATTTTTTGTATTGACCTATATATCTATCCTTACAGCAGGAATCATCAACTCTAATGAACTTCAAATTTTGGCTGTCTGTCACATTGGAAAAGTGAACAGATTACTTGCTCCAGATGACACTATTAGAATCAAGCGGAGAATATTACTGGGGGAAAGGGACAGATTGTTGTAATGCACATTCATCTATTGACTGTATTTATGGAATAGTCCTCTCTTTACAGCAGTGAGCTCCCATCACTGGAAGTGTTCAAGCCAATGTCAGATCATCATTTAGCAATAATGTTCTGTAAAAGAGTCCTTGTCTCTGTTTGCAGATGACATGTCTCTGTTTGCAGATGACATGATTGTATATTTAGAAAACCCCGTCATCTCAGCCCAAAATCTCCATAAGCTGATAAGCAACTTCAGCAAAGTCTCAGGATACAAAATCAATGTGCAAAAATCACAAGCATTCCTATACACCAGTAATAGACAAACAGAGAGCCAAATCATGAGTGAACTCCCATTCACAATTGCTACAGAGAGAATAAAATAAACTTGGGAATATAACTTACAAGGGATGTGAAGGACCTCTTCACGGAGAACTACAAACCACTGCTCAATGAAATAAAAGAGGACACAAACAAATGGAAGAACATTCCATGCTCATGGATAGGAAGAATCGATATCATGAAAATGACCATACTGCCCAAAGTAATTTATAGATTCAATGCTATGCCCATCAAGCTACCATTGACTCTCTTCACAGAATTACAAAAAACTACTTTAAATTTCATATGGAACCAAAAAAGAGCCCATATAGCCAAGACAATCCTAAGCAAAAAGAACAAAGCTGGAGGCATCACACTACCTGACTTCAAACTATACCACAAGGCTACAGTAACCAAAACAGCGTGGTACTGGTATCATAACAGATATATAGACCAATGGAACAGAACAGAGACCTCAGAAATAATGCCACACATCTACAACCATCTGATCTTTGAGAAACCTGACAAAAACAAGCAATGGGGAAAGGATTCCCTATTTAATAAATTGTGTTGGGAACACTAGCTATCCATATGCAGAAAACTGAAACTGGATGCCTTCCTTACACCTTATACAAAAATTAACCCGAGATGGATTAAAGACTTAAATGTCAAACCCCAAACCATAAAAACCCTAGAAGAAAACCTAGGCAATACCATTCAGGACACAGGCATGGGCAAAGACTTCATGACTGAAACACCAAAAGCAATGGCAACAAAAGCCAAAACTGACAAATGGGATCAAATTAAACTAAAGAGCTTCTGCACAGCAAAAGAAACTGTCATCAGAGTGAATAGGCAACCTATAGAATGGGAGAAAATTTTTGCAATCTATCCATCTGACAAAGGGCTAATATCCAGAATCTACAAGGAACTTAAACAAATCGGCAAGTAAAAAACAACCCCATCAAAAAGCAGGCAAAGGATATGAACAGACACTTCTCAAAAGAAGACATTTTTGCGGCCAACAAACATATGAAAACATGCTCATCATCACTGGTCATTAGACAAATGCAAATCAAAGCCACAATGAGATACCATCTCATGCCAGTTAGAATGGTGATCATTAAAAAGTCAGGAAACAACAGATGCTGGAGAGGATGTAGAGAAATAGGAACGCTTTTACACTGTTAGAGGGAGTGTAAATTAGTTCAACAATTGTGGAAGACAGTGTGGCAATTCCTCAAGGATCTAGCACCAGAAATACCATTTGACCCAGCAATCCCATTACTGGGTATATACTCAAAGGATTATAAATCATTCTACTATAAACACACATGCACACGTATGTTTATTGCAGCACTGTTCACAATAGCAAAGACTTGGAACCAACCCAAATGCCCATCAATGATAGACTGGATAAAGAAAATGTGGCATATAGACACCATGGAATACTATGCAGCCATAAAAAAGGATGAGTTCATGTCCTTTGCAGGGACATGGATGAAGCTGGAAACCATCATTCTCAGCAAACTAACATAGGAACAGAAAACCAAATACTGCATGTTCTCATTCATAAGTGGGAGTTGAACAGAGAGAATACATGGACACAGGGAGGGAAACATCACACATCGGGGCCTGTTGGGCAGTAGGGGGCTAGGGTAGGGACAACATTAGGAGAAATATCTAATGTAGATGACAAGTTGATGGGCACAGCAAACCACCATGGTACATGCATACCTATGTAACAAACCTGCATGTTCTGCACATGTATCCCAGAACTTAAAGTATAACAATAATAATAATAATAATAAAAGATTCCTGCAATGGCTCATTTGTCTAGAGGGGCTGCAAAATCCCTTCTAGCTCTGCAAGTTCGTGATTCGCTGGAAAGCTTGCAAGAACTCAGTAGAACACTTGAAAACTTCCATCACAAAAAAAATTCACAGCTTCTCAAGCCAAAATAGCCTATGAATAGATCATGAATTTAAATACCAAAATAAAAGGAGAATCAAAGTTTACTTTTTTTTGTCATCTCTGCTAGTGAAAAAAACAATCTTCCAACTCCAGAGGCACTAAGTGCCTCGCTCCAGAATAATACAAAGAAAGAGATAAAATAGCTTGAAGAAAAGAGGTACATTTTTTTCCCCTGCAAACAGAATTAACTAGGTCCCACAGGTCCAAGGCTGGAGGGAAATTAGGCCATGATATAGGAAATCAGACTATAAATAGAAACTTTAAAATACAGAAAAACTATAGCATCACTGTATTTATTACTTTGTAGCATGATGCATGTTAATTAGCACCAAATGCATCCATTGCACACAAGCTCTTCACAGTGAAACTCCTCTTTTATCATGTCTTCTCACTGTATTTTGAAATCATATATCAATGCAACACAAAATATTAAATAATAATTTATTATACCATTTTGTATGCATCAAGGACCTTTATAAGTGATGGTCAGAGCTTCTGATTGGCTTGAGAGGTGAAATTGATAGAATTCCTCCTAGCTCATGTCTTAGTTCATAACTAAGAACAATACAATTAATTGCACTATGACCCCAATTCTTTACCTCTCCTTGAACCCACACACTTTGTCAAGTGACTTTGGACCTCCTCCTGTAAAGACAGAGTATTTCTCCATTCCATGTGCCTGGCTTTGACCTCTGGAATAAGTGGACATGGCAGTGGGCTAGTTCTATGCCTGGTACTGCAGGGGCTTTGCAAGTGTTTGCTTGCTGTCTCTTGTATCCCTGCCATCAACATAAGAACATGCCCACTGATACGGTTTGGCTCTGTGTCCACATTCAAATTTCATGTTGAATTGTGATCCCTAGTGTTGGAGTTGGGGCCTGGTCGGAGGTGACTGGATCATGGGGGTAGTTTCTGATGGTTTAGCAGCTTCCCCCAGTGCTGTCTCATAATAGAGTTCTCAGGAGATCTGGTTTTCTGAAAGTGTGTAGCACCTCCCTCGTAGCTTTCTCTCTTTCTCCAGCTCCTGCCACGTAAAATGTCCTTGTTTCCCTTTTGCCTTCCACCATGATTGGAAGTTTTCTGAGGCCTCCCCAGCCATGCTACCAATACAGCATATGGAACTGCCAGTCAATTAAACCTCTTATCTTTATAAATTACCCAGCCTCAGGCAGTTCTTTATAGCAATACAATAATGGACTAATACACCCATGCTAGTCCTCTGGAAGATAAGACACCTATCCACCACATCTGAGTTGCCCGTTATCTCAGTCACGGCAAGCCTAGACCAGCCAACTCCCAATGCATGAGTGAGCTCGGACAAGATGAGCAAGACTCCTGGTTAACCTAAGGCTGACTCCATAGGGTAAACACAACTCTATGAAATAACAGAGCTAGATGGTTGTTTGTTGTGATATGGCTGTTTGACAATAAGTAACTGGTACAATTTTCTTGTGAGCTTTCCTGCAGATGATGTAATATACCCATCACACTTTTAAACACATTGAAAATACTCCCTGAACTGCTTTTGTTTCCTTGCATGTCATTAGAACCTTGGGCACCCTAGCTTGCAAACAGACTTCTTCTGTAAGTGTGATCACAACCATTGTTACAAATAGACTGCACAATCTGTCAGGTGTGAGTCTCTAAAACACAAAGCAGACATGGCTACCTTCAAATGCTGTCAGACTTATTTTTAGAGTCTCCAAAATCAATTTCTAAGTGAAATCCATTCATCCAATAAACTTGGATTCATTAATATGTGTGTAGGTATGTGTATATATGTGTGTGTATATGCCCTTGAAATACTTTTAAAAGGATAATACACTAGTCTGCAAAGAAAATGAATCGATAAATTTTAAGAAATTAAATTATACATGCTGTTTTCTCCTATCTTATACACTAACACCAGAAGTGTATAAAAAGGTTAAACCAAAAGCATCAAATTACTTTAAAACTCCCTTTTAAAATATTTTTATGTCAAACAGAAAATAATTCTCAAAAACTCTTAGTGAGCTAGGCTTACCACTATATTTCATAAATGAAGAGCTTTTAGTCTGAAACCAGAAGCCACATCATACCTCATGAGGAAATACTTGTTCTGTCACACTTAGATCAGAAATAGATAAGCAAAATGTATAATGATAGCACCATTATCTATCAATAGTCTAGAAGTGAGAAATCATATGATAAAACAAACAAAAGAAGAAAGATATCAGAAAAAATACATTTATCACTATTTGAAAGTAATACAATTTTCAATGTAACGTATTCAAGAATATCAATAAAATTATTCAAAGTTTTTTAAAGTTATATAAGGTAGCTGATTAAAGCATAGACGAAAATCAGTTGACATCAGACATCCAGCACAACATTTCAATATATATAATTAGGAATTGATTGAAATCATCTGGAAAAAATACACCTTTACCCAACCAACACTTTGGTATTCAAAATATGAAGAAATGATATTTAGTAGATAAATTTGTAAGGACTTGAATATAAGGCAATGCCCTTTTTATTGGGTGATAATTTGGGAGAATTGCTATTTAATATTTGGAGATATATAATAGATATATAAAATTGTACATGTAATACATATAATAAAAACATATATTTATTTTATATATTTATATATACCAGCTTATAGATATTTATACAACTTCAAACAACCATATTCTTATACATATAATAGGAAAAATAGTCTGTTTTTCAGAACAAATAATAAATGACTGTCAGATGGACAGATGAATATAGATGTGAATATAGATTTTTTTAAAAACTAAAATTAATTTTTATAATAAGGAAACACTGTTGAGAGAATGTTAAAAATAGGTGTGGAGAAAACCTTGGGATAAATTAAGACTTGCTTGAAGGCTAGTTTTTTTTTTTTTATTTGTATTTGTATTTATTTTAAACAGGATCTCACTCTGTCTCCCATGCTGGGGTGCAATGGTGCTATCACGGCTCACTCCAGCCTCAACCTCCCAGGCTCAAGTGATCCTCCCACCTTAGCCTCCCAAGTAGCTGAGACTACAGGTGCACACCACCACACTTGGCTAGTTTTTTTGTTGTTGTTGTTGTTTGTTTTTTCAGTAGAGATAAGATCTCACTGTTTCCCAGGCTGGTCTCAAATTACTGAGCTCAAGCAATCCTCTTGCTTTAACCTCCCAAAATGCTGGGATTATAGACATGAGCCACTGTGCCCAGACCAAGGGCTGGTCTTCTGTTGGTTGGTGCTAAGAAGACTAGTAGAATTTAGGCGGGGCACAGAACAAGCACTACTAAGTAAAAAGTTGGGTTTTAAATTGTAACTTAGTACTATGCATAATATATCATGCATATCATCAACTAATCGATAGAAAACAAAAAGAGCTATAAATATATAACAGTTATCAACATTACAATTTATACTGATTGCAAAGTAATTTGTCTCTGTGATTGTACAAATCTTATATAATTATTTCAAATAGCTAGGGATACTAGAAAACACCACAATAAAACATTGAATTGGTTTTAAACATGCCTGTAGCTATGACAAACACACTGTGCACACTCTTTTTGTTTACTTTGCAGAGGAATGTTATTTTACTTCTGGTCTCTATTCTCTTCCCATGAGTTTTATTCTTGAGTTGCGTAAGAATGATTTCTCAGTGAAAAGCAATTCTACTTTACACCATGAATACAACAATGCTCTAGCAATATATGCGAGGGAGGTAAGATTCGTGCGTCAAAACCACAGATGGATGGCTAGGAGTTCATCTTCTCTTCCTTTTCAACCTACTGTCTGGTAGAGGTGTTAATGAACAGTGAAATGACCATATGCTTAGTGCAGTTCAGAAATACATAAAGAGAAAAGAAACAGAGATTGGGTATTCCTGAAAGCTCGAGTGTTTTCTAGACCTTAAAGGCAAGCAGGTAGAAAATAAATAACAGATATCAATCATTAAGTCACAAACAAAAATAGCATAACTATATGAGAAGCAGATCCACCTCACCAATGATGATGAGTATCTGCCAAAACTTAAATGCAAAAGTCTAACACAGTGTAATATTTCCTCTAGGAATTTAGGCCATAAAATACTTCTAGAAATACTATGCAAAGATATTCCTGTCTGTGTAAGTACTTATGGAAGTATTTCTATGTGTGCATATGTATGTGCATTTGTATATCTTTGCACACTTCTCTGGAAATACATATATTCATACCAGCATTATTAATAAAAAATTACAAATAAACTTTAACTTAAATAACAATTGATACTTGCTGAACTGAACAGTGCCAACTATAGTAAGTGTTAAATTAATATGTAGTGTTGTTTTGTTATTGGTGAAATTTCTTTTGTTCTTTTTTTTTTATCTCCCTCAATAGAAGATTTGTTCAATCAATTGTGGACATCGATATATCAGAACACCCTTCAGCAATCAAAAAGAACAATCTAGGTTTACATTTGCTGACATTGAAAGATACATTGTTCCAAAAAGAAAATGCAAATGTCTTAATGGTGTATGTAGTATCATCTTATTTTTCTTTTAAAAGTCAAGGAAAAGTAAAGCTGAGGAACATACTTGGAAAAGAGATTTTGCATTTCAATACTGTCATCTTTTTTAAACAAGCAAGAATTATTTTGTTCTTCTGGCCTGATTTTACATTTCCTCTTTGTTTTCCATAGTTTTAGTATGACAGGCCTAGGTATAACGTGTTTTGTATTTCATCTGCTTAGAGATCTTAGCACTTCTAGAATCTGTAGCTTGATGTCTTTCATCAATTTTGGAAAATTCTCAATCATTACCTCTTCAACTATCATCCCTGTCTCTTTCTTTCTCCTCTGTCACAGTGATTACACATATTTTAGGCTTTTTCACCATGTTCCATGTGTCTTGCTCTTTTCTGTGTTTCTATCCTTTTAGTTTTTTGTGCTTTGGTCTGGATATTTTCTTCTGACTAATCCTCAACTCAAAAAAATTCAAGGAAAAACAATCATAAAGGAAACCATCTAAGATAACAGGATCTCTACAAAAACAAGAAAAATCATAATCACTTATTTGTGGGTGCTACATGCTTAATGAAATATCCCTGAGAACCTATGAAGATAACTGAGAACATCCCCCACATAGAAGGAGTAAACTCTGAAACAGGACACTTGAGACAATCTTAGAAGTGAGAAGAGAGTCTTTGCCATTTAATAAAGTCTGCAGTAGAAGTCTCTCCATCACTTCCAATGTTTGTCCCCCATCTAGTGTCCACAAACTCAGAAAAGCAAATCAAACCAAAATCCCCCTGCTTCAAAGTGTGAGTCAAGGGGAAGACACATTCTTACACTGCTATCAGATAAATTAGAAGTATCATTAGTGAGTGTTAATTCATACTGTATTAGAAAAATTCGAGCGTAGACAGAGTGGCCCACCTTAACATGAACAAAAGAAAAGAAAAGAACAACAATAAAAGAAAGCACAAACCAAAGAACAGACAAAAATTCCTAGTGGGTGCCTCATGTCATAGAAAAGTTCTAGAAGAATATGCATTTAATATGTTAAGTACTCAGAGTTAAAATAACACCATATAGTAAGAGGAAATGTGAATGCTCTTTCCAGCCAATAAAACAAATTGAGAGCCAAAAAGTTTACCCTTACCAAGCAAATAAAGAAATAAATTAAAAATGTTAAGGAATAGATTAAGTATGACTGCAAATTAAATTCCTAGTGAAGGGGAAAGCCTTTGAACATAATGAACACTAAGGAAACAGGCAAACAGATAAGGCAACTAGAAAAATGATAAGAGATATAAAAGAGAGACAAACACAATCCATCATCAAGATAGTTCCTATCCCTAGGTAGAAAACAACAAACAAAATACGACAAAAATATGTTTAAAGGTATATTTAAATACATGCAAATAATTTTTTTGAATACACACAAATAATTTTTTTAATCCTAATGCCCCACTATAATCACAGAATAATAACAACTATTATTATTATTATTCAGTAATAATAATGCTATGCCAGAGGGAACAAAGATGAGAAAAATGAAACAAAATTTCAGAAGCTGAAAAGCAAATGGATTAATGATAACTAATTTGGCAAGTACCAGAAATACAGACTTCAAGGCTGCAACTGGGAGAGTTGAGGTTCAACACAGTTTACTTCACAGAATTCCCACAAGGTGCATGAAGTGGCAGCCTCACATCCCTCTAGAACGGGAGGCAAAATGGAAGAGATGCCAAAATCAAGAGGATAACTGACAGAGTTGTTTGCAAAGAAGATATACAAATGGTCAACAATCACAAGAAAAGAGACTCAACATTAGCAGCCTTCAGGGAAATGCAAATCAAAAACCACAATTAGATACCACTTCACACCACTTAGATGTATATAGTCGAAAAGACAGACAATACCAGGCATCCAAGAGGATATAAAGAAATTGGAACCCTTATACATTGTTGATGGGAATGTAAAATAGTACAGCTGCTTTGGAAAACAGTCTGGCAGTTCATCAAAAGTTAAACATAGTTATTTTATGACCCAGCAATTCCACTCCTAGGTATATATCCAAGAAAATTGAAAGTATATGTCCACACAAAACTTGTACACAAGTAATACATTATTCACAATACTGAAAATATGGAAACCCAATGTCCATCAACTGATGAATGGATAAGCAAAATGTGGTAAGGCAATAAAAAGGAATAAAGTACTGGTACATACTACGACATGGATAAATCTAGAAAGTGTCATGCTTGTAAAAGAAGCCAGTCACAAAAGGTTACAGATTGTATGATCCCATTTATATGAAATGGCCAGAAAAGACAAATCCATATAAACAGAAGGTAGATTAGTGGGCTCTTAGGGCTGGAGGTTGTGGTGGGGGTAGGAATTGGGAAAATAAGAACTTAGTGCTAATAGGTATGGGCTTTCTTTTTGTGGCCATGAAAATATTCCAAATTTAATAGTGGTGACAGTTTCACAACCGTTTGAATGTATTAAAAATCATCTCATTGTACTTTAAGTGAATTGTATAGCATGTGAATTATATTTCATTTAAGTTGTTCTTTTTTAAAAAATGATTTGTTTGATAGGTACAGCAAACCACCACGGCATGTGTATACCTATGTAACAAACCAGCAGGTTCTGTGCATGTATCCCAGAACTTAAAGCATAATTTTTAAAAAATTTAAAAAACTATTAGAAGAAAAAAAATGATTTGTTGATTTTCCAGAATAATGGATGAAAACAGATGCAACCAACCTTCATTGTTGTCCCTATTTCAAAATACCAAAGACAAAGACTAGATTTTGTAGACTTCCAAAGGGAGAAAAACAGGTTCAACATCTGTTTTGAATTGGAAATCTGAATGGCATCAGACTTTCCAACAGCAATTATAAGCATGAAGAAAATACAGCAATTCCATCAATAACCTGCTAATCTAGAATTCAATTATTAGCCAAACTTTAAATCCAGTATGAGAGTGTAAGATGAAGACATTTCAGGCATGTAAAGTGTTAACAAATTAACTTTGTGCACCCTTTGACAAGAAGCTGCAGGAGGATATGCTCCTTGAAATGAGTGCATAAACCAAGAAAGAGAAAGACATAGGGACATGGAAAATAGATCATCCAATGAAGGAGAGAGACAAAGAGAATTCCCAGGGAATTCCAAGGAAGACGGAAAATCTCAGAATGATAGTTACGCTCTAGATTAGAAAGCAGCAGTCCAGTCTGAAGTAGTATGTCCCAAACGAATATACAGAAATCTTTCTTCACCAAGATCCCTACGGCCTTCAACCCAGAACACCTGGGTGAGCCCGCTCCAGATTCTGTGCCTTGGGTTGTTTCCCCACGTGCTGCATAAATTCCTGCTGTCTCCTCCAAGCTCAATGCTGGGTCATGTTTTGACACATCTAAAGACTCTCATTTCAAACCACAAAAGGGAGCTTCATTCACCTTTCCCTGGGAGCTAAAAGTATGCCATGATGAGGTGTTTTCATCAGAGTATCCATGGTTATGCTGTGTAACAAATTAACTCAAAACCTCAGCGACCTTTCACTCTTACACTGAACATCCAAAGTCTCTGAGGCACCCAGGTTGATAAGCATGCTTTCTTCTTCTTCTTTTTTGTTTTTTGGAAACAGGTTCTTGCTCTGTCACCCAGGCTGGGGTGCATGGCTGGCAAATTTTTTGTATCTTGTTGTAGAGCTGGGGTCTCGCCATGTTGCCCAGGCTGATCTCAAACTCCTGAGCTCAAGCAATCTGCCAACCTCAGCCTCTCAAAGTGCTGGGAATACAGGAGTGAGCCACTGCACCAGGCCAAGCATGCTTATTCTTAATGTGCTGTTTCCACAATTGCTGTGGCAGTTTAGAAGAGAGTTAGCCAGTGGACCGGGCACGGTGGCTCAGGCCTGTAATCCTGGCACTTTGGGAGGCTGAGGCAGGTGGATCTCTTGAACT
Source organism: Pan paniscus (assembly GCF_029289425.2). NCBI lineage: Eukaryota > Metazoa > Chordata > Mammalia > Primates > Hominidae > Pan > Pan paniscus. The sequence goes on from NC_073254.2 coordinate 27,306,924, forward strand.
CAGGAGTTCGAGCCCAGCCTGGGCAACATGGCAAAGCAACATGGTGAAACACCATCTCTATTTTAAAAAAAAAAAATACAAACAGTAGCTGGGCGTGATGGTGTACCTGTAGTCCCAGCTACTTGAGGGGTTGAGGTGGGAGGAATGCTTGAGCCCAGGAGGTTGAGGCTGCAGTGAGCCATGATCACGCCACTGCACTCTGGCCTGGGAGACAGAGCAAGATCTTGTTCCCCAGCAAAAAAAGAGAGAAAGAGAGAGAGAGTTAGCCTAGCATCAGCTTGTGATCTTTTACTCAGAAGTAACAATACATCTCCTGCACTCCCGGCACTTCAGCAAGAACCAGAAACATGGCCCCAACTAACTGCAAGGGCTCTAGGAAATGTGGCAGACCACATGAACAGATGGTGAGCAATCTATATCTCTGCTGCACAAGCTGAGAAGCAGAAAATACCGAGCAGCCCAATCCCTCATATTTTTGTCAGATACCCAGAATGTGGCCCACAGTTCATCTCCGCCAGACGCCCTACCTTGGCAAGCCCTGAGTTTCCCAGGACTCAGTCATGATCTCGCCCACTTACTTCCTCAGAGGAGGCTGCTGTTAATTCCAAGGGAAGCTGAAGCCAGAATATGACCCAGAGAATATTCAGCTATGTTTCCTTCATGCAGTGTGGGCCTTTCCTAACATAACTAGGCTTGTACTTGCTACTTAGATTTTTTTAAATTAAGGGCAGATAGGAGACAGAGAAGAAAAAGGGAGAGAGAGGGACTGGAAATTCATACATGGATTAAAAAAACTGTTTTTAAAAGCAAAGAAAGGCTAACACAAAAGTCAGAGCAGTGGTTGCCTCTGGTGGAGAGGGGAAATGATACAACTGGGAAAAGTTCTGGTAATATAGTCTATTTCCTAACCTGGGTAGTAGGGAATGAATGGAGGGTTGTTTTTTCTACTAATGTTCTGAAATCTATCTATCTGTCATCTACCTACCTATCTACCTACCTATCTATGTACCCACCTACCTATCTATCCACTCACCTATTATCTATCTACCTACCTCTTGATCATTTATCTATCTACCTACCTATCTACCTACATAGCTATCATATATCTATCTATCTACCTATGATCTATTTATCTGTCTACTTACCTACCTATCATCTATCTGCCTACCTATTATCTATCTACCTATCATCTATCTATCTATCTATCTACCTACCTACCAATCTATCTAATCTACGTGTGTTTTTTATGCAGTTTTCTGTTGTGCTTTACTAACCTTGCCCCTAAAAAGGCCTGGCCCTTGGGCAGCTTCTGAGAGGTAGGTAAGCTCTAATCCCTTAAAATGTCCTGCCTGGTAAGAGTATGTTTCTCTACCCAGGCCTAGGCCCAGACCAGACAGTCCATGCTAACAATGTGATTTATGGTGGTAGCCCAGGGCTAGAGATAGCAGCTTGACCTCTGGAGGAGCTGGAGCTGAAGGTCAGCCATGTGGGTGGTCGACCATGCCTGTGTATGTCTCTGGACACAAGCGCATAAATCCTGGGCGGCAGATCCTGGTTGAACTGCCTGTTTAGCAGTACCCATGCATGTTGACACACATCATTGTTGGGACAGGTGAGCCGTGTCTGCACAGCTCCCATAGAGGAAGACAACTGGGAGCCCACCCCTGGTGTCTGGAACGCTACCTCACATGCCCCTTCCCTTTGCTGAATTTAGTCTGTATCCTTTTGCCATAATAAACTGTAATTGTGAGTATAACAGCTTTGTTGAGTTCTGTGAGTCCTTCCAGTGAATCACTGAACCTGAAGGTGGCCTTAGAGACCCCTAAAATGCAGCTGTATATATCTTTCACAATTAATTTTTGAAAAGATCTAACAGAAGAAAATTTACCTAAATATAGGTAGCACTAAATCTACAGAACACAGGGACATTTTGTGTTCTGTGGAAGATTTATATTAATAGAAGATCTGCACGAAGACATGTCATAAAGAGGTTACTGAACATTAAGTGTAATGAGAGAAAAGAAATCTTTACTTATCCAAGGGAAATGCAATTCACTTACAGAAAGGAAAAATAACTGCCATTAAATTCCAGGAAGTAATACAAAAACATATATAAAAATCTGCAGAAAAGTATTACTGAAGAATATAATATTCAGCTTAAATTATTGCGCAGGTACTAAACTAACAGACATTCTTGGTCAGGAAACAATCAGGGGAGAGCGTACCCATGAGTCTTTGATGAAAGCAGTGACTCCAAAGTGAAATCCATGTGAAATCAATCAAAAGATGAATCAAAATAAAGGTCTCAGAAAAGTGCACACTGACCTCAAACAATGAGTATTAAGTATTGCATTAATTTCAATCTGAAATCATGATGAAACAACTATCAGAATTATAGGTAGAGAGCAGAATGCAGATGTTAATATTCTTAGTTAAATAAAAATAATAGAATAGAAGTCAGGATGTGGTTGGGAAGGAAGTAGGAGGGAGGGAGAGAAAGCATGATAAATTTCTCCACCTTTCATAGCAGAAAACCAAATAAAACTGTCTAAATTTTTTTCAAAATTAAACTCAACCCAAAACCATGATTCCCACCCCTGTTGTTTTTCATAATTCATTTTCTTTAAAATGAATCTATATAATTGAGCTAATCTAAAAAGAAATAGCATGCATGAATCATTGTATTCCAGGTGCTATTCTCAATGTTCTACCTTATACCTTTTTACTCCTCACAACAGCCTATGATTTAGATACTTTAAATCCCATTTTACAGATCAGAATTCCAAAGCGCAGAAATGTTAAGTAATTTGCTCAAGTTCCCATAGAAAGTTTAAGCGATAGATCCTGGAGGTGGTACTTTTTCCATACACAGAAACAATTCTACAAAATTTGACTTTATTTCCCTCCCTATTATCTTCAATTATAATTAAATTTGAAACATTTTACTTAATATGTATGGCAAAATTCATTTTTATAAAAATGATTTCTTTTATCTAGTTCTATTTCCAACTGTATATACGCACAGGAAAATGTCAGGAATGCGGCTCATCTAACATTACAATGTACTTCTGAGAGTTAAAATTGGTGGTGACGTTTTGCTCTCTGCTCTGTAATTACCAATGCTGTTTTAACTTTTACAATTGTATAATATATAAAATTAATAAAATATTAAATGCATGTCTTCAAATTTTTAGGAAAAAAAGTGATGCTCTTCCACCTATGCCATGAAATTTTAAGCAGCTATTTAAAGTAACATTGCTGGTAAGACTCACTGATGGGTAACCTTATTTTTGTAAAAACAGCCACTTTTTGATACAATATTCAAAGTGCATTTTAATTATGTAAAATTAAATATGTTTTATATGTGTGTATATTTAGAGACAGACATAGAAGCATGCTTTCTATAACTATTGGCAGTGGTTATATCTGAATGCTGGGACTTTAGATAATTTTTACTCTATTCTTTATTGCTTTTAGTGCTGATTCAATTATTAACCATAAGCACTTTATTAACTTAATTAGAATTTCTATATTCAGTTGGGGAATAGTAAAGGTGAAAGATGCATTTTTACTTGTCCCTCAGAGAGGCACCCTGATTACTGCACTCATGGTGTGAGGCAGATGTGTGAGTGTTTGGGTTTTTTCCACTATATTTTTTTCTTTGCTGATGATTGCCTAAAACCTGGCTTTGATTACTCACTTTGAGATTTAAGACAGCAGAAGCCTTTCAGCATTCAGTCATTTTGCCTGAGAGGGAAAAATAATGCTCTAGGGCAAGTTGAACGACAAGAAAGGAATTGATTATATTTTGACCCATTGCTGCTCAATTAGATGAATTTGACCAGCTGTGGCAAGATTGTTTTCATGGACTAGTCTGCTTAGGGAACACGTCATTCTTGATCCTTCTCTAAAGATCTTGCTACTCTAAGTGGGTTTGGCGAACAGCAGCATAGGCCTCACCAGGAAGCTTATTAGAAATGCAGAAGCTTGAATCCCACATCAGCCTTACTTTTATCAACATCCTAGGGGATCCTTCGGTGCATTAAAGCATGAGAATCACTGACTTGAGAACATCATGATCCTATCTCTCTGTGCTCTGCTGGGGTTAAATGGGAACTGTATCAAAGTTAGAGAATCACGCACGTTCAATGGAAAAGACCCCACATGCCACAAAGGAATGCCCTGGGCTGAGAAGTAAATAGACTCACAGGAAGAACTCACCAACACTCCTCACCACAAACCATACCCTGGACAAATAAATGCTCTGGAACCTACAAAGCCACAATTCAGAGATGGAAACTGACTTCTCTAAAGTCACATCTAAAGGCAGTAACATTTACACACCAAATTTGGAAACCAAAGGCCATGTGATTTAAATGTTCTGCGCTGCCTTTTCAGGGTACTGATTTCCAACCTCATTTTCAAGTTGACTTATATCTGAAATGGTTCATGTGCTTGAGACCTGCAGTAATTTAGCTAGAAATTTCTTTGGTTCAAAATGATCAGCTGTCAATTTTTTTTTTTTTCCCCAGTGGTTTAGGCAACAATTTAAAAATGATCTACCATTAGTAGATCATGTAGAGAAAAGACCTCAATGTTCTTTTATTTTATTCTTAAATACTTATTTAATAAATAACAAAGATTAAATAAATAAAATGTATTTGAATTATTAGAGTGGACAGAAAATAAGCATATTATTACATACCACTTTTGTAAAGAGTGTTTTTACATGCTTTGTTAGAGCAAGAATTTAAATGTCCTTAATGAGAAAAGTGGAACTATAGCACACTGAGCCAATTACGTAATTCTACCAAATTTTCCAGGAAATAAAGCTCACAATGTTTATTTAGCAAAACATGTGATTGCCAAGGCTGTACCTGCAATGTGCCATTAATAATTCAATTTGCCTAATCACTACATCTAAGGAAAACATTTTGCATTTTGGTAGAAGCTTTAACTCCTTCTTCTTTTTCTTACCTACAACATGCCAGAGGTGAGTCTGAGGCTGGTATAGATATCTCCATTTTACAAATGAAGAACTGAGTCCCACAGATCAACTGTCACCCAAAGTGATACTGTACTTGAGGACTGATGATTCTTCCTGAACTGTGGGCTCTGATTTGTTTGACCAGAAAGGACAATACCCATTAGACAGATTACTTTACAAATTAAAAGGATTATGTAAATTTCCAACTATTTCAAAATGATATCAGCATTCGGGAAGTCATTAGTGGCATTTAAATTTGAGTTTTAAATCTAAGGTGGATGACAATCTAGAGTCTTTGCCTTTGGGAGGAAGGGCTGGGGATTGGCGGAGAAAGGCATGAGAGGGCTTCTGCAAGGATGGTAATTTCTACATGGTTAGTGGGGTGGATACCTATGTGATAAAGTGAGTATAGCAAAATGTTAATGGTAGAATCTTGGTGTGTATTCAGTGTTTGCTCTAAAATTCTTTCAATTTTTCTGTATGTGTAAAATTTTCTGTATGTTATAATATCAAATATACTATACTAAATAATAAAATATTGTAAAAAAAGATACATTGTTTTAAATGGAGCTTTTACCCAATATATATTAGAAAACCCTTAAGTATGCATATAAATCACCTGTGTCTGCTTAATAAACACAATGTGAATGACTGTGCATAAAAATTATACTCAGGGGAAGCACTTAGCACCTCACTGTATTTTTCTTAGAACAATTTTTTATTTATCCAAATGGTACTCTAATTTTACTAAAATGAAAACTGAGAGTATTTGCTCTTTTCTGGATATTTGAGAAGCATATTTATTTTCAGGGCAACTGACTGTTAATGAATTCCCTTACTATCCTTAATATCAGTAACTAAACAAACATTTCTAAATTACTTTATTTTCAAACAATTATAGACTTTTTTGTTCATTTTCTTTTCAAATGATCTCACTATTCTTAAGACAATCTTCAAATAAAGCAAAGAAAAAACATTTCCTTTTTTTTTTTTTTTTTTGAGACAGCGTCTTACTCTGTCACCCAGGCTGGAGTGCAGTGGTGCATCTCGGCTCATTGCAACCTCTGCCTCCTGGGCTCAAGCGATTCTCTTCCTTCAGCCTCCCGAGTAGCTGTGATTACAGGCACCCGCCACCATGCCAGGCTAATTTTTTGTATTTTTAGTAGAGACAGGGTTTCACCATGTTGCCCAGGCTAGTCTGGAACTCCTGACCTCAGGCAATCTGCCCAACTCAGCCTCCCAAAGTGCTGGGATTACAGGCCTGAGCCACCACGCCCAGGCAACATTTCCATTTTTAGTAACGTAGCAGAACGTTGCCATCAAGCTTGCTCATATTACCTTTTTTTGGCTGCAATGGAAAACAAGTGCTTCCTCTTTCCAAAACTCCAGTGACTGACAGCTGTCAGTGTTGGCTGAGTTACCTTGCATTGGTTTTCTCCATTCCACTTGTCTTTTGATTTCACAGTTCAAGAAGAAGAAGGCAAAAACAAACAAATCAGCCTTAAATAAGCAGAGTAACTCTCAAAGAAAACTATTTGGGACAACCTTCTTAAAAGAATAGGCAACAGGCCAGGCGTGGTGGCTCTCGCCTGTAATGCCAGCACTTTGGGAGGCCAAGAAGGGGAGATCACTGGAGGTCAGGAGTTTGAGACCAGCCTGGCCAACACAGTATAACCCCGTCTCTACTAAAAATACAAAAATTAGCCGGGCGTGGTAGCGCGCTCCTGCAATCCCAACTACTCGGGATGCTGAGGCAGGAGAATCACTTGAACCCAGGAGGCAGAGGTTGCAGTGAGCTTGCGCGCCACTGCACTCCAGCCTGGGCAATACAGCGAGATTTGGTCTCAAAAAAAAAAAAAAAGAAAAATAGAATAGGTAATAATCTTTTCAAGTGACCTTGCTAATGCAGCAGTTTCATTTTTCGAAAAAGGGATTGAGGAAAGATATATGTTTTCTTTCTTTGGCTCTGGCACCCACACACATGTACAAGCTTCACTAAGGCATGTCGTCACTGTACTTCATTCTTCCTTGAAACTCTGGGCTGCCAGAACATTCGCCTTTGCTGTGTTTTTCCTGCTACAGATGATGTGAGGTGGGTTTGCCTGTTTGTTGGAGATATTAAAGCTCACTAGCAATACTTCGTTAATGTTTAGTTTCCACTTGAGGATTTTTCTGATTTTTCAAATGCTTCACCAGGCTATCTGCCTTGATGTCACCTCGTGGTGGGATCTAACCCCTGTTTTAATGACCCCTTTCTATATTGATCCTCTTCAGATGGTTTTATTGAAGTTTTAAGCAACCCAAGCTTATTTGTGAGATCCTTTACTCAACTATTGAATAGCAACCGTGGAAGATGCATGTATTGTGACAGAGTTGATTTTTACTGGGGGGATGTCCAGGATATTGGCATCTTTCAATCATACAAATATTAAAGGCAAGAGCTAATAAAGGCTGCTGGCTCCTTCCCACGTGCCCAAAGAGGTAGATGCCACAGGACAGGGGAAGCTGATAGATCCTAGAACCTAACAAAGAACCAGAGGAAATCCCAGCGGAGAGAGAAGTTGCTGAGTCTTTGTTGCGGTGCATGTGGCGGAAGTGGCACTGAGGAGTCAGGACAGGAGGGAGAACGGGAGCCAGGACAGGAGGGAGAACGGGAGCCAGGTGGGGAGCATGTGTTAGCGGTATCCTTTTCTCTCCTCTTTTTTTTTTTTTCAGACGGAGTCTCGCTCTGTCGCCCAGGCTGGAGGGCAGCGGCACGATCTCGCTCACTGCAACCTCCGCCTCCCGGGTTCAAGCGATTCTCCTGCCATAGCCTGCCGAGTAGCTGGGATTACAGGCGCCCGCCACCATGCCCAGCTACTTCTTGTATTTTTAGTGGAGACGGGGTTTCACCATGTTGGCCAGGCTGGTCTTGAACTCCTGGCCTTAGGTTATCCACTTGCCTCGGCCTCCCAAAGTTTTGGATTACAGGCTTGAGCCACCGCGCCCGGCCTCTTCTCCATTATTTTATCTGCTGTTATTACAGAATGGAAAAACTACAGTTCCAGCCCATTGTCAGGGAGAGGAATGGTAACATCAGAGAATCTCCTAAACAGGCTTTGGGAGGAAAGAGTACAAAAACAGGTGCAATAAACTGGCCAGCCCTCTATACATTCCCTCTGCCCCCCTCTCACCCCACTTCCCCCTTGGCTAGATAATTCTAACCAACTGAGAATTTGAGGGCTTTTCGAAATAAGTGGTTTCTGGAACAGAGGTGCTCAGGGAGGCGAATTCTTAAGAGGCAAAGTCGCTTCATGGTAGGGGATGGGCGTGGAGTAACTCGGATTGTGCCATCAGAGGCTCTCCAATCTGAGCATATGCTCCTTTTCCTAACCAACCAGGGGGTAGAAGCTAGGGCTGAGGTATTCGTCCCTCCCACTGTGTACACAGCGCCAGCCAATATGGGTTAATAGAGCCAAAAGGATATGAGCTCCCAGAGAAAATAAGGAGGTATCTGGCAAGCACAAGCGGCACAGAATTTAGATTACATATGGAAAACCTATGCTAAAGTCAGCAGAATTAACAAGCACAAAGAACAAGAATTTAAAATAAGCGTAATGACAATTTTCCATTGTATTTTCCATAAGGGAGAATATTGCAAACATTGAGCTGAGGTCAGCAATTATAATTAAGCAGCATTTGGTGAAAACGGACGTGAAAAACTTTATAGCTATGTACAGACTTTAAAAGGTGGTGAATTTGCAGAACGGGTAGAGTGAAAAACAATTACTAAATTGTAATATTAGGTCCAGAAACTCTTCAAGAAGACATAAATAAGAGATAAAATTAGAAAAGTTAAGAGATACAGAGAAAAGGACAAAGTGAAAAAAGTCTATTTAATATGAGTCCTAGAGAGGGAGGAAAAATTTAATGTATGCAAGAAGTAGAAAAATGTAAACATCTGTATAATACAGAAGTCCCAGAGGGAGAAGGAAAAATATATATAATTTAATGGAGGGAAAGTAGAAATGAGAATATTTTTAAAAAGAAAATACAGTAAATAAAAAAATGACAGGAAGAAGTATTCACAATAAGTATAAGTGGTGTAAATGAAGATCAAAGAATAAAGCATCTCAGACTGGATTAAAAACAATACAAACAAAATAATATAAGCCAACAATATAGTCTATGAGACATATTTATAATAAAAGGATATCTAAGATTTAAACTATGGGAATATCAGATAAATACAAGTTAAAATAACATATCGTAACTATTTTATCATTAGTTAAAATAAAATTTAAGATTTTATTAAGGATCAAAGAGTTGCATCATTTACTATAAGAAGGATAATTCGGCCAGGCGCAGTGGCTCATGCCTGTAATCCCAGCACTTTGGGAGGTCAAGACAGGAGAATCACGAGGTCAGGAGTTCGAGGCCAGCCTGACCAACATGGTCAAACCCCGTCTCTACTAAAAATACAAAAATTAACCGGGTGTGGTGGTGGGCGCCTATAGTCGCAGCTACTCAGGAGGCTGAGGTAGGAGTATCGCTTGAACCCAGGAGGCGGAGGTTGCAGTGAGCCAAGATCATGCCACTGCACTACAGCCTGGGTGACAGAGTGAGACTCCATCTCAAAAAAAAAAAAAAAAGGATAATTCAGTGAGGCTCTAAACTGATATAGAATGTAATTGCATACAATATAGCCTTAAATACATAAAGGAAAACTTAATATAGATTCATCTGCTTGGAGTTGAAGATTTTAATGGCCCCTGCTCCAAAATAGATGAGATAGATGATGCACACACACACAAGAAAGACTTAACAACACAACTTATAAATATAGATAGGCAGATAGAGGTATAGATATAGATGTAGACATAGACAGGTACTTACATGTCAGAAAATACACATTCCTTTCAAACACATGTCAATAGTCATAGTAATTGACATGAGTTAGGCAAAAACAAAAGTTTAAAAAATTCTACAAAATCATATCATACGTATTATATTTTCAGATTATAATGCCATAAAATTAGAAAGCAAAATCTAAAGGAAGTTTGATCTGAAAGGTCCAAATAGTTATATCTAGTTTTCACAGGCTCATTAAATGCAACAGATGTTTATTAGGCATCTACTAAGCTGCTGTCCTTGAATACACTCAGAGTACTCAACGATGCCCATTGCAACACAAAAAAATCATAATTTATTTATTTTTATCTTGTACTTTAAAAACTCCTGTGTTTTTATGTGCTTTATAATGTATATATTAGTATAGTATCTCAAGTATACAATGTATACATAAAATTATACACATACACACACATATATGATTAATATAACCACCTATATATGTGGTTATATTAATTTCCATAGAGGTGGTTATATTAGTTTCCTAGGGCTGCCATAACAAATTGCCATAAACTGGATGGCTGAAAACAGCAGAAATTTATTCTCACAATTTAAGGGGCTAGAAGTTCAAACCCAATGGTGTCAGCTGGGCTACATGCCCTCAGAAGGCCCCAGGGAAGAACACTTCCTCTCCTCTTCCTAGCCTCTAGTGTTTGCCAGCAATTCATGGTGGTCCTTGGCTTGCATTGCAGCTTCATCACTCCAATCCCTGCCTCCATCTTCACAAGGCCTCTTCCCCTGCGTGTCTCTGGGCCTCCAAATCTCCTCCTCATGATAAGGACAGTAGTCATTGGATTTATAACTCACCCTAATCCAGCATGACTTCTTAACTTGAATGTATTTGCAAAAACCCTGTTTCCAACGAAGGTCATGGTCACAAGTAATGGGGTTCAGGACTTCACCATATTCAACCCACAACAGTGATATATGCTAGAACATGTTTTTTAAATAGAATGGAAGTATACAATCTAAAAAAAGTAGACTTCTGGTGTGAAGCTCTAGGATAAGTACCATGACAGACACAGGTGTATATCAGATGTGGTGTTAACATGCTAGCAGCCCGTGGGAGATATCACAGGTTCATTGGTTACCACAATATGCTCTGAAGAGAAATGTCCCAAGAAGAGTTCTGACAATGGTCTAAAGCAGCTTATAGCAAAAGGTGTCACAACCAGGTGTGGGGAGCATGAAAGGTTTTGCTAAGGGGCTAATGTCTGTATTGAGCACTGAGTTATGTGTTATCAGAAATGAACCTTCTATAAAGTGCATTCCCAGCACAGACACTGTGGCCAGGGGGAGGGCAGGAATGCTGAATACAGTTTGCTTTAGTAGAGTAGTGGACAGAAAAATAAGATGAGATCATATTGCATAATCCCTTTGGACACAGAAGGAAGTGTTTATTTTGTGGATGTTTTTGTTTTCTTTTTCCTTCTTCTGTACTTGGTGGCAATTGAGAGGACTGAATGGGTTTGAGCAGAATATTATTCTGGCAGCAGTGTGCATACAATGGCTGGGAAGATGAATAGACAAGAGGTGCAGTAGAAGCCTGTTTTAATATGTGAGCCAAGAAAAAAAGGAACTAAAGCAACACAATGCGTGTGGGAATAGAAAGGAGGAATCCATGGATATTACAAAAGTAGAATAAAATAACCTGGCACGGGATTGCATGGAGGGACAAGTTGGAAGAAGTCAGAGGACAGTTAGGTCTTGAGCTTGGGCAATCAAGAGGCCAATGAAATCAGCCAGCAAAATAGAGGCCTCAAGAGGAAAATAGAAACTGTTTAGGTGGGAGTTTAAGGTTGGGATTTCAATATACTGAGATTTAAGAACAACAGGTGAGGATGTCAGACGAGTAGAGGGGAAGGTGTGTAGTGCAGCTGCAACTCCAGGGTCAGGAGTCATGGGGCCAGACAGAGGTGACAGTGGAAGCTCTGGGGATTTATTTGCCTTTAAGGAAAAAAAGAAAAGAAAAAAAGATGAGGTGCGATGGTGCTGGGAGTCTTCATTTATTAATTAGTTCCTCTTTGAGCTCTCTTCTGTATCCTCCAACAGACTTCATAAATGTAGTCTCTGAAGAATGCTTTGTAGCAAAACAGGCTCTTCCTCTCCCTCCCCATATATTTATTTTTTATTCTTTGCCTATTAGTTTAGCTCATTTCAAGCTCATTGAAGTGGATGGCCACAGAGAATTCTGGGGTAGGTCTGAATTTGAATAAATCTTTTGAAGATACACAAGCACACACACACACACACACACACACACACACACACACACACACACAAGTATTCCAGGCATTGTGTTAGAAGCTGGGATACATGGGGAACCTGAGCTTGAAGGATCCTCCAGTTTAGTGAATAAATCTTCAATTCTATAGGGGAGAAAAGGTAAAAGCAGAATTGGAGGTGTGCAAAGTTGGCGATGCCAAGTGGGGAAAGGTAGTAGCTTTCAGGTTTAGCAGGGGCAGACAAAAATCTATTGTTTTTAATGAGGGAGAGGATGCAGGCAGGATTATCAGAGAAAAGGTACCCACAAGAAGGCAAGACAAGTCAGGTGAGAGAGAGGAGGATGGAAAAGTGCAGCCCAAGAGCAAGCACAAGTGATGGGGCGGGAGCACTCGTCCCAGGCTGGGCTTCACTCTTCTTCTTGGAGAGGAGAAGAAAACAGGGAAGTTAATCTGAGGATGGAGAAGTAAAGTTGAAGCAGCAGACATTAGACAATGTATCAGTTAATATAACTGGACTTCAAAGATAAAGAATCATTGAACCTGCAAGTAAAAATATCAAGGGAAAAAGATCCAGACTCTGCATAATGTGAGAACCAGTTGGAGTTCTGCCCCCAAGTCGTCAAAGAAAGAGAGCATGACCTACAAATGGCCCATCCATTCAAGCTGTCTGTCACGTACAATGACAGCAGACAAATAGTTTGGAAGATGCAAAAGACCCAGTGACTATACACCCCAGCTATACTGCATAAAAAAGAATTAAGAAGCAATTGCAAAAAAGGGGAGAGAGAAAACGGTGTTTGAAAAGCAATTAACACATATGTAAATATCCCTTCCTTTTTCTCCTATACTTCAGATAACATTTGGAGTTAAATGAAGTGTCATGGCCAAGAAAACAAACTACATGTGAAATATTTCACATGGACAACTTTCATTCCTTTGGACAACAAAATGAGTTTCAAACCAATGTTGAAGTTGAATTTGTGAAACAAATTTATTCAAAGGTTGAAAACTACCTTTACTGTAAAAAACACAAAGAGCTTGTAATATTACTGAGTTATCATGTGATTGATACAGTGCATTACTTCAATTTCTAACATTACTCTTAGTGAAGGAATGAGTGATTACAACTTTAACAGTCTGATTTAAATGACCATATGTAGGAATTTGCCATTTTTAAAATTTTTTATTTTATTTTTATGGTAACTGTCTTGTGCCTTCTATGTTTGGAAAAATCTCCACCTGATGAGTTTTGCTGAGAGACCATCAATTCCCAAATGCTTGTTTGCCAGGCTCCCTTGAAGACAGCTTGGGCACCTAACTGAGGTTTGGCCCATCAACTGTACCAAGTCAAGAATGACTTAGGAGTTCATGATGAAAAGAGGAAATCTACAGGGAAGCTTTGGTGGTTGTGGGCAACCTCAATAGCAGCAGTTGCATTGAGTTTCCAGGGACCACAGTGGCAAAAGTACAGAGGAGGTCTCACAGCCAGTGTCAGGTCTCTGAGCCCAAGCTAAGCCATCATATCCCCTGTGACCTGCACGTACACATCCAGATGGCCAGTTCCTGCCTTAACTGATGACATTCCACCACAAAAGAAGTGAAAATGGCCTGTTCCTGCCTTAACTGATGACATTGTCTTGTGAAATTCCTTCTCTTTGCTCATCCCGGCTCAAAAGCTCCCCTACTGAGCACCTTGTGACCCCACTCTGCCCACCAGAGAACAACCCCCCTTTGACTGTCATTTTCCTTTATCTACCCAAATCCTATAAAACGGCCCCACCCTTATCTCCCTTTGCTGACTCTCTTTTCGGACTCAGCCCGCCTGCACCCAGGTGAAATAAACAGCCGTGTTCCTCACACAGAGCCTGTTTGGTGGTCTCTTCACACGGACGCGTATGAAATTTGGTACCATGACTTGGATTGGGGGGACCTCCCTTGGGAGATCAATCCCCTGTCCTCCTGCTCTTTGCTCCATGAGAAAGATCCACCTACGACCTCAGGTCCTCAGACCAACCAGCCCAAGAAACATCTCACCAATTTCAAATCCAGTAAGCGGCCTCTTTTTACTCTCTTCTCCAACCTCCCTCACTATCCCTCAGCCTCTCTCCTTTCAATCTTGGCGCCACACTTCAATCTCTCCCTTCTCTTAATTTCAATTCCTTTCATTTTCTGGTAGAGACAAAGGAGACACATTTTATCTGTGGACCCAAAACTCCGGCGCGGGTCACGGACTGGGAAGGCAGCCTTGCCTTGGTGTTTAATCATTGCAGGGACACCTCTCTGATTATTCACCCACATTTCAGAGGTGTCAGACCACGCAGGGACGCCTGCCTTGGTCCTTCACCCTTAGCAGCAAGTCCCACTTTTCTGGGGTAGGGGCAAGTACCCCAACTCCTTCTCTCCATGTCTCTACCCCTTCTCCGCCTTTCTGGGGGGCAAGAAACCCCCAACACCTTCTCCTTCACTCTTAGCAGCAAGTCCCATTCTTCTAGGGGAGGGGCAAGTACCCCAACCCCTTCTCTCCATGTCTCTACCCCTTCTCCACCTTTCTCGGGGGCAAGAAACCCCCAACCCCTTCTCCTTCACCCTTAGCAGCAAGTCCCGCTTTTCTAGGGGTGGGGCAAGTACCCCAACCTCGTATCTCTGCACCCTGACCCCTTATTTCTGCACCCCAACCTCTTAATCTCTACACCCTGATCCCTTATTTCCACACCCTGACCTCGTATCTCTGCGCCCTGACCCCTTTCCCGCTTTTCTGGAGGGTAAGAACCCCCGAACCGCTTCCCTCTGTGTCTCTACTCTCCCTTTTCTTTAAACTTGCCTCCTTCACTATAGGCAACCTTCCACCCTCCATTCCTCCTTCTTCTCCCTTAGCCTGTGTTCTTAAGAACATAAAACCTCTTCAACTCTCACCTGACCTAAAACTTAAATGCCTTATTTTCTTCTACAATGCCGCTTGACCCCAATACAAACTTGACAATGGCTCTAAATGGCCAGAAAACGGCACTTTCGATTTCTCCATCCTACAAGACCTAAATAATTTTTGTCGAAAAATAGGAAAATGGTCTGAGGTGCCTGACGTCCAGGCACTCTTTTACACATCAGTCCCTCCCTAGTCTCTGTGCCCAGTGCAACTCATCCCAAATCTTCCTTCTTTCCTTCCCACCTGTCCCCTCAGTCCCAACCCCAAGCATCGCTGAGTCTTTCTAATCTTCCTTTTCTACAGACCCATCTGACCTCTCCCCTCCTCCCCAGGCCGAGCTAGGCCCCAATTCTTCCTCAGCCTCCGCTCCTCCACCCTATAATCCTTTTATCACCTCCCCTCCTCACACCCGGTCCAGTTTACAGTTTCGTTCCGTGACTAGCCCTCCCCCTCCTGCCCAGCAATTTACTCTTAAAAAGGTGGCTGAAGCTAAAGGCATAGTCAAGGTTAATGCTCCTTTTTCTTTATCAGACCTCTCCCAAATCAGTGAGCGTTTAGGCTCTTTCAGCAAATATGAAAAACCCAGCCCAGTTCATGGCTCGTTTGGCAGCAACCCTGAGACGCTTTAAAGCCCTAGACCCTAAAAGGTCAAAAGGCCGTCTTATTCTCAATATACATTTTATTACCCAATCTGCTCCCGACATTAAATAAAACTCCAAAAATTAAATTCCGGCCCTCAAACCCCACAACAGGACTTAATTAACCTCGCCTTCAAGGTGTACAATAATAGAAAAAAGTTGCAATTCCTTGCCTCCACTGTGAGACAAACCCCAGCCACATCTCCAGCACACAACAACTTCCAAATGCCTGAACTGCAGCAGCCAGGCGTTCCTCCAGAACCTCCTCCCCCAGGAGCTTGCTACAAGTGCCAGAAATCTGGCCACTGGGCCAAGGAATGCCCACAGCCCAGGATTCCTCCTAAGCCATGTCCCATCTGTGCGGGACCCCACTGAAAACTGGACTGTTCAACTCACCTGACAGCCACTTCCAGATCCCCTGGAACTCTGGCCCAAGGCTCTCTGACTGACTCCTTCCCAGATCTTCTCGGCTCAGCAGCTGAAGACTGACACTGCCCGATCGCCTCAGAAGCATACAGGACCATCACAGACGCTCTAGGTAATTCTCACAGTGGAGGGTAAGTCTGTCCCCTTCTTAATCAATATGGAGGCTACTCACTCCACATTACCTTATTTTCAAGGGCCTGTTTCCCTTGCTTCCCTAACTGTTGTGCATATTGACGGCCAGGCTTCCAAACCTCTTAAAACTCCCCAACTCTGGTGCCAATTTAGACAATACTCTTTTAAGCACTCCTTTTTAGTTATCCCCACCTGCCCAGTTCCCTTATTAGGCCGAGACAATTTAAGTAAATTATCTGCTTCCCTGACTATTCCTGGGCTACAGCCACACCTCATTGCTGCCTTTTCCCCCAGTTCAAAGCCTCCTTCACATCCTCCCCTTGTATCTCCCCACCTTAACCCACAAGTATAAGACACCTCTACTCCCTCCTTAGTGACCAATCATGTACCCCATACCATCCCATTAAAACCTAATCACCCTTACCCCGCTCAATGCCAATATCCCGTCCCACAGCATGCTTTGAAAGGATTAAAGCCTGTTATCACTCGCCTGTTACAGCATGGCCTATAAACTCTTCTTACCATTCCCCCATTTTACCTGTTCTAAAACCAGACAAGGCTTACAGGTTAGTTCAGAATCTGCGCCTTATCAACCAAATTGTTTTGCCTATCCACCCCGTGGTGCCAAACCCATATACTCTCCTCACCTCAATACCTCCCTCTATAACCCATTATTCTGTTCTGGATCTCAAACATGCTTTCTTTACTATTCCTTTGCACCCTTCATCCCAGCCTCTCTTTGCTTTCACTTGGACTGACCCTGACACCCATTAGGCTCAGCAAATTACCTGGGCTGTACTGCTGCAAGGCTTCACAGACAGCCCCCATTACTTCAGTCAAGCCCAAATTTCATCCTCATCTGTTACCTATCTCGGCATAATGCTCATAAAAACACACGTGCTCTCCCTGCTGATCGTGTCCGATTAATCTCCCAAACCTCAATCCCTTACAAAACAACAACTCCTTTCCTTCCTAGGCATGGTTAGTGCGGTCAGAATTTTTACACAAAAGCCAGGATCGCACCCTGTAGCCTTTCTGTCCAAACAACTTGTCCTTACTGTTTTAGCCTAGCTATCATGTCTCTGTGCAGTGGCTGCTGCCGCCCTAATACTTTTAGAGGCCCTCAAAATCACAAACTATGCTCCACTCTCTACATTCCTCATAACTGCCAAAATCTGTTTTCTTCCTCGCACCTGATTCATATACTTTCTGCTCCCCGGCTCCTTCAGCTGTACTCACTCTTTGTTAAGTCCCACAATTACCATTGTTCCTGGCCCGGACTTCAATCCTGCCTCCCACATTATTCCTGATACCACACCTGACCCCCATGACTGTATCTCTCTGATCCACCTGACATTCACCCCATTTCCCCATATTTCCTTCTTTCCCGTTCCTCACCCTGATCACGCTTGATTTATTGATGGCAGTTCCACCAGGCCTAATCGCCACACACCAGCAAAGGCAAGTTATACTATAGTACAAGCCACTAGCCCGCCTCTTAGAACCTCTCATTTCCTTTCCATCGTGGAAATCTATCCTCAAGGAAATAACTTCTCAGTGTTCCATCTGCTATTCTACTACTCCTCAGGGATTATTCAGGCCCCCTCCCTTCCCTACACATCAAGCTCGAGGATTTGCCCACACCCAGGACTGGCAAATTAGCTTTACTCAACATACCCCAAGTCAGATAACTAAAATACCTCTTAGTCTAGGTAGATACTTTCACTGGATAGATAGAGGCCTTTCCTACAGGGTCTGAGAAGGCCACCACAGTCATTTCTTCTCTTCTGTCAGACATAATTGCTCAGTTTAGCCTTCCCACCTCTATACAGTCTGATAACAGACCAGCCTTTATTAGTCAAATCAGCCAAGCAGTTTTTCAGGCTCTTAGTATTCAGTGAAACCTTTATATCCCTTACGGTCCTCCGTCTTCAGGAAAAGTAGAACGGACTAAAAGTCTTTTAAAAACACACCTCACCAAGCTCAGCCACCAACTTAAAAAGGCCTGGACAATACTTTTACCACTTTCCCTTCTCAGAATTCAGGCCTGTCCTCGGAATGCTACAAGGTACAGCCCATTTGAGCTCCTGTATAGATGCTCCTTTTTATTAGGCCCCAGTCTCATTCCAGACGCCAGATCAACTTAGACTGTGCCCCAAAAAACTTGTCATCCCTACTATCTTCTGTCTAGTCATACTCCTATTCACCGTTCTCAACTACTCATACATGCCCTGCTCTTGTTTACACTGCGGGTTTACACTGTTTCTCCAAGCCATCACAGCTGATATCTCCTGGTGCTATCCCCAAACTGCCACTCTTAACTCTTGAAGTAAATAAATAATCTTTGCTGACAGGACTATGCTGAATCTCCTTAGGAACTCTCTAATTAGATGTCCTGGGTCCTCCCAATTCTTAGACCTTTTATACCTGTTTTTCTCCTTCTCTTATTCCATTTAGTTTTTCAATTCATATAAAACCGTATCCAGGCCATCACCAATAATTCTACGTGACAAATGTTTCTTCTAACAACCCCACAATATCACCCCTTACCACGAAATCTTCCTTCAGCTTAATCTCTCCCACTCTAGGTTCCCATGCCGCCCCTAATCCCACTTGAAGCAGCCCTGAGAAACATCGCCCATTATCTCTCCATTCCACGCCAAAAAATTTTCACCATCCCAACACATTACCACTATTTCATTTTATTTTTCTTATTAATATAAGAAGACAGGAATGTCAGGCCTCTGAGCCCAAGCTAAGCCATCATATCCCCTGTGACCTGCAAGTACACATCCAGATGGCTGGTTCCTGCCTTAACTGATGACATTGTCTTGTGAAATTCCTTCTCCTGGCTCACCCCCGGCTCAAAAGCTCCCCTACTGAGCACCTTTTGACCCCACTCTGCCAGCCAGAGAACAACCCCCCTTTGACTGTAATTTTCCTTTATCTACCCAAATCCTATAAAACGGCCCCACCCTTATCTCCCTTCGCTGACTGTCTTTTTGGACTCAGCCCACCTGCACCCAGGAGAAATAAACAGCCATGTTCCTCACACAAAGCCTGTTTGGTGGTCTCTTCACATGGACACGCATGAAAGCCAGTGCTGGGCAGTGGTGGCCCAACTTGTGGCATTGACTGTTTAGTGGTGACATCTGCAGTGTCTTCTCCTGACAACTGCAGTGTGATTGTGGCAGTGATTCTCATGCTGGCTCCCTGTCCAGCCACCGATTTATCTACCACTGTGGTCTCTGGAAATTCACAGACAAGTCTGCAGAATAGACGCATATATACGTATTCGCATAGCACAAAAGGAAAATCCTAGAACTCAAATATACCATTTCACTTAATATAGCTTTTCAGTTGTAGCTCCCAATTTTACTATACTCTACAGGTTAGATAACTTGTACCCTACACTTTTCCACTTTCAGGTTCCTGATATTCCTGCTCCTCTTGCCTGGGATAAAATCTCCTTTTCTCTCCAGTGACTTCTGCTTTTCGAAAACTTACCCTCCTTTGACAAATAAGCCAAAGGCGCTGGTTGCGTCTGAGTCCTTGGACCCTAAAAGGACTGCATAGGTGGGTCGGGAGAGAAACTAATTTGTGTTTTTGATGAGTGGCAGCTCCCTGCTGATTCCTAGGTAGCAGAGCACTGACTGTCTCCCCAGAGAGCAAGGCGGGCTGGCTCATGGCTTAAACTGAGTGAACTTCCTTCCTTCCTAGCAATCAAAGGGAGAGGGCATCCTGCCAGCCAAGAGTGTGAATCTCCTCCTAGGTACTTCCCTACCACTTTTCTCTTTCTCCTCATGGCGATTCTCTCTCCCAAGTGCCACCCTAAATAAGAACCTTGTACTTCATCGGCTGATGCGCCAGCCCTGCTGGAATGGGAAAAGGAGTTAGCTTTTTCCCCCTAGTATATTTGTTACTGCTGTTTCTTTTGCTACACATCAAAAAGGGCCCTAATTAGATGGGGCTCCAGAGCCCATTTTTACTAGCCAGACCTCTTGCTGTGTTCCTCAACCTCCCATTTAAATTCCAGGCCCTCCTCAGTGTATTTTCTGACCCCTCTCCTGCTCATTTCTCATCCCCTACTGCATGCAATCTCTTCTTTTCTTTTTAATTCCACATCCATTAGTGTTTCTCTTAAAGTAATTGCATTTAAAATTAGGTGTAACAATTACAAATGATGTGTACTATAGTGATCCCATTCTTTACCCCTTCCTATACTTTAATTTACCAAAGGAAACTAAGAACCAGACCTGTTCACAGACTCAGTCAGTCATTCAATGATCACTAGTTGAGTGCTCACTTGGTCAAGAATTGTGCTTGGATTTGAACACACAATGATGAAGGGATCAGACTTTGACTTCAAGGAATTCAAAGCCTAGTGGGAGAGAGAGGCATTAACATTGCAACGCGTTATTGTAAGTTCAAGCAAGGAGAAATGTGCAAATTATGGGATTACAGGAGATCCCATAATCCACCAGAGTGGGTTTGGGGAGTGGGGAGGATGGAACTGCAAAGACTTCCTAAGGAGGTAGAACTTGAAGTCATTTTTAAAAGATGCATAGAAAAGGTTGGGCACGGTGGCTCAAGCCTGTAATCCCAGCACTTTGAGAGGCTGAGGGGAGCGGATCACAAGGTCAGGAGTTCGAGACCAGCCTGGCCAACATGGTGAAACCCAGTCTCTACTAAAAATAGAAAAATTAGCCGGGTGTGGTGGCATGCACCTGTAGTCCCAGCTACTTGGGAGGCTGAGGCAGAAGAATCACTTGCACTGGGGAGGTGGAGGTTGCACTGAACTGAGACTGTGTCACTGCACTCCAGCCTGGGAGGCAGAGCAAGACTTCATCTCAAAAAAAAAAAAAAAAAAAAAAACATACGTAGAAAAAAAAATCAAAATGCATAGAAAAAAATAAAAAAAATCAAAAATCAAAATCAAAAAAGTAAAAAATAAAAATGGTGGAAGAGACCTTCCCAGTAGAGGCATGGCATGAGCAAAGGCAGGGAAGTAAACAATGGTCTATGTTCAGTGTTTAGTGTTGTTAGAGTATAAAATACAAAAGATGAAATTTGAGGGCAGGCAGAGGCCAGGTCAGAGTCAGATATATATACACCATGTCAAAGAACTTGGGGTTTATTCTGCCGGTCCTGGAAAGCCAATGAAGGATTTTAAGGCATTTTTCACAATTTGCTTTGTGAAAAATGAATGTGATGGGAAAAAGATCAAAGGATGGTAAAATAAGCAGGGGCTGGTACAATATTCCCCACTAGAGAGTATCTGTTCTAGGATAGCATAAGGTGAAAGAGGCAGTGATGGCTTGAAGAAATAATTATAGAGATAATTATAAAGTAAAAATTGATGGCTTTCGGGGATATATTTTTGTGAGAGAGTAAGAAGGATGGCAGTAAGCATTCACAGATGCTTTCACAGTTTGTTGACTGGATATAGAATCAAGCTAGAGTAAATACAGAGCCAAAGATGATGGCATCAGCACGGATCAGTTGAGTTTAGCTAAAGTGGAGCTAGTGCCTAGATGGAGATTGAGTCGTTAGCTTTATCAGGAATTAGGTAAACAATCTGAATTTCAGGAGAGAATTCTGTGCTGGGCAGATGTGGGACTCATCAGTATGTAGAATGTGGTTGAGCACATGAGAATGGGCATATGGGTACAGAGATTATCCAATGAGAGAGAAACAACTGGGCTGAAGCTAATACAGGGATATCAATGGCAATGGGGCAAATAAAGGGGCCACACAGGACATGGAGCTAAAATGCTCAGAGATGTATGAGGAGAACCAAAAAAGCTGAGATGTCAAGTGAGGAAGTGAACTGTCATGTCAGATCTGATAAGAACGGAGGAGCATCTGGTAAATACAGCAACAAGTCCATGTGGTGGGGGCTAAAGCCAAACCCTAGGGTGCTGAGTAATCTATGTGAAGTGAGGAAGTAAGAAGCCACGTGAAGTCAATTCTTTTGAGAAGCTTAGTTGGTGAGGGATGGAGGGCAAATGGATGGTGGAAGATGATCGGGAATTCATACGAATCAGCTCTGCAAAGTTTAAACTGCCGTGTGTGCAAATCACCCGTAGCAGCACCTGACCACAATGTTCAGAGCCATCCATTAACCCTAGACCTCTGGCCATCACTCAGATAATGGGACACGGCCCGTAGCAGGTGCTCTTAAGATGGATCAAACTGGTGAATAGATGTGGATGGTTAGGCAACTGTCTAGCAAAGATGATTAAAATAGATAGACAAGCCTTGTGTGCATTTGCAGTTTTTTCCAGTCAGCATTGCTGTCAAGCTGAATTATTAGGCCTTGGTTCTCTGCTAAGGCATTTCCCGCAGACACACTTTGCCATGAAAACCAGGCAAAGAGGCAATTAAAGAAAAGACCAGCCATATAAAAAGGCTTTTTGATTCATATCCTAGCCTGTGCCATTTCTGCTGCCTTCTCATGTCCTCAGACTAACTTTGCCCTGTCCTGGCCTCACATTGCTGTCATTGTCTCCATGGTCCTGTTTTGAGACATATTTACAGGTGCTCTCACACCAAGTGATGTCCAATAGTAAAAGTCGTTTTCTCTGTTTTCTTCCAGCTTTATCTGATAAGCATTTATAATGAACATTGAGATCTCTTTCAATATTGAAAAAGACAGATTGAATTTTAGATGTTAGCCTGAAGAAACCAGTCCTAGAGGACTGATAGTTTTTTGTTTTTCATTGCCAGATTTGAAATACTTTTGGGTCACTAGGACTATATTTCATTGACCTTGTGATATGGTTTGGCTGTGTCCCCAGCCAAATCTCACCTTGAATTTTAACTCCCACAATTCCCACGTGCCATGGGAGAAAACTGGTGGGAGGTGATTGAATCATGGTGGGGGGGGGGGGTCATTCCCATGCTGTTCTCATGATAGTGAATAAGTCTCACGAGATCTGATGGTTTTAAAAATGGGAGTTTCCCTGCACAAGCTCTCTTTTCTTGCCTGTGCCATCCGCATAAGATGTGACTTGCTCCTCCTCGCCTTCCACCACAATCGTGAGGCTTCCCCAGCCACATGGAAGTGTAAGTCCAATTAAACCTCTTTCTTTTGTAAATTGCCCAGTCTCAGGTATGTCTTCATTAGCAGCATGAAAACAGACTAATACACTTTGAAATGCAGGACTTTAAAGCCCTGAAAACAAGGCTGAGATTCTTTATTTCTTTCCTCCTTTTCCTTCCTTCCTTCCTCCCTCCGTCCCTCCCTCCCTCCGTCCCTTCCTCCCTCCCTTCCTTCCTTCCTTCCTTCTTTCCTTCCTTCCTTCCTTGATACAGGGTCTCACTCTGTCACCCATGCTGGAGTGCAGTGGCATAATCATGGCTCACTGCAGCCTTAATATCCTGGACTCAAGTGGTTCTCCCTCAACCTCCTGAGTAGCTAGGACTATAGGTGTGTACCACCACCCATGGCTATATTTTATTTTTTATTTTTTGTAGAGATGAGGTCTCACTATGTTGCCCAGGCTGGTCCTGGTCTTGAACTCCTAGCCTCAAGTGATCCTCCTACCTCAACCTCACTTTTGCTGGGATTACAGGTATAAGCCTCTGTACTCAGCCTAGGTTGAGAGCCTACATGAAGATCTAGGTGGGATTAAAAGTCCACTCTGACTTAAGCAGAACAGTTTCTTCTCTCTCACTACTCTGAATGCTGGGCCGCCTGGATGTGAATTCTGGGGACTCCATTGTACTGTCTATCATAGACCCTGCTTGTTTGCTCCCTGGAGGCTGGAAATGAACCAGTATGAGGCACAATGGGAGGGGGAAGGCTCTTCTCTACTGGAAGCCTGGACAGTTTCTCAAAGTCCTTAGCTTCCATCTCTAAAGTTACCTTCTCCATGCTCAGCACACCCTCCTATTTCAGGAATGCAGTCTCCACATCTCCATTTGGTTTGTAGGCTCACCCTTCTCATCTGTCAGGAATTGACGGGGATTCATTGACTTCTCAGTAGCCTACACCCCATCACTGCAGAGATCTCAGACTGGGCAAGTGGTAACTTTGGATGGCCATGATGTGTTACCTGATTAAGAAATACTGAAAATGTTGCCTATAAAACTAACAGACCTTGTACACCAAGAGAGGACGCTTTGAAATTTGTTGATGTCTTTTTTCCTTCACTTGGCTCAGGTCCTTGCGTGTTTAAGAAGAAATGTCAATCCCTCTGGTTTTCTTTGCTGGAGCAGCAAAGAGCAGCAAGGTGCCCAGCAGGAGCTCCTGGCACAACAAGCTCATGCTGTGGAGAGACTCCTCACCAGGCAATCAGCAGAGCCAATCCTGCCACCGACAGATGTGTTGAATGCAGAGACTAAACTGTGATTGTTTTCCTCCAACACACAAACACCCATTACACACCAAACCCCAGCTGTCTTCCAACAACCGGTAGCCCAGGTTGAATTGCTATGTGTACAGAGTTAGTTTCAACCCACCATACCAGCAGTCACAGATTCCTGGGCCCCAGAGTCCAGTTTAGGAAAGGGGGACAGTTCTCCTGCTCAACAGTGAATTCTGGTATACCTCCGAGGGACCAGAACTGGCTTAAGAAAGGCTAGAAACACACTGTTGAAAAGAAAGTCCAATAAGGAAATTCTAATGGAATATAATTCTATACACATTTAAGAGGATGAGTATAATTTTTTATTCCTTTGCAAAATTGGAAATGCAGCCCTACTTTGAAGACCATTTTCCTTACCTGGCATACAAGCATTAGAGGGCAGGAGGAATATGCTAAAGAGTGAGGGTCTGGCATAATGAGGCCTTCATGTGAGTATCCATTGAGGAAGCAATGCAGCCACCATAGTCAGAACAATGCAGCCGCCATAGAAAATGCACCCAGAGGATGGGCGCAGTGGCTCACACCTGTAATCCCAGCATTTTGGGAGGCCGAGGCGGGCAGATCACCTGAGGCCAGGAGTTCGAGACCAGTCTGGCCAACATGGTGAGACCCTGTCATTACCAAAAATGTAAAAATTAGCCAGCCCTGGTGGTGTGTGCCTGTAATCCCAGCTACTCAGGAGGCTGAGGCAGGAGAATTGCTTGAACCTGGGAGGCGGAAGTTGCAGTGAGCCAAGATTGCACCACTGCACTCCAGCCTGAGCAACAGAGCGAGACTCCATCTCAAAAATTAATTAATTAATTAATTAAAGAAAATGCACCCAGAAATGGAGTGAAAACATGAGAGTGAAAACCAACCAGACAGTAGTCAAGTGACAAATACAACTTCCACAGACAAGCCAATAAGGATGGCTTTAATGGAATACCAGCGAAGGAGAGAATAAAAACTGGGATTGGGAAGGGACTGGAGATGAGAAGAAGAAAGGGACAGCCAGCTGGGATGAAAACAAGGACAGGAAGAGGGAGCAAAAGACAAGAAAGTTGTGCGTGGAAGGGCAGGCATGGAGAAAGTGCAAGAGTTGGAAGGAAACAGTCAGTTTCGGTTCTGCTGGCCTGTAATCCCAGCTATTTGGGAGGCTGAGGCAGGGGATTGGATCGCTTGAGCCCAGGAGCTTAAGAATAGCTTGGGCAACATTGTGAGAGCCAGTCTCCATAAAAAGGAGTTGGAAAGAAACACATGAGACACATGATAGTCAAATGACATAAACCTGGTTAATAAATAAGTGATGGATAATCGTTAACTCATTGTAATACTATGTTTTAAAAAAATTTTATAGGCAGAGATTACTGGCAGAAAAAAAGGTAAATTCCAATCACTGAAAGTGATCAGATAAAAGTCAGTAATGGTAAATATACTACTATCTTATCTTGCTCCAAACTCTTGTTCCCCAAATGTCAACCAGCTCCTCAAGTAAACTGCCACTGCTTTATTTCTATTAGTCATCAGTTTAAGACTTGAACAGATTTAATTCTATGTCATAAGAAGCAACTAGGCCATTATATAACAGAGGTGATTTATGTTATTTTCTCCTCCACAGCTTCTGAGCACAGAATGTTTTTCTTTTCTTTTCTTTTCTTTTTTTGAGAGAGGGTCTCCTCTGTTACCCAAGCTAGAGTGCAGTGACACATCACAGCTGACTGCAGCCTCAACTTACCAGGCTCTGGCAATCTTCCTGCTTCGGCCTCCCAAGTTGCTAGGACTACAGGAGTGCACGGTCATGTCCAGCTAATTTCTTTATTTCTTCATTCATATATATATATATATATTTATTTATTTATTTATTTATTTTTGTAGAAATGGTGTCTTGCTCTGTTGTCCAGGCTGGTCTCAACTTCTGGCTTCAAGTGATCCTCCCACCTCATCCTCCCAAAGTGCTGGGATGACAGGCGTGAGGCACCACATCCAGACTGAGATTTTTTGAGTTAGGCTGATTTGCCTAACTCAGCCTAGATGTGGCGTGTGGGTGACACCATCCCACAGGACCCCAGCTCCACCTGCTTATTGCACTTCTTTCAACCCTGTCTTGTCCTGGGTTCCAGAGGGCAAGAGTAAGAGGGAGAAAGTGGGGAAACAGGAGGAAATGCTTCCATATTACCCATCGCAACTCCAATGCATGTTGCTAGAGGCAGTTTTGGAACCCAGGATGTCAACTGGGAAACTATTGTGGTATTCCAGGATGGAACAGAGACAAAGTGACAAATTTGGAAACTACTTAGAAGGTAAGGATAAGAATTAATTGGGTTAGGATGAGAAAGAAAAAGCAAGCGATGTATGGCTTGAGTAAATGGATGCATACGGTGCTTGTTACTGACATAGGGGAAAACAGAGAAGGAGATTTTGGGGTGAGATGATTAATTCAGTTCTGAATATGTCGAGTTTGAGGGGCCTAAAAGAAGTCCAAATAAGACAATCCCATAGGCAATTGTGATATATATATATATATATATATATACACACACACACATATATAGAGATACATATATACAATACATAAATATGTATATATATGCACATGTATACAGATATATATACACAGATTATATATCTGTGTATATATATCTGTGTGTATATGTGTATATATATGTGTATATACATATACATACACACACATATATATACATGCACACATATATGTGTATATATCTGAGGCTCAGAAGGCAGAACGATCGGTATTTACAAGTCATCCCTGTAAATACAGGTTTTTGGAGTTATCACAATCTAGGTGGCAATGAAATCTGTGGATTATATCCAAACTCCCAGAGAGACCACAGAGAAATTGCAGAGTTAGAAAAACAAAAGGGCTACAGGGAACCCCAACATTTAGGAGACTGGCAGAAGGAAGAACCTGGAAAGAAAACTGAAAGGGGGTGCTAAGAGAAGAAGAAGAAAGACTAGAAGAAATTGCTGAAATAAAAATTAAGGTAATAGAATGTTTCAAGAATGCCTAGCAGACGGTGGCAGGGCACACAGTGGAACAGTATTTGGATCTTCCCAAATTTCCCACATAAAGGGAGAAAGAGAAATGAAATCGCAAAACAAAACATATGGAGAATGAGATCAATGACAAGATACCCTGAAGACCCCCCAAAACCCAATGGGGGTGACAATAAGCCATCAACGGTCACAAACGCCACATGGTTTCAGCTTCTGTGTGGGAGAAGGCAGATGGGAGCAACAAGGTCCTTGACACACCTGAGAACAGAACCCTGATTTAGCCCAAGGAATTCACTGGAAGGTACTGTGGGGCAATTGGAGAACAGCAGCTGAAACTAACAGGGGTTTCCTCACTCTAATGCTCTTCATTTCTAAAAGAGCGAAGCCCACAGTAGGAAGGTCTCAAGAGGCTGGAGTGGCTTAACCCATCTGAACTCCTGAAGCTGAAGCTTCAGAGCTCCTCATAGGAAAGGCCTCCACACTGGACAAATGAAATCAAAATTAAGCATAGGAAAGAAAGGTATAGCTCAAATTAGGAGAAAGGAATAGAGACAAGAAATATTTTAAATCATGCCACCAAAAATGTTTAACATTGTATGAGAATAACCAAAGGTGCTTTATAACATTAGAAAAGTTACCAGAACAATGACTCTTTCTAAAAGTTCAGAAAAAGTAAATTTTTCACAAAAATGAGCAACAGAGAATTATCAAGTTCAAATTTCTTACAATGTTTCTATAAGACAAAAGAGAATAATAAGCAGAGTAGTATCCTGTAGAGAGTAAAAACATGCCAAAAGATATGTTCCAAAAATAAATCAAAAAGGGCCAGGCGCGGTGGCTCACGTCTGCAATCCCACCACTTTGGGAGCCAAGGAGGGTGGATCACTTGAGGTCAGGAGTTCAAGACCAGCCTGGCCAACATGGTGAAACCCCATCTCTACTAAAAATACAAAAATTAGCCAGGCATGGTGAGACATGCTTGTAATCCCACCTACTTAGGAGGCTGAAGTGGGAGGATCACTTGAATCTGGGAGGCAGAGGCTACAGTGAGAGGAGATCATGCACTTGCACTCCAGCCTGGGCAACAGAGTGAGCCTTCATCTCAAAATGATTAAAAAGTAAATAAATGAAAATGATTACATATGTGAAATGACCTAAAAGACATTAAGAAAATGACAAAAGACACAAAAGATCAACATATATCAGAATTAGAAAAACTTACATGGGATAATAGAACTCAAGAAGAGTTAGAAACAAAAGAAGAAAGTCATTTTAGAAATGAGGACCAAACTAGAAGGAATACAAGAGGAATAACACACCAAATAATGCCTTAATAGAATAAAAAATTAAAATATTTTTTACATTTAAAAGGAAACAAAGACATTCAAAAGGGACTCAGGAGAAAGTGACAAATGTTGGAGATATGCAAAGGTGATCCAACAAACAGACAGTTCCAAAGAAGAGTAATAAAACCAAAAGCAAAAAAGCCAAACAAATACTCAAAACTACAATTTCAGAGGATGGTTCTAAAATTTTTTTTTGGAAGATTTGAGGTTACATATTAAAAGAGCACAAATCCACCTGAGGATATTAATCCAAAACAACCAATATTAAGAGGTAATCTAGTAAAATTGTTGAAATTTAAGGGAATTTATAAAAGAAATGAAATCAGGTTATCATAAGATTTGTTGGCAGCAATGCATTTTACCAGATAAATAAGGAATAAAATACTTTAGATTTTCAGATAAAATGACTGTGAACGAGAGATGTTATATCTAGCAAACAGACCATCAAGGACAAAGGGCACAGAAAAACTGTCATCACTAGCAAAGGACAAAGGAAACAGTGCTCTTATGATTTCTTCCAAAATAATAGAAAGCAAGCTTTGAAGAACAAAGATGACTGCAGAGACATTGACATAAGGACGAGTGAAATATACAGCATGAAATATACAGCAACTTGTAGAACCAAAATGGAGTTAAAAGAGAGAGGGTGTTTAGTATGTAATAGCAGTATGATTTGAAAATGTAGACATGATATAGTCATTATGGGATGGGGATGGGCAGATTGGCATATTAAAACACATCTTTAAACTGCTTTGGTGATAATTATAAATTAGACATCCTGGTAATTATAATTATAAATTAGACATCCCGGTAAACATCACTCACTAATGGTCGTAGCATCAATATTATTACTCTGAGACTATTATATGTGTATACTATGGGATAGTAGGGGTTCTCCATCTTGGCATGACTTTTTTTTTTCAGAGACAGGGTCCCCCTCTGTCACTCAGGCTGGAATGCAGGAGTGTGATGGACCAAGTTCACTGCAGCCTAGACCTCCTGAGCTCAAGCAATCCTCCCACTTCAGCCTCCCGAGTAGCTAGGACTACAGGCACATATCCCACCTACCATGATTAATATTTTGTGGTGGGAGGTTGTCCTGTGCATTTAGGATGTCTAGTGGCAACCCTGGCCCCTACCTCCTAGACACCAGTAACATCGCCTCCACACAGTTGTGACAACCTCAAATGTGTCTGTGATGGTTAACACTGAGTGCAACTTGATTGGATTGAAGAATGCAGTATTGATCCTGGGTGTGTCTGTGAGGGGGTTGCCAAAGGAGATCAACGTTTGAGTCAGTGCGCTGGGGAAGGCAGGCCCACCCTTAAGCAGGTGGGCACCATCTAATCAGCCACCAGTGAATATAAAGCAGGCAGAAAAATGTGAAATGATGAGATGGGTCCAGACTCCCAGCCTACATCTTTCTCCCGTGCTGGATGCTTCCTGCCCTCGAACATCAGACTCCAAGTTTTGGGACTCGGACTGGCTTTCCTTGCTCCTCAGCTTGCAGACAGCCTATTCTGGGACCTTGTGATTGTGTAAATTAATACTTAATAAAATCAGCTTTATATCTATGTATCTATATATCTTTATATATATATAAAGGCATATATATATCTTTATATATAAAGGCATATATATATATAAAATATATATATATGGGACTAAAGGGATATATTTATATAAAGGGACTAATACAGTATCTAAAAATTGCTAAACATCCCCTTAGGAGGAAACTCAGTCCTAATTGAGAATCACTTGGATAAAGCATTGAGGTGTGTGTATGTATATATACACACACACCCATATATATACATATTTACACTCACCTATATATACACATCTATGTATATACTTAATACTATGTATATATAATTCCTTTCATCAATATAGGCCTGATGCCTGTAATCCCAGCACTTTGGGAGGCTGAGGCAGGCAGGTCACTTTAGGTCAGGAGTTTGAGACCAGCCTGGCCAAATGGTGAAACCCCATCTCTACTAAAAATATAAAAATTAGCGGGGCGTGGTGGTGCATGTCTGTAATCTCAGCTACCTGGGAGGCTGAGGCAGGAGAATCACTTGAAACCAGAAGGCAGAGGTTGCAGTGAGCCGAGATTGCGCCACTGCACTCCAGCCTGGGCGACAGAGCAAGACTCCATCCCAAAAAAAAGGCCTGAAAACAGTGACCAACCCAGTAACACAGAGCATCTATAGTACTAGGTTATATTAGCACTCGAAATATTAGTTCCCATTAAAGAGAAACCAGACTGGCTCGGCGCAGTGGCTCACGCCTGTAATCCCACACGTTGGGAGGCCGAGGCGGGCAGATCACCTGAGGTCAGGAGTTTGAGACCAGCCTGACCAATATGGTAAAACCCCATCTCTACTAAAAATACAAAAAAATTAGCCTGGTATTGTGGCATGTGACTGTAGTCGCAGCAACTCAGGAGGCTGAGACAGGAGAATTGCTTGAACCCGGGAGGTGGAGGTTGCAGTGAGCTGAGATCGGGCCACTGTACTCCAGCCTGGGCGACAGAGCTAGATTCTGTCAAAAAAAAAAAAGAAGAAAGAAAAGAGGAAAGGAAAGAAAGAAGAAAGAAAAGAGGAAAGGAAAGAAAGAAGAAAGAAAAGGGAAAGGAAAGGAAAGGAGGAAAGGAAAGGAAGAAACCAGCCCAGCCATGGTGGCTCATGCTTGTAATCCCAGCACTTTGGAAGGCTGAGATGGGAAGATGACTTGAGCTCAGGAGTTCAAGACCATTTTGGACAGCATAGCAAGACCCCCATCTCTACTAAAATTAAAAAAGAAAAATTAGCCAGGCATGGTAGCACACACTTGTAGTACCAGCTACTCGGGAGGCTGAGGTGGGAGGATTAATTGAACCCAAGAAGTTGAGGCTGCAGTGAGCTATGCTCACATAATTGCACTCCAGCCTGGGTAACAGAGGGAGACCCTTTCTCTAAAAAGAGTAAGAAATAAAAATCCAGAGCTTGTTGGGAAAATGCTGGGCTTCAGGTATGGAGCAGGAAATATACAAGATGTTCCTGGAATATCTTGGTCTACCAGATAGCAAGAAAGAAATTAAAGACCACTAGCCATGTTAAAAAGACTCAGGATCTAACCTAAGAAGGCTCAAACTAGTCAGAGGTGGAGCAACTTGATATTCAATCAATGTAAGATTTATAACATATTGAAACTAAATATGTTTAAATTCATGAGTTCATAATAATATTTTTTCAAGCAGTTGATTATCTTCAGAAGACAACAGGGAACTAAGTCATTACCTTGAAAACTTATAAAGAAATGAATCAAGAATTTATCCAGCTTTTCGTCCACTAACCAAACAGATGGGCGAAAGTGTCTCTTTTAAAAACCTTTCAAACTAATAAATAAAAAAGAAATGACAGATTAGAATATAACCATTTTGCAGACCCCAGTGATCTAATGGATATAGGTGTTGAGAATCAATGGCTGTTAATAGTACAAAAAGATAAACAACCAGACATAATATGCCTCCTGATGAAAGAACACACCACCACCTATGGTCTTGCCAAAGAAATCACACCCAAGTCTGACCAAGTGATTTAGGCCCAGCTGGCAATTTGCAGGAAATAAGGAGGACAGAGTAACATGCTAAACTGCACCAGGAATATGCAATTAGCAAAATTCAGATTGTGAGAAAACTCTACAATCAAGGGGCCCCAGTTCTTCCACAGTGAAATTGTTAAGGACAGAAAGGCGTGGAAAAGATGAAAGCGATGAATAGTCTGAAGATGAAAAGAGACCTAAACAATATATGGATTTTTTTTTTTTTTAGTGGGAAAGACTAAGCTATAGTATCTAGGGATACATACATGTGTGACAAAACCTTACAGAAACGTCAGGATGGATGCTTAGAAATATGTGGGACAAAAACAAAGAATGTCAGGTTAGTGGCTACTTGTGGAAGAAAAATCTGGGGTGGCAGGCATAGTTCTATTTCTTGGCCTGAGTGATGTTTACCAGGATGTCTACTTTGTAATAATCACTGTTATACACTTATTCTCTGCGATTTTCTGTATCTGTTTTTATTTTATTTTATTTTTGCAGAGACAAGGTCTTGCTCTGTCACCCAGGCCAGAAGGCAGTGGCATGACCATAGATCACTGCACCCTCTAACTCCTGGGCTCAAGGGATCCTCCAGCCTCAGGCTCCCCAGTAGCTGGGACTACAGGTTTGTGTCACTATGCCCAGCCTGTTTTTATTTGATAATGTAAATATTAAAACAGAGAGAGGTGGGAGAAGTTGTTATCAAAAAGAATGTTTCTGTATCTACTCAACTAGTGACTGAGTGGTCATTTTTTTTCATGGTTTTGATCAGTTTTGGTTTTGGTGATTTGGGTCAGTTTTGGTGGAGCAATATAGCTGTAAAACAGACATAAGTAGGGTGAAGTGTGAATGGGAAAGGAGAAAGAAGAAAGCACAAGTATAGATAACTCTTTCAAGAAATAGAGCTGTGAAGGAAACTGAGAGATATGGCAATACATAGAGAGTTACGTCTAGAAAGGAGAGAGAAGTGTTTAAATGCTGCGGGAAGCAGCCAGCAGAGAGAGGTAAAAGGATATAGGGGAGAGACTCAATGGCCAAAACTTAAGAAATTTGACAACTAAAATTAATTATCATAGAACTAGATAATCCATTTTTTAAAAAAGTAAAACCCATGAGTCTATGGTAATGTCATTCATTCATTCACTCAATAGAGGAGGAGAAGGGAAAGCTCTTCCTTCTAGTAAAATGTCAACTAATAAATGTGGAAGGAATGGTAGAGTTGGAAGGTAGTGAGTGAAAGATTAATGAAGAACAGAATATTAATATAGTCTCAAATTATCCCCCAACAATACCTTATTAATTACAATGGGAAAAATAATAACTTTACAGTATAGTAATATGGCAGACATCACTTTAACCAAGTGAATATTACCAATATTGGACTGGAGCAAACCAGTATCAAGTATCTTCTGTAAAATATACTGAAAGAGACACAAAATTATACTGGTGATATCCCTGCCAAAAATGAAAAACAAATTCAGATCATGAAGAAGCCACAGACAAACCCAAATTAAAGGACATTCTAAAAATTAATTGGTATTTACTCTATAAAATTGTTAAAGTCAAGAAAGACAAAAGAAAAGGTAAAGAACTATTGAGAAACTATTTCAGATTAAGGAAACTAAAGCTATATGACAATTAAATGCAAGAGTCCTCCCAGACTGGATCCTACAGCAAGAAAAGGAAATAACTATAAAGGTGTGATAATTCCTCAAAGAGCTAAAAGCAGAACTACCATTCAACCCAGCAATCCCATTACTGGGTATATACCCAAAGGAATATAAATCATTTCATCATAAAGACACATGCATATGTATATGCATTGCAGCACTATTCACAATAGCAAAGACATGGAGTCAACTTAAATGTTCATCAATGGCAGATTTGATAAAGAAAATGTGGTACATATACACCATGGAATACTATGCAGCCATAAAAAAGAATGAGATCATGTCCTTTGCAGGGACATGAATGGAGCTGGAGGCCATCATCCTTAGCAAACTAACATAGAAAGATAAAACCAAATACCTAATGTTCTCACTTATAAATGTGAACTAAATGATGATAACTCATAGACACAAAGTGAGACACAAAGTGAGACATAAACAAGCACTCTGGCCTACTTGAGGCTGGAGGGTAGGAGGAGAGAGAGAGGCAGAAAAAAGTAACTATTGGGTATTCAGCTTAGTGCCTGAGTGATAAAATAATCTGTACAACAAATCCCTGTGGCATGACTTTACCTACATAACAAACCTTCACATGATCCCTAAACCTAAAATAAATGTTTTCTTTAATAAAGAAAATAACTATAAAGGACAGTAATAGGAAAACTGATGGAATTTAAATATGAACCCTGGATTAAGTAATAGCGTTATGTCAATGTTAAACTGTGATTTTGATCATTGCCCTATGGTTATGGAGGAGAATTTCATTGTTCTTAGAAAAGAAACCTGAAGTATTTAGGAGTTAAGAGCTAAGCTGTCTCTGCCAATGGATCTGAAATAATTCCTCATGGAGAGAGGGGGTGCTAAAGTAGATGAGGCAAAATGAAAATAATTGGTGAATTTGGGTAAATGGGATTTTCTTGTACTATGGCTGCACCAGTTTTATAGGTTTGAAATAACATCAAAATAGAAAGTTAAGGGAGAGAAGAGGAATGACTGATGGATTGCGGTCAGTGAGGAGATAAAAGATAATAGGATTTAGAGTTCATGCAGAAGGAAAAACCTGAGATTGGAGGAGAATTCCTTTGACCACTGTAAAAGGAGGAAAAGGGGGTAGATGGGTTTTGATGTCCATTTTCTGTATTGGTTGAGTTGGGGGAAGAAAGACTTGGTTTTATCATTTTATCAGCAAGGAAATTAATCTCTATATTGGTCACTTCCACTTCTGAAAATCAATGAAAAAAGGAGTAAGCACAAGCTTGGAGCATATGGAACACTGAGTCTTAGGATATGCAAAGGAGAGGTTTAAGCGGACTGTGTGAGCCCATAAGCCTCCTCCTTTGTATGTGGGAGAGAGACTGGGAGGAGAAGGAGAGCATCAATCATGCAGGAGGGTCCCCCCACTCACTGTTATTGGGGAGAGAGTGGTTCAGAACATAGTAAGGCACTTAACGTCCATTAATGCCCAAGTGAGCATGCCCAGTTTTGGTACTGCTTCTGAGTTTCCCTTGTCAGTTTGCACAGAATGAGCTTTTGGGCTCTTTTGAAACTAAGGCATAAAATGTGTTTCACCTGCAAATTGTTTGTAAAACTGTTTGCTTAGTCATGGCTCAAATTTAAAACCTGTTTGTGGAAAGATGAAATCTTACAACAAATGGTGAAATATTCAGGTTATAAACCTGGTCTCTGTAAGTACAGAACAGCATTGCTTTCATGGTTTTTTATCACAATGCCCCAAAGAGACCAATAACCAAGATAGATGCAATGCTCTTTCACTGAAAAGTGGGCTTTTCTTCCTTCTGATCTCTCAAAATTTTCACCGTTACCTCTTTACAGCTTGTTATAGCAATGATTCAATCAATGGCAAGATGCACTATAAAGGCTTAAAAATGAGTAAAAATATGACCACCAGAGACATCTTCATCCTTACAATGGTAAGACTGTTCAAATACAAAGTTTAAATATACTGTTCTCTACACATGGGAAAAGATAATGCTATCGGGTTTTTTAAAAAAAAAAATGAGAGTGTCTACCCATTTAAATGAAGTAAAAACCTGTTCCTTTAATTTTAGAAGTTAGAAAATTTATTAACTGGATATTTCTAGATCCTGTTCCTCTCAAAAAATTTTACTGAAACAGATGGGTAGATTCACCCCAGATTCCATAAGAGAAAGAGGTTTGTACAAGTTGTTCCCAGGCTAGGGTCTAGACTAACATTTTCAAAATTGCATATTTGGTGGGTCTTTCTGAAGGGAAACAAAATAATCACCATATTGTTCAAAGAATTACTATGACATATGTCTTTGAAAGAACCCTTTTGGGAGAAATAAATGTGTGGAGAAGAATTGCATATATGTCCTCTCTCAGTCATGAACTGAACAATCAGAAAATATAGAGAAGCCGTCAACTTGTGAAGCACAGTTTTGTAAGGTTACTCATGGAATTAACAAGCAAAAACCTCTCAGCAGCTTATGTTAATTTTTCAGACAAAAAAAAATCATTTATTCACAAGTTACCCAAAATACTTGTTTTTACTGTTTACCTGACATCTAAAGTAAAATACAGAATAAAATAAATTTCTCACCAATAGTTCATTAGTTTCCTCCTGATGTCTCTTAGCACTCTTTAAAGATTTTGAATAACTTGATTTTATGGCTTAAAATATCTTAAGATGTACTGGACCAGAATGGCTAACTCTCTCATTACCTTGCCCTTCAAGGAGAGTTTTTTTTAAGCTCGGGATGAAGAGATGAACAGGAGAGGGGGCTTAGTGAGCCTCAGAAAGGGGCAGGCTACATCCACCCCTTGGAAGTTCAAGTTTATTATGTGATGCTACACCTGTGAATACGTTTCTTAACTTTCTATTAAAAGTTAAAAGCAACCAACTTAAAAAATATTGTTTTACAGTAAACTATATATAAATAACATATAACCCTGTCATTGCGGCATGGCTGTTTTCCTTTATGTATACATTCTTCTTCATGAAAATATATTTTTCATATAGTTATAATAACATCACAAGCATCATATTTTTCAATTTTTTTTTCCTGCTTGTATCAGTCATATTCGGATAGAGGAATCTAGGAATCCTGGCTTGGGAGGCAGTCCATGAGTCCTTCTTACTTTCAGTCTTCTGATGAGATTACTCAGAAAGTTGGACAAGTGACATTGACTACTAGAAGGACTGCTGGCCCCAAATAGCTGGACCTTGGGCTCCCCAAAGATGGTGCAGGCAGCAGGCTAAGGAGGGAAAGTTATGTATGCATTCTTGTATACAATGCTGGTGGAGAGATGGGGAAGGACTCACAAAGCACAGGAAAATCTGCACCAAGATCTGGGGCAAACGAATTTATATTGGATATAGGGCTAAAGGCAAATGGGTTTATGCATGACTGTCAAAACTATTAAGACAGTCACTGGAAAAAGAGAAAGAGAGCAATAGAGTAGAGATTTCCATTTGTTAAAGTCACTTCTATTAGCCACTTACATTTTTCATACAGTTATAACATTATATGCACTGATCTAAAAATTTTCATATATTATAACTTCATATAGTTATAATAACATTATATGCAATGATGAAAAAATATTCAATTTTTTTTCTGCTTGGATAAGTCACATTAGGACAGATGAATCTAGGAATCCTGGCTTAGGTGGCAGTCCTTGAGTCCCACTTCTGTTAGTCACTTAATAGCCACTTACTAATTGGCTACTAGTCATTTGTATTTCTGTTTGTTTCATGCCCTTTGCCAATTCTTCTATTGAGTTACAATTGTTCTTATATAGAAGGGATGTTAATCCTTAGTGTCCCACTCTAAGATGTTTCCTGTTTATAGAAGTTTTTGTTTTTTATATAGCCCAAATATTCTAGCATTGTCATTAGTTATTATTTCTGTTGTTTTGATGTATCAAAAGTTTTCACCACCTACAGATTTATTAAATCGTCTCATAAAATTTTCTGTTGTTTTTGGTGGTTTCACTTTTTTACATTCATTTTTCTTTTTTCAATTTTTAATTTTTTTATTATACTTTAAGTTCTGGGATACATGTGCAGAATGTGCAAGTTTGTTAAGTCCATGCAGAGTTTTTCATTTTATATAGATAGGTAGATAGGTAGATAGATAGATAGATAGATAGATAGATAGATAGATAGATAGATATAGAGAAAGGGTACATCAGCCTTTTATTATAAATAATAAAGTAATAAAGACCATTAGCATATTTTTGCTGCTGCTGAAAAGGTTCCTTCTGATGAATTCTTAGTATCACTAGTCAAAGATGTCTTTGGCTCTTAACTCTATTTTCTAGAAGAATTATATTAACTGAAATGTAACTTGTAATGAGTATTGTTGGCAGGTAGTTCTGTAAGGTTTTGTTTTTATACCTTTTCACTCCCTATTCTGAGATCCACTATGAGAAATGGATATGATTTTATTCATGGGAACCAAGACTGTTTTGATAGGGTCATGATGTCACATGAAATACTTCTATATGCCAGGTTCCTAACGGGAGCCACGCAAAACTAACAGAAAGCATGAACTCCTCTCTCTGGGAGCTCTACAAATGCTACATGTATAAATTTTTTTATCAGAACGATGGTAAATTAAATAAAAGGTTAACTAGTATAATGACTTTAATAATATGGAACATACTAATAAAAACTAGAAAAGTAGAATGTTATGTTCATTGAGCTATATACATAGATGTACATATATGAAAGGTAGTAAGGTAATGAGGGATACCAGGTTGGACAACTCTAGATGTTGAATTCTATGTAAACGGTGAATTCATTGAATTCTATGTAAATGGTGCATCCTGGTGTTTTACAAAACTGTAGATCTGCAGGTAATATACACATCACTGGAATTCAAACATTGCTTTTAGGTGATAGAATTGTGTCTTGTTTTTTAACTTTTTCTATACAATCTTCTGTATTTTAACTTATCTGAAAATAAAGTTCTGGTGCTTTAAAAACATATTTGAAAGCCACCAACCTAATTATATGGCCCCTTGTCATCTGAGATAATGTGTGAACAGAGAGAATTTGAACTGGAAAATAAATCTAAGCTACCTATTGAGTTTGATAATTAAATCTGGAATTTAAACTAGTGAATAGATAACCAAATTTAGCCATTGGATTATGAATTATTCAATTTAATTATTCACCTAACATTTATTGAATGCCTGTATATCAGGAACTGTACCGGGGGACAAAAGCAAAAACATTCACAAATAAGTATAATATAATATCACAGAAGAGGATGTAATACAACACATAATCAGAACACAATTGATTTTAGAATTGGTGCCCAATTCTAAAAGAAAGTGCCCGATAAATATGTATGAGTGAATGATGGATGATGAATAAATGGATATTATACCAATTTAGATGTCAAAGCAAAAGTGACATTTGGAGTTCACATACAGTTCATTTTATCCACAGGGCATGGGCTAGATGAAAGGTGGAGGAGAGGAGGTTTACTCAAATCCTGATATCGAGCACAAATTGCACATGACAGATACAAAACAATGTGTCAGACATATTGTAGATTTATGACAATTATAACTGGACCATCTTAAAAGCCAGCCATATATTTAGACAGTTCTTAGTAGGAGCCATTCAACTAAATGTCAAATACCTAGCAAGT
The DNA here is from genome assembly GCF_029289425.2 of Pan paniscus. NCBI lineage: Eukaryota > Metazoa > Chordata > Mammalia > Primates > Hominidae > Pan > Pan paniscus. The sequence goes on from NC_073254.2 coordinate 27,346,754, forward strand.
ACTGTGATGCTTTACTCATTCATTCTATAGATAGCACTTACTATGAACAGCCTAAAAGTCAACCAGCAAATACTATGACACTTTATTCATTTTATCTATAGACAGTATTATGTTTGAGGCCCTGTGTTAGAAACTGGGGATAAGGAAAAGAAGCTCATAGCCTAGAAGGAAATACTTGTTATCATCATCGTGATTACAATGGAAGCGTGGACCTGGCATTATGGGAGTGTCAGGGAAAGAAATATAACAAGGCTATGAAGTCACTCTTTAGGAGTTGGTGTGAGAATATTGAAGGATAAAAGAGACTTATACAGGGAAAGAAGAACTTACTAGGCAGAAAGAAGACTATGCACAAGGATGAGGAGGTGACAGAAAGCAAAATGTCATTAGAGGCCAGCAAGTGTGGTCTGACTAGAAGAGGTGATGCTTGTGGAAATAGGATGATGGAGGGCAATTGCTGAATGGGAAAAATCTGGGGCCTCTGAATGTCATGCTAGGGAATCTGAACTGCATCACAGAGAAATAAGAAATCACCAAAGACCACTGTTGCTAGGCAGAGCAAACATCTGCCTGTTTTGAAGGTTTTAGGCTGATTTTTAAATTTAGGATTGTTTGAGATAGAAGATTCTAAAAGGAAATACATTTTAAATGACCTAAGTTTTTACATTGACAAGCTGTGTGTAAAAGACAGTCAGCTTGACCCAAGGAAAATGACTTGCAGAATTTTAGTGTGCAAAATATTTATCTTAACCACTTACTGAAAAGCTTCTTCTCTTCCTTGAAATTGTTGGCATAGTTATCCCTTTCCAGATTACTAAACAATTAATCTTTTTTCTGTTGATGTATTAACTGCCATTTTTCTCTAATAGTCCCATTTAGGATCAAATCCAAGTCATCCGTCCCTCTCCGGGTACCAGGAGATAAGTTCCCAGGTCAGGTGGTGCACAGAGGCCCTTGTAGTTTGAAACAATGCCAGTAAGCAGTGTAAAAACTGACACCTTGCCCCATTAAGACACCTAAGCCATAGAAAGAGACTGATTCATTTCAATTACGTATGAATCTCTCTCCTTCTCCATGGTGGTAGCACCAGCAATGTCAGAAGTTTGGTTTTGTCTTTGGTTTGTAATTCCAGATTACAGCTTCCTTAGCATCCAAAAGATTATACTAGTTTCTACACAGAAAATTGTTAATAATAACAGTTTCTACCCTAACAATTTTTGTAAAACTTCTCTTCTGGGCATTCTGTATATTCACTAATTGGCAATTCTTTAGCTCCCCCCAAAAATCATTCTACCTAATTTAATTTTATATACTTGGCATTTTTTAAATGTGTCAAATAATCATGGTGTTTCCCAATTTTTCAGATGAAAATGTTTCTTTACAGAGATGGGAAAAACCATTCCAGATCTGAAAAAGAGCATAAGCAAGATTCTCAGGAATGAGAGTGTACAGAAAATTGCAGAAGGCCACTGTGGCCACAATGACTGGTACATCTGAGAGGTAAGCCTCCAGCAGGAGGTGGTCTCATACATCACAGAAAGACAGGACTGAGGGGCACTTCCTGGAAGCAGATGGGTGTGAATGAAGGACTTCAGGGTAAGCCAATGACGTGCTCAATTTGAATTTTAAGGATTCATTCCTGTATTATTGAAGAGAATGGATTGAAGAGAGCATTCCTTGGATTCTGGAGACCACGAGAAGCCTATTCAAATACCCAGAACAAAAAACGATGAGGCAGTGGGAATCGAAGGTACAGAAGATACTTACGAGGAGGAAAAAGTGACTAGACTTGATTATTTGCTGGATCTTGCAAAATAGAGAAAATTCAGGAATTTAGGATGACCCCAAGCTTCCTTCACTGTATCCTCTGGGTAATAAAGCGGATTCTACAAAAATAGAATACAGGAGAAAGAAGTTTTGAAATCTATAGTGATAACAGCTAAATTTATTGCATACTTCTTGATCATTCACTGTGCTGAACGCTTTGTATTATCTTATGTTCAAATCGAGTTCGATTTGGGGCATGATGAGTTTTGAGAGGTCCACAACTATCCAGGTCAACATCCTCACCATCGGCACGTAGGATATATGAGCCTGCAGCTTAGAAGAGCTGGTTGGTTTGGAATCAGACTTTTAGAGTCCTGACGATAAGAATAGCTAACATGTATTGAATGCTTACCACATGCCTGGCACTGTTCTAAGCACTTATGTAATTTACCCGTTTAATTCTCACAACACCCATAGGAGGTAGGAATGAATTCATTATGAATCATGAATTCTTTTTCATGAAATAGGAAAAAGAGGTTCAATAATGACTGTTAACTGGCTTGCTAAGGTCACAGAGCTAGTATACAGCTGAGCCAGAATCTGAATCAGGGATCATATTCTTAATTCCTCAACCTTGAGGTTGAAGACTCAAAGAAAGTAGCCAAAGTAAGAACCCTGGACCACACCAGGGCTCCTTTAACAGTAGATTCACTCTATGGCATTTTCAATTGTGTACTGATATTCTACAACCCAGGGAGCAAATGTCATGTCCTGTAGGGAATTTAGTTTTAAAAACTGGGTTTGAAATTTTCCTTTGTGTGATTTTAGACAAGTAGATTTATCTTTGTGAGCTTCCATTTTTCCTCTTCATCTGTCAAAGTTGCATAATATCACCCAAAAGAACTTTTCAAGAATGAAATAAAATGAATTTATTTGAAAGTGCAGCACATAGTGAGCACTCTCTAAAAGTCTATCATAAATTCAACTCTCCTCAGTCTCCAATAGCTTATTCACTTCTGAAAGTAACCACCGTCACAGAATACAGAGAACAGAAAGTGGGGGAAAGATGGGATTGCAAACTGCTCTCCTTTTACGTCTTTTTTTTTTTTTCATTTTCAAAATTAACACGTTCAGGTAAGAAGGTAAGGCAAGAATATTTTTATCCACCCTATTTCAAGAATTGGAGTGAGTAGGTGATTATGTCTCTATCTTAGAGAAAGGAGAATTATGAAGTGTTACAACTTCTCAGGCCAGTACTGACTCTGTGTACTATAGCTACATAATATAGTCATCCCTCAGTATCCACCAGGATTGGTTCCAGGACCCCTGCAGGTACCAAAATCCAGGATGCTCAACCCCTTAATATAAAATAGTATGGCATTCATATATAACCTACATACATCCTCCCTTATATTTTGAATCATCTTTAGATTACTTATAATACCTAATACAATATAAATGCTGTGGAAGTAGCTGTTATACTGTATTGATATTTTATTTGTATTATTTTTTATTGTTGTATTATTACTTTTTGGTTTTCTTTTCAAATATTTTTGATCTGCAGTCGGTTGAATCTACTGATTCAGAACCCCTGGATATGGAGAGCTAAGTGTAATTTCTTTAAAATGTTGTATATTAAAACATCTACAGCTATTTTGCGTTCTCATATCAAGAGTATTATTGCTGTCATTTAATTTTTAAAACCTTGAGCTTTATGACTTTACAGTTTTTCTCTATTTAAGTGCAGCTTTATTGTATCTTGAAAATAGAGTATTTTCCCTAAATACACAATTCTCTAATTGTTTTTATTGAACAAAGGCTTAAGTCTCTCAAGTACAGAGAGAATGTCTTACAATTATTTAATACCATCCTTAGGTACCCAGGACAGTTTGGAAAACTTAACAAGTAGTTATTGAATACAAAAATACATTCTATACACATTTCATAAAGAATCATTCTGCTAGAAGGTCACTTTCGGGATCACTGCTGTACTTAAATTGTAGCATGATTTGGGCATTTGGGAAAACTTGCCAGTGAATAAGCTTTGAGAAATTTGGCAGAACTATTTTTAAATAGCTTAAAATTTTAAACTATTTTTAAATGCATGGCTTCAGTCTTTCTCCATTCTTTTTTTTTTATTATATTTTAAGTTTTAGGGTACATGTGCACAATGTGCAGGCTAGTTACATACGTATACATGTGTCATGCTGGTGTGCTGCACCCAATAACTTGTCATTTAGCATTAGGTATATCTCCTAATGCTATCCCTCCCCCCTCCCCCCACCCCACAACAGTCCCCAGAGTGTGATGTTCCCCTTCCTGTGTTCATGTGTTCTCATTGTTCAATTCCCATCTATGAGTGAGAACATGTGGTGTTTGGAGTTTCGTCCTTGCGATAGTTTACTGAGAATGATGATTTCCAATTTCATCCATGTCCCTACAAAGGACATGAACTCATCATTTTTTATGGCTGCATAGTATTCCATGGTGTATATGTGCCACATTTTCTTAATCCAGTCTATCATTGTTGGACATTTGGGTTGGTTCCAAGTCTTTGCTATTGTGAATAGTTCTTGAAGTTGGTTATAATCCACTTGATTAAACTATAATACGTAGTATGTTGATTCTTGAACAACAGTTTAAACTGCCAGGGTCCCTTTATGTATGGAGTTTCCTCTGCCTCTGTCACCCTTGAGACAGCAAGACCAATGCCTCCTTTTTCTCCTCCTCCTCAGCCACTCAATGTGAAGATGATAAGGATGAAGAACTTCATGGTGATCCTTTTCTACTTAATGAATATTAAATATATTTTCTCTCCCTTAAGATTTTTAAAATAACATTTTCTTTCTCTAGCTTACTTTATTGTAAGAATAGAGTACATAATACATATAACGTAGGAAATATGTATTAACTGATGGTTTATGTTATTGGTAAGGCTTCTGGTCAACAGTAGGCTATTAGTAATTATATTTTGGGGGATTCAAAAGTTATACACAGATTTTCAACTTCACAGGGTTGAAACCCTAACACCTAACCCCCACGTTGCTCAATGGTCAACTGTACTTTAGAATCCGTCAATATTTCCTTCTTTCCAACTTTCCAAGTCAGAGGCATGAAATTCCCATTTCATACTCTATAATTTAGGTATTAATCTTTGACTCATCCTTGACATTCTGCGTACACCTACACAAAGCCTTTCAGTCTTGCAAAATACCACTGTTTCAGGGTTTAGCAAATGTAGGCCTACAGATCTTTCCCGCTAGGAGAAAAGTACCTCTTCCGACTTCTTGCTCTTTCCTGCTCCCTCAAACTACTTTAACATAAGACAAGTTTTTATCCTAGTGCTGTCTCTACTAACTTTTAAAAATTGTTGTTATAAGTGTTTTAAGTTAATTGATTGAAACTCTTGTAAGAGCTTACTAAAAACTTGAGTGTTTCTTTTTTTTTTTTTTTTGAGACAGAGTCTTGCTCTGTCACCCAGGCTGGAGTGTAGTGGCGCGATCTCGGCTCACTGCAACCTCCACCTCCTAGGTTCAAGCGATTCTCCTGCCTCAGCCTCCAGAGTAGCTGGGATTACAGGTGTGTGCCACCACACCTGGTTAATTTTTTGTATTTTTAGTAGAGATGGGGTTTCACTGCATTAGCCAGGATGGTCTCAATCTCCTGACCTCGTGATCTGCCTGCCTCGGCCTCCCAAAGTGCTGGGATTACAGGAGTGAGCCTCTGCGCCCGGCCTCGAATGTTTCTTAAAGAATATGCCATCATTCATTCATCAGTGAGACCTTCAGACATTGCCCTCACACCATCCTGCTGCACAGCAGCTGAGGCTCCAATTATGAATACACTCCTAGCATTATGCTCTCGTTATATTAAAAAATTCTATTATATTTAAATTGAATTTAGATTTCTGCTTCCCTTTAGGACTTCTTAGTACAATGAATCTTTTTCCCTAGCTATACAATAGAATCCATCTGGGGGAGCTTTTAAAATACTAATGCTTGTTCCTCACCCCTGAACAAATAAATCAGAATCTCTAGGGGGAAAGTCTGAGCTTCAATATATCGTTAAAGGTCTGAAGGTGCTTGGAAGGTGCAGCAAGGGTTTAAACTAGTGTTTTAGCAATTTAGAGGGTACTTAAGTTGAGTCTAGCCAGGTCTGCCCAATTATCTTCAGGGCAATACAAAGGCAAGACTTTGGTCAAGTCTAACATATAATGCAGGATTTTAAACTTTGTTTAAATCTTAGACCAGTCAGGCAACATAGCCAGATCTCATCTTTACAAAAACTGTTTCTAAAAAATTAGCTGAAAATAGTAGTACACGACTGTAGTCCCAGCTCCTCAGGAGAGTGAGGCAGGAGGACCGCTTGAGCCCATGAGTTTGAGGCTCCTGTGAGCCATGATTGCACCATTGCACTCCAGCCTGGGCAACAGAGAAAGACCCCCTCCCTAAAAATTTTTTTTAATAGAAAACAATTACAAAATTTTAAAAAATTTCATTAAAATGCAGATTCAGATTCAGTAGGTCTGGATGGTGCCTGGGATTCTGCATGTCTAACAAGCTGCAGGTGAATGACACAAATTATGCTGTGTGGATGACTTTGACTACCAAGGATATAATGCATTCGAATATTCCACTTACTGGTTCTTAACTCCTTCTGTATTCTGAGATCCTAAAAAATAACGATGACTGGGCCTAACCCCTGTGCAAATTTAACTGGACTGATTAGTCAGAATCAGAATCTCTGGGGCAGGGCATAGGCTCAAGAAGCTCCTCAGCTAAGTCCAAAGGACAACAAGTGACTGAAACCAGAATGTTCTAGCCTACCTTATGTAACCTATCTTGGGTAAACGAATTGCATTTGCTGCTATAAAATACCTAATTGCTAGAATTTGGAGGCTTAGACTGTGGCATAGAGGCTAATTGGGTGAGTTCCCCTAAGGTTTCATTTCAGATCAAAAGGTGGGAGAAATTCAGGAAGAAGACATTGAAGAATGCTTCATTGACTACTGGCATTAAAAAAATAATCATCGTCTAAGTATTTTTACACAGTAGGATAACCCTAGCTACTAATGTGGTCATACCCAAACCAGAACCCCGTCAAGAGATTCTGAATTTGGTAGGCAGAGACTGACCACTCTGATTTGTCTCTGGCTCCTCTGATCATCTGTGAATCTTCAATTGCCCAATCCAATAAAGAATTCTTAGATATGTGACATCTTCCATTCTCCTCTTTGATTCTTCCTTGGTTTCCAGAGCAACCAACCTCTTTCTCCTTGTTCCTCTCAATTTATGTCAAAGCCTTCTCTTTCCTCCTTCGATGTTTTCTTCCTTCAAGGGTCCATCTGTAAACGATTAAAGAAGAGATCAAGAGATCACATTCATTCTCAGTGCTTCGACTTCCAAATATGCTGATTGAGAATCCATATCTTTAGGTGTGACCTCTCCCTTTACACCCAAATTTCCTACTGTCTTTAAAACATCTACTCTAGAATGTTTCTGAGGGACTTGAAATTAAAAGTGATTCAAATTGGATTTCACCGTCTTAAGTCAAATCCTCCTCATGTTATGCCTGGACTCTGTCAGTTGCTTCTTAACAAGATTACCTGCCTCAGTCTTGACTCTAGAGAAGGAAGCTGGACTATATCCTTCACAGCGTGATTCCTGCTTACCTTTTTATCCTCTTCTGCCAATACCTGAACCTCTCCTGTACAAGAATCTGTCCAACTTCTTATTCCTCCTGAGATAAGCTGGACTCTCCCTAGCTTCCACAACTTTACTCAGGATGCCCCATCTGTCAAAGATTCTCTTCCCCACTTTATCTTCCTGTTAAACTCAGTTCCTCAAAATTTAAGTCAAACACTCTCTAAAGTCCAAGATGAGTGGGTTAAATTCCCTCCTCCACGCCTCTGTTAAAAACAGCACTTTAAACTGAATTGCAATTATTTGTCTTACAAATCTCTCCTTCCACAAAACTAACCCCCCCCCCATCCCCTAGAAGAGGAACTCTATTATTTCTTTTTTGTTTTGACTGTTAGCATCACTAAAGGAAGTGCAGAATGAATGGCTTGCACTAAATGAATCCTAATGTTGCCATCTTTGACTCTCTATAAGAATTCAGCTTGCTCAATAAACATTTATTTGTTTAAGCTCAAATTGATTGCTTAGCTGCCCTAGAGAGCAACAGAATTAAGAGATGTCGATTTAGCAAATAGAAAAAACAAATAGTCATGTATTAGGATGAATTCAAATGTATAAATGATAGTTTTTATTAAGCAATGTGATAGCTGTTTCTGTATCCTTCATTCCACAGTTTAGCCCTAGTGGGGGAAAAAAAAGCATCGTGTTCACCATTATAAAACCAACTCGAGATTTGTCCAGAAAAGGTGTGGCAGTTTCAGGCGTATTTTTATTGTACCATGTTTTACATGGCTTTGCAGCCATTGAAGTTTGAACAATGCCAAATTTCCAAGCTAAATGCTATAAGTGGAAATTGGAGGCTACAGTTAAGTGAACAGAAATAGAACTGACAACCTAAATGCGTCAACATCCATGGAAAGTGACATCAGAAGTTTTGGTGTGCTATTACTTTTTTTTTTTTTTAAGGTGAGTGGGTGTTTTAAAACTTTTAAATGTTTAGAAAGTGGTTCAGCTTGGTTTTTTTTTTTAATATAATGTTTTTAACATGAAAGAAGTTCTCTATAAGGATTAAAAGCCATGTGAGTGCCAATGAATTTAAAATGTGTTTATGGCTAAAAACAGGGATATCAAGAAAGATGGTAGCTATCTCCCAAAAGATCTTATAATTTGGGGATTATGATAATAATCCCAAGTATATAGAAGAGGCCCCTGGAGTGTTGATCTCTTCATGACTATCAACAAAATGGACTGCCAGGGAACTGCATCACTGCTTGGTTCTGCATAAATCATTTGATGACAGTCTCCTTGCTGATATCCAAAAATTTTCCAAATGGATTTGTTAAGAGGACAGAAGAACAGATCGATTTAAAGTTTTTGAGCACAAAAGCTGAAAACATTCCCAGGCAATTATTCTCTATCATTCCACATACAGTTGTTGGTGTTATTACCTTCAGAATGAATTTGTGAGTCCAGAAAAGAACATGTAGATTATTCTATTAAAATATTGTACTATTACTGGTGAATAGCAGTTAGTAAAATGTCTGCTGAAGCAAAGTTAGTTTTTCCACCTTCCCTGCCTCTACGCACACACCTGTCTTATAGAACACTCACGCTTATCAGATTTTGAGTCTGTTTTCTTCAGTAGACTGAGTTCTTTGAATGTAATAATTTTATTTTTAATCATATTTTAACGTTTAGCACCTCACCAGTGCCTGACGCTTTTGTAAGCCAAAAGTGGTTTAATACCAGCGATTTCATATTGTTTAATCTAATAACTGTTCAATATTTAATAAACAATGCTCAATTACTTCATTCCATTTATCAGAATTGAACTTTTCAAGAAAAAAGTCAGCATTTATTCCATGACTTTCGTGTTTTATGATGTTTATGAATCGATAACAAACGTCAATTAGTCAATTAATCAAATCTAGCCAGCTTGATACTATAGCGATTTGTCCAGTTTTTATGGCATAAACAATTCAGTTCTCATAGATACCAAATAAGCACTCTGTGCTTCATTTTTTCTGATAAATAAATTAAATTTTTATATCTCTTTTGAATATGAAAATGTTTATTCTAAGAACAGTTTTTCATTGTGTGTTCATGTTTGTATGTTACATATATATACACATAGCTTTTGGCTTTTCTCAATATTTCTTAAAGATAAACAAGAAACTAAAATGGAAAAACATGTCATTCTGCCGATCTCTAAAAGATATGGGATTTTCTTCCATGTTTAAGTGAGCTTTGGAGAAGATGCCTCCTTCTGAAGACAACTTCAGAGAAGTTCAGACCAGCCTGTGAGCTAAAGGATACTGGAGTCAAAATCAAACTGGATAGAGATATATTTTTTAATTGTGTTGCTGAAGTGATCATATGAGAAATTCTTACTACCATTCAACAACTTGTTTCAACAATAGCTCATTCAGTGACACAAGATAACCCTATAACCATTCCAAAGACCCATTTTCCCTTTTTGATGTATGCTTCTATCTCATTTCAATAAAATTTGGCTTTGAAACCACTATATTTTCATCTAAAATCTCAAAAATGTACTTTCCTTGTTATATTTCCCTCTCTCTGAGAAATACCTTATTTGAGTTTGCTTAGTGCTAAGCCACTCGTGGGTGTGCTATTTGACTTCCACTACTACACTAAGGCCAGTTTACTTCTAGCATCAGTGGTCAAGATGGCTTGATGCTATGAAAAATAATAATTATAGCAAGAATTGTTTCATGTCTAATGCAGAAGCTTCACAATAATTTGTACATGTTTTAAAATAAGAAATATATGGTATAACTACTTTCTGAATGGAGGAAATACTTGTAGGCTGAATTAAATCTTCAAAAATCACCTTTCCAATTTCTCATAACATTAACTAAAAGAAATAAAATAGAAAAATGGACATTAAGGTCAATTATGGGGCAGTCCCACTCAAGCAATCAGGCAAAAGAAAGAAATCAAAGGCATCCAAATAGGAAAAGAAGAAGTCTATTTTTCTTTGTAGACAATATGATTCTATATATAGAGGATTCTAAAGACTCTGCCAAAAGGCTCCTGGAATTGATAAATGACTTCAGTGAAGTTTCAGGATACAATATCAAAGTATCTTTTTCTATACACTAACAATATTCAAGCTGAGAGTCAAATCAATAATGCAATCCCATTTACAATAAGTGCAAAAAAATAAAATAAAATAAATACTTGGGAATACATTTAACCAAGGTAGTAAAAGATCTCTATAAGGAGAACAACAAAACACTGCTGAGAGAAATCATAGATGACACAAACAAATGGAAAAATATTTCATACACATAGATTAAAAGAATCAATATCATTAAAATGGCCATACTGCCCAAAGCAATTTACAGTTTCAATGCTATTCCTATCAAACTACCAATGTCATTTTTCACAGAACTAAAAAAGCTATTCTAAAATTCATAGGGAATCAAAAAGAAGCCCAAATAGCCAAAGCAATCATAAGCAAAAAGCACAAAGCTGGAGACATCAAATTACCAGACTTAAAACTATACTAAAAGGCTGTTAATAACCAAAAGAGCATGGTACCAGTATAAAAACAGACACATAGACCAATGAAACAGAATAGAGAACCCAGAAATAAACCCACACATTTACAGTCATCTTATCTTAGACAAAGTTGACAAAAATAAGCAATGGAGAAAGTACTCCATATTCAATACATGGTGCTGTAATAGATGGCTAGTCATATGCAGAAGAAAGAAACTGGACCCCTACTGTTCACCATATACAAAAATTAACTCAAGATGGGTTAAAGATTTAAATGTAAGACTTCAAACTATAAGAATCTTTGAGGAAAACCTAGGAAACACCATTCTGAATATCAGCCTTGAGAAATAATTTATGACTAAGTCCTCAAAAGCAATTGCAACAAAAATAAAAATTGACAGATTGGAACTAATTAAACTAAAGAGCTTCTGCACAGCAAAAGAAACTATCCCCCATCTCTACAAAAGATAAAAAAAAAATTAGCCGGGTATGGTGGTGTGTCTGTAGTCCCAGCTACTTGGGAAGCTGAGGCAGGAGGATTGCTTGATCCCAGGAGGGTCCAGGTTGCAGTGAGCCATGTTTGCACCACTGCATTCCAGCCTGGGTGACACAGAGTGAGATCCTGTTGAAAGAAAGAAAGGAGGAAAAAGAAAGAAAGAGAAAGGAAGGAAGGAAGGAAGGAAGGAAGGAAGGAAGAGGGAGGGAGGGAGGGAGGGAGGAAGGAAAGGAAAGGAAAGGAGGAGAAAAGGGAGGGAGGGAGGGAGGAAGGGAAGAAAAGGAAGGAAGGAAGGAGGGAGGGAGGGAAGGAAGGAGTAAATAAACAATCAACAGAGAAACAGGATAAACAGACAACCTATAGAATGAGAGAAAATATTTGCAAACTATGCCTCCAACTAAGGTCTAATATCCAGAATCTATAAGAAACTTAAAAACTGAAGAAACGAAAAACAAATAGCCCCATTAAAAAATGGTCAAAAGACATTAATAGACACTTCTCAAATGAAGACATACAAGCAGTCAACAAACATGAAAAAATGTTCAACATCACTAATCATCAGAGAAATGCAAATCAAAATCACAATGAGATACCATCTCACACCAGTCAGAATAGCTACTATTAAAAGTCAAAAAACAACAGATACTATTAAGGCTGCAGAGAATAGGGAACACTTATACACCATTGGTGGGAATGTAAATTAATTTAGCCACTGTGGAATGCAGTTTGGAGATTTCTCAAAGAACTTAGAACTATTATTTGATCCAGCAATCCCATTACTGAGTATTTATCCAAAAGAAATTGTTCCACCAAAAAGATACATGCACTCGTATATTCATTGGAGCACTATTCACAATAGCAAAGACATGGAACCAACATAGGTGACCATCAATGGTGGACTGGATAAAGAAAATGTGGTGTATGGAATACTACATGGAATACTACACAGCCATAAACTGTGGCTGCATCCAACATGGATGCTGCTGGAGGCCATTATCCTAAGACAGCTAACACAGGAACAAAACCAAATATGCCATGTTCTTATGTATGAGTGAGAGCTAAACATTGAGAACATATAGACAACAAGATGGCAACAATAGACACTGGGGACAAATGGGTGGAGGAGGCTGAAAAACTAACTATTGGGTACTATGCTTAGTACCTGGGTGACAGGGTCAATCATACCCCAAACCTCAACATCATACAATATATCCTTGTAACAAACCTGCACATGTACCTCCTGAATCTAAAATAGAAGCTGAAATAATAAAAGAGAAAACATCCATTATGGTATTACGGTTTCCTTCAATTCTTAAAAATAGCTTTTCTGGAAGCATAACTGACTTACAACAAATGCTATATATTTAAAGTGTGTAATATGGCTAATTCACTCTTGAACTACATACACTGTTGAGACCATCACCACAATCAAGATCATGAACACACCCATTATCCCCCAAAATTTCCTTATGCCCTTTATAATCTCATCTCCCCTGTTCTACCCAACTTCATTCTCAGGCAGCCACTAATCTGTCAGTATGTATTAGTTTGCATTTTCTACAGTTTTATATACACTGAATCACACAGTATGTACTCCTTTTTTTGGTCTGGCTTCTTTCAATCAGCAAAATGTTTCTGAGATTCATCTGTGTTGTTGCAGGTATCAGTGGTCCATTCCCTATTATTGCTGAGTAGTATCTCGTTGTATGAATATACCACAATTATTTTATCCATTCACCTGTTGAGGGACATTTGGCTTATTTCCAGTTAGGGACTGTTAAAAATAAAGCTGCTATGAACAATCTTTTTACAAGACATATGCCTTCATTTCTCTTAGGTAACCTCTAGGAGTTGAGTGGCTGGATCATATGGTAGGTGAACATTTATTCAAGAAGCTGTCAAAATGTTTCCAACATACTTGTAATAATTTTACTTTTCCACAAGCAATGTAAGAATTCCAGTTGCTCTACATCCTTGCCAGCACCCAGTATGGTCACCCTTTTTTGCCTTAGACATTCTAATACATTTGAATTTGCACTTCCCTAATGAGTGATGATGTTGGACATCTTTTTATGTGCTTATTTGTCATCACATGTCTCCTTTGGCAATGTGTCTATTCAAATGTCTTGCTCATATTTTTATTGCATTTTTGTATTCTTATTTGTAAGGCTTGAGAGTTTTTCTTACCAGATACAATCCCTTTCTCAAATATATGATTTGCAAACATTTTCTCCTAGTATGTGGCTTGTCTTTTCACTCTCTCAACAGCATGCTTGTGATCTTGACTCTATAACAAGCTCAAATCAAAGTGCTTTGGCCTTTGTGTCAGACACCCATTGGCCTACCCAGTGTGCAAGTGGGGCCATTCAAAGAGCAATGCTCCTTCAAGAATCACAAAGAACTTCATATCCATTTGGATTTTTTCTTTTTAAAAAAAGAGAAAATGACAAGTGCTGGCAAAGATGTAGAAAAACTGGAACACTTCTGCACTCTTGGTGGAGATGTAAAATGGTGCAGCCTCTGTGGAAAACAGTATGACAGTTTCTCAAAAAATTAAAAGCACAATTGCCATATGGTTCAGCAATTCCACTTCTGGACTACGCAAAACAATGGAAAGCAGAGTCTCAAAGAGATATTTGTACACTCATGTGTAGTACTTAATACCATTGATCCATACACTAAAAAATGGTTAAGATGGTAAGTTTTGTATTATGTGTGTTTTACCACAATAAAATTTCTGTAATAAAAAAGTAAAAAAGAATCACGAAGAAGAATCACCAAGAAGGCATCACCAGTTGTCCTGGTCTTTAAGGTAAGCGTGGGCACAGAGCAGCCAGCAGGATAAACACTCTGAATGAGACACAATGTGAAGATGGTGCTGTCACAATGGGCTTGACTCCAAAACATCTGGGCTTCAGCTTTTGTTCTGGCTCTTACTAGCTCCAACTAGTCCATTAGGTTCTGTAGACTTTCTGTCCTCTTCTGTAGAATGAAGCAGAATTGAGTAAAATGGAGAATCCCTCCCTTGATTTTCATATGAGGCTGTCTTGAGAATCCAATGATCATTTTTAAATTCAAAAGTACAATGTCAAGTTGGGGGGCAGGTGGGGAAGGCTAGATAAAGGGTTTTATACCAGGAGATGCTATTGTTAATAAACAAGCGAGGTTTATGGTGGACATTCTGAAGAAGACCTGGTTTCTTCTCCCTCACAGCTAATTGGCCACGCAAGGAAGTCTGTCTTAAATCCACCTCAGCCCAACATCTAATAATCTATTGTGTGACTATAGGCAAGTTACCTAATCTCTATGAGTTTAGGTTTTCTCACCTGTTAGATGGGAATAAATGATCAGTAATAACATCACCAGGGATATGGGGAAAGTAAGTCAGGGTGCTTGAAACAGTTGACCTCGGTGCCAACAAATTTAGAGAAACACAGCCTCTGTAAGAACTCTCTGTCAGTAGTTTTCACATTTTAATGTGCCCATGAATTTCCTGAAGATCTTATTAAAATGCAGATTCTGAAACAGGAGGTCTGGACTAGGGCTCAAGCTTCTGCAGGTCCCAAGCTCCCGTGTCCCAGTGATGATGCCCCTATAGGGACACATTTTGAGCAGCAAGACCCCGCACCGTGGGTCTCACGGTACAGTCTGCTTGTACATATCTTAGTCTCGTTTTATAAAAAGAAAGAAATAGAAAGTTTTCATCAGGTCTCAATTCTATTAACTTCAGTTCTAAACTTTTTGAGCAATAGATACCTTAGACTTGGACTTACTTTAAACTTAAAAGAGTTTAACATCACTGTCGTACAAATGATGGGAGAAAAGCCCAGAGCTGGGAAGCACTGTGCCTAAAGTCACAGAGCAACAGACCTCTCAGTCCTTACACTTGCCACAAATACAATGATTGAGGACAGTCTTCACCCAATTTCCTCTCAAACATACACTGTCATTGAGGAAGCCCAGGGACAGAAAGACAGGGATTGGAGTCCAAAGAGAAGCCAATGGAGGTATGATGCTTCTCTGTGATTCAGAATGTTCCTCTGAACCTCTCCAAAGAACCAGAAGCAAACGACCAGTCCATCCACATTGGAATCTATGCAAGACTTTATGTAAAGCACCCTGGCCATCTCCACCCTGAAAATTATTTTCTTTCTTGTAAATTTCAAAATCACTTAGCCAGAATTCAGACTCTGCTTGTCCTTGATTTTGGGGTCTTTGAATCTCAGGCTTCAGCTTCTGACTAAAAAAAGGAACCTCTAGGAGAGCATAAAGCCACTGGAGTCCTCCTTGAAATGTAGGCAGTAATGGTGGCAGCCAACCCCCACCACCCATGAGGCAGTGGCTCAGGGAGGGTATTTCTCTATAAGCATGAGTAACCACTCCAGCTTCCTGGGAATGTGTGATAAATGTTCCCATGGCTGTGCTGCAGCACAGTGGGTGCTGTTGGCTCTGTCTCACCACATATGTTATCTTCATGGTAGCTGCTCCCAAAAAGGGTTGTAACTCAAGGGAATCTCTTCACAGATTTGTGTCTGGCTTTAAAACAAGGAGCTCTCAAACATGTCAAATGAGGGAAGCAGACGGTGTCTCTATTTTGGGGTGCTTTTTCCCTTTGGGTTTGTAAAGGTTTCCTCTGGGAGGACTCTTCCCTTTTACATTCATGGGTTTGATGGCTTGCATGTTGCAAGCCAATTCTGCATCTGGAAAAGAGCCTTTTTCCAGGTATACAGCTTAGTGAGGTTCAGGTTGATCCAGAGAGAGGGAGGCAGCAGAAGGTGGGGGAGGAACACAGCACTTAATGGACACAGCATGTTACATTAGTTGAATACTTCTTTGGTTGCCATAGGAATGAGAAGACTTTTGATTTTAAATCATAGTTCCTCCAGAGCTATGTTAAAAATGTGATGGTAGAGTCTTGCTGTTTACCACTACCAGCTTTTTTAAATCAAGGGCTCTTTAAAAAAATGCAGCCCAAATGTTTACCCTGCCAGAGGAGGTTATACTAACCTGAAAAATGTTACTCCCAATGCTCTAAGGGCTAAAGAACATGAACTTCTCCCAAGTACCTTGGGTCCCACAATTCCCAGGCTAGTGAAATACAATGCAGTTCTATTATTTGTCCTCCCAGGAGAGATCTGTGAAATATACAAAAGAGCCTGTGACGGATGGTAACTCACTCAAGGCAATTATCATCGTAGTACTGTGAAAGCACATTTAAAAATCAATTGGTTTAAAACCAACAGCTCTTGAAACCATTTTTAAAGATTATTCGTTTAAAACATGGTGGTACATGTTTTTGTTTTGTTTTGTTTTCCATCAGTCAGCCTGCTAATCCTTTTTGTTGCTATTCAAAGTTCAGACATGAGAGTGTCACCCTACAATTTCAGCATTAAACACAGTACCGGGTTTGAGTGTCTACTCCTTCCTCCCCTACCACCAACTAAGTACTGTATTCCCATCTAATTTGAAAAGCTAAGGAGAAATTAAACACATTAAAGGTTGAACACTACACAAAGGTTCCCAACCAGCATACCAAAATGCCTCTCTCTTGGTCGTTGGTGGCTGAGACCCTGGAGATGACTGCTTCTAGACATTTCTGCTCATTTACAGATAGGATAGTTTTCAGTGTATGCTTTTACATGAAAAAAAGTTAAGAGAATCAAAGTTCAGGCTAAACTGTAATCTCCTGAGGAAGGAATCAAACTAGCTTATTGTATTCCCAGCAACTATTTACAGTGTCTGGCACATATTGAGTGATAAACTACCATCTGCTAATGAAACAATGAGGAATAAATGTATAATACCTGAACATTTACAGTGGGCAAGATCTGTGGACCAATCCCTGGAAGAATATAAACTTCAGTTGTTTTGTTGGTTCGTTTTGAGACACGGTCTTGCTCTGTTGCCCAGGCTAGAGTGCAGTGGCGCGATCACAGCTCACTGCAGCCCCAACCTCCTGGGCTCAGTCGATCCTCTCACCTCTCACCTCAGTCTCCCAAAGTGCTGGGATTACAGCCATGAGCCACTGCACCCTGCCAGAACATCAGTTGTTGTGCAATTACCCAGTGTATAAAGTGCCCACTCTGTGCCAAGCGTCTACATATATTGTGTCATTTAATTTGGCTGAGGAAAGAGAAGATGAACTCATGAAAATTCTGCTCTAGTTTGTCATTCACTGTTGCAAACTTCTCTCAGGAAAGCAGGGTAGCAAAAAGAATAACAGATGTCCTTTTGGTGAAGATGTCTTGGCATGGGTCCTCAATGCTTTCCTACTTTATATGGCCCACCAGGGAAAAAAAAATGTGCCTTGAAGCACTCTCTGTGAAGAAAAATAATGATAATATCTAACACTCCTTGGGTGTGTACGAGGAGCCAGGCACCACTCCAGCTGCTTCACACATATTAACTCATTTAATCTTCATGTATACATACATAGTTAACTACAACATACGTTAGAGATATAGACAAAATACTACCGAATTTCAGAGGACTAAGAGCTTATTTGCAATTGGAGTGATGGAGGCAATGTCTCAACATATTAGATGGATACAGTTGGGGTGGATGGGAAGGGGTGCTCTATTCCCTCAACTCCTTGCATACATGTAGGCTGTTCAAAAAATATTGTTAAATACTATCTATGTATTTCCTGTGTTCAGGCTCTGCATTGTCTCATTTGGCCCTGATTTTTATTCCTCTGCTAGAGATGGAAACTGAGACCCAAGGAGATTAGCGTGCAAGGTTCTGCTACAGAACTAGGATCCTCTAGATGATATTTTTAACTACTTCACTGCATTGTCTCCTGATGATTAGCTAACATTTCTTTGGTGCTCATTATACAGCAATGAGTGTTTTGAGGCTAAATATGACAGATTATTTTTCTTTCATTTACTGATAATGTTTATGATATATTAAAATGCAGTGAATACCAACAAGGTTCTCTTTGTTTCAGAAAAGACAAATAAAGGCATTCCTCTTAGGAGAGAGGAGTTGAGTCTTCTGTTACCTTTAATCCACGAGGAGCAGAGAATTATGATTTGGAAACTTAATTCCTGTGATATGATACCCTTCAATGCCTTCAGGTGACAGATCCTAAAAGCATTTACCTTTGAACAACAAATTAAACTGGGGACTATGTCATGAATAATAATAATTGTTTGTTATACAAAGATATGCATCAAATGTCCCTGCACATATACATAAGAAAAACATTAAGTGTTAATATTTAAGCATACAGACTTTGCTGTAGAATGTGTCAGTGTATTTTAAAGCTAAAAGGAATGAGTCACCTAAGTCCATTACTATTTAGATACGACCCACACTGCCTCCCTCCCTGTGAGCTCTCACTGCTATGTTCAGTCCTATTTGTTCAATGTGCTTTGGAGGCTCAAGGGCCATATCATTAATGTAGGGTCTATTAGACTTGTGGCTCTTAGAGATTATTGTTCTTTCTTTCTTGAATATGTGTTTGGATATTTTCAGGGTTGCTATCTGGATTTTTAGGGGGACTAGGAAAAGGCTAGTCCTCCCACTAGGGAACTTGTGACTAATTTGTCAGCCTTCTCCAGGAGAGTTGAAAATAAATCACACACACAGAGAGAGGGGGAGAGTAAGGAAAGAGAGAGAGAGAGAGAGAGAGAGAGAGAATGAAAGAATTGAGGGCAATGTGATTTTCTTGCCAGAGGGAATAAGTCAAATATCATTATTATGTATCCTAAAATTCATGTAAAAAAATTACTATTGTCAATGTACTTCTCCATCATTGGGTGGTCATTTTAACGTCTTCATATTTAGATATTTGACAGTTATAGTAAGTAGAGAGTTGCTAGAGAACTTCTTGTTTCCTTACTCAACATTTCCCCCTTCCCCTATTTCCAGATGAACGACCTGGGCACAGAGATGGGGACTGAATCTGACTATTTTTTCTCTGAAACAAAAAGATTTTCATATTATAAGTAAGATCAACTTACTAGAATCCAGTTGGCAGAAGGGTAAGATGACATGTGAACTCTTGTTCTTTCCTCTCTCAACTGACCTTTCTAAAAAGTATTAACAGAAGGGAAAGGATATTTTCAGAAGTGGGCAGCAAGTGAGGCCAATGGATGTCCTCTGCCTGGCCCTGGCCCCACCATATTGTCCAGTGTGCACCTTATCCAGCGTGGCTGTCTCCAGGGCAGTTTCAAGAGCAGAGGGCTTTGTGGTTTTGGTGTGAAGACTTTTCCTGCTAACTGAGGATGGCTCAAGGGGAAACTCCTTTGGCACAACGTTCTTGAATAGAATTAATGAATCCACCTCTGAATCTATAAGGCAGCTTTGGCCCTGGTTCAAATGAAGATGCTAACAAATTTAATGCCCTTTTCTAACAGCAGAGTACCAGGTATCTTAAACTTAAGGAAGCCCTCAAAACATGACTGTAGGCTTATACGGAATAGAATTAAGGTCTCTCCCCTGAGACTTCTTTCTCCACACACTTTCCCAGTCTTCCCAGCCTTCTTTAGCTTTCTAAGTATCATCAAAACTTATTCATGAGAAAGAACTGGAAGTTCAATTACTCTAAAGCAAAAATAACTGATGATAGCTTAACATGTTTTCTCTGCCATCAAGATTTCAATATGAATAAAGCCTTAGATAAAATACTTGCAGTACCCCTATCAATTAATGACAAGCTTTATAAAGAAAGGAAAGGAGGCCACACCTGTAATCCCAGCACTTTGGGAGGCTGAGATAGGAGAATCAATTGAGGTCAGGGGTTCTAGACCAGCCTGGGCAATATAGCAAGACCCCGTCACTATTAATTTTTTTAATGAAAGAAAAAAAAAGGAAAGAAATTTCTTTCGAGGGAGGGGTTGGGAGGTAAAGTGACTTATCAAGCAGAGGGAGCCACTGCTATTGAAACATTCTGGGGTCAGGTCTTTGCAAAAATGAATGAATATTGTTTTCTGTGGTTGTCTAGCACGCTAGCACTTCAACAAAGATTATTAATCTAGGTACCAAACCAACAGATCCAACATATCATCACACTTTAAGAAAGTCTCTAATAGTTTAAAGTTAAAGTTAGTTGGGTTTATTAGCAGAAAAAGAATCTTCTCCAGGATGTCATTTAGGTAGAAGGCCAGACCTCAATATTCCAACACAAATATAAAACATGGTCTTCTAGGCAGCTCTGGAATATAAGGTAATTAAACAAGGAAAATTCTTTGTAAAATTATAAATAAGAAGAACTGCTTTATCTCTTAGCACAGAGGATAAACCCAGGCTTGTTCCAATGGAAGTCAACAGCATAATGTAAAAAGAGCAAGTTATCTACTTACAAATCATGTGATCTCTCCTGGAATGTTTGGGTCTTTTGCCATCTAACACAATAAATAAGCACACCCCAAAAATAAATACAAGCTTATATCTTTACTTGCCTCTAGATTCCATCATGAAGCATACCTCTATTTTGAATTAATTGAATACGTCTGCTTGTGTATAGAATACTCACATATGTATCCTCTTCCAACCAAACTAAAAACAAAAAAGTATGTATCTCTCTACCATCTCACATATTTTTAATAATTCTAGATTATTTGTTTCAACATTACAGTTCTACACTTTCATATTTTAATGCCATCAATGTAAAACATATGACTTGATTTTGGAATTTTTCAAAATAATATTTTATTTCTAGGTCATAGAGATATGTTAACACTGAATTAAGTTTTGCAGAGCTGAAATCTTGAGAATGTTTTGGGTTGGATTGTTCAGTGCCGAATACGTGTTAGTTTGAATACTTGATGTAACCTTGCCTTCCTCTCTGATTATTTCTCAGAACAATAGACCATTATAAGTGTTGTTTTGGAGCAGTTTAAAGTTACAAAACAGAATTGAGCTAATCAGATTTTGACATTGGCTTTTGAACATTACTATGCTTTACCATATTTAAAAATAATTTTTGAACACACACACACACCTATATGTAATCTATAGCTATATTCCCCAGAGAGTGAGATCATTTTTTGAAAATCTATTACAGAAGTTGGTCATATGATGCTACAGAACACAGTGATAATTATTTAGTAAAAGTAAGTCCCTGTTTGCAAATGAATAATCATCCCCTTCCCAAATACATTTCTTTCTTTGTTTCTTTCTTTTTTTTTTTTTTGAGATACAGTCTTGCTCTGTCACCCAGACTGGAGTGCAATGGCATGATCTCAGCTCACTGCAACCTCCATCTCCCAGGTTCAAGCGATTCTCCTGTTCAGCCTCCCAAGTAGCTGGAATTACAGGTACGCACCACCATGCCTGGCTAATTTTTTATATTTTTAGTAGAGATGGGGTTTCACCATGTTGGCCAGGCTGGTCTTGAACTCCTAACCTCAGGTGATCCACCCACCTTGACTTCCCATAGTGCTGGGATTACAGACATGAGCCTCTGTGCCCGGCCCCAAATACATTTCTTTAAGTTGAAATTTTCCCTCCTGAGTTTTCTTAAATTATGACCCTTTCATATTATTTGTTCACTTTGTAAAGTATTTTAAATTTCTCTTTCTTGGTCAACTCTCCAGAAATGACTGACTTCCAAATCCACCACCTACCCCCTGGGAATCAACTCTATTTTTCACATTTCCAGTTTAGCATCTCTTTCTTCAATCACACATTCATTTGCACTCACCTAAAGGTTGGGTCAGCAGCATAGACTTATACTCTCTCTCTCTCTCTTTCTCTCACCTATGAGTCATTACAATTTCAGTAGAATTACAATAACGAGTTCAGAACCTGTCGCCCACACCTCCAGTAAGTAAAAGGAACCAGAAGACAGCTTTCTCCTCTTATAAATGTCAAGTGTTCAGCATGTCTCCAGTGGGTGCTGAATAGAAAAGTAACTTTAAAGAAGTCAGTCCTTGGGTTGGAGCAAAGCTTTGAGAATTCAGAGTCCATAGTTGACTTTCCTACAAGGGCATATGATTGGTAGTTTCAGCTTCCTTTTTCATGAGGCTTAACTGTCTGCAGCACCGGCTTGGTGTCTGATCTGTTCTGATCGGGTGGGAGAGGGAGACCCCACAAAACAAACAGCAGAGGACTTTCAGGTTTGTTTCAAGGGCAGCCAGCCGAGCTGTGTATAGGGAGTGGGGGGACAGGGGTGGTGTTGATGGTCTTCCTTCCGAGGCTTATCAAATGTAAATGCTCTTTTCTTAACAAGCTGACCCACTGCACACCACACCATACTAATGAGCAATTCTGCTTGGTCAACAAAGGGTGCAAGAGGTTGTGGAAAACCCACAGTAGGGCTTGCATTTGGCTATCACTATGCCCTGCATGAAGATCTCAAAGTACTGTGCCTAAAAGTCATTACTGAGGTTTGGTAGGAAGAATATTAAACCAGAATAACTTGAGATACTAGCCAAAGTTTATTTTTGTTGTTGGGATTATTTTGTTACATTCAGACAGAGAGAAATGCATTTAGGCAGACTGGCATGATCTGCACTGGATGTTTGACCAGGCAATCAGAAGCAAGGAAAGGAAGAAAGCCAGGCAAGAGGGAAGGGGTGACATCAAACGTGCCCTCTGTATTTCGCTCCAGAAAACAGCTCACAGTTATGACTACCTGCCTTGTTTTGCAGCTCAGCATAAAAGTGGTGTTGCACCAAACCCTACTGGAGCAGCCTTCGTGATTAGAAAGTACTCCACACCTTGGAGAGCTGAGGAGACATGAGAATAATTTTAAATGCAAATTAAATTGAGGGGGTAGCAGAGAAGAACACATAAAAGACAGTAAAACAAAACCTTTCAATTTTCTTAAATTAGCAGTCTAATGTGTTCTAAAGAGCAGCTCCACTCAGATCTCTTCTTAAGGGTTGCATTTCATCACAGTATAAATGGGCAAATCCATCACTTCCCTCTGCTCAGTGCTCTTGAAGCGAGATTGAAGGGAAAATTAGAAGCTGTTCATTTGGGCTTGCGGGCTCAGAAGCGTCACACTGCTTTGTTTTGTACTCTACCGTGTCCTGTTGAAAGGGGTCAACAAGTGCCGGTGAGTATCCGCTAACTTCCAGACTCTTCCTTTCAAATATCTTTTTGGCTAATTTTCCTTTGCCGGGGATGGGGGTTGTGGGGGGAGTGGGGATCTCCCACAAAATCTATGCTATAATACGTCTTTCAGAATCTGGGAAATTTCAGACAGCTTTTTAAGCTTCTTCCAGTGACTGATTTGCAGAAGGGAAGAGTTATTTTCAGCCTAGATGCCGGTGGCTGTTCTGTGTATTAATTATAACAGGGGAATGTCTAACGTATGCTAAGCTAAAATGGCCTTTCCCTAAACTCCCCCATTCCCTGCCACTCTTAGGCCAGCATTAGGGTAATAACTGGTGCCCCCAAAAAAATTTCTAGACAACTTTTCTATATATTAAATTTTTAATCATTTCATATTCTATTCTTTTGTAGCTGCAAATCAAACTAAGATTTGGGATTATGAAAATAAACAATGAAGATATAAATCTGTTTTTTTTTTTTTTTTAATGACTATGGCACTTCTCTGCCTAAGAGATAGGGGGCTGGGGAATAGCCCTGCATGATGTATGCATGTGGATTTGATGATTTTCTGCCAAAGTTTTACACGGGAAACTGGTAATTTTCTCCCTTCGCAGGGGAGGGTGCAGAGGCTGAGGCTGGCGTCACCTTCCGTTGCTAAGGTAACGTGCTCTGGCCATTTTATCTGATAAAGGAAGTCCAGTGGACTGTATGCATTATTCATCACTGCTCTAATCAAACAATCAAAATCGTTTACTTTCACCGGGAATATTTAGCAAGATCAAAGACACTCTGGCTGGAACGGCTCTTGTTTTACCGCTGACAGATAGCCTTTGATTTTTATTTTTTGCAGTAAGTATATTTGCTATTGGGGTACCTTTGGGTATTTTTTAAAGTTTTGTCTTACCGGACTTGGTTTCTTAAATTAAAATACATACTGTTAGACAGAGAAACCAATTGGATTAGACTTCCAAGCTTGGTTTTAATGACTTTGTCTTGTTAATTCTTTCCAAAAAAATATTCTGCAGAAATAGAGATAATTCATTTGTGTGAGTATCAGGGAAAGGCTACATAGGCTTGAAAAAAGAACCCAACAGGCTGAATGTTTTCTGGGGAAGTATATTAGCTTTGTGACAGGCTAGTGTATGATAATATCATAGGGATCATTGCAGTGCTGCAATCATTGTTGCTGCTCTACCAACCACAATTGTTTCTCAAAAATCAGCCCCTGCCAGGCACAGGCAGGTGACGATCCTCTAGCATTTTATAAAATGTGCTGAAGGGAATCGCCAGAAAGGAAGGAATTCAAAGCATTTGTACAGCAAATATGTCAGTGTGTGTCATAAACGCACGGCATCTATGAGTGGAGGCTCAGATTCCCAGGCAATTTTCCCTGCTCCAGGGGAATCCGAAAGTCCCGGGATGAGCTGAGGATCAACACTCACAACGGCTGACACTTAATGACGCTATTTATCAAGTAGACCTTTTGAAAACTGATAGCATGTGAATTTAACAGTATATGTTCCAGAGAATATAAAGCAAGGAAAGGCTGGTATGTTATCTCTCTTTAGATCAGATCATCTGTTTTTCCTGGGTAGAATATATTACTTTCAATGAATGTTGGCTAAATGCAGCATTTTCTCATACGGTAGGAAAGCTATGCTGGGGGGTGGCTTTAGAATTGCAAATGTCCATCAAGTAGTAGAATATTATAATGGGATATTCTTATTCAAACATTTTAAAGTAAATCTATATATACACTTTATACTTGACATCTAAAATATTGTGGATTTTTTTTTCCCCTTTATAGGTGTTCCAGTGAACATTTTCTCTCAAAACTCTGTGTTTGGAACATCAAGGATGGATTATCCCAAAATGGATTATTTTCTGGATGTAGAGTCTGCTCACAGACTCTTGGATGTTGAGTCAGCTCAAAGATTCTTCTACAGTCAAGGAGCTCAAGGTAATAAAATAAGAAAAAGAAATTCCTCTTATTTGCACGTCGGTTTTATATGAACAGCCATGTAGGCTGTAGCTGTTAAAGCCTTGCTCTGAAAGTTTAATAACTGGTATTTCTAAGTTGATAACCTCTACCAAACTGCTGCTGGAATTGAGGCAGGTATATAATAGAATAAATAAATCCACACTTCTTGGATGTGGTTAAAAAAATGCCCAACTTTTGGTGCAAGTGCCCCTCAGAAAGCTATGTTAGAAATGATTTCCTACCACCTGTGTCCAACACTTATGTCCAAAAAGAATCAAGAATGCTCTTCCCCTTGGAGAATTTCCAGTTTGCAGCCACAGCACTTGAAATCTTAAGGCATCATGACCCAGTGGACTGGAATCCAGCAGGATTAGGGGCTCCTGAGAGAAGCGCTGAGCTTCTCTATAGCTGCCTTCTCTATTTTAGCTGAATTCAGTTACTGCCTCAGATAATTACTAGTGTACATTCAGGGAGCAAGCCTGTTGGGAAGTGTGGTTGATGTGTCTGTTTTTATTACATGTTTCAAGATGGTCAGTTAGGTTCCAGTTTTCTTGCCCTTCTGTTGGGGTATTTAGAATGTTTTTCCACCACATTAAAGAAGAAGCTGGAGTGTTATATGGGATCTCGTGACAAGGAGGAGATCTTTTTTTCCACATATTTTCTGTTTTCCATGAAATGTTTAAGGTGATCAGTCAAAGCAACCTGATGATGGGCATGTCCCAAATGATACAGGTGATGCATTGAGAAGGAGGACAATGTCCCTATTTTAGAATAGAAAAGCAGTTGAATTCTTAGAAGTCACAAAGCAGAGCTGAGAAGATAATGCAGTCAGTTTTTATAATTCTGGCATCTTTCCCTTTAGATGGTGATGGGAACTTTACACAGGCCACTGATAATATCCTGTCTGGGCTTTCCCAAGTGGTCCTCTGAATTGCTTTTACCTCCCTCTCAAGCCAACTTATCGTGGTAACCTCAGGGGGCTTGCAAGCCGTCTCCTTCTCTGCTTTCATTTCTCAGAGCATGACCCAGTCTTGTTAAAGTCAAGAGGGGTTGGAAATGGTCTGGTTGATTTGCTGAGGTCTGTGTGCTCATCAGCAGAGCTGAAATTAGCAGAAGTGATGTAATAGCAAACTCTCCTCAACCTTCTGGGTGTATGGAGTCAACATGGCTGTTCCCAGCCACTTAAAGACACATAAAAATGTGAGTGAAGAAGGAAAAGAGTGAGAGACTGGCCAGGACCTCCAACCTCTTCTGGGTCTGCAAGTAAGAAAATGCTGGAAGTAGAGGTAGAATGGAGGCTGGAAGGGGGTGGGGGATGAAGTTAGGCTCAATCCCTTCTCCAGTCTCAAGGTCACACATTGCTATGTGATTGGTCCATTCGACTGGAATGAGACAATAATGCTCCGTAGCGGGGTCATCCCGCTGAACCGCATAGCTGTTGGCAAAACAGAAAGGGGGGAAGCAGTTAATTATAGAGAATAAAGATGCCCATTTTGTCTTGCTGTGGGGATGGTTTAAGCCTTTAAGAAGACCGTGGGCTCCAAGATCTTACGGAAGGAAAGCAGGCAGGGTGTGGGAGGCTCGGGAGGACTCAAGGCAGCCTTCTGGTTTTCAGCAGATGGAGCTGGGGGTGGAGTGGTCAGAATTGTCACCATCAGTGACTGTGGTTTAGACACCGGAGCTGGAAGGACTAGAAAATGCATGGGAGGTGGCAGCATAAGCTACTGTTGCTCCCTGGAGTCATGTTCGTATTAGAGTAATCAGATGATGTTTCAATCAAGGATTCCTGGATTTGCAGGAGGGGCGGGGGTTCCTGCACACATTGTCTAGGTCAATGTTTCAAAACCCCCAGTCTTCCTGAATCAGATATCCCGGTGTAAGGCCTGTGAATTTGCATTTTAAGCAAGAGCTCCAGGGATGGCTACCTAGCCAGTTCATCAGTCTAGGGACAGTATTTACGAACCAGTCCACCTAATCCCGTTTTCTCCTCTTCCACCTCACAACAGGAACATTGTACTCAACACTAGAGGCAGGATGACATAGTGGTTGCAGGCTCCTCTGCAAAATGCAAACAGTAATAGTTCCTAATTCACAGGTTGTTAAGAGCATTAATGAGGTAAGATTTTAAAGTGCTTAAAACAGTGTCTGCCACATAAGAAATGCTACACACGAGCAAATCAATAAAGTAAAAATCCCAGCAAAAGCCCATCCTCTTCTGTTTAAAACTTCATAATGGGCCTGGCACAGTGGCTCACGCCTGTAATCCCAACACTTTGGGAAGCCGAGGCAGGTGGATCACTGGAGGTCAGGAGTTCGAGACCAGCCTGACCAACATGGTGAAACCCTGTCTCCACTAAAAATATAAAAATTAGCCAGGCGCAGTGGCATGCCTGTAATCCCAGCTACTCGGGAGGCTAAGGTAGGAGAATCGCTTGAACCTGGGAGGCGGAGGTCGCAGTGAGTGGGGGTGGCACCACTGCACTCCAGCCTGGGTAACAGAGTGAGATTCTGTCAAAAAAAAAAAACTTCACAATGAAGCCACTGCCTTGCAAACAAGAAATGTGGCCTGATAAAAGTTAAAAAGTTAAACCTATTTCTAGCAACAACCACAAAAAATAGAAATTTTAAATACATTTAAAAATGCAGTGATTCATTTCTTGTCCTGTCAAAACCCAACTCAGGGCAAAACTGAAAAATAGCTCATCTTGCTGCTCTCCATCTGTCTTGTCCTTCATTTCACTTTAAAGATGAGAGTCCCTCTCCCTCCAACACCTTCCCTAGATCCCCAGCACACAGGACCTATCACCTTGGGAGGCTCCTTTCTCAAGTTCTGCTTTTACCATTAATTGGGGCTTGGCACTGCATTGCATGGGTTCCTCCACTGTAGCTTCCCTCCCCTTTGCACAGATTCCACAGTCTGTCCTGGACAACCAGCACCCCTTAGGCCTAATAAAGGAACAGTGAATGGGTGAAGGCCTGAGTACCATGGCCGGCACCCTTCCCATCCAAACCAGATGCACACATTGGCCGGATTCAAGCTTGTATCGAACCAACGGCAAGGCTCCGAGGACCAGTGAAGGAGGGCAAGCTGGCGGCCAGCTCTTGAGAAACACATTTGAGACAATTAGGGTCTCATGCTATTGCTGAATCACTCCACCACATGGCAGTTCTCTATTTGGCCAGTCCAGCCAGTGCAGAGGATATTAGTAAGGCCAAGTAGCCCCAATTTGATTACTTCTTCTAAAAAGAAGGCCAACTTGAAAGTACAGTATGGGGTTAAGTATCTAAAACTTGGGTGACCTAAGGCTTGGTTGGCTAAACTGTTGTGTGATTATTGCATTTTTGAGTAGTCTATTCTCACTGTCATGCAGATATTTCTATAGACTGATCAAGTGTTCTTACAGATGTAAATGTTTTTAAAGGGAAAAGCAAGAAAATCTGAGTTCCCCTCTCTCATTTCCCACATGACAGCCTCATATCAATTTATTTACAAACTCATAAAGTTCCAGGAAGATAACACCTTCTGTATTAGTCATGTGCAAAATATTTATCCAAAGCAACAATGCCAGAATTATGTTTTTGATCCACACAGAGTTGTTTCTTTTAGATTTTTCTTGGAAAGTGGCAATAGCCTTCCCTTGAATAGAGGACGTTTTAGCTAGTTAAAGCAAGAGGAATCCAGGAGGGTGAGAAGAAAAAGAAGGAAAAAGGCAATTTATCATGAGAAAAATTCTTTTGGAATTCCCTGATCTATTGCCTGATCTATTCTTCTGAATAAAGAACCTGTTATCTTCTCCCAACTTCATTTTCCCCTGGTTGGACCTCAAGGTGGGGGAGATCAGCTGCCTCTCTTATGATTCTGCTTTAGAAGGTATGATGTGTTGCAGAGAGCAGAAAATGTACAGGGTCCTCCTGTTTGCCTCCTGTCAGTGAAGGAGGCTCTCTTGATTAACTAGTGAGTCGTTTGCCAATGGTAAATCCTAACACGAAGGGAGTTCTGCGGAAGTCCCCTTTAACTGAAAAGGAGAACTCCAGAGGTTAGAGATACACATGGCTTCAAATATCAACATGTCTTGGCATCACATAATTTGAGCTCATCTGTGTTTCAGGTTTCTGACAATGCTACCCCACACACTCAACTTCAGACTCTGTAATTTTGTAGTGAACAATTGAACTTGAAGAGAAGACATATTATAAAATCACAAAATTAACATCATGAGATTTTTAGGTTAAAATGGACATTATAGGCCAGGGACTGTCTTAGGTCTCTTCCTAAGCCAAGAGAAACAGACCCTGGGAGGGCCAGCCCCAGGCTCCAGTGCTATTTTTTCAACTAGCCCATGGGTTTTTATGATGAATACTGGAGCTTGAGAACCACCGTTATGGATCATCAGTCACTTGCTACCCAGAGTGTGATCCCAGACTGACAGCACCAGCTTCATTCATTCATCTGGGGCTTGTTAGGAATGTAGAATCTCAGGCCCCACCCTAGACCTAGAGAATCAGAATCTGCATTTTAACAAAATCTCCAGGTAATTTATATTAAAGTTTGAGAAGCAACAATTGAATTCAGTGCACATTACAAACACCACCTGGAATCCTTGTTTTGGCCTTTTTTTTTTTTTTTTTTTTTTTTTTTGAGAGAGAGAGAGGGGGTCTGGCTCTGTCATCTCAGGCTAAAGTACAGTGACAGGATCATAGCTCACTGCAGCCTCAAACTCCTGGGCTCAAGCAATCCTCCAGCCTCATTCTCCCAAGTACCTGTAGGCACATGCCACCATGCTTGGCTAATTTCTTAAGTTTTACAGACAGAATCTTGCTATGTTTCCCAGGCTGGTCTTAAACTCCTGGCCTCAAGCAGTCCTCCCACCTCAGCCTCCCAAAATGCTGGGATTATAGGCCACACCTGGGAGATTTCACAACCTAAATGCTAGAGTCCACTATGGACCAATTAAATCAGAATCTCTGGGGATAAGCCCCACACACGGTAATCTTTTAAACTGCCCCCACAAGATTCAAATGTGGAGCCAGGGCTGACAACTACTGACCTTTGTTTCATAGTAAAAGGTTTTAGCATCATGCAGCTATTCTTCCCCGAATAACTTTCTCTATCTAGGTCTTCCACTTTAAATGAATTTGAACCATGGGGAAGATGCAAATGGACTTTTAAAAAGCACCATGGCTGGCGCAGTGGCTCACACCTGTAATCCCAGCACTTTGGGAGGCCAAGGCAGGCAGATCGCCTGAGGTCAGGAGTTCGAGACCAATCTAGCCAACATGGTGAAACCTGTCCCTACTAAAAATACGAAAGTTAGCTGCGCGTGGTGGTGGGCACCTGTAATCCCAGCTACTCAGGAGACTGAGGCAGGAGAATCACTTGGACCCAGGAGGCAGAGGTTGCAGTGAACTGAGATCGCACCATTGCACTCCAGCCTGGGTGACAGAGCGAGACTCCATCTCAAAAAATAAATAAATATATAAAAGTAAAAATAAAAATGACTTTGTATCAAGGGCTGCCCCTTGTATATTCATTGTATCTGTTAATCCTCAAAGGAACTTTGGGAAGCGGGAATCCTATGCTCATGTTGCAGACTAGAAAACTGAAGACTGATGAGGTGAAGTATCTTGAAAGGGCTGTACATTTAGACAACAGCAGAGTCAGAGTTTTCATTCAAACATATCCATCTCCAAAGCCCAAGCTATTTTGTTTAAGCTGTCTCATGCTGCTTGCCAGGCAGAGGCAACCTCTCATCTAGTTAGACTGATCAAATCAACCCCGCAGATCAGCGAAGGTAACTTCCCTGACCAAACCACACTTCCAGGGATGGTCAAGCTGTGGCTCAGAGTCATTCTGCTGGGAACTCAAATCACACAGCTTAAAAGAGGACAGCAGAGACAGAACCAGATCTCATTTTACCACATCCATGCCCTGTCCACTGTGTGAGGTTTCTTTTCTCAAAAACCATCAATATCCTTGGACATTTAAATTACCTTCTAAAGGGAAAATACATTAAAAGGCAGCCAAATGACAAAAGTCACTAGGCAATCCTAGTGACTCCTGCTAATGATTTCCCCTCTTTTATCATTTAAAATAACACTCGGCATTAGAACCAGGCTCAGTCGTCACTGTTACTTGTCATAATGCACCTTTTCTGTCATCTACATTGTCTTGTTCAACAAAGGGAAATGCCAGTTTTGACAACTGATGAATGCCACAGTGAGCAGCTAAGAGTCTCTTTAAGTTGTTTTTGGAAATACAGAGGAATTCATCCAAACCCCCTCTCTCCCCTCACACCTCCACCCACCTCCACTCTTTGCCCACTCTGTGAAATCGGTCAGAGCAGCTGACTTTTGAGTCTTCAGCTTTGAGTTAAATATACTCTAAACCTGACTCTAAACCTCTAGGACTTCAAACATGGCCCCAAGAGACAAAGACATTTGGTAGCACTCCATTAGTTCAAAATCAGGAACAGTAGTAACAAACACAAAACATGCTCATACTATTTCCTTTGCTGTGCTTACAGGGAGACCCAGCCCCATTGTCACCTCCCCTGTGAAGCTTTGCTTAACTTTCCCAGGCCTTCCTCCCATTGCCTATACTACAGCTGTTCACGCCTACACTACAGCCATTGTCATCATCTATGATTCTGCCTCCACCACCTGCTAGATGCATGAGCTCATATAAATGGCTTTACTTCTTTAAACCTCAGATTCCTCATCAAAATAGATATAATGCTAGCTCTGAATCCGCAGGAGACTTTGGGAATTAAGTGAGGTATGCCTATAAAGTGTCTAGTACCTTGTCTATTGTTATTGATTAGTTATTGATACTCTTGTTTTACGATTACTTAAGTGTCTGTGACTTACCTCAATCACAGTGATCTCCTTAAACAGCATCTTCTTGGTGCTTAATATCATCCTTCTTATACAGTGGAAGCACTAACATTTATTAAATGTCTCTATTGAACTGATGGGGTGAGAATGCTTAAATCTACACTATAAAAAGAATTTTTTAAAAAATTGTTATATTTTTAACATTTTTATGGGTACATAGTATAAAGATACATTTTAGACTCCAGGAAAGGGTGTGATTATTCAAGATTTAGAAAATAGAACCTCCTAACACTTTTAAAGAATTAAAATCTTTAGTTGAAAATGGAACCTGCATAAGACTGAAGGGAAGGACATGCAAAAATAATATTCAAATACATAGAGATATAGGCAATGGAAGCAAGTCATCAACTCTGCTGCATCTCATATAAGACAGAAGAAATTAAACAAAAGTAAGAATATACAGCAGGGAAATTTAGGTCTATTATTGAAAAAAATCAGTCTTTTAAAATAGACTTCCAGGGATCCCTGAGTAGTATTCTTCTGAAAAGGGCTTTTTGATATAGAATAGTCTGGGATGATGGAGTTTTCATTCTGCCTAAAAGCAGAATTATGGAATAGGCAAACACCCAACTCTTACTATGGTGAGCTTAATTGAGCTGAGTTTAAAAGCTGCTCTGAACATGTCCAGAAAGCCAGCTGTGAGCTGCACCTTGAGATCCCCTTTTCCCTTCCTTCTTAGATGTTTACTGTCCTGTTTTTATACTTTTTGGCTGATTAATCCTCAAACTAGTTACCATCCCACTCACGCTTCTAACCAGACTTTAAGGAAGGCAGGTGTAGACACCCACCTAAAACCACACACTGGAAACACACACGTTGAGAACCACTCACTGGAAGCCTGGCCATGGTGTTTTAGGAGTCTTGCACAGTGGAAATCAGGTTGTCTTCTTCCTCCATGCCTGTCTCCTGAGCCCTTCATGTCATGACCTTACATATGGCTCATATCTGGACCTACAGGTCTGATTTGCTTCAGAAGGACTGGGGCAGGAACAGTGCTTGCAAGTCAACCCAATCCTCATCTGGACACGATTAAACAACTGGGTTATAACTTTTTCCATTCTCCCTTCTAATGTCCTCCCACCTGCCCCTCAGAGTCCTGCTAGGTAATATCCTGTATTTTTGTTGGTTTGCTATCCAAATAGTTGATATGTAATCATACTGTTTTCCAGAACTTTGTCTCTGAGAAGTGCTTCAGATAAGAATTTATTTTTTATTGTTTCCAGTCTTGGTGCTTGAGGCATCACCCTCAACAAATACTTGTTGTTTTATTTTGTTTTTGTTTTTATTTGTTGTTGTTATTGTTTTTCTCCATCACCCTAGTCAGGAAGCAGTATATGGCACTTCACACACAACTGACAAACTACCTACCATGCCTACCCTCCTAACTGCCCACTCATTCCATTTCAGACCTCTAATTGCTCACACCCAGGCTTTCCAAACCTGTGTTTAATACAGGGAACATGATGGGTGAAAAAGACAGTGAAGGCAGATCAAGAGAAAAAGTATCGTGGAGCTAGCCAACCTGTCAACTCCAACAGATACATAGATGACCATTGAATCCAACCCTCCTGTTCTGGAGTGTGCCCTGGGAACAGGACAATTCTCTGTACGCAAAGTCTCATTCTTGGTGCTCACAGTTTAACTGTACACAGCCTTTCAATGCTCTTAGTGCCTTTGCCCCCAGCAAGGATCTGCTTTGCCATGTATTGTGATCCAGGACACATACGTAAAGTAGGGCATGGGGATGAGAGGAAGAGGGAGAGAAAATGAGAGAACAAGAGCCAGAGAAGAAGAAAATGATGTGAAAATACAATGAACTAATTTCAATCAATCATTCCTGCTCTCACATACCACACATGAGAGGCAGCCCACACTCACCCAGCACCAGCCATGACCCAGTTAGCATAAACAATTCACCAGGTGCTAGGGAAATCATTCTCACTCCTCATTTGCCCAAACAAATCTGTTTTCTCAAAAATGTTGGTACCACCCTTTGTGCCTGTGCTAGCAGAAGAAAGGATAGGGAGCCTAACACTCAAAATCAGCCCACACCAATATCATTTTTAATATTTTTAAGAATTTCTCAGTAAGCAGTTGGACATACACACTTATGCAAAACCATGGAATGAATATTTGTCTTAAATTGGACTTCTGAAATACTAGGACTCAACAAAGTTATCTTCAAGATCTATATATCCTTTTTCAATCATAAAAGCAAAGCAAGGGGAGTGTTAATGCCTTTGGCCAAAAGAGGAAAAAAAATGAGAGGGCCAGGCACAGTGGCTCACACCTGTAATTCCAGCACTTTGGGAGGCCGAGGCTGGTGGATGGTTTGAGGCCAGGAGTTAGAGACTAGCCTGGGCAAAATAACAAGATGCCATCTCTACAAAATATATATATATTTTTAATTAGCTAGGCATGGTAGTGGACACCTGTAGTCCCAGCTACTCAGGAGGCTGAGGCAGGCGGATTGCTTGAACCCAGGACTTCCAGGTTGTAGTGAGCTGTGATCACGCCACTGCACCAGCCTGGGCAACGGAGCGAGATTCTGTCTTTAAAAAAATCAAGAAGAATAAAATCAACCCTACACAACTATTTAATTTTTTTGTATTTACTTTTAATTTCTTTCACATACCTTTGGAATTTTACAAGGTTATATTTATATTTATATTTATAAAACTGGGGGTATGAATAAGATAGTTTCCCATATTAGCTTAAAAATATCATAGTGTTTAGGACTTGAGCTTTAGAATTGCACAGCTCTGAGTTCAAAGGATGATTTTCACTTCCTAGCTTGTGACTTTAGGCAAGTTATTTAATCTCTCTCTGCCTCACCTTTCCCTTTTGAATGCAAATGACAGTAATAAGAATTCTTAACCCAACCGGTTATTTTGAGGATTAAATGAACCATAGTTTCACAAACTGTGGTATGATATATAATTTTCAGGTAATACGTAACTCTTTCATAATAATCATGTATTTATTTTATGGTGTTTCAGAAAAACATAAATAGAAAAACTAATTAAAATATAAGAATATATAGCCAGCACTGCACACTTACAGACCACTGCTTAGAGCAAGCAGTACAAGAAAAATAGGCTGATTAAGTCCATTTAAGGAGTAATATTAAGTAAATAATAGGCTAGATGGCACTCAGCTACAGCAAAATACATAAAAAGTCATATAGGAATGACTAAAGTTTAGAAACACACAAATATAAAGCACGAAGCAAGACGTCAAGCACCTGATACATGTTTAATAAATGTATCCGCTCTTATGTTAATTATGCTTTAATTTTGTCAAGCCTCAGAGGAAATAGGCAGGGCTTCTGCTTCCCAAGAGAGACCCCCACCCGCCCCATCACTTCTTTTCTCTGACGCCATTTCTTTCCGATTCAAATTTCCAAGCCCTTTGGAGACACGAAACAGCCTTAAAACACAAGAACAAGAACAAGCAGCACAACTTTGATTTTAAAATAAAATTACTAACAAATTCTAAAAGTATCCTCTGTATCATTCTGCCTCTGGGTAACATTAGCTAAACTGTATTGATTTCCTCTGAAATCAGAGCAAACTCTACAGTTTATCATCAATGCAGCTCTGTTTCTAAGTTGGCTTCAAGGTGAGATGACAATTCACTTGCATCTGAGGGAGGATAAAAAAGAATACTCTGGGCTGCGTGAAGTGGCCTGTGACAAGGCATGAACAGGCATGGGAAGAGGGTGATCCATCTGGAGAACTGCACGTGTTAGACTCTGCCTAGGCTGTCAGGTTATACTGTAGAGGTGGAGAATGGCATAAGAGAAGACTAGAACAGCAGGCAGGGGTCATGGCACGTGAGGCTGTGCCATGCCAGACCAAGGAATCCCAAAGCTGATACTGAATCCACTAAAGCAGCGAATACAGAGGAGATGTTATCAGGTCTGCTTTTATAGAGATCATTAATATAGAGGACACACTGGGGAGGAAGACCAGAGGCAAGGAGAGGCATCAGGAGGCTATTGCAGTGACTCAGACAAGAAGAAAGCCTAAAGAGGGAACTGACTGAGAGAATTCAAAAGGGGAGAGGATTCTAGAAATATTAAGAAGATTTTTTTCCTGATTATGTGGTGACAAAGTAGGTAGACAGAAAGTGAGAGGGAGGTTCTTTGAATGCTTCCCACATGTTATATTTGGGCCTGCTCGGTGAATGATGCAACCCTTCCCTGAGAGGGAGAATACAGGAGGATGACCAAGGTGAAGGTAGGAAAAAGAAACTCCATTTAAAGCATATTGAGTTTGGAGATCCTATGGAATAGCCAAGCCTAGATTATCAGTATGGAATAAGTTCCATGGATCTAAAGCTTGGTATGGAGATCTTGGAAAACCACCCAAAATATTCTATATTCCTTGGTAACTCCTAAAATAATTTCACTAACATGTTTTACATTGGCCTCTGAATATGTGGTTCTACTGGGCCTTTTATTTTCCTTTCACATTATTTAGAAGATTGGGAGATTGTTTATAAAAACATATTTTCTAAATGAAAAGTTTCTTCTATAAATACAAAATTTTCTTCCTAGCACCAGTACTTACAATTAATACTCTATTTGAAATATTTACATGAGCCAAATGTTTGAAGTCACTAAGATTATTGCAAATTCTGGCTTGCATTTTTATAATAAGCAAAATTCTCAGTTAACACTTATAAGGTCATTTAAAAAAACACACGTGATAAAAAAAAAAAAACAACCTCAATGCAGCTCAATCATTGTATATAACTATAGCTTGTTCCAAAATGCTGCAAAGGAAGAGGAAAAAGGGAATTCAGTTAGAGCTGGTTAAAAATAGACCTTCCTTTTTAAAAACATTTATTTTAAGTTCAGGGATACATGTGCAGGTTTGTTACATAGGTAAACTTGTGTCATGAGGGTTTGTTGTACAGATTATTTCATTACCCAGGTATTAAGCCTAGTACCCATTTGTTATTTTTCGTGACCCTCTCCCTCCTCCCACCCTCCGGCCTCCAATAGGCCCCAGTGTGTGTTGTTCCCCTTTATGTGCCCATGTGTTCTCCTCATTTAGCTCCCACTTATAAGTGAGAACATTTGGTATTTGTTGCTGCATTAGTTTGGTAAGGATAATGGCCTCTAGCTCCATCTATGTCCTTGCAAAGGACATGATCTTGCTCTTTCTTATGGCTGTGGTACATATACACCATGGAATATTATGCAGAATATTACCTTTTTATTTATTTATTTATTTATTTATTTATTTATTTATTTATTTATTTATTTGAGATGGAGTCTTGCTCTGTTGCCCAGGCTGGAGTGCAGTGGCACGATATTGTCTCACTGCAACCTCTGCCTCCTGGGTTCAAGCAATTCTCCTGCCTCAGCCTCCTGAGTAGCTGGGATTACAGGTGCCTGCCACCATGCCTGGCTAATTTTTGTATTTTCAGTAGAGATGGGGTTTCACCATGTTGGCCAGGCTGGTCTTGAACTCCTGACCTCGTGATCCACCCGCCTTGGCCTCCCAAAGTGCTGGGATTACAGGTGTGAGCCACCATGCCCGGCCATATTACCTTTTTAAAACCCATGCAGTAATATATTCTGTTTCATTTAGTTGATTATGCACTGTTTGGTGACTAAATTTGATAGGTGACAGGCAGAGAAGAAACTACTTGGCTTAGCCCAATTGAATTCTTGTCTCTGAAAAGCTAGACCACATTTCAAACATCACACTGCAAGAGATATTTTTACATTAGCCTTATATCTGATGCTAGCTTAATAATCTGGACATGTACACTGAAATTGCAAAAGAAAATGAGAGTAAGCAGACTCAGACTATGTGCCAAGGGCTTTGATTTATTATCTCATTTTATCTATAAAAAGGAAATTTATTAGGCACATGATATTGATCCCATTTTAGAGATGAAGTAATCTATGTTTCTAATAATCAAGTGACTTCCCAAGGTCACAGCTACTAGTAATGGAGCCAGAATTATAATCTTGAGCTTTTGGATTCTTCCCACTGCAACTGGTGGTCCTATGTTATCTTGGCGACCATGGAAATACTAGCAAAGACATCCATGTACGGGCATGTGGGGATGGACAGATGCTCACGTGTCGCCACACATTCAAAGGTAGAATGTCTCAATGTTGTGTGATACAAATGTGGCAATGGAGCCATTTTATGTCATTATACTCAGATTCAACTTCTTAAAGGAAAGTTTTACCTTTTTTTTTTATTTGGGAAACTATCAAAATGGAACGATGGGGCCTCTGACCCTTATACTGAGTTGCAGAATATGTGATTTGCTTGCAGTTCCTGGGAGGTGGGGGAGGAGGGAAACCTGCCCGAGTCTCCACGGGAGTGTCTTACGATACACATAACTTGTTTTTCCCTCTCACTACCAATGCAACATATAGTAATTATAGAAAATTTTAAAATATATAGGCAAACAACAAAACAAAACTCAACTAGCCCCATCATCTAAAAATAGGTATTCTTTACAACCTGGTGAATATTCTTATATTCTTTTTACACACATGGGCACACACAGATTTTTTTTTGGGGGGTGCTGTTTAAGACATTTTCATTATTTATTTATTTTTCTTTAGTTCTTCTAAAAAATGGGGTACATGTGCAGAACGTGCAGGTTGGTTACATAGGTATACGTGTGTCATGGCGGTTTGCTGCACCTATTGACCCATCCTCTAAGTTCCCTTCCCTCACCCCTCACCCCAAAACAGGCCCTGGTGTGTGTTGTTCCCCTCCCTGTGTTCACGTGTTCTCATTGTTCAACTCTCACTCATGAGTAAGAACATACAGTGTTTGGTTTTCTGTTCTTGTGTTAGTTTGCTGAGGATGATGGCTTCCAGCTTCATCCATGTCCCTGCAAAGGACATGATAACATTCCTTTTTATGGCTGTGTAGTATTCCATGGCACACACAGATTTTTCTAACTTAAATCAAGCTCCTCAGATTTATTGCTTTTAATTTTTCTATGTCTGAATTTAAACAATAAAATAATTCTTTTTACCTTGAAGTAGTTCATTCTAACTGAATTATGAAATAATCAGACACAGTTTGGGCTCTGATGGAAAGGTCAACCATGCTTTGCTTTTTCCCAACGGGTGACTTTGCCAGCTGGGTTGATGTCCCTGGATCTGTTCTGCCATTATTTACTAGACAGAGTCTCTGACTAATACCTCGTGATCTAATCACTGTCATCAGCCCATCTGTAGACACAACAGAATGCAAATAAAATATCTATGTAATCTATATTGGGTGGTTCTTCCTTCTTAGACTCATACATTTAGAAATTTTTATGTTCTTTCCCCTCCACAAACACAATATTTCTTCTCCTTATTGTAGATAGATGCATTTTATTATGCATCACCAGCAAATGCCAGATATTTGTAATGTTTCATTTAACAGGATATTTGTAATGTTTCATTTAACAGTGTAATTACTACAATAATAGGACATCAGAGCTGGAAGGGACTTAATTTAATTAGCTCATTTTACAGGTGGTAAAACTGAGGCTTAGGGAAGACAGGAAAAGCAAACACTGTTTATTAAATACCTAACATATAACAGAAACTATGCATATTTGTTTCATTTGAAACTACAAACCTATGAGTTAGATATTATTGCCCCCAATTTATAAGAAACTAAACCTCAGAATGATCAAAAACTGACCGAATACCACACAACCAGGAAGAGGTGAAGCCAGGATTCAAACATGAGTCTTTCTGGCTTCACAGCTTTCCCCTACAACATCCTGCCTTTCTGGAGAGAAATAGCTTAGCTAAACCAGATGGAGGTAGATGGTAGCACAGCAGGAGCCAGAACCCAGTTTCTCAATGTCTCATCTGTGCCCATATCTCTACATCCTGTTGTCTTCTTGTATGTGGGGCTCAAATAGGATTAAAGCCCCTGCAGCCTTTGCCTCTGAAGTTATTTTGCAAGTAACCAAGCTCAAGAGTTTGCCACGCAAAGATATGTCCAAGTATATATCACTTGTGTGTACACTGAATATGAATTAGAAATACTAGAACCTTTAGATTTCAAGTGATGCCATTAATTACAGCAACAATATTGAAAATCAGCCACGTGTAAGATATAAAATCAAAATATATGAGTCTTAATGTTACCTGTACTATCAAATAAGATTGGAAAAGTTACTTCTATATCTAAACGAGGAATGCTCGACATTTAAATAATAGAAATCTGCTTGGGTCTCTGCCCAACTCAGTTCAACATACAAAGCCTGAAGCACATTTTCTTTTTCTGCATCTAGCATGATTTAGCAGCCAGCCCCCAGCCCCTCTGCACAGTGTCTACTTTAAGAAACTGGGAGGAAAGGAAGCAACGAACATTTGTTTCCCGCCTACCATTTGTCAGGCTCTATGTTAGGTGTTTTGCATTTATTACATAATGTTTTATCCTCCCAAGGCCCAGTGAGAGAGTTTATTTTATTTCTAGTTTACATATAAGGAAACCAAAGCTTGGAGAGCTCACTAACTTTTTTACAAGGTCTAATAAGCTTGGGAATTATGCCAAGGTTTAATTTCTCAGCCACAGTCTTGCTTGGAGCTGGCTAGTAATAATAGTCTTAACATAATAAATGTTTATCAGGAATTTCCTTTGCCAAATACTGCTTGAATTATATGCCTGAATCCTTGTAATGGCCCCAACTTGTGGGTACTATGTTAGTACCATCTTATAGATGTGTAAGAGGTAAGTGACCTGCATGAAATCATGTAACTATTAAGTATGTCATTTGGACACAAACTCAGGAAGGCTAACCTCAAAGATTGTACTGTGAACCATTACTTCCTATTGTCTGGAAGAAAAATAATATCCACATTATTTTGTTAATATATTCATACAAGTGAAAATTATAAAGTACCACAAGGTGAGCAGAGACAAAGGAAGAGAAAGTTACTGTAGTCTCATGATAGTACTGGAGACAGGAATAAAAACCTTTCAGCCACAGAGGATGGGAGGAGTTTAGATATGTTAAGATGGGGAGAAGGAAAAGAAAGGTTTTCCACTGGAAAGATTTGTGCTGTCATTTAATTTTTGTTTTCTGTCTTAAAATTTGCTAATAGTTCAATCAAACTGGTTAAGATTTCAGTTTTCTGATAGACATAGATAGTATTAGGCATTAACAATTGATGCTCTGAGTCCATTGTGAACCCACAGTTATTACTTTTCTATTGCTGCGTATCAAATTACCCCAAAATTTAGTGACTTAAAACAACAAACACACTATCTGACAGTTTCTGTGGGTCAAGAATTAAGGAGAGTCTTAGCTGGGCTGTTGGGGTTTAGGGTCTGAGGTGACAGTCACGAGGTTGGCTGGGGCTGTAGTTAGCTGAAAATTTAACTGAGGCTTTCAAGGTGGCTCATGCCCATGACATCTAGCAGGAGGCTTTGATGCCTTGCTACATGAGCCTCTCCATAGGCTGCTGGTGTGTCTCATCACGTTGCAACTGACCTTCCCCAAAGCAAGATCCCAAAGAGGAAGCAAGGCAGAAGCCACAAGACATTTTATGACCTAACCTCAGAAGTGATATACTATCACTTATAGCATATTCTTGTGGTCACAGAGACCAAGCCTAATTCAGTGTAGGAAGAGACTACACAAGGGCATGAGTGCCAAGAGTCGGGTTCATCAAGGGCCATTTTGGAAGCT
This sequence comes from Pan paniscus, assembly GCF_029289425.2. Lineage (NCBI taxonomy): Eukaryota > Metazoa > Chordata > Mammalia > Primates > Hominidae > Pan > Pan paniscus. Next base: position 27,388,755 of record NC_073254.2, read on the forward strand.
GGCTACCACAATACACACATTTTTACAGGGCCAGGACAATTTCAAAAGAAAGAGGGAGCATAGCTCATACACTTAAACAGTTTTTGTTAATATGTCTTACATCATCAAGTGGTTTCAAAATTAGGCACAATATTGCATAATTATGTAGGCTCTCAGGGAGAGAAGTCACCATACCAATGTTAGGGTAGCTATTGAATTGTCTTTCATTCATATATATACAGGCAATAAGAAAAGCTAGGTATTCACACTTTAAAGAAGAGTTAGAGCAAAGTCAATATTAGACCCATATTGTTACAGGAAACAGGGCTGGCTTCCATCTCTTTGGGAGCTACATCCTTCAAGGTATGGCTGTACAAGTTGTGGACTTGATTCTTCCTATGAAGTGAATGATGTATCCCTGAAGCTGTGCAACATTAAAGACCTAAGTTGGGGCCCAGAGGAACACAGTAGAGCTGGAACCCTGAGCTGCAATAGTAGAAACAAGGCAGCCACCTCCTCTCCCTGTGTAGCCTACAGAATCAGCCACATACAAAAGGGAACAAATATCAGAACTTTGTGTAGTGGACAGCTCCATTAATGACAAGTTTAAGCAGCGAGAACTGAGATGTACTAATAACATTTCCTCAGATGTTTTGTTTTCTAGCAAAGTATTCATATGCATAGAAAAAGAAAAATGTTCCAGGATCTATGTACTAAATTTAGTTGTAATAAAAAGTCCAAAAAACTTTTTGGTATATTTTTGTGAAACCTATTTAAGATTAGCAAGTTATTACTGAAAGTTGGGTTATTATAGTTAATCATATTCATCCCCATCATTTACATTTTGTAGCTTTTCATGAATGATTTTCAATATTGCCACTATAATTAGTGATATTGTACTGGGTTTAATTGTGAGGTGTAAGAGTTCTTATATTTCTAACTCATGTTAGATGTGCAAAATGGTGAGATATAATTTATCTATACAGCCCAGATTCTAAATCTGCCTGACTATAATATACCAGAATCAATACAAAAATTCAAAGACTGCCAGTAAGTCTAGGACATATTACCCTTAATATCAATACTGTCCACAGTATTATCAATCTGTGGGCAATATCTATGGGCAAATATTAATATCAATATTTGTCCACAGCCTGTGGGACTATCTGACAATGATAATATTTCAGAAAAACTTAAAAGTAAGGATGGGGCATCATCTCTAACCTTTGGAAACTCTCCTAAATAGAAAAGAATAAACATGTTTTTTTACAATCACTGTTTAACTTAAAAAATAATAATTTAAAAATACAAAAATTTGCAAAAACGATATAGTACAAAGAATACATATGTACTCTTCTCAGATTCACCTATTAAAAAATTGCTTCTTGGCCTTTTGGCTAAGATCAAGTGTGGATTCACCTATTAATAACGTTTTACTCCATTTGCTCTCTCTTGTCTCTATTGATCTATTCGTCTAGAGAGTAGTGTGTCTGTGTGCGTATCTGTGTGTACATACGCACATAAAATATATACGCACATATACACCCATTTTTACACCGTGTGTGTATACATGTAAATGTATATACATATATATACCTTACACATATATACACACACATTCACAGGTTTCTTAACAATGGGGACATATTGTGAAAAATGTGTCATTAGGCAATTTCGTCATTGTATGAACATCACAGTGTACTTACACAAACCTAGATGATATAGACTACTACACACCTAGGCTATACGGTACAGCCTATTGCTCTAGGCTACTAACTTGCACAGCACGTTTTTGTATTGAATAGTTTAGACAACTGCAGCACAATGGTATTTGTGTATCTAAATATAGAAAAGGTACTGTAAAACTATGGTATAGTTATAGGACCACCATTGTATATGTGATCCATCATTGACCAAAATGCCATTATGTGGCACATGATGGTATATATACAGAGGAGATATTGTTTTATACACACACACACACACACACACACACACGCACACATATGTGTCCAGAGAGATGAGGGAGGAAATATATATGTATGATTGCGTGTGTGTATTTTTATGTGATTTTATATATGACTTTATATATATATATATACATCTGATTTTTTCTGAACCATCAAAATCCTTTATTCGTAATACTTTACTGTGTATTTCTTTCTTTCTTTTTTTTTTTTAAGAGACAGGGTCTCTCTCTGTCACTCAGGCTGGAATGCAGTGGTATGATGATGGCTCACTGCAGCCTCAAAGTTCTGGGCTCAAGCAATCCTCTTGCCTCAGTTTCCTAAGTAGCTGAGACTACAGGCGTGTGCCACCAAGCCCAGCTAATTTTTAAAATTTTTTATAGAAACAAAGTTTCATTATGTTGTACAGGCTGGTCTCAAACTCCTGGCCTAAAGTGATCCTCCCTCAAAATGCTGAGATTATAGGCATGAGTCACCATGCCTGGCCCATTTCTTAACAGTGGGAATAGTGTCTTCCATAACCACAGCGCATCTATCACCTGAAATAAATTTCACACTGATACTTTAATTTAATCTGCTCCTTGTATTTCAATTTTGTCAGTTGACCCAAAAATGTCCTTTAAAGCACTTTCCTCCTCCAGGACAGGAACTAGTCTAGGGTCAATTCAGTCTAAGGTTAGAATCCAGTACTGGTCTAGGGGCTGTCTTCTTTTGCCTTCTTTAATCTGGAATAATTTCACACCCTTAATTTGTCTTTAAAAACACTGGCATTTGTGAAAAATATAGTTTCCTTTCCCTTTAATTTTGTCTAACATTTTCTCATGATTAGACTTATGTTTATGCATTCTAGTCTGGGGTGCTCCAAAGGTGGTTATATATTTCCCTAGACATCACTTCTGGAGGCATCCAATGTCCATTCGTCCCTCGATGGTGATGATAATTTTAATTGCTCAGTGAAGGTGCTGTCCCCTTTCTAGTTTGAAACTAGTAAGTGTATGGGGGGAAACTTTAAGGCCATGAAAATATCCCGCCCATCATTAAAAATTTTCCCCTAGAGTTAGCATCCCTTATCAGTTCGTGCTTGATCTTTACTATGATGGCTGCAAACTGATGATTTTTCAACTTCTGGCACTTCCTCCACGTTGACGAGCCAGCTCTCAGCATTCTAGTATAAGCAGGAGCCAGGCTGGGCAAGGTGGCTCACTCCTGTAATCCTAGCACTTTGGGAGGCCGAGGCAGGCTGATCACTTGAGGTCAGGAGTTGGAGACCAGCCTGGCCAACATGGTGAAACCCTGTCTCTACCAAAAATACAAAAATTAGCCAGACGTCATGGTGTGTGCTTATAGTCCCAGCTACTCAAGTGGGCTGAGGCAGGAGAATCCCCTTGAACCTGGGAGGCGGAAGTTGCAGTGAGCCGAGATCATGCCACTGCACTCCAGCCTGGGCGACAAGAGTGAAACTCCATCTCAAAAACAAAAACAAACAAACAAAACCAAGAGCCTTCCCCTATCCTGAATTTATTATATTATTTATGTTTTTTTAAACCAGTTTTAATCTATCCATTTATTATCAAAACTAATGAGTATCCATATATAATGGTTTATTATTCACTAGTGGACTTCATTGTTTTTGTGTTCAAATTGTCCCAGATTTGGCCCATATAAGCCCCTTCAAACCGAGTGCTGCGACGCTCTTGTGACATGTCCTCTGCATTTTGGGGAATGCTGTTTTAACAAGACATAGTAAGGCTTAACTGTCCACAGCAAGAAGCCCACTGTCATCATTCTTTTCTTATGCCTTACATATACTTCCAACTCAGTTATCTGCTGTTCTGTTGTTATTTTTAATGCGGCACAAAATGCTGGGACCTGAATCTTTAAAAGATCATCATTATCAGAAATAGACAGGATGATAGCCTAAAAATAAGGGTGAGACACACCAAAAAAAGACAGAATTTTGAAATAATAAAATGCTGATATGTATAAAGACAGCCCAAGTCATCAATACATTATTTTAATTGATTGATTAAATTTCATATTTATTAATACTGTGGTTTTCTAAGTATTAGTACTTATGTTAAATGCGGTAATTCTCAAACTGATTTCTGCATCTTAATAAGCTAGAAGCTTTTTATAAATAAATAAATAAATTTATTTATTTTTGAGACAGGGTCTCACTCTGTTGCCCAGGCTAGAGTGCAGTGGCATGAAAATGGCTCACTGCAGACTCAGCCTCTTGGTACGAGCGATCCTCCCGTCTCAGCCTCACCAGTAAATTGACCACAGGCACGTACCACCATGCCCAGCTAATGTTTAAATTTTGTAGAGATGGAGTGTTGCAATGTGGCCCAAGCAGGTCTCAAACTCCTGGGCTCAAGCAATCATCCTGCCATAGCCTCCCAAAGTAAATCCAAAGGGATTACAGGCATGGGCCACTTTACCGGGCCTTATTTTTTAGTGATATATAACATGTGTAGAGCAACATGCACAAATATAAAATGTGTGACTTGAACTTTTACGAAAGTTATCACCTTTTCTAAAAAGTACAACCATGACCCAAATCAACATACAATTCCCTACATTTCAAAAGATTTCTTTGTGCTCCTTCCAAGATATTTGATGGTTTTGATGCTATTGTAAATGATACTTTAAATTTTTCATTTTCTAATTTTGCTACTATATAGAAAAAATGATTTTGGGGGGATTTTTTGTCTGTTTTTATAAAGGGAAAGCAAGTTTGTTAAGAAAGCAAAGGAATAAAAGAATGGCTACTGTACTGGCAGAGGCATGGGCCACTCAGCTGCTTATACTTACTGTTACTTCTTGATTATATGCTAAACAAAGGGTGGATTATTCATGAGTTTTCCAGGAAAGGGGTGGGTGGTTCCCAGAGCTTAGGGTTCCTCCCCTTTTTAGACCATATAGGGTGACTTCTGGATGTTGGTATGGCATCTGTAAACTGTCATGGCTCTGATGGGAGTGTCTTTTAGCACGCTAATTCATTATAATTAGCGCATAATGAGCAGTGAGGACGACCAGAGGTCAATCTGGTTGCCATCTTGGTTTTGGTGGCTTCTGGTTGACTTCTTTACCACAACCTGTTTTATCAGCAAGGTCTTTGTGACCTGTATCTTGTGCCAGCCTCATATCTCTTCCTGTGACTTAGAATGCCTAACTTTCTGGGAATGCAGCCTGGTAGGTCTCAGCCTTATTTTACCCAGCCCTTATTCAAGATGGATTTGTTCTGGTTCAAATGCCTCTGACATTTCCTCCTCCCTTTTTACAAGAGAACCCTTAATCCTAAGGGTTGTAGAAAGACAAAGATCCAGCTTCCATAACTGCTTCTGGTTGAATAGGGGTGATGATATTCCTAATTATTAGGGTCTCTGGTACTCAGGGTAGAGAGGAGCTCAGTTAGAAAGCATACATATGGCAAGGGTCATTCATAACTCTCAGATCTGGCAAAAGATGATATCTGGAAGAATAATAAGTGTTCAATTTAAGAAAATATTCAGTAAGCTTATCTGGCATTCCTACACAAAGAGTACAACAGCAAATATATTCCACAACAGTAAAGGAAAATTATTCCAAGTAAACTAAATAAGAAGGCTTTCCATGAACTGGGCAATTGTTGGAACCAACCTGATATGGAGTCACTAGCTGATTCCAATATGTGCCCAGAATTTAGAGTATTAATCCAGATTGTTGCATTACCCATTACCTTTCATTTTTGTTTCTTCTGAGCAGCACCCAGAGATTACTTGTTAGTTCACAAGAATAAGCAGGGTTAGTCTAAATTGCAGGAAAAAAAAAAAAAAACAAACGTAAAAACAACTGATGACACTAGAATCTAATAACAGGTGAACCACAGTTCTTGAAACATAATTTTTCTCTCTCCAGTCTCCCACTTTTGCTAAAGACAAATCATAATAGAACCAATTTGTTTGCAAAAGTAAACCTTAGTCTTATACTTGCCCTGATTATTTGTATAAAGTGCAGCAAGAATAATTACCTTTCACATAGGCTTTTAAATTAGCTTTGATGGAACTTTATTCCATAAAGAAACTCAGATAAGAGTTTTCTAAAGCCAAGTCCAGCCATGGCTTTGTACCATTAAATATCTATATGATTCCTCTCCTCTTGAGGTCCCTAGATAACCTGGGGCTGCTGGGCCTGTCAGAAAGTGTTATTCTTAGGGATCAATGCAACAAGAAGAGCTAACTATCTTAAATATATATGCACCCAATATGGGAGCACCCAGATTCATAAAGCAAGTCCTTAGAGACCTACAGAGACTTAGACTACCACACAATAATAATGGGAGACTTTAACACTCCACTGTCAACGTTAGACAGATCAACGAGACAGAAAGTTAACAAGGATATCCAGGAATTGAACTCAGCTCTGCACCAAGTGGACCTAATAGACATCTACAGAACTCTCCACCCCAAATCAACAGAATATACATTCTTCTCAGCACCACATTGCACTTATTCCAAAATTGACCACATAGTTGGAAGTAAAGCACTCCTCAGCAAATGTAAAAGAACAGAAATTATAACAAACTCTCAGACCACAGTGCAATCAAACTAGAACTCAGGATTAAGAAACTCACTCAAAACCGCTCAACTACATGGAAACTGAACAACCTGCTCCTGAATGACTACTGGGTACATCACAAAATGAAGGCAGAAATAAATATGTTCTTTGAAAGAAAATGTTATTCTTTACTTACCATAGGTCAGGAGCCCTGTACAAGTACTGTGTAGACAAGGTATGAGGCCAGTTTTCCCAAGGGGCTTTTATTGGCTCTATAAGTCAAATTTGCTTCCTTAAAGGGAACCACGCCATTCCCATCAAAGCCTTGGCAAAATAACCAGTTTCTCCAATTGTGTCCTGTTGCAAAAGAAAGCAGATTCTCATTGCACTTATGCAAACAAGTATATTGCCATAAGTTAAGAATATTCACAAATAGTTTCCAAATTTTGGAGAAATCAGGAAGAGAGAAAGAAATGTGCTCCAAATTTTGTTCACAGGAGTACACTTTACTCAATTGTTAAAAGCTGTCAATAAAAAGAAAAGTTTCCTTGACTCCAAAATCGGCCAGTCAGTGCTGCAATCTATTTCCTTTGGGTCTGGAGTCTCCTCAATATCATCCCTTCACGGTTCGTAAGGAAGATGTTATCAGAAAGGGGTCCCAATCCAGACCCCAAGAGAGGGTTCTTGGATTTCACCCAAGAAAGAATTTGAGGCAAATCCATAGAGTAAAGTTAAAGCAAGTTTATTAAGAATCCAAAGGAATAAAAGAATAGCTATTCCATAGGCAGAGCAGCAAAAAAATGATGTTTTATGCTGATATTGTATCCAGTGACATTCTGAAAATTACTTATTTCTAACAGTCTGTGGATTCTTATGAATTCCATAGGTATAAAATCATAACATATTTGACTAACAACAATTTTATTCTTGCCTTCCAATCATTATATCTCTGGAATTTTTTTTTACTTGCCTTACTTCCCTGGCCAGGACCTCCAGTATAATGTTAAATAGAAGTGATGAGAGTGGATAGAGTTGAGAGTCTTTTGAAAATCTAGGTATACAGGTCTCATCTCCTCAAATTCTGATTCAGTAGGTTCAGATTGGGGGCCTGAAAAATAGACATTTTAACAAGTATCGCAAGTGATTCTGATGTAGGAGTGTCCTAGAAACATATTTTGAGTAATATTTTTAAAGGGTAAGGTTTACTTACTTGAAAAATTTTCTTAATGGGGATGGAATATCACATCCTTCTTTCTCCCTCCCCTTCTCACCTCCATCCTCTTCCATAGCAGTTGGATGTATGAAGTGTAATTTTCCTGAGCTCTCTGTTGGGCTGCTTCTTTTTCTTTGGCTGTAGTTCTGGATATAACACACATTTAAGAGTCTACAGTGTTAAAATGTTGACTGGTTTTAGGAAAAGGAAAAGAGAAAATGCCTTCTTCCCAAGTCAGGAGTCATATTTAGAAAGAAGCAATCATGGGTGGCAGTGGGGTGGGGAGGGTGCATAAAAACTACATTTAGAAGTCATTGAGGTCACAGTTGAATTCAATGCTTCTGTACAGATGCCTACATCCACATATGCACACATATAAACAATCACGTGGGTGTTGTCACATGATGGAAACAGCATGAGGGGGAAAAATAGATTCTAAAGGATGCAGAGTTATATAAAATAGACTTAAAAAATAGGAAATCACCTGGGTAGAAGTATGGATGCCACGTGGTTTTCTAAATATAATTCATTACAAAGGACCAATGTATTTTCTTAGATTAAGAGACAAAATACACCACAGATATTTATGGAAAGCAGAGATACAAGAATAGCTACAAATAACACTAGAGTATTGGAGTTAGGCAGCGCCTTTAAGATCATGATATCTGACCCTTGCATTTTTATAGTGGAGGTGAATGGGACCCATGCTGGTAGAGTGACTTGCCCAGTGTCACTTGGGTGGGGTAGTAGTACTACTGGCAGTGGCACCCACCATCTTGATGCCTACCCCTAGCACTCTTCCACTGATGTCATGCAGCCAGATGTTTTATGAAAAGAGGTCATGAATATGAAAGGAGTCCCAGAGACTAAAGAATGTGGAAATATTGGGACAAGCCCTTAAAATGAGTCCTTTGTATAGGGTAGCAGGGGATACATGAAAAGGGACTGACTGTGTGGAACTGTTATGAAGACTAAGGAAGGGTGTGAGAAAAGAAAGGCAAAGTAAAAAGAGAATAGAAAAAATTAGATGAAAGACAAAGAAAGTAAATCACAGAAGTCAAGAAATGGAAGATACCAATTAGAAATAAAAATGTGATAAAAGAATTCAAGGCTGGACACAATGGCTCAGGCCTGTAATGCCAACATTTTGGGAAGCTGAGTTGGGCGGATTGCTTGAAACCAGGAGTTTGAGACCAGCTACGTCAACATAGCGAAACTCTATCTCTACAAAAAATATAAAAATTAGCCAGGCTTGGTGGAGGCATGTAGCTGTGGTCCCAGCTACTTAGGAGGTTGAGGTGGAAGGATTGATTGAGCCTGGGGAGGTGGAGGCTGCAGTGAGTCGAGACTGCATCACTGCACTCCAACCTGGGTGACAGAGTGAGAGCCTGTCTCAAAAAGAATTCAATAACACAGAGATACATGTAGTATTTCTATGCCCATTTTTGTCAAAAGTTTAGCTATCTGGAATTATTTCAATAATAAAATAGCCTATAATGAAATAATACAAAAGTGCATTTAAACTCCTTTGAAGAAGGATAAAGCTAAAGTGGTAGCAATATTAAGTTCCTAATCCTCTAAAATGTTAAATGAATAAGAAACAGAAATTCAAAGATGTACTTCTCTGAAATGGCAGAGCTAAGTGTAAATATTCCTCCAGATGACCTTATCATTTTTCCAGAGACATGGCTGATGAATGAGAATAGAAAGGAATGGGGAATTCCAAATTCTGAACAATCAAATAGATTGCATTAATTCACAGGAGGCACCATTCATACAGTATTTAGAATTGTTTATTTCCTTACATTTTGCACTTCCTTAAGAACCTGAACCCGAAAGTTGCAACCAATAGATTGGTTTACAGCCTGTTAGTCCTTTGAAAGTATTAACTTTCATAATTCATTTGATGAGCCATATAGGACTCTGTTGCGCCTCTTGGAAGAGGAGGCCTTCACTTTAAAACTATGTTTAACAGTGATAAACGGGACATAATAATGAGGCATATGTCATAGAAAAGTGAATCTGAAAGGTGGCTAATCAGTCAAATATATATACTTAGCAAATCCAAATACTAGTTAAGGGCATAGGATTTGAAATCAGGCATACATGGATTTGGTCCCCAGTTCAGCCACTCATTAGTTATGAGTACTCACAACCCTCCTTCACTTCTTTTCTTTTTTTTCTTCTTCCTTCTTCTCTCCCTCCCTCTCTTCCTTTACTTTATTCAAAAATAGCTGTTGGTCAGCTGTGGTGGCTCATGCTTGTATTCCCAGCAGTTTGAGAGACCCAGACAGGAGGATCCTTTGAGGCCAAGGATCTGAGATCAGCCTGGACAACATATTGAGACCGCATCTCTACAAAAAAGAAAAAAAAAATAGTTGGGCATGGTGGTGCATGCCTGTAATCCTAGCTACTCAGGAGGCTTGGGTGGGAGGACTGGTTGAGCCCAAGGAGGTCAGGACTGTAGTGAGTTAAGGTCATGCCATTGCACTCCAGTCTGAACACAAACAAAACTTGCTGAAAATTTAATTACTATATGCTGGGTTCATGCCATAAACTAATGAGCTAGTCACTTCACATTTCTGAGAGAGAACAGGAAATGTTTATAGTTAAGAAATTTGTGGTGCGTCAGTTAAGCAAAGGTGCAGATACAAAAATGAGCCAGATTTGTTGGGGTGGTTCCAAGCAGACTGGAGGTAAATAATGGGAGATGAGGATGGGAAAGACAGGTTGTAGAGGGCTGTTAATGCCAGCATAAGCAGTTTCAGATTAACACAGAGAACTGGCCAACAATTAGAAATCAGATTAGGGAGATAGCCTAGCAAAGGATGGGATTATTTCAAGAATGATGGATTACTAAGTATTTCAGAGAAGCTAAGAAAGAATTAGTTTTGACTATTAGAAGGACATGGATAGAAGGCTTTTAAAATAACAGAAACCAATGACGGGGATGAAAGGATGAGATTGGAGTGTAAAAACAGAGACTGATGGCCAGGAGTTCCACAGGAAGATTAAACAGAATGGGAAGGAAATATTATGGTACAGATAGAGGAAGCAGCAAGGCCAAAGGCAGGTATATTTTTCCTAAAATGAGTAGTTACTATGCACGTGTGAAGGTAAAAGACCAACGAAGAGAGAAGAAGATTCTAGAATGAGAAAAGGCAAGTGGAGAGTTAGAACTGACCGCTGAAGTGGAGAGGGAGGGCTTGCACAGTCAGATCAGCACTTCCCCTGAGTCCACACTGAGATGTCCTTTGTAGCAGGGAGGGAAGCAAGGTAAGATTTAATCTGTACTCCAGGTGGGCACTTATTAGATAGAAGAGTGGTAAACCCAGGCCACAAAAAGACTAAGTTCCTACAGCTGCAGAAAGACAAACATTAAAGGGTTTAGCCCATCAATAGGTTCAGCAGGAGCATCACATCATTCTTATTCACACCCCAGAAACCTTTCTAGGTTTTTCTGCTGTGTTACAGGGAGGGTTGCAGGGGGCAGTGCAGGCGTTCAAAGAAATGTAAAGTCTCCTTGATCACCTCTCCTGCAGAAACAATGTTGCCAGGTTGTAGAGGCTACAAGTCCAACCCAAACACTATTATTTGTGACCAAATAAAGAGGAATTCGGTTAAAATGAATGAGTACTTATGTAGAGATAACACAACCCAGAAGTTAGTGGTTAGAAAAGGCCACTCAATTCTGCATGCATATACCTACTTTACATTCAAAATACCAACTCTAGAAACCTTACTGCCAAACGGCTCCCAAACTTTAGACATTTTTCCTCCACTCCCCACCTCTAAGTTGTAAGGGGGCAGATAAGAAAACTTCTGAGGATTTCAGATCTAGTTCTCTTTCTGTTTGAGCTCTTGCCTGGCAGTAAGGGAGTAGAGAGCGCTGGGCTGGGCACAATGCCCTCCTCCATGACCAGCGGGACCAGGGCTTGCACCCCAGAAGTAGTAACTCCACGCAGGGATCTGGGACTGCTGGCGCGGCACGCTCACATAGAGCAGCCTGTGGGTGAAGGAGACCGTAGTGTGCACTTGGGCAGAGTAAGCGCGTTTGGCGGGAGAGGGCACAGTGCTGACTGGGCATCTCTGCGTTGGAGTCGTCCCTTTCGCAAGAGCCTATCTGTGCCAAGGGCTGGAAACTGGGGCTGCAGGCGGGAGGCGGGGTGTCAGCCGAGAGCACTGGCCCCTCGGCCCTGTGGCTGGGAGAGGAGTCTGGGGGAGCCCCGGGCGCCAGCCAGGGATAGCCTGATCTCTGCTCCAGTCCACAGATCCTTAACGGATTTTCTTTCTCTCCCTTCACCCCTTTCTCTCCTTTGCTCTCTTACTTTCTCTCTCCCTTTTTTTTCCTTTTTCCCTCTCTTTCCCACTCCCTCCCCACCCCTTCCCTTCCTCTCCCCTCCCCCTTCCCCTCCCCCTCCCCCGTGCGCGAGCCTCTTCCTCTCCCCTCCTCCCCCTTCCGCCTCTCTCCCTCTCCCTCCGTCTCCTTCTCCCTCTCAGCTCGCCGGGCGACCCTGCTCCTGCCTCCCACATTAATGGCGGCATCCTCGGAGGATGATATAGACCGGCGGCCCATCCGGAGAGTGCGCTCCAAGAGCGACACGCCGTACCTCGCAGAGGCCAGGATCTCCTTTAACCTGGGGGCAGGTAAGAACGCCCCTGGCGCCGCGCCCCCGCCCCCGCCCTGCTCCCTCCCTCCCCGGCTGTTGAGCCCCCGCCCCTCCCGGGCGTCCTCCCCGCCGCCCCCCGCAGTCGGGCGCTCAGCACTCGCGCTCTTTGTGTCTCCGGTGCGCAGAGGGCGTGTGTGCGAGCTACGGTGGGGGAGGGCGGCGCGTGCAGCCCCACATCCGCCCGAGTCCCACGCGGGCTTCCCCGGCACGGGGAGGAGGAAGTGCTGTCAGTGACCACAGTGATCCCGGGAATAACCTGGAGCCCGGGCCGCGCGCCCATGCGCAGGCTGCGGGCGCGGGGTCTGGCGAGGCTCCCCGGGCGAGGTTGGCTGGCGCGGCTACTACGGGGTGGAACTTGTTGGTGACATTCAGACTCTGTTGGCTTTGACGGGTTGACGCCGCCGCTGCGGTGTTGGAGTGGGGAGAGGGGGCGGGGCTGGCCGCCTGGAACGGAACCTTTTCCTTGCACCAAGCAGCTGGGAAGCTACCGTGCTGGTCATAATAGCATGGTCTGGAGAATGCACGTTAGGTGACTTGATGCTGTCCCTGGAACTGGTGCCCAAAGTGGCCCAGATCGAATTAAGTGAAAAGGGTAACTGAGGTACATGAAGGAGAGAAGAAATGAGAAAGGAAGATAGGGAGGAAAGGAAGGAAACAAGGAGGGAAGGCAGTGGGGTGCTAGGGAAGAAAAGAAGGAAGGAGGGAAGGAAGGAAGGGAGGAAAGAAGGAGGGAAGGAAGGAAGCGGGGAAGGAAGGGAGGAGGAGGGGGAAGGGAAGCAACAGAAGGAGGACTGAGGGATTCAGAGTCAAAAAATGCCTCAGTTGAGTCCACTGAAGGTTACTCAATGAGTAAAGTCCAGCATCTACTGTTCCCTCTGCTGCTGCTGCTGCTCCCAACTCGACTCTAGAGTGCCTTACTCGTGTGTGGTCACTATCACTGGGAAGAAGTTGTTCACCACTAACTTCATAGCTCTGCCTTTTCTGAATGACTCCTAAGCTTCCATCCTAGTTGGTTTTCTCTTCCTGTCCAAGGTCCCTTATTATTCTAGCAACTATAATAAAAGTGAGGGCATTTTCCTGAAGACTGCCTTTCAAAATAAGTTTAAAAAGCAGATGGCACGTTTTGCTTTAGGAAACTAAACTCTTGGAAATGGGACTAAATCAAACAAAATTGTGTGTGTGTGTGTGTGTGTGTGCACATGTGCGTGCATGGTGCATGTGTTGGAGCAAAGAGAACCTTCAGATGATGGGTATTTATGCCCTGTTGAGAAGTTTAGAGAAAAGAGAAAACTCTGCATAGAAAAACAAGATGCACTGACTAAGCAACCATACCCTTATGGCTGGAAGAATGGTAACTGAAAGTGCCAGAGTGGCCAACTGCCTTGGAATATAATTTTCCTGTCTTGATGATTTGTGGTTTTAATCATGTATATCTTGTCACTTCTTAAATGTTTGCCTCTGACTTTGGAGCTGAAGACAAGTTTATTTAGAAAGCTTTGGCATTTTCTATGGCATGCTGTAGTAGTCCATGGTTCCCACTTTGGAATTGTTAATCCCCTACTTCTATGCTTCAGATTCAGCATGTGGTAGTGAGGGGTCTCACAAAGGATCGATAATAGTTTCTTTTAGGAGCAAGATTGTTTTCCCAACCAAGTGATATTGGAAATTATTCTATTGACCCCTTTGCTTAGCCCAGGAGGAACAGAGCCAAAGCAGCAGTTAGTAAATGTTGTTTACCTTCTACTAGTACTTTTCTCACAAAACAATAAAACAAAGTGCTAAACAAGAGTTTCAAGTTTCAGCTGCTACTCAATTAATTACATTGAGCCACTTTGTCACCAGATTAAACCTAGTGACTTGCAATCTTTTATTTTGGTTAAATTGCTCTGGAGTCCAATTTAAAGATTGGCTCAGACAGGACTTATCTCTGTTTCATCTGGAAATAAAGAAGCCAGACAAGCACTCAGTCCCTTCTATATGTCCCTTAAAATATTCCTAATGTAAAGTGTCAAGAAAGACACCAGTAAGAGAGAAATGCAGAGAGGATATTGTTAAAGGAGGAAGGGCATTAGCAGCCTGCTCTGTACTGCAGTCAGGGGAGCTGTCCTCCCTTGGTGGTGCTGAAGCGAGACAGAGAAGTGACTGTAAGTTGGACAGTGGAGGGATGGGTACTCTTTCCCTCCTGTGATGGAGTCCCAAAGAAAATGCATAAGATCAGGCTACCAAAAACTTTTTCATCCCTCTCCACCTACATTTGCTGCCTATTTACTACGCATCACGCCTACTGCCCCGCTGCTCAAATCGGGCGTTTATGCTCTAATTTTGCGCCAACTGCTCACTCCTGGGGCTTGTTTATTTCCAGCTGGTTTCTGGTTGCTTCCCTAACGAAGTAAGATCCACTCACAGATGTGCCTTTCTCCCGCATTTAAGAGTAATTGTAACCCCTGGTTTTAAAAGCAAACAGCCTTGTTTATCTCCTTAAGCAGCAAGTTGTAATTAAACTATTAGTGTTGTTATCAGCATTGCTGAACAGAGAAGCATGCACACTCCCCATAAATTACATAATCTGGGCATAGAGATAATTTTGTTTATGTCTTAACCACAATTTATGAACACTTAAGCAAGTCCTGTGCCCTTTCTTTCCAATCCTGCCCCCAATTACTTATTGTTTATTCTTTCCAGAGAAATTTTTTATTGGCTTAAACTATTTATGTTTAATATTTGCTTTCCCACACCACTAATTATACATAAACCCATGTTTGATATTTTAGAGGTTTAGCAATGCTTCAAGGAATACATATACATATATTCCTTTTACTTGGCTATCACTAAATCATTAAACTAATCGTCCAGTTGCCAAATAAAGTGGACTGGGCATTTTGAATACTAATTAAACACTTAAGGATTTTTCAACTACACCCTATCTCCAACAGTACTTAATAATATCATTTCAGAAATAACTCTGCAGCTTGAGTGAAGGATATACTTCTTCACCTACAGTGGCAAGTCAGTCAAAGAATAGCACCAAAATGTGGGTCTTTCATCAATGTATGAAGATGCTAATTTCAAGTTTCAGCTAAAATTGAGAGCATAGATAACAAAAATTTTCTGAACCATGACTTTTATTTTTCTAAGAGTCCTTTTTCTAGGTTTTTAACTTCTGTTCAGCATTTAGTAGACACAAACATTGATAGATGATTGAAGATGTTATCAGTGCAAAAGAAAATTAAGTCAATATATCTGTCGAAGGTTACCCAGACACATCAAAGATTAAAACATTCAAAAAGGGATTTTTCCCCTAAGGAATTCAAATGTGTTAAAAGGACATCCTGGAACAGAAGAGTCTGTTCACACTATTAGTAGCAAGTGTTTCTAATTGTATTCTCACTTAGAATGAACCCATCACTGACATTTATCTTGTAAGAGTGTAGCCTGCCTTATGAGGTCGTTCATTCACTGCATTGCAGTCAGTGCAATGAAGAGTTGCAGCTCATCTGGCAGGTACTTTCCCATGGGCTAGTGTATTCTATTTATCTTTAGATTGACAGTATATGGAGGATTACCTGATACATAGAAGTTGCTGAAACTGAAAAACTCTATAATTACATACTAAAGTGAATGAAAGTAAGTAGAAAAATTAAGCCCATCTTATATTTCTTAAAGGGGTGTCAAAAGAAGGAAAGCAAGGCATCCTGATGATTTAGGATAGTTTAAAACACAAAACCATTATTAGGCACTATTGAGAAAAATGTGTCCTTTTCTAATCATAAGGAGGTTTAACTTCTGTTGATATATCAGAATTGCTTTGTATGGGGGAGAATTTAAATTAACAGTATGGTCAACACCAGCATAATTATTCTCTTTGGAAAGCTGAGATCTGTTTTGGTTCTGGATGTCCACCAAGGATAGCTGTTAATGGCCTTCACTGGTCTCTTTCACCCTTTCAGGCCCAGAGGACAATGGCAGTCAGAACTGGCTTGCTATGGTTTCCTATAAGGATGGATGGGTCTACAAAAAGAAGTTATAAACTAGGTCCCAGGGTACCTCTCTTCCACCCTTATCGCTTAGCTAAATAATGGAGGCCCATGATATAGAGAAGTGGCAGCTCAGAATGTGCCATCATCACTTAGCAATGAGAACTGTCCCTAGGCAAGTTGTAAATATATATATATATATATATATATTTTTTTTTTTTTTTTTTTTTTTTTTTTTTTGAGACAGAGTCTCACTCTGTCACCCAGGCTGGAGTGCAGTGGTGCCATCTTGGCTCACTGCAAGTTCCACTTCCCAGGTTCATGCCATTCTCCTGCCTCAGCCTCCCGAGTAGCTGGGACTACAGGCACCTGCCACCACGCCTGGCTATTTTTTTTTTTTTTTTGTATTTTTAGTGGAGACGGGGTTTCACTGTATTAGCCAAGATGGTCTCGATCTCCTGACCTTGTGATCCACCTGCCTTGGCCTCCCAAAGTGCTGGGATTACAGGCGTGAGCCAGTGTGCCTGGGCTGGCAAATTGTAAATATTATTGCCATCCTGATCTGAGATTGCTTCACCAACCTAAAGGTTTTGATAGGCATCCTCCTTCACTCTTTTGCTGAAGAATGCCAGTGTGTTCCTCACTACATTTTTTGTTACTGATTGTAAATTGAAGGCAGACCATGTGGGTCTGGCTTTTATTTGGTGGCCCAAACTCTTAAGTATTGCTTCCTGTATTTGGTAGGCAGAATTCAAATGGTGGATCTCACAGCTCACCAGGAGCCTCTAGTGTAGAAGCCTTCCCTCCTTCTGTGCTATATAGAGTTAGAGCTAGCTAACCTGATAATCTCATTATGTCATGCATTAAGATGGTACCAGTGAAGATCACCCCAGATAGTGTAATGAATATTTAAAAGGTACAAGAAAGTAAGTACAGTCGGCCTTCAGCATTCATGGGTTCCACATCTGTGGATTCAACCAACCAGGGATGGGACATATTTTTAAAAAATGAACGGCTGCGTCTGTACTGAACACGTAAAGAGTTATTTCATTATTTCCTAAATCATATAACAACTATTTACATAGCATTTACACTGTATTAGGTATTATAAGTAATCTAGAGATAATTTAAAGTATACAGGAGGATGTGCTTAGGTTATATGCAAATACTACACCATTTTATGTAAGGGATTTGAGTATCTACGCATTTTGTTATTCGCAGGGGATCTTGGAACCAATCTCATGGTTACCAAGGGATGGCTGTAATTAACACTATGAGTAAATGGGAAGCCCTTTCCCATAAATATTTGTGAAACAACTTGAACACAGAATCTATGTTGGGTAATTAGATTTTCTTAGAATCTTTGGTCTGAGCATCATTATTATTTTTAAACATGTAAGTATGGTATTTACAATTATCTTATGGCTACATGGTAAATTACTTTTTTGGTTTGTCTATATATGTCTATATAATTTAATTCTATAAAATCCCACAGAGGTGTGTTTTATAGGAAATATGTGAGGCAAGAGTCAGAAGAATTTGATTCTAATGCATCAATTTCCTAAGACCATGGGCAAGCCATTTAACCTTTTGGGGTTTGATTCACTCAGCTCTAAGATGAGGGTTTTAGATTTAAAGTCTCTGAAGTCCCATTCAATCTAAAAATAACTGATACTTTTAACTCTAGCTGTATTACTGGATACATACTACACCTGATTTTATAGATAGTCTTATTTGTTGTATAAAACATATAAAATAGCTTCATTACAATAAGAATGAAAATATTTGATCACAGCAAAGTTATGGAAATTTTTGAGTTAAAAGAAGAATGAATCTCTATTATATAGGCACATTTATATACAAAATATTAGTTATATTTTTAATTTGAATATTCAGGGATTATTCAAATTGATGATCTCTAGATATTTGTTGTATAATAGAGTAAGATATTAAAGAAATTTTAGCAATAAATGGAGAGTGAGGAAACTAAATACTAATTCGGCTCCTAATTGGCATTTCAAGTCTTTTAACCTGTTCTCCTTTATAATTAAAATTAAACGGGTATGTAAGATCTATATTTCCCCTTTACCCTTTTAGATTACCAGGGAAGGTAAACATGTGGGCAGACCAGCTAAATGGCAGAATCCTACAAAACAAAGTATCTCTTTGGAATTCACAGAAAGAAGGATCCTAACCTCTAAGCACTGACCTAGCCATGAAATACAAAGAAACTTCTTTCCCTTTTTCTTCACGTGCATATAAACTGACAGGTTCATCACCTACCCGTCATAATAAATGCGGCAGAGGCACATTAATACATTTTCATACGTAGATTCTAACACTAAAGCAAAAAAAATGTAAAGTTATTTATGGAGTCGCTTTTTGACATATGCAACTTGAATTCATGATCATTATTTAGTGTACAAGAATTAAAATTCAGGTGGGAACAGAAGACAATTTGTAGAGCTTTTTTTCTCCTTGAGTTTATGGGGTGAAAAAGGGGACATACATTACAGCCAATGTCTTGTAAGGGCCTGAAAGAACAGTTGATATAACATTTTCTTCATTGTATGGTACAAGAGAAACTCTAGTATTTCATATTTTGTTTCTCACTTTCCTTACCCACTTTGGTAGGTGCTAAAGTGGATGTGATTTCGGGGTGGGGGAGTGGGCAGTATTGACATTTTAATTGCTTTAATTTACAAGTCTTCTATATAATGAAGGGTAGTTAAATAAAAGACAAAATCAATTTTATGGCCTTGTTGAATGATGACAGATTAGCATGACTTTCTACACAGTTACTGAAGGACAACAGGAATAATATCACACTAGTAGTTGTTTAACATTTGTGAATGTAAGTGCGGTGTAAAAGCCTGTAGGCTTTCTATTGATCCTTGTTGCCACATTTGTATACATTAAACTAGCAATTCAGCAGCAGAATCTTTGATAGCAAATACTTGGGCTGTAACTGTAGATGAGACTTTAATATACATCTTGGTTTTGAGATAATTCTGAACTTTATCAATATGTTCATTTGCCATTTGTAGACATGGAAAGGCCATTATTGCCAGATCTCTATCAACCAAACACTAGGTGGTCGAATATTAAATCATGGTTTAATCAGAGGTACAGAAAAACCTGTATTATTCGTGAGTTTCTCTCTTATTCCACCTGGGCCCTTTTTTAGACCATTTTTTAGGCACTTGAGATACATCAGTGATCAAAACAAATAGCATCTTACTTTCATGAATTTTTACTACCAAAAATGGATTATGAGCAAGAAACGTTAGATATATCAGTAAATTGTATTGTATGTTATAAGTCAATGTGTTAAGACAAAAATGAATAAGGCAGACTAAGAGGGTACAGCATATGGGAGCAGGAAGAGGAGAGGATTTCAAGATAGACAACATGGAGGAGAAGGGCTTTGAACACAGTTCTTCAGTGCAGGTAAAAGAATGAACAATGCCAATATGGGGTGGGGAGCAGAGTGAGAGAGAGCTGAGGACAAGCAAGTGAAAAGGACCTAAACTAGAGTGTTCCTGGCATGGCAAGGAGACCGGTGTGGCTGGGGAGGAGTAAGGAAGGCAGACGAAGAGGGGGATTAAGAAGGAATGGGGACTAGAAAAAATTTGGTGGACCTTGCAAAGACTTTGACTTTACTCTCAGTGAAGTGTGGAGCACTGCAGGGATTTGCGCATAGGAGTAACACTGTCTGACAGATTTTTAAAAGGATCACTGGGGCTGTTGAGTTCAGAACAGACTAGAGAGGGGCACCGAAGAAGCAGAGAAGCCAGTTTGGAGGCTATGAACGGTGGTGGCTCATCAGCGTGGTACAGCAGAAACAGTGGAAAGTGGTAAAGGTCCTTGTGTATTTGAAGATACAGCCAGTATGCGTTCATGATGGATTGAATGTAGATTGTGAGAGGAGAAGAGCAAGCAGTAATTCATAGGTTTCACCTGAGCAGTAGGAGGGATAGAACGATCATTTGGGGGCACGGAGGATTGGTCAGGAGCTCAGAGACAGACGTGTCAAGTGTAAGACCTCTATCAGACATCCAAGTGGCTACATTTAAAAAGCAGTTATGGCCAGGTGTGGTGGCTTACATCTCTAATTCTAGCACTTTTGGAGGCCGAGATGGGCGGTTCACCTGAGGTCAGGAGTTCGAGACAAGCCTGGCCAACATGGTGAAACCCCGTCTCTACTACAATACAAAAAATCAGTCTGACGTGGTGCCGTGTACCTGTAGTCCCAGCTCCTCTGGAGGCTGAGGCAGGATAATTGCTTGAACCCGAGAGGCGGAGGTTACAGTGAGCCGAGGTCAAGCCACTGCACTCCAGCCTGGGAGACAAAGTGAAACTCTGTCTCAAAAACAATGAAAAAGCAGTTATGCAAGTCACAGGTTAAAAATGAGGTCTGGGCTGGGGGCAGTGGCTCACGCCTGTAATCCAAGCACTTTGGGAGGCTGAGGCAGGCAGATTACAAGGTCGGGAATTCCAGACCAGCCTGACCAACATGGTGAAACTCAGTCTCTACTAAAAATCCAAAAGTTAGCTAGTGTGGGGGCACACACCTGTAGTCACAGCTGCCCGGGAGGCTGAGGCAGGAGAATTGCTTGAACCTGGGAGGCGGAGGTTGCAGTGAGCAGAGACCATGCCATTGCACTCCAGCCTGGGTGAAAGAGCGAGACTCTGTCTCTCAAAAAAAAAAAAAAAAAAAATAGGGCCCAGAGATAAATATTTAAGTTGACATTATAAGCATTTTCTTATTTATTTCTCACAATGACCCCATGAGATTGACATTATTATTATTATCCTAATTTTATCCACGTGGAAATAAATCACAGAGAAGTTACATGACATAGTGAAGGTACTATAGCTAATAAGAGAAAGAACTGGAATTTGGATTCTGTTTCATATGACTTCAAAACCTGTATACTTAATAGACATGATTTACCATAAGACAGCAAGCTTACATTACTAGCTTTTCTATAGGGTCACATTTAAAGCTGGACATTGCTAAAGGAGAGATGGAACTAGGAATGTATCCTACCCTAGTATTAAAAAAAGAAAATTGGGGCCAGGCGCAGTGGCTCACGCCTGTGATCCCTCCATTTTGGGAGGCTGAGGCGGGTGGATCACTTGAGGTCAGGAGTTCGAGACCAGCCTAGCCAACACGGTGAAACCCTGTCTCTACTAAAAATTCAAAAAATTAGCCAGGCATGGTGGCACATGCCTGTAATCTCAGCTACTGGGGAGGCTGAGGCAGGAGAATTGCTTGAACCTGGGAGGCAGAGGTTGCAGTGAGCCAAGATCAAGCCATTGCACTCTAGCCGGGTGAAGAAGCGAGACTCCATCTCAAAAAAAAAAAAAAAAAAAAAAAAAGAATGGCTGGAACTCACTGTGAGAAATGCACTTTATGGCACCCCACATAACACACATACATATTTATTATAATTGAAATAAAATATTCTCCAAAATACCCTTAAGGTGCAAATTACTCTGATGTTTTCTATGGTATCCTATCCCATCCCTTGCCATTCCACTCCACTCTAATATATTTTTATTACAAAAATGTGAATTATGACCTACCTAAATGACTTTGCAACCTACAATTTGAAAAACATTTACTTAATTGGTGGATTTCTTGGGGCTAATTCTAAACTCAGAAAAGGCATTTGCAAAAAAAAAAAAAAAATCCTACTTTGGTACTAAATGGCTGAGAGTGTGGTAAATTTATTCTCTTGTCTAGACATGAGTCAAGGTGAAAAAGAAAAATCCCAAAGAGTAAGTACCGACCTAGCCCTTGGGCTCAGTGGGCATGGGGCCACACTGATGATAAGTTTAGGGGCCAAGAAAAACGTTTTAATTTCTTTTACAGTCAGAAGGAAAAAAATGAATGTAATCCAACCTATGGATTATATTTGTCTTTTTACCCACACAGTCATAAAATATAGTTTTTGATACTTTGTATAGTGAAAGGGGCCCACAAAGGCAAAAGGACCTAGGACCATGGAAGTCATCATGGGCCCTGCAAAGAGGGAAAGAGGAGCAGTGACAAAGACCATTCTTTGCTGAGGTAGCACAGTGGTTATGACGATATACCCTAGAGTCAGACTTCCTGGGTTCTGATCCTCACTCTGCCACTTACTGGCTGTATGACCTTGAGCAAGGCATTTAACCTCTCCCTTCCTCAGTTCTCTCACTTGTAAAATAGGACTAGTGATAGTAATTATCTTAGAGAGTTGTTCTAAAGAGCAAATAATTAAATAAGTGTAAAGCACTTAGAATAATGCCTGACACATAGTGAGTGTTTGTTAGCACGAAGTGGAGAATGAGGTCCATTATGTTTCTCCTTCTGCTTCATGCTTGTTCTGTTCCTCCAGGATTCTACCAAAAATTTAAAAAATGATTCGTTTCTGATGACCACATCTTACTCTTTGGAGCAGACCAAATGAGTTACAAATTCAGAAACACTCACAGAAGGAGAAAATTTTCCTGCCGTTATATTTTACCCCTAATCAATCCTTCTTACTTAGACAACAGAATGAATATGAGTAGCCCCAAATGAGAAAGTAGCCCCAGACTTAGAAAGTTAGGAAAATTTACATTAAGAATAGGTCATCCTCTGAGTAAAGTTGAATGAATCAACCTTGAAATACCTCTTACAAATGGCCACGTGGAAATGAGAAAGACCTACTGGAAATTCCAATAGTCCTCTGAACTTAGAGGAAGTGTTGTGTGGGGAGGGAAACAAAAGAAGAGCAGAGAAAGAGATACAGGGAGAAGAAAAGAGGGAGGCAAAGAAAAAGGGGGGGAGAAATAGAACACAACCTTCCAGTTTGGGAGGCCGTACATGTTGGTCAGAAGATCACATCAAAAACCACAGAGGCCAGGTGCGGTGGCTCACGCCTATAATCCCAGCACTTTGGGAGGTGGAGGCGGGTGGATCACCTGAGGTCAGCAGTTCGAGACCAGCCTGCCCAACATGATGAAACCCCATCTCTACTAAAAATACAAAAATTAGCTGGGCGTGAGGGTGCACGACTGTAATCCCAACTACTCAGGAGGCTGAGGCAGGAGAATCGCTTGAATCCAGGAGGCGGAAGTTGCAGTGAGCTGAGATCGTGCTATTACACTCCAGCCTGGGCAACAGGAGTGAAACTCCATCTCAGAACAAACAAACAAACAACAGAATCGTAGCTTTCTGAAGTCCAGTGGAGCATCTTCTCTTGTCTGAATAATGGACACAAACGTTCTGTGAATGGGTTTGGAGACCTGCTGGTTCCAAAACCCAAGTCTGCTGCTTGTGAGCTGAATCATCTCTCTGAACCTTTGAAACTTGTAACGTGTGGATAACACTTTCTGCCTAATTTTCATTGCTACTTTGAAAACCAAATGTGAAAATGCTTTGCCAACAGCCAAGTGCCATACAAAGGCAAGAAACAGATGTGGTCTGGGTGAATGGGACAGCTTTAGATGTCTAGCTCTGGCAAAACTAAGGCACTAAAATAAAAATGCAAAACATAGACTGATTTCCCCTAAAGTGTTGCCTTTGCCATGACCAAAAACTCAATACAGCCTAATAGCCCAGAAACACTGACTCCAGCATTTAACAATTTTTACATTTAAGCCATTTCCATGCTTCCACTGTCAACTCTCATCATTATATGAAATGTGGCCTCAGGATATTATGTTCCATTAGTAAGAGACAAAGTGCTTGAATTTTACAAGTGTTTTTGAGTCACAGACATTTTTAACTTCTTAGTGTGGTCCTGACCTCACTTCATCTTTTTACTTGATAACAGTCATCAAAAAGGCACTTGGCATGAAGCAACTGTAGAAGCAACTGTACTTCCTACTAGGACCATGTGATTTGCCACGTAGGCTGCTAGTCCAACTTAGCCCAAGGCAGACACTCAGCCAAGTAACCAGGGAACATCCTTCTTTTTCAATCACCTCTCCCTTTTTCTTCACCCTCTCCCTGTTTCCCCAACTGAATGCCCTAATTATTTGTTTTGACATTACAAAAACACAACCCAAGGTTCAAGGCAAACCTTCCGTTCTGAAGTGGGGAGACTTAAAGATCCCCTGTGGATCTGCGGAAGTCTAGGGCTGTTCACTACCTCCCACTCAAACCATAGAATGACACAGTTCGCACAGCTGTGAAGCCAGCTGCCCTGCATTTCTTCCAGACCTCGCGCCACGCTGCCTTCCAGCAACATCCTTGCTCTAGCTGTTCATGACCCTGGCTGTAATCAGTGAAGAAGCAACTCTTTCAATAACAAAAGTGATTTCTCCCAACAGTTTTGGTGCGGGACCAATAAATGCCTTCCGGGTGTAAGGAGACTTAGTTCTAGAAACAGTTTCTCCAGGTTATTCAATTGGAATAGAACAGGCAGAAGCAAATTTATGACTGACTGGGTTTTTACGTATTTATTTATGTATTTATTTATTTGGTCTTTGAGTTTTACAGTTTAGAATACCCTCCTAAACTATAAATTTTATTCATTAAAAAAAGCAACATGTTTCAGCCAATTGTCTGGGGCTGGAGCTGTGACGGATAATGCAGACCACACCAAATTTTGGTTAGTCACTGCCTCTCTGTTATCCGTGATTTGTGATTCCACATCATTTTCATGGCTGTATTTTACTGCATTTGACATAAATAACACTTGGTTAATAGGCTTTGAGCAAATTAAATGCTTGATACATTATTACAATTGTGAAAAATTTCACAATGGCTAAATCTTTTTTCAAGCTGTAAAATGCCTGAGGTAGTTTTCTTTTAACCTATCATGTAAGAAGTTCATTTTAAATATGCAGGAATAAATCATTAGTGTGGTTTCTGAAATCTTAGCCAAAGATGGTCCCTACACCCCAGATACCACTCTACCCTCACCTCAGAACTCCTCCCTGTGCCATGAAGCAACCGGGCAGCCTTGACAATAATTACTGTAAATGACACTTGGTTTGCTGTCTAGTGGATTAGAAAATTCTTCTTTGTTTTTAAAAGTTGATATATATGTTTGCATCTGTAGGTCAGGTCCTTTCAGGTATCTTAAGAACATTTAAATTTCTAGGAATAAAAGATTTGCCCTTGTTTCTCTTGACTGCCAAAATCTGAGTCAAACCACGTCACGACTTGTTTCATAGAACAGCAGTCAGGCTGGGTGCGATGACTCACGCCTGTAATCCTAGCACTTTGGGAGACTGAGGTGGGTGGATCACCTGAGGTTAGGAGTTCGAGACCAGCCTGACCAACATGGAGAAACCCCGTCTCTACTAAAAATACAAAATTAGCTGGACGTGGTGGTGCATGCCTGTAATCCCAGCTACTTGGGAGACTGAGGCAGGAGAATCACTTGAACCTGGGAGGCAGAGGTTGCAGTGAGCTAAGATCGTGCCATTGCACTCCAGCCTGGGCAACAAGGTGAAACTCCGTCTCAAAAACAACAACAAAAACAACAACAACAACAACAAAAAAACAGCAGCCAAATAAATGACAACATGTATTAAGTCTAAGACCAAGTAAAGCCATCCACAAAAATAATACCAGGTCAACACAAAGTAAGCTCAAATCAGCCTTAAACTCACTTCATTGGCCTCTGGGTTACGGCTAATATAATATGATCTGTATGAACAATTTCTGTTGTAAAGCTACCTCATAAAGAAATATATCATCTATGGAGTCCTTTCATAAACCCAATTATAGGAACAATTCAGCAGAGTTATAGCTACTGGGATCTGTGTTCTGTCTCTTCCATGGTTCTGCTTATTGAAGACAGTGAAGTGAAAATATTGAGGTGGGAAAGAAACAATGACTGAATTTAGCCAACACAGAAAAGGCTGGCATAATTACTCAATCAGGCATAACTTTAGTTCTCTCCTATTGCTGTGTTGCCAGATTCATTTATTATAGATGTTTCATCCTAAGTAAAGCTGTAAACAGCGTCTTTATACACAAATATGAATGTAATGTCAATATCTCACCAATTTATTTGCACAAAATTATGCATGATTCATTAAAAAATCAACTGGTTATTTAGTTTAAATTTAACCATCACAGTACTTTGTTAACTAAGACCTTTGGTGGCAAGGGGCAGAAGGAAAATGAGAATAGTGATTAATAAAACATATTATTAATTAATAATTAATAAAAATATATTGTTTGGAAAAAAAGCCCAACTGAGAAATATGTGATTTCTTTTAACCTTATACCAAAGCTCAAAGCAGAAGGTATTCATACCAAATTTGTTGTTCCACACAGAGTTGAAATGGTAACACTAATTTGGAGAAGAAATCACATGTTATAATAAAAAGGCACAGAAGGGGACCAAGTAGAGAAGTAGATGTTAATGTACAAATGAAAACTTTTCTGCTGCCAAGACTCATCATTCAGAACTAGAAGGAAATGAGAATCTTGCTATGAATACTAGTGCATTGATTCAAGTTTTTAATGCATTTGCTGCACACAAAGTACTGTGGAGCAAATGTGTATTAAAGCTATTACTGTGTATTAAGGCTAGTGCAATTTTCTTTCTAGTTGCTGGTTGCCACAGGTCTTTATTCTCTGTCAACCTCTGAAAAGCTCAAATAGAACCCAGTAGTCACAATGAATCTTGAGCACAGTCTAGTATCTTTTCAAAATTACAGCTAGTTTCATTTATCTTGTGGTTTTTCTTGGTGACTTAAGAGAAAATAATGATGTTATTTATGTGGGTTCATAAAAACATTATTATTTTTTCGCTGAAGTCCTTCATTTCTGTAAACCTCTTGCTGAGGTTCAATTATTTTTCTCCCCTGAGTGGGAGAACACAGTTTCAAGGCTTAGGTTCTCATAACTTCTTTCATTACTTTCCTGGTGCTGCCTAGGATATGGATAAAATTCCTTATGATGGTGAAGATTTAGAGGCTGTACAGTCAGGAGCAGATGAAAATAGCGGTGTTCAAAGTAAAAGGTAGAGCTCTAGCCTTCCTTGGGAAGTGGGGCTCCCACCGATTTGCAATCTATCATCATGCATAGAAGGAGAAAATGTCTAGAGTTCATGGATACATATGGGAGCTGCTCTGGTCAGGTAAAGATGAAATGATGGTCTGAGTGCTCTTGGTGGTGCTGGGAAGCATTGCAGTAGCAGAAGAAGATAAGTGTAGATTTGAGGCACAGACATGGATTTGAATTCTGACACTGTTGGGCAATTGTAGAGCAAGTTTATTATCTTTCTGAATGGTAGCTTGCTTACTTATACAATGGAAATACTCATATTTCAGAGTTATGAGAATTTAGTTAAAGGAGGATAGGAAGTGAAGGATCTCGCATAGTCAATGCTTTATAAGCACCTTTCAAACAATTCAGGCAAGAAGGAGGCTCAGTTTTGTTTACCAACATAAAACCTTGATGTTGTATCACCATGATAAGGAAAGATGACTTGCTATCTTTTATTTTGACTTATTGCATGACATATTAATCTAACAAACATTCATCAGAAGCTTGCTATGTACGCAATACAAGTTAACAATTTCATCAACAACTAAATCTATCAGTAGAAATATCAACATCCATGAGAGAGATTTCCTTTCCGAGGCAAGGGACAACATCTGCCTAATTCACCTGTAAATCCTCAGTGGCTAGCAGAGGGCATGGCCTGTAATAGATGCTCAAACAGTATTTGTTGAATGGAGGAATGCATGAGGGTATGGACCACTTCCCCATGAGTCCATCTTTAGACCAAACTTATTGGATTTCTTTTTCATTATCTAGTAATATCTACAAACATCTTCATATATCTGGTCCTTGATTTATTCTGGCAATTTCTGTATGCAGAAGCTCTAGAGCAAGGAGACAAACCTGTCCCCTCAGAGCTGCCTACAAGCCCATCAGGCCTCTTAGCATTTCTGTTTCCACTCCTTCAGCCCCTGGAATAATCTAGAGACCTGATGTTCTCTATAGGGTTTGTGTTTAGGTCATATGGAAAGAAAGGGTTATTTTGATTTTTACTCATGTTATATTATGGTTGCAATATCACTTGCAATGATACATACCATTAGCTTTTCCTCATCAATATTCAACTCATGGCCTCCTCCCAAGTGACTTCCTAGACATGAAGAAAAATTTAACATGCAATTCTTGCAAAGAACACTAGATGTTACTTCTCCTGCACTTCAAAAATAAGGATGCCTTTGATTTTGCCAGTTTTGAAAATGCAGAAGTTGAAATGAAGCAGGTACAGCCTGACCATAGTGTGTTTCTCCTCATTGACTCAGAAATTTTTTTCTTTTTGACCTGGACCCTAGGAACTATCATCACTGTGACAAAAATCATGGGTGCCTCCCATTTTATATATTTCTGAAAACGATACCTGAACTTTTAAAAATAAACCTTACTGAAATGGAAATGATGTGCTCCACCTCAGAGGCTGTCCTTCAACTCCATGTCCTGAGAATATAAACTTGGATTAAACGGAATTTTTCTTTCAGTCTGTTGTCATGCTCAGGTTGCCTTACAATTCACAGAAGGAAAATTATTAAGATATTTAAAGAATTGAGCAGAAAGAAAGCTGAGAGATTGCCTATTCCAGTGAACACATCTTGCAGGTGAGGAAATTGTGGCCTACAGAACTCTGAGGTCCATAAGAAGAGAAAAACAAAGTGAAAAGGAAAAACCCTCAGAATCTAGAAATTTCATAGTAACTTAGTTCCAGGGGTATGTTGGGCTGACTCTCTAGGTTCATGAGAGCTGACTGTGCATATCTCTTCCCAATTTCAAGATTAGTGACGTCATATTGGTAGCTTGAAATCAGTCATGGAGACAACACATACACCATGGAAGTCAGCAAAAACAACTATAAATTAGAGAGTTGGTTGTTAAACATTTACCAGCACACCAGTGCTCAGTTCACAGAGTTGAGTATGATATTTAATAGACATACTGTCAGCACTATCTAAGTACACATACAAATAGTTTAGGCATGTTTTATTTGCTGCTAAAAATATTGAAAGAAAAGTATCAGAATGGTTTTGCTCAACCAATTTAATGTGGCAACTTAATGTTCAAATGTTTATTTGAAAGGATCTAGAAGCGTGTTGATAGGTAACTTTATTATTGCTTTACTGCTATTTTAATATGGAAAAATCACTATGGCTAAGGTGAAAGACTGTAAGCATGTCTATTGAAAATAGGCTTCCATCTTTAGAATACATATAAATCTATATGATATAGGCATATTCAAACAATTTTTCATAGGAGATATTTTGTCCCCTCACATTGTATTTTGGTCATGTATGAAGATGAAAATGGATTGCCTTTTGCAGTCCATTCAATAATACGTCAGGTGGGTCAGCGTCCCAACATATTACGCAGCATTTCTACATTTCCTAGCTAATGCCACTGTAATACATTAACTCTGTTTGCAATCCAGTTTCAGTCAAATAAATGGTGAGTCATTTGAAGCGCCCCCACACAAGGCTTGCCAGCTGGCAAGGTGCATCTGGAAGCAAGAAGTCAACAACTGTTCAGAATTCCCCCAGCCTCGCTCTCCTCAGCACCATTACTTGACTAGATCAGAACTTTAAGAAAGTCATTATATGTAGGCCTTCCAAAGGAAGCCTCTATAAATCATATTTCAGTTCCTGCAAGACACATGTGTTTTTTAAGCAATGGAGAAAAAGGTTTCCTTCATTCATTTGCTTTCCAAATAGTTGCTAACTTAGAGTAAATGCAAGTGTAGATGAAATGGGGGTTCCAGGTGAGCACCTGACTTGCTGCAAGGAGACATGAGAAATCTCCTTTACACTTTCTTTTTTTAAAAATGTGACTTGATGATGACCATAAAGGACTACCTGTGCATACACCAAGAAACCAGATTAGAGTTTTTCATTTATGCACAAAGATGGTGTAGGGTAATACATGAGACTATTTGCCCTCTTGGTGTGTTTTAAAGCTCTCCAGGACATTTTCGGGCATTCTGACATACAGAGGAAAATGATTCAGCATGGAAGATCATTGATGAAGAAAATATCCACAGGATGGAGAATTCCAGGAAAAACGACAAGCCAAACTTAAAAGACATTGATAAATCTTGTTTAAGTTACTGTAGCATATTCTACCTGAACAAATGAATCAAGCAGAAATTTTTAGTGGTACTTGGCTTAAATATTATTGCATAATGGGCTTGGCATTTTTCTTTGATGTAGAAAGTGAGACCTGGCGCATTAGGATAATTAGGTTTGTCAACTGGGAACTAGAATTACCTGATTTTGACAAGTTTGATATGACTAGGTACAATAACATCTCTCTCTATGGGGACAATCTCTTAGAACACTATCAAATCCTTTTTTTTTTTTTTTTTTGAGATGGAGTCTTGCTCCGTTGCCCAGGCTGGAGTGCAGTGGCGCGATCTCGGCTCACTGCAAGCTCCGCCTCCGGGGTTCACACCATTCTCCTGCCTCAGCCTCCGGAGAAGCTGGGACTACTGGCACCCGCCACCATGCCCGGCTAATTTTTTGTATTTTTAGTAGAGACGGGGTTTCACCGTGTTAGACAGGATGCTCTCAATCTCCTGACCTCGTGATCCGCCCTCCTCGGCCTCCCAAAGTGCTGGGATTACAGGCGTGAGCCACCGCGCCCGGCCCAAATCCTTTTTAAGAACGGATCCTGGAAGAAACAGTTATCACCATCAAATCCCTGTGGTGTAACACATCCTGCGAAGAGAGACCTTTAGAATGGAGATTGGATTTTACTTTCCTTAGGGGTTTGGGTGGGTGGATTAGTATGAAGGGGCAACATTTTTTTTCATCTGTAGCTGGGCATTTAGGTTGACTCCATATCTCAGCTATTATGGTTGCCACTGCAGTAAACATGGGGTACAGATATTTATTTCACATATTGGTTTCATTTCTTTGGTATATACCCAGCAGGGGAATGCTGGATCCTATGGTAGTTATATTTTTAATTTTTAAAGGAACCTCCATACCGTTTTCCATAATGGGCCATCTACAGATGAATGGATAAAGAAAATGTGCTATCTACACACACACACACACACACACACACACACACACACACACACACACACACACACACAATGGAATACTACTGAGCCATAAAACTGAATGAAATCCTGCCATTTGCAGCAAGATGGGCAAACTCGGAGGACATTATATTAAGTGAAATAAACCAGGCACAGAAGACAAGTATCAACAGGATCTCACTCATATATAGAGTCTTAAAAAGTTGATTTCATATTAGCAGAGAGTGGAATGGTGGTTACCAGAGGCTGAGGAGCATGGATGAGATGAGGATTGTCACTGGGGAGGACTGGGAGAGGTTGGTCAATCGGTACAGTTACAGTTAAACAGGAGGATATACACAGTAGGGTGACTATAGGAAATAACAATGTATTGTGTATTTTAAGACAGCTGAAAGAGAAGACTTTGAATGTTGTCACCACAGAAAAATAAGTGTTTAAAGTGGTGGATACAGTAGTTGCCCTGATTTGATCATTCATGCTATGTATACATGCATTGAAACATCACATCTCATAAATATGCACAATTATTATGTGTCAAGTATAAATTTAAATGTTAAAACATTTTCACCTTCTTTCTCTTTTTGAGAAAGGAATGAATTCCAGTCTTGATTTGAGTTGGGGTCTGTGGGTTTTACAGAGTCTAGCCCACTGGGTTTGAATCCCACCTACAGCCTCTCTATGTATGGGACCTTGAGTTAATTGATGAACCCTCTGTGTCTTACTTCTTCTGGGATAAACTGGGGATAATATTGTAATAGCATCTATTTCACAGTTGTGAGGATTATGATAAGGCAATATGAGTAAAGGTCTTAGAACGGTCGTGGGTACGTAGTGAGCACTGAGGACATGTTCACTGGCCCAGTCAGCCCAGGATGCTAATAAGCTTTGGCGACTCAGCACCTGCTGGGAGAAGAGTCACAGACAGACTCAGGCTGAGCAGAGCCAGCTGGCTCAGCTGTGAGATCCCTCTGTGAGGCGATGTTTTTGCATTGCTTCTCCTTCTGTACAGATAGATCTGTGTACAGGCTCAGAGGAAAATCTCTTTAACCCCCCAAGTCGAGCCTTGGCTGAAGCAATTTGTCCCACGCCATAGTTCAGGCTGTGTTTGGGAAGACTCAAATCTCTTTTAGGTAACTCAACTTGGTGGGTAAATCATTTAACTCAGGAGGCACATAAAAGATGTGATATACCAGTGTTTAGTCACTTATAATTCTGTTTGGGATGCTGATGCGATTTGAAATGTCACAGGATGTGGGAAGCAGGGTATGAGTCAGTGAAGACTTCGGGTCCTCTTGCCCTTTCCTTTGGAAAGCCTCCTTGCTGTGCCCTCCCATTATGGGGACTCTTAAACTGATTTTACAATTATTCCAGAGTGGGGATAGCAAGACTAGCACTCCAGGTATTAATATATCTGTTTTTACAACAGTCATCTATTTAGCATCTCCTATGCCCAGACCCTGTGTAGACACTATGGGCACAAAGATAGGTAAGCATGCCCCTCGTTTTTGGGAACGTGAGTCTGGCTGGGTAGAGGGATTGTAAACAGATGGTGACATAGTTGAGACACAGACAAAGCATCACTGGGCACAGGAAATGAAGAGGCTGGCCCAGTCTGGGAGAGTGAGGGATCTTTAGACAGGAAGGCACTGAGGTTGGTCCTCAAAGGATGAGTAGGATATTTCCCAGGGATGAAGCCATGTGTGGAGGGACATGGAGGAGGAGCTTCAAGAGTTGAGGGGCATTCTAATCAGAGAAGACAGTCTGCACAAAA
This sequence comes from Pan paniscus, assembly GCF_029289425.2. Taxonomy (NCBI): domain Eukaryota; kingdom Metazoa; phylum Chordata; class Mammalia; order Primates; family Hominidae; genus Pan; species Pan paniscus. Next base: position 27,421,897 of record NC_073254.2, read on the forward strand.
CTCATTTGGCATTTAAGTCCCCCTGGTTCACAAGATTGTATATGTATTCCTTCAAAAACGTTTACAGATGATCTGCAGTGCACCGAACTGGCCGTGGCAAGACAAAGACATCTCTGCCATTGAGGAGCACCCATGAGAGGAAAGACAGGTGTGGAAGGTGAATGTGATGTAGCATAAGAGCTTGAGCAGCTTCTGGCTGGGGGGTTAGAGGGAGCGATAGAAAACGGGGAGCCTGTCCAGCAGAGCCTGGGGACCCAGTGTGGCTTCTTGGTGAAGGCTGTGCTTCAGCGGGGCTTCAGGAAAGAGCAGTTTCCCCCGGAAAGGCAGAGGAGAGAGTGTGTGTAAAGGCATGAGTGCAAATCGCATGCACACATTGCAAAGAACAAGAAAGCTGGTAGGATTGGAACCTGTCGTGGGACCAATGACATGCAAAGGATGAGACTGGAGAGGGAGCTGGACAAGGCAGGGCCCCAGAGGCTTTTGCTCCAAAAAGCTCATGATAGCAACATGAGAAAGATGGATCAGAGCAGCCCGAAACTAGAGGCAGGGAGGTACTGGGTTGATCTTAAATATTTGGCAAGACATGATAAAGGCTTGAGTTAGAGCAGTAATAGGAATGGAAAATTAATTTAGGATTAAGACATTTTTAAGAGGTGAGATACTCAGGACCTAGTAAACAATGACCATGAAGGATTAAGGAGAGGGGTAGATGACCTCTAAGTTTCCACCTTAGGTAGACTAGTGGTTCTACTTACCAGTTCAGAAATCGGAGAAGGGGGCAGATGCTCACAGGACTGGTTAATGAGCTCACACTTACACAGGGGAGTCTTGGGGTGACATCGTTGTGAAGGATTCAAGCAGGCAGTGAATACATGGATTGGGAACTCAGGAGAAATATTCATCCTCACTAAAAACATAAGCAGGTAAGATCTGGGTCAAAGATTCTTGCCCAGTGGATTGAATTGTGTCAAAGTGTGCATCCCTTCAAAGTCTGGATCTGGGATGCTCCAGTAGGACCAGCTCAAGTTCCCACACCAGGGTCTGCCATATACAGTCAGGCTATTGCTTTACCCTACTGTAACTTAAAAATACCACCCTTTCCTATATTTGCCATGACATGGCAAAAAGTTAAGGAAGATCTATGCTAGGGAAACCATGGAGAGAGATGGAAGGGAATTGGGATCAGACTCCCACGGAACATCAATTTTAAAGGACTGCAGAAAAATAGGGGCCACTACAACTCTGGGGAGGGATAGAAGTTGGACAAGGGCAAGACTGGGGGAAGGGGTGTTCTGGGGAAATGGAAGAAACAGCAGGTTCAAATGCAGCAGAGAGACCAGGGAGACCATGTTCTTGTCCCTTGGCAGAGAGAAAATGGCCAGTGACTCCATCAGATGTTCTTTCAGCCAAGCCGTAGACGCCTAGTTTCAGTGGGTAGAAGAATCAAGAGAGGCGAGAAAGTAGAGGCACTAAAAGTTGATTTCCCATTCCAGGACATTGGCTGTGAGTGAAAGGTGAGAACAAGTGCCCTAGTTAGAGGGAGACAGATGTCAAGAGAGGTTCGATATTGTTTTTCTGTTTTCACAGAGGTGTGGCTAATCTGATTTCCCCACTTAGGTTACATGCTTTCCAAATGAGATCCTGTTTTCTAAGGTTCTGGGCATATTCAGATGCTAATTCAGGATATGCAGGTTCACATATTGATTTTTGTCACAGAATTATTCAAACAGCATTAATTATGTGTGCACCAATTCCAAATGTAATTTCTTGATATGTTGTACATGTGTTACATATACATGTTTCATAAGGGGAGAGAACAGATTTGATGATTTTAGATAGCAATAAGGAATCTATTAAAAATATTGAGATTCAATGGACAATTATCCTCTTTCTGTGGAGATTTTCTTTTGCCTAGATTTATTTTAAAGATATTTTGTGCCTACTTTACTCTGCACAATGGCCTTTCTCCTGCATTCATCTGTTAAGTAACATTTTCTCTCCCATAGTACTCAGACCATATGGTCCCCTTCTGCAGTGTTTTTGACTTTTTTTGTGAGATAAATGGTACTTGGGCGTGGATCTCATCATTCTCAAATACGGAGCAAATATACTAATTGAGCTTAAGTGTAAGATCAGCTCTTCCGACAACTTATTGATCAAAAATACCACCCTTACCATTGCACTTAAATGGAAAGGTCTATGTTAATTTATATTGCGTAAAGCATGCCAAATAAAACATGATAGTCCGTGTTTAAAGTTTCTGTTTGCACTAGGATGTGTCGTTGAATCGCAGACAAGTGTTAGAAGTGATTACAGATCATAACAAATGGACTATATTTTCAACTCCCATTTTTAATTTAAACTTCTAGCAAATCCAGAAGGATTTCCAGACATTTATATGAAGATACAATATGGATGTGATAATAACAAGACCTTTAAATAAGAAAATATGCCCTTTAAAATAATGAAAGGAATAAAATAATTCTGGTGAATTGATTGAGCACACAGCAGAAGTATCTCTTTTGTAGAAGTGGCAGCCAGTCATTGGTGTTCAATGATTTCTGTTCACATTTTTCTGAAATAAAGTTTTGCATAGGGTTTTTTAAAAAAATGTTTGTATCTCCAGATAAAAAGACTGGTAATTTCAGCTCAATTTTATTTGATGCCAGGATTTCTTAATGGACACACAATAACTGAAGTTTCACATTTGGGAGTTGCCCCTTGTGTGAACCAAGGGATGTTCACACCCTGCGTCAACTCAATATTTTAACAATAGTGTGACAAATGGTATATTTCCCCAATTAACTTCCAGTTACTGTAACTTATACCATCTAGCCTCACCTGATTCACTAGTGTATTTTTCAGAGTTTAAACAATGTATCGCTTTCCTGAAGGTATAAGAAATGCAATTTTGCTTATTCTGTTACTTAGTTTTAAGTCATACTTGAAAAACACACTTTAAACTATCCCCAATAATCATATGTAATAGAACCAGAAGGCTGTCAGTTAATCTCATGGCCCAATTCTAATATAAAACCTAAGATTTCAAAGATCTCATAATATCTGAGCTGTGAATATTTGCTTCAGGCATCAACTTGGCATTTAAAAAAAAATTTTAAACCACATGGATGTTTCACTTTGCCAGAATATCTACTTCTCATATTATGCTTAAAAATACCAAACTTTGACAAAAATACCTAATATTTTTCCCATTCTACAAGTCAGAAATCACTTCTTGTTTGGTGAGCTCATCTTTTCTTTTTTTCATTTCTAGGGTAGAACATAGTTGTCACTCACTTTGGTTTGATTGGTTCATCAATTTGGTAATTAAAATTACTGCCCAGAATGTATATTCTAAACTCCAACAACAGTTTCCTCTTAGGATTTGAGCTTAAGGGTTTCACTCTGGGAATCTAAAGAGTACATCTGGAAGGAAAAAGAACGAGAGAGTAAGATGGGTACAAATAAAGGTGTTCAACTGGAAGGTCAAAGAGTTAATAAAATTTAAAATATTGGTAGTAGTGTTTTGTTCAGATATGATGGATACATAGTTTGTATTGGAAATATTCTTTATTTTAGCCTTTCATATGTTCTTGGTATTAGTAGCTATCTTTGTATATAATATTCATGATTAATGTTTGCTTAACACTCTACAATTTGTAAAGTGCTCTCAGATCTTGTCTTCTCAACAGCACAGTAAACTCCTTGAAACCTAGAGGCGTGTATTTCATTTCCCCAATACTTCAAAGGAAATATGTTCAAATCAATAATTTGAACATATTTGGCTTTTGTTGTTGTTGTTGTTGTTGTTGTTGTTGTTGTTTTGAGATGGCATTTCACCCTTGTTGCCCAGGCTGGAGTGCAACGTTGCAATCTTGGCTCACTGCACCCCCCGCCTGCAGGGTTCAAGCAATTCTCCTGCTTCAGCCTCCCAAGTAGCTGGGATTACAGGTGCCCACCACCACACCTGGCTAATTCTTTTGTATTTTTAGTAGAGACGGGGTTTCACCATGTTGGCCAGGCTGGTCTCAAACTCCTGACCTCCTGACCTCCTGATCCACCTGTCTCGTCCACCCAAAGTGCTGGGGTTACAGATGTGAGCCACCGTGCCTGACCAATATTTGAGTATATTCAAGGCAATACTTTGTCAAGGCTTTAAGTATCTGTAGGATGTTTAAATGCAGTATCACATCCACAGACACAGACACATTACTTCTGATAGTCAGTTTTCAGGAAAGGGTATAGAGCAAGAGGTGCAGGCCTTGGTGTCAGATCCAGTTAAGTTTTTAAAAGGCAAAGCCATTTCCAAATAAAGTGAAGTAAGATGTTCCTGTGAAGTTCCTGAGTCACTTCCAGAACATGGCTAGAACTGAGGGACCAGACACGTTTTATTTTCTTTCCAAGGAGGTGTCCAACTTGTGAAGTGTCCAGGGGATGAGGGTGTCGGGCAGGAGCCTCTCAGGGCCTCACTAGCTGGAGTGTCCTGTGAAGAGGGTGAGCAGGGAAAGTTTCAGTGCCCTTACTGTGTCATCCTTCCAGGATGAACCTAGTCTCCCTTCATCTTTTTGACACATTAATTTATCACTCAGAGACACACATGCTGTACCACATTTTATTCAGTTTTTCAAGTAAAGAGGTCCTTAATACTTGTAAACCTGTGATAAATCAATGTTCTACTCTCAAAAAATACCCCTAATAAAATAACACTTCTTATTTTTAAAAGTTAAAATAAATATCTTAATTGTTTGTAAAAAAATATTTATTTAGACAAAGTTGGATCTGGCCATCTGTTGCCACATAGTTAACTAGTAATGTAGTAAATACAGTATGAGAACACACATCTGTTTCCACTCACTGAACTCATTAATCGTGTGGCCTAATGTGACTGCACAGTGCCACTCACATTTTAAATTTGTACCATGGTGGCAAAGGCTAATCCTGGGGTATTTCATTTATTTGTGATTGCCAAGAAACAAATGAAAATAAAATTTAATATTGTGCTTTATAAAAAACCCATTGTGGTGGAGAAAATATGCAAATTTATATGAGATACAAAATGGGATGAAATGCAACTGGTACATATGGGAATCTCAGAGCAGGTGGTCTTCTTTTGCTCTAACTCTGGTACATTTTTTAGAAGCTTGGTATTTGAGGATCTCACATTCCAAGAGTCTCTCCTGCCAATAGTTTTGCCTGGAACATACTGTACAACCAGGCTTACCTACCTCCAGGCAGAAGACAAATTATCAACCATTTTCATTGATTCTATGGATGAGAAACCATTCATTAATTATATACATAAATTAATAAAAATAATTACTTTATTTAATAATGATTTATTAAATGCTTACTTTATACCAGGCATTCTGCCAGGAAATGTAAAGATAATGGTGAACGATGTAGTCATGTTCTTTGTTCTAAGAGATATTCCAGTCTTAAGAGTCCACTCAGTCTGAATGCTTAAGTGATGTTTGAAAATTTAAAGAAATAAAAAAACTACTGTCTAAAGATGTTTTCTCTTTAAAACGCATATAATATTTAAGCAAACCTGAGTTTATTTCTGTATCTTTTGGCTTTAAATGGGATATTTTTAAAAATATACAAATCCACATCAGCCTAGAAAGTGCTGATTATGTAGCCAACACTGTCTTTATTTTCCTTTTCCTTGTTGATAGAAGAAAAACATGAGAATTTTTTTCTGTTGTCTTAACACACTCCTCGTTACCGTTTACAATTTAATTTGGTCCAAAATAAGAAAATAATCTTTCTACTTCTGCTGAAAAAGCTTACTCTGGAGAGTTGGAATCAGTACTTTCAGCAGCCTCTGGTAAACCATAAACTTAATCACTCGCAGCAGCTGACACTCCTGTCCCTGGTGATCTGAATGCCACCATCCTGCAGAGACTTCCACTTGGCTTTGCAGAGCATTCCACAGCCATTGTCATTGGGCAGATGTGAGCTTAGCTTCTAACGGGAACTCAGAAATGCCTTGTGTTGCTTAGAATCAGTTCTAGTACTCCATTTTAATATTTGGAATTTCACGTATCCTAAGTAAAATCCCACTTAACGATTAAGCAGAATGGATGTATTATTTTAAAGTTTGTTTTTATCTTCATTAGTCATTTATACGTCTCTTCCCTAACTTAAGAATATAAGAAACCTCAAGTACTAGTTATGTAACCAAATGGATCCTTACGTTCTTCTTACTGCTCACTTATAGATTGAGGAAATAAGATGTTCAATGATAGAATAACATGGAAGAGTCTTAAATTCTTTAGCAAATGTAGAAAACTAGTTAGGACTCTTTACATGATATAGCTTGTTACAAAATACCACCTTTAATACAATCCTTTTTCCATTGAGTCAAAATAATAGTGGTGTATAGAAGGCTCCAACAGCAGTAATTTTCATTCATTTTAAAATATACTCATGTTCAAGGTTAGAAATTTTCAATTGTCCCACAAAAATGTGTGTGGTGTGCCCATAGCATCTATGTTTAATATATCCATGGATTGCTGGAAATGATGAAGAATTGGGTAATACGCAAACATTTTGTACTTTATTCAATACATCAGCACTTGCATACTTCTGAAGAATTATAGTGTAGACACATTTGAGGTTTATTCAGACTACAGTTTTATATATATATATATATTTTTTTTTATTTTAGGTTCAGGGGTACGTGTGCAGGTTTGTTATATAGGTACATTGTGTGTCACAGGGGTTTGGTGTACAGATTATTTCATCGCCCAGGTAATAAGTGTAGCACCCAATAGGTAGTTTTTCAATCCTCAGCCTCCTCTCAACCTCAGCTCTCAAGTAGGCCCAGGTATCTTTCTTTGTGTCCATGTGTACTCAGTGTTTAGCTCTTACTTACAAGTGAGAACATGCGTATTTGGTTTTCTGTTCTTGAGTTATTTTGCTGAGGATGATGGCCTTCATCTTTATCCATGTTGCTGCAAAGGACATGACCTCATTCTTTTTTATGGCTGCATAATATTCCATGGTGTATATATACCACCTTTTCTTCTTCTTTTTTTTTTTTTTTTGAGACAGTCTCGCTCTGTCACCCAGGCTGGAGTACAGTGGTGTGATCTCAGCTCACTGCAACCTTTGCCTCCCAGGTTCAAGCGATTCTCCTGCCTCAGCCTCCCAAGTAGCTGGGATTACAGGTGCCTGCCACCGTGCCCGGCTAATTTTTCTATTTTTAGTAGAGACGGGGTTTCGCCATGTTGGTCAGGCTGGTCTCAAACTCCTGACCTCAGGTGATCCACCTGCCTTGGCCTCCCAAAGTGCTGGGATCACAGGCATGAGCCACGGCGCCCAGCCCCACCTTTTCTTTATCTAGACTACAGTTATTAACTGGTATGGGCATATGAATGGGATGACTTCTCTCAGTGACTGTGTTGGCCCCGCAGCAGCTCACAAGCTGCAGGTGTGGTGATGGAGATACAAGGGGAAGTCTCAAGGTTGAGTCAGGTGTGGATCCTTTTAAAAGAAAAAAAAACGAATTATTGTGTCTCTGGCATTGACTTAATTATTTTTGTTATACACATATGTGACATAACAAACATGTTAAGCATGTACATATACAAACCTGGTTATAAACTGATTCTGAGAGCCCTTGTGAAACCATAAAATCCAAACAAATTAAAATCAAATATAGGCTACAAAATCACTTAAAATCAAGTTAACAAAACTAATTTAATGTGGCAGAAGATGTTGTTTGGCTGAAATTAAATTACTGCTTAAAATGTGAATATGGTACCAGACTGCTGTGGCAATAGTGCTTCTGAGCTCAGCGTGCCTGTATATTTCAAGTTTGGGGTGATAGTTTTCTGGAAGAACACAGTAAAGTCTTCATTTATTCTTTAAATTTACTTGGTGCAAATAAATCATTTATTTATTAAGTCCACTTTTTAATTCTTGCCTGTACTACTTGTTGCTGTTACACACAAAAGGATTGTTTAGTTTATCATCAAAATAAAATCATAAAGGTATTATAAGTCAAATCCCTTAGATAATGTGAAGAATCTTAAAAACATGTCCAAGCACTTCCTCTCTCCCATTTCTGATGACCATGGACACCAGTTTGAAAAGAGTACCTTGGAAGATAGTAAAACTTATTATGAACCTGTACTATATGAAAGAGTAGTCTCTATATAATAGCACAAATTTTTGAAATTCAATGCCGTAAAACAAATGCAGTTTGATTTTTCTATATAGTATATTACAGGGTCACTACTAACCTATATTGTGCCTTTGTGCAAATTAGAAAAGGTTCCCCCCTCCCCTGCAGACACAGCCCCAAGCCAGGGCTCATGGCTTAAGCCACAGGGGCCAGGCAGGATTTCAGCCCTACTTGCCCTTGGCTCAGTGCCCTCGTGATATGACATCCTGCATAACTGTACATGGAAGACACTTTATATTAAAAAGTCAGAGAAGCGGCCGGCCACGGTGGCTCATGCCTGTAATCCCAGCACTTTGAGAGGCCGAGGCTGGCGAGTCACCTGAGGTCAGGAGTTCGAGACCAGCCTGACCAACATGGAGAAACCCTGTCTCTACTAAAAATACAAAATTAGCTGGGTGTGGTAGCACATGCCTGTAATCCCAGCTACTTGCGAGGCTGAGGCAGGAGAATCGCTTGAACCTGGGAGGCAGAGGTTGCGGTGAGCTGAGATCGCGCCATTGCACTCCAGCCTGGGCAACAAGAGCAACACTCCATCTCAAAAATAAGTTGGAGAAGCAAGTTTCCTCTTTTTTCATTTAATTTTTCAAAAAAAAAGAAATCCAGACTCTCAAATTGACTCATTAGCTCAGTTAAACTTTTTTGTAATGTCATATTTACTTCTGTTAATTAAAGCAAAGGCTTTGGGAAATATTTCCCTTGGGAAAATATTCCTGGTGACCGCTTCTTAAATAAATAAATAAATAAAAAACACCTTCTAACCCATTAGTTCCATTTCCACTTATTTCCCTAATTTCATGGCAATCTTCCCATTTTAACCCATTTGGTGTAATTGACCAAGTAATCAAACCCTAATTTCAAGTTTCCTGACCCCTTCTTGATCAGTTTCTGTTTATCGAAAAGGCTAGTTTCTTGTTATGCCATAGGGTCTAGAAAGAAATATTTTTGGCATCTTCTATGGCAGGGTTGCCCAGCAGCGATGCAGCTATATATACTCACATTCTCATTTGCTTACTATATATATATATATGTAGCTTAATTTAAGCAAAGCCCTTTCCATATAGATAGAGCATCTCAAGTAGGAATACGTGATGGTGAATTATGTAATGCTGTTTTCATGAATATTACTCACTGAGCTTTAAATGCTATTTAGAGGTTATTTCTGAATATGCAAGTCCTTGATGAGGTCCATGTGTGTGCCCACCCTGCTCTAGCCTAGAGAAAAGGAAAGAGAAGAGAAATGTATTAAGAACCTGTGGCAGGAAACTGGATGATGCTGGAAGTGGAAACCAGGAAGTTTAGGAGAATTTAGGGACTCAAGAACCTGATTATATTTTAGTATTATTGTTACTGTTGTTTAAAATTTCAAATCTTTGGCAGGTATGTGCTGAATAAATGCCCAAATCTAGAAGATAGAGTGGTGGAAACTATATATATATATACATATATATATATATGTATATATATACATATATATGTGTATATATACATATATATATACACACATATATATGTATATATACACATATATATGTATATATATACGTATATATATACATATATATACGTATATATATACATATATATGTATATATGTATATATATACATATATATGTATATATATACGTATATATATGTATATATATATATCTTTTCTCTCTCTGTCTCTGTGTGTGTGTGTGTGTGTGTGTGCATGTGTGTGACAGAGAGAGAAGCCATTCCATTGTGTGTGCGTGTGCATGTACATACCTAAGTATTCTGCAGACACAGCTTCATATAAAAGAATCAGGGCCTGACATACAGAAACAAGTAATTACTGTTATGCAATTATGAGCTTAAATTGTAAATCCACTCTCCTCTAAACTTCATACCCAGCAAAATTATGCAGAGGCAATTTTACTTGGTGGATTAAAGCCATTTATCACAGAGTAAATCTTTGCCAGATCCTTGTGAAAGGAATAGAGCACTAGGGGCTGCCGTCTACCTAAAGAATCAAAGCCTAGTGCACATCCCTAATACCTCTCTCATTTGCATGCATAATGACCAACTCTGAGCGTAAACAGTGCCATGCTCAAACCAGGTGCTTTTGTAAGCTGCCTGCCCTGTATTTGAGGGCATGCATTCAAGCTGCCCGATAGTCACCTGAAAAAGGCATCCAGGTACTGTTTTGGAATGTGATCCCAAAACTCTAAAAACATACACAAAGCTTAAATGGACAATTTCTGAAATACTAGAGTGCAAACTGACCTCACTCACGCTTCATCTTTGTCAGCCCCTCTGTGCTAGATGGCTTTGGAGGACAGATGAAGTGGGGGAAGGAATGGGGAGAGACATCTTAGTGCTTCCCCCTCAGCTCTCCTTTCCTCTCTCTTTCCCCTTCAGCTACCAGAAGAGGCTGCTGAAGGACCTTTTGCACAATTTGGCAGTCATACTATTCTCAGGCAAATTACTAGTAGTCATTTTTGAAAAACTGAAATTCTTCTCAACTCAGGATGCAGAGCCTGCCCATTCCCTGTCAGTCCCCACTCTGGTCCTATGGAACATGAAGAATGAAAAATCAATAAATTCTTTAAGTGGTTTTGAGTCCCTACTGTGTTCTGTGCACAGACCTAGAGGCATCCCCTGCTGAGCTTCTCCTTTCGCCCACATGCTGGATCTGGGATGATTCTGGCTTCACTGTGAGTCCCCTGTTCTGCGATAGCTTTACAATACAGAATCCAGACAACTTGTGCACCTGCTGTCAGTGATAAGGTCTGTGATTGCTCCTTCACTACTAAATACTCGTTCCACCCAGGACGTGAATCTCTAGCACTGGAGCCATTTTCAAATCAGTGCCTGTGGTCATAAGTAAGTGTTTGCTCCCCTCAAATGCTTAGCAAACTATTTTCCAAATGGGCCTACATGGGCTCTAGGATTTTCCACTTTGAAAGAATATTTTCATTAAGCATGTCCACTGTTAGATAGGCTTTCCACTGGAAAGGAACAGAGGCTCAATGTTGTCATGCTAATCCACAGGGGCTTAATGAAAAGCCTAGCCACAGTGAGGGAGATGTCACATGGCAGAGATCAGCCACTGTCTACACACCTTTAATATGGGCTCCAGGACCCATCACGTCACCATGTTAGAGGCAAGAGTGTTCCCAAATCTTTCCTTTGGTGTTCTGCTTCTGATTGTCTTGACCTCCTCCTGGAGGGAGGGAGGGCGGTAAATGTGTACTCTTCTCTCACTATCAACCGACTGCTTATTTTAAAATTTTCCTTTCAAAATCCCAAGTGAAAGAAGGCATTTAGCCACACCATGACACAGTGACAGAGAAGAAGCTGGGAACGTGATGTGGCAAGGATCTCTGTCACTCAAACGATGGCCTATCTGGCCAAGTCACCCATCTGACACTCATTCCCGAATGCCCATGGCAGTGGAATTGTGCTGTCTCCTGCCTGGGCTCTGGCCTCTGCTCTGTGCTCCCTCTTGCTCTGTCTGCCATGTTTCTGAGGGGCCTAGATGCTTCTTGGTCTGGCTCAATGTTTTCAACAAAGAACATTTCCCAGTCCATCAGGGATAAACTTTAAAAAAATTGAGGCTGAGCTTTTGTATCAAGGCATCTCATAGGTTTCTGGTCAACCCAAGGGTTGGCAGTCAGGTGCCGCTTCTTGATCAAATTCATTAGATCTGAGGGTTTAAAACATGACACAGAACATGATGCCTTACGTAGCATACTAGCTCTGGCTACTTTCTTCAGCAGGACAAGCAGGTTGGGCCGGTGTCTAGAAAGGACACATTCGACGTGTCAGTTACCTTAACTGGCCCTTCCAGTATAATGTCAGGCCATAAGGAGGCTGTATTCACAGGGACAAGCTGTAATCAGCTTGCGTTTCTCATGTTTGCATATAGATATGCAATACTGGGAATATGATTAATATTTTCCATAGAAATATTGGCTGGAAAATGTAAATTTTCCCACCTAAGCCTTTAAATCTATTATTTTACATTTTATGAGCTTGGATTGTGGTGGCACATGGGATAATTATAGGAAAAGAACTAATAACAACTTACAAGAAATAAAACGAGATGTGTTTAGGCTTTAGGGAATGTTAGATAGAGCTGGATAATGGCCAGCCATAGAATTAAAAAAGAGGACTACTATTAATTAGACAGGCAAAGTAACAGAGAAACAGAAAATATAGGTTCTGGATGGCACCCTGATTACGGGAAATGAGGGGCCATGTAGCTATCAAAAAGAATTATTCAAGTAGACACAGTAATTACCTTATTGCCTATCCTGTTATGAAATATATAGCCACTGGAAACTCAGTCGGGAAATTTAGAGGGCCAAAAAAAGGATAAATATTTGTGTTCAACCTATATTATTCCTGGACTCAAACATTTACCATGTTCAGTTATGAATCTTCCTTGTGAACTATGGCCCCGTATGTTTAGTTTAATCGTGATTTAAGCAAGACAAATGAAACACTTTCAGTTTACATGAGTTAGGAGAACGTCTGAGCTGTTGACAGAAAATGAAAGGCTGTCAACAGCCTGTTGCTTTGCTTGTGTATGACTTGCTTAATGTCAGAACCCTGTTTTCAAGTCACAAGTCATCATGTTATATTGTCATCTCCCTGCATCCATTGCCCAGGTAGGTTGCACGAAAGGCACATACTCTTTTTGTTGTGCAAAGGCACATACTGTGTTTGCTGTGCATCCTAGCAGATATATAGGAATATACTGATCAGAATCTATATGACGGTCAAATGCCTTTCATTAAAAAAAATTGGATTAATATTGGTTCAAAGTATAATAACATTTAATAACACTCATTTATTAATTTGCTCTTTTAAAGACACATTTATTTGCTCTTTTGTGCATAGCAATACATGGGGCTCAATGACAGCTGAGGTGCAATGTTTAGATGACAAGGGCACAAGGAACATGAATGGCCTTCACCTGTGTCGTTATGAGATAACTGTTTACCTCAACTTTAAACTTACTTAGTTCCAGCCCAAACAATATGGATTTTTCAAGGCAAGTAAACACATATTTCTAGAGTGCCATCAGGTGCTTGCTGCTCTGATGAGCAAATTCATGGTGGACTCCAAATTAGCAGTTTTCAGCCTCAGGGAGCTTTTGATCAAATTGTGAAGAAAGACAATAATAAAACCACAGCAGCTTCTGTAACAGTTAACATTTATTGCATGGTAGATATTTTATGTATATTTCAAACATTATACAAAAATCTTGGAAATTATTGCCTCCTTTTCACAAAGGAAGAAATTAAAGGTTAGCAGGCTTAAGTGCAAGTAACTAGACATAGCACTCAAATTTAGGTAACTGACTTCAAATCCACATTTTTCTACTATATCATGTTAAATAAATAAAATAGTGAAATAATAAATATCAGCACTGTAGGTAACTGCTGTAGAAATTCAGAGAAAGGGAAGATCAACACAAGAGGCCAATTAGTTTTATGCTTGCTTGGTAGACACATGCACTCACACATATACATGATGATATATACATATACACACACGTATCTATACACATACACACATATACATGATGATATGTACATATGCACACACATCTATACACATATGCACATATACATGATATATGCATAGACATACACATATATCTCTACACCTACATACATACATGATGATATATACATATGCACATATACATATGTATCTATACACATACTTGATGAATATACATATACACACAGATATACATATATACACACATATACATGATGATATGTACATACGCACACACATCTATACACATATGCACATATACATGATATATGCATAGACATACACATATATCTCTACACCTACATACATACATGATGATATATACATATGCATATATACATATGTATCTATACACATATACTTGATGAATATACATATACACACAGATATACATATATACACACATATACATGATGATATATACATATACTCATACATATATATCTTTACACACTCACAGATACATGATAATATATACATGCACACACAGATATACATATATATCTATACACACATACACATGATGACATATACATATACACATACATATATATACAGACTCACAGATACATGATGATATATACATATACACACATATCTATACACATACACATATACCTATACACACATATCTATACACATATACATATACACATATATACATATGTATCTAGACACACATATACATGATATGTACATATACACACATATATATCTATACACATATACATGATATATACATACACACTTACATGTATATCTATACACATATATGATGATAAACATGCATATATACATAATGATATATACATATATGTAATGATATATACATACACATCCACACATGTGTATATATATGTATTTATAAGTATTTTATTTTATTTTTTGAGTTTTGCTCTTGTTGCCCAGGCAGGAGTGCAATGGCACGATCTTGGCTCACCGCAACCTCCACCTCCCGGATTCAAGCGATTCTCCTGCCTCAGCCTCCTGAGTAGCTGGGATTACAGGCATGCACCACCATGCCCAGCTAATTTTTTTAGTAGAGACGGGGTTTCTCCATGTCGATCAGGCTGGTCTCGAACTCCCAACCTCAGATGATCCGCCCACCTCAGCCTCCCAAAGTGCTGGGATTACAGGTGTCAGCCACCGAGCCAGGCCATATTTTATATTATACATATATATTTATACATATATATCTATACACATACACACATATACATATATTATACTTATATATTTATACACATACATACACACATATACTACAGCAAAAGAAAGAGAAAAGGAAGATTGAACTCCCCATAGGAGTGTATAGTCTAAGAAGAAATGTAGAACATACCTATGCGAAAAATGCAATTCATCAGAGCTGCCATATAGACAAATACTGAACCTCACCAACAATAACTGTCATTGTAGTTTTTATTTTGTATTGTCATAGAAAAGGTGGCTGTATCCACCACCGGTCCAATTTGCACTCCATGGCAGAGCTGTGATGGAAGATAATAAATGGAGGTACATGTATTAGGTTGACACATATGGATAGGCAGAGCTTTTTCCTGTTTTGCTCAGGAAGGAAACCTTAGACATAGTTACGTCTTATGCCTGGATGTCTTGAAGCAACATACTGAAGTAGTGCAAAGGTTGACTAATCCCCACAAACCTGCCAGGCCAGTTGCTGAAGGGAGCAGAAAACCAGAAGGAAAATTCAGATTTCTTCTCTTGTGGTGAAGCAAAAGTAGTTTTGCAATGTGTTGGGTCAAGGCTGTCTGGCATTCCAAAACTAGTTAGAGGTTTCTTAGAAACTGGACATCGTAGAAAATAGATCCTTAAAGCAGGCCCGATCTCCCAGGTAAAAGGTGCCCTCTAACACATTTTGTTAGAACAAACTGTTTTTGCTTTGCTAATATGGCTTATTCATTTGTTTATGTTATATGTACCATATACAATATGTATTACATTACTCACATTATATTCATTATATTATTCACTCATCATAGCTTTATTTATTTATTTAGTGGGGTGTGTCCACTGAATGTACTCACCCTATTGCTGAGATTTATTCTGACTTTCCTCAAGGGAATTCTTTCTTGAAAAGCCAACCTGTCAAATTTCAACAGTTATATTGTGCTAATAACATCATTCTGAGATGTTAAACCCATTAGTCAAAGGGAAAATAAAAACTTCTTCCCAATGCGTTTTCTCCCTCTGCCCTTGGATACTCAAAAATATCAACATAGTGATTAGAAAGACTGCATATTCTTCCCCAGTGAATGGGACCTTTGTAGTAATGGCCTGGCCAGATAGCTTTTTGTGTCTTTAAACATAGTACAATGTTCAATCATAAAGGAATGTAATTGGGTTGCTCATGCTACTCATGAACTGATGGCAACCCCACACCAGGAGCTTCTCTTTTATCTCGTGTTTCTTGCACATTCATGCATGTGTGTGTATACATCCAGCATTACAAATTCATAGCTTTCTAAGATGACTCTTGAATAGGAAAATAATTCTTAATACAAATTCAGATCTTTTGTTAACAATTAATTTCAAAGCTTCAAATATGCAGATTAATACAGTCCAGAGTGGAATGTCTGCCTGAGATTCAGAAATCAGTACTCAAGTAAGAGGAAGCAGAAGGGGAAAAATTGAACTCTCTGAGTTTCTGGAAAGTGCGAATTGTTAATGGTTGTGCCTATGTGCTTCAGGTTTGCTTGTAATCAGAATTAACTGACAGGTTCTTCCCACACTCTTTGAAGAATTTAAGTATCACAGAAACTAGAGACCTGGAAATTGTTGTTCTAAAGTTGAGTTCAAAATGACAGCTGGTTCAGGCGTACAAGAGCAAAGCTCTTCAAGGTCCATCATTGTCAGCCTTGGTAAAAGCAGTCATTTTGTTTGTTTCTTCTACTTCAGAACCACTTAACTGAACCCTTGTGGCAGAACAAGGCATGCTTGAAACCATAGTCATGTATAAAAATATTCCATCTATAAAATTACATATTTCATAACTCCTGGTTAAATCACTGATAGTAGTGAATTTTGGGAAGCAGAGAGCAGCAAGGACACTATGCCCTACCTTCTATTACGGAGGGAAAATTATAAGTTTTGTATAAATTCAGAGAGGCTAGGAAATACACTGTTAAAGCAGGAGCAAAATACTGCCAAGGAAAATATTTCAATAATTGAAGCAATGGAAAGCCAGGACCATTTTCCAACTGACTGAAAAGGAGATGATTTGAATGGAAAGTTCTTATAAAATATTAGAATTGAAGGGAGTTTAGAGAGCACCCCATCCTTAAACAGCTGGTGGAATTAGGACAATGTGTGAGGCTGAATCAGGGTTTGCTGCTAACCTTTAATGCCAGTTTTTTCCTACTAAAAAGGTTGCTGTTTTAAAGTTAGAACTTATTATTGTTATTTCAGGTTAGAGCCAAGTACGTATGAGATTAAAAGCAAGTGTAAAGCATAGGCATTTTGAATATTTACTTCAGTGCTACACAGTTAAACTTTATCCATAGAAAAATACTTCCATAGAAAAAGACAGCAATATCTTCCCATGACTTGAGTGTGAAAGGCGTAAGTCTCTTTTGTGTGGCAAATCTTATATCTTCGAGGCCAAGATTGGAAAAGTTCTGATGTGTCCTGAGCAAATGGTTTCCCAGGATGCTGATCAAAAGAACAGTCAGAGGTAGATTCTGGGAGTTTATTCCAACTTGCCTTTTGACAAAAGTTAGGGAGACTATGGGGGAAAGCTCAGTGTGGCTCTGATTTGCAGTTGACCTCCTGCTCTTGGAGGGATTCTGGAAGGCCAAAGCTGGTGTGCTGACCCGACAGGTTCCCGGGACCTTTCTTAATTGTGCTACCTGTCCAGAGTGACCCTCCTAGATTCTGAACCAGCCTCTCAGGATGAGTACGGTGGCAAATTGTAGAGACCATGGTAGCAACTTCTGCCCCAACCCAAGCTCTGCTATTCCAGAGGGCACTTGGGGCCATACCTAACAGCCTTAGGCAAACTCAACAAAGGAGGCCAGGCACGGTGGCTCATGCCTATAATCCCAGCACTTTGGGAGGATGAGGCTGGCGGATCACCTGAGGTCAGCAGTTCGAGACCAGCCTGGCTAACATGGTGAAACCCTGTCTCTAGTAAAAAATAGAAAAATCAGCCAGGCGTTGGAGCACTCGCCTGTAGTCCCAGCTACTCGGTAGGCTGAGGCAGGAGGATAGCGTGAGTCTGGGCAGCAGAGGTTGCAGTGAGCCAAGATCACGCCACTGCACTCCAGCCTGGGTGACAGAATGAGACTCAATCTCAAATTAAAAAAAAAAAACACCTCAACAAAGGAAACTGAGCACCACAGACCCACGCTTCCCTCCCCAAGTTCCCTACCTCATCAGCTGATGTAACTAGTGGTGATATTTCCAATTTCTACCACTTAGCGAGATGAGGGCTTTGCTTTGCAGAAATGAAACTCTAGAGGCCATGGTCAGGAGGGAAATATTATCTTATCAGAGTTATTTCTAAGGATTTTGAATGACTTCGTGATGATATACAAAATCACCTATTTTTAATGAGGACCTCATAGGTGATGGAGAGGAAAGAAATATAATAAATGAGAATAAATTCATCAGGACACTGAGAATATATTGGGCTGTAAAATTTTATTTCACCTTGATTCACCGTTCTGATTTTTAGATGGAAAAAGATTCCAACATTAATTTTGCAATAGTTGTTATTATCCTTACCTATCAAAATATTAATAAAGTGAGAAATTAGTTAATTTATTTAAGGATATCAATAAATCTGACAGAGAAAAGAGGCCAAGGCCTTGTCTGGGTGCCCATTGTGCCCAGAATATTCTAGTGATCATTTCTAAGAACACAAAAGAAATCTAAATCATTGCCTCTGCCTTCTAGGAGCTAATAATTCTGGAGGGAGATAAGACACGTAAGAGAACACTAAAGTAACAAGAGGAGGCAGATTTGATTAAATTCTGCATTGAAGACTTGAAGGCATAGGAAATAAATGCCAATGCAAACATTGCAAGATGAGAGGAATAATGTGAGTTAGACTTTGAAAGGAAGGTAGGAGCTGAAGTAGAGAGAGGATTTGGAGAAGAAAGGAAGAAATCATTCCAGGAGAAATGAATGTAAGGCATTTGCATCAGCTGAGGTCATTTGGATGATATAACCACCATTTCTTTGTTCTTCTTTTGTATGTCAGTTTAGCACACAATGCCTCTGCTCTCGTTTCCTCTTGAATCACCCAGGTTTAGGTGTTTGTTTTCCCACTTCCCTGACACTGATTTTGCTGAGATCACTAATGACTTACTTCCATGCTATTAAATCTAAAGTGAAATTTTCACACCTCATCTTACTTGACTGGTCAGCAATATTTTGTACTACAGACCCTCTCTCTACCCCATTGGTAAACCTTCCTCGTGTGCCTGGTTTCCAGGACAGCCCCCTCTGTTAGATTCTCTCAAGCCATCAATTACTTATTCCAAGTCCCCTCTCACAGTCCTCATCCTATCCCTGATTTTTTTTTAACATTGGAGTATCTCAAGGCCAGGTCCGTGGTTCTCTCATCTCCTCCATCCATACCAACTCCCTCAATGATCTCAATTGCTATTATGATTTTTAAATACTATATATGAAGAGACAACTCCAAAATTTACATTCTGAGCCCATAACACTCTTCCAGACTCTATACTCACACAGCTGACTCCTTTTTGACATCCTCACTCAAATGGCCAACATTCATCCTAACCTGGACTCTTCATTCCCACCATAATTTGCCCCACCCTCAGGTTTCCCATCCCAGTCGATGGCTACTCCATCTTTCTGCGTACTTGGACTACAAACTTGGAATCTTTCCCTACTATTCTTTTTCTTTCTTTTTTTATTTTTATTTTTTTTTTATTTTATTTTATTATTATTATACTTTAAGTTTTAGGGTACATGTGCACAATGTGCAGGTTAGTTACATATGTATACATGTGCCATGCTGGTGTGCTGCACCCATCAACTCGTCATTTAGCATTAGGTATATCTCCTAATGCCATCCCTCCCCCCTCCCTCTTTTTCTTTCACTGCCTATATCTGGAAATTCTGTTGGCTATTCCTTAAGAATATTTCCAGTATCTGACCACATCTTATGACCTCCATTGCCACTAACCTGGTTTACTCTGATAACCTCTGAATAAGTCCCTGTTTCTTTTTTCCATTCCACTTTTTTCTCAACATCTATTCTCAAAACAGAAACCAGAGCTATCCTTTTTAAATGAAAGGCAGGTCATATCATTCCTCTGTGAAAAACCCCTTGGTCAATTCCTACTTTCACTTAGAGTAAAAGCCAAAATCCTAACATGACCTCAAGGCCCTTCATAATCTAGGAGCTTATTAACCTCTCTGATGGCATTCCCTAGAATTGCCCTGCTCACTTACCCTGATGGGCCACAATGACCTGTTTCCTCTTCTCCAGCACGTCAGGGACACTGGTGCCTTAGAGGCTTTTCACTTTTGTTCCCTCTGCCTGGAATGCTCTTTTCCAGGTATCATGTAGCTCACTCCTTTTCCTCCCTCAAGTTCTTGCAGAAGTAAGGCCTCCTCTGACCACCCTATTTAAAATTGCAAACTGACCCATTCCCAGCCCTCTTGCTTTCGCATTGTTCGTTGTCTATCTCCCTAATAAAATGTAAGCTCCTTTAGACCAGTGATCCTTGCCTGTTTTGTTCAGTAACCAAGATGACATAGTGAGTGCTCAGTAAATATTTGCTGGTGAATGGAGAGAGACTGATCATGGCCAATTTATGGAAAAGAGGATATTATTAGAAGTACATAGGATGGATCAGAGAATCCTAAGGAAAGTGAAGAACTAGGTTTGGGAAAGGATTAGAATCCATCTCTGTAGGTCCCTTCCATCAGGCAAAATCAGGAGATTTATCCAGCTCGATGTTGAAATTCCAGGAAGAGAGCCTTGCTGGTTTAGCTTGGTCACCTGCCTGATCCTTGGCCATGTGTGGGTGGGACAACTTGGTTGACAGTTCTGTCAAGATTGGATCAAATGGGGGAAGACTAATTCCCCCCTTTAAAATCAGTGTGCTGTTATTAAAAGAAGGCAGAATGAATAACGAGAAGGCAAACATGATAGACATCCTATTCAGTCATCATGCAACCCACATTCATTGAGCACTAATTATATGTCATACATTGGGATACACAGAGGAGGTGGCAGGATAAGGACAGTCATGTAAGCAATTTTGTATAATAGGAAAGACAAATGTCCCAGAGATTTATACAAAATGCTATGGGAACACAGAAAAATGTGTGACTGCTTCCGTCTGCAGAAGGAGAAGGAAGCAGGTAGAAGGTTTTAGAGGACATGGACATGTTTTTTGAATGAGGATATTAACAATCCCAACCTTCAGCCTTCTCATCTATAGTTGCTAAGGAGCCCATCTGAGGTCCTTGCTCCTATTTCCTGCCCTGGGATGGAGGAATATACTGGAGGAAATAGATCAGCCCAATAGTTCAGAGATGAATAACACCCCAGGAACTTGTCACTGATCCCACTCCACAATGAAACAACCGGAACAAAGCCTTACGGTGAAGTATGAGCATGGTGTCCTCAGAGTGAAGAAGCCAGTCCTTCAGCAAAAGGAGATGCACACTCACTAACCCTAGCAAAGGACAGAGAAATGAGGCAGAAATGATGCGTGGTGAAATGCACTGGCAGGCTGGCTTTGAAGCCTCATGCTTGAGAGAGTTTCTTCACTGCTCTACGACTCACCTCTGAAAAGGATATAGTAATGCACCAACTTTTATTCAGAAGATTATATGAGACCATGAATGACTGTGTGTAGAATGCATAGCACAGTTCCACCACAAAATAAACAGCCGTTAAGTGTTTGTTCTTTCAGTGAATGCTTGCTGATCACCTCTGCATCCAGATCTTGTTCTAGGTGTAGCAATGAACAAGACAGAAAAAAATCCCCGCTTGCCTGAGGGTTGCACCATAGTGGGGAAAGCAGACGGTAAATACATAATGTGTTTCATAATATGAGGTTGGTGTTAAGAGTCATGGAGGAAAATAAAGCAAAGCAAGAGGGATATAAAGTAATGGGTGATATCTAATAAAGGGTGTCAAGGAAGGCAGCCCCAACAATGTGACATTTGAACAGCATCCCAAAGAAGATGTTAGTATACATGCAGGTATATATGTATGGATATGAAAGTAGACATAAGCATATGTGTGTGTGTGTTTTCATATGTATATGATTATATATCAATGCAATTGCACCATAGTTTGTGGTTAGAACTAAGAAAATGGGCCGGGCACAGTGGCTCATGCGTGTAACCCCACCACTTTGGGAGGCCAAGGTGGGCAGATCACTTGAGGTCAGGAGTTCGAGACCAGCCTGACCAACATGGAGAAACCCCGTCTCTACCAAAAATACAAAATTAGCCGGGCGTGGTGGTACATGCCTGTAATCCCAGCAACTTGGGAGGCTGAGACAGGAGAATCACTTGAACCCGGGAGGCGGAGGTTGCAGTGAGCGGAGATCGCGCCATTGTACTCCAGCCTGGACAACAAGAGCAAAACTCCATGTCAAAAAAAAAAGAAGATTTCTGACATCATCCTGAAAAAATAAAAATATATAGAGTGGTTTTATTACTAAAAACTCAAATGCAGTGCTATAGACCTCACAATCATGCCCACGCATTTCAAGCTGTCCAGGGTTGCGAAAATTTCAGTGCTATTTGTGTCTTAGAAACTACTTCACTGTGATCATGATCTTCCAATTTTTGTTCAAAATCCTGAAAATTTAACTTGGCCTAGTATGTCTTTTGGACTCTGAAGCTTTTTAGATTTCATTAAAATGGAATTCAAGATTAAGTGATATTAAATAGAGCTGTAGATTCTTCAAGCTTGATGTTTCCCACTATGTTTGTGCTTTAAAGAGAAGCTTTTTTTTTTTTTGGAATAATCATCAAAGGAATTCTGAAGCATTTCTGTCTTGACTACACCTACAGGCTTGCTATTTTCAGCAAGCTCCCTCCTAGTCAGAGACATTGCTTAGATTTTACATTTTGCTTGCTCCCAGTCAAGTTCGTGAGATTTGCCATTTTAATTTTATCTTCAAAGCTACATTTTCCCCCTAAAGACATGATCAACCCTCACCACCTGTTAGAATTAAATAAAAGGACAATTATTAGTAGCATTCACATTAATGTTTTTATTCTTTGCTGTGGTATTTCTCAAGTGCTCTGAATGGGAAGTTATTAAGTCAGTATTTTATGAGTGTTTCAGAATTAAAGTTGAGCAAATGTCGAGTGTTTCCCTTATGCGAGAGTTGGCAACCACTCCCGCTAGTAGCGATTCTTGAGTTTTATTGGGTTATAAAATCTTGTAAATGCAAAGCTTTGCATATTTTTTCTTTATTCAGATTTGTTATTTTTTTTCCCAATTGGCATTTTTTGAAGAATGCTATTTGGCAAGGAACAAGTCTTAACTGAATGGGATATTGCAAGATTTCTGTCCTAGTGCCTTTTTCTCCATCTTTTTGTATATCAAGTGAACAAAAGGAAAATTTAATAAATGATGTTGTTCTTTATGCTTCAAGATTTGAAAGGAAATGCAAAATCACAGAGAAAATAAAATTTTTGCAAAATTCTGAATTGGAAGATACCTAGTGCTGTAAGCTCTGATTGTATTAAGAAACCAAACTCAGAAAAGAAGAATGACTTTTAAAAGTTAGTGGTAGAATTTAGTGGTGGGATGCACATCAGAATCCAGGATTTATGATTCTCAAATTAGTGGTGTTTTAACCATAACACTCTGTTTTCCAAAGGCTATAGATAAATATATGGTCTGAATCAGCCTTTTGAAATAGACTCATGTTTCTGTTTTCTTTAATGAGTCATCAGATTTCCAATGTAATCAATATCACTTTCCAAAAGCATCCTCTCAAACTACCCAATGGCAGCTAGTAATCTGAGTGACAGTATAGTGTGAATTCATGTGAACTAGAAAGAAATTTAATCCAAAAAGCATTTATTATGCACCAACAAAATGCCAGGCACTCCGCTAAGTCCTGGAGCTATAAAGAGAAATAAAATGCAATGGGTGCAGAGTTTAAAGTCAGAGAGCTTTCAGTTGAAATCCTGGTTCAATCACTTAGCAGCTGGGTGACCTTAGAAAAATAAGTTAATCTTTCTGAGCCTCAACCCACTTGGCCTACTTATGAGAACAAAATGGAACATAATCCATTGTAAAATTGTTAGCACTTTGCACACATAGTAGGCCCTCAAATATGAGACCCCTTCTTCTTCCTTTAAGTCATAGATTAATTAATCTAGTAAGAGAGATCAAACTATGAACAGGTGACTATGATACCATTTTATAAAAATACAGTGGAGTTACTGCTGAAGTGTTAAGGTTATCCTTGCTTTCTCCTGAAAGGAGGTGCCAGGGAAAGCAGAGGAAGTACTTGGATGGGGAAGAAATTTGCCAGGCAGACAGGGTAAGGAGGGTAATTCCAAACCAAGGGAACTGCCCAAGCAGATCACGAGCCTGAATATGCTGGGCATAGAGCAGCCCTATGCAATAGAAATTCATGAAACTTTACCTTTTTGACTAGCCACATTAGAAAAAGTAAAAGAGAACAGTTGGAATTAATTTTGATACTACATTTTACTTAGCCTGATATATATCTAAAATAGTATCATTTCAACATGTCATCGGCATAAAAACTTCAAGAAGTATTTTACATTCTTTTCCCCATACAAAGTCCTTGAAATTCGATGTGCGTCTTCCACCTCCAGCATGTCTCAATTCATGCTGGCCCCCTTTCAAATGCTCAGCAGACACATGTGGTGTCTACTGTTTGTCTGGTGGCTGCCATATTGCTCAGCACAGGTAGAGTAAGTGCTGTGAGTGTGAGCAGCATAGGGATTAGAGAGAGTAGGGAACGTAGAGGGGAGGCAGGGGCCAGATGACAGAGGGCATTGTAGGAAGAGTTATGGATGACCAGATCTGTTTTTGACAGAGATCACTCTAGGGGGCTGTGAAGAGAGAAGGGGGCCATCACTCAGGAGGTTGTCACAAATGACCTAGACAGACTCTTGCTTCTTCTTAAAATTTACTGTGTACATCACTCATCTGAGGATCTTGTTAAAATGCAGATTCTGATTTTCTAGGCCTGGGGTGGAGCCAGGGGTTCTATATTTCTAACAAGCTCCTGGGTGATGCTCATGCCACTGATCCATGGACCACACACTTAGAGTAGCAAGGATCTAGAATAAAAACCAAGAAATAATTTACAAGATGATATTTCCTAGAGAGAGAAGAGAGAAATTCTAGTTAATAATCCCACTGAAAACAAATGACATGTGTACTTTGCAGTCTAGAGGTAAACTACTCTTGGCAATGAACCCCACATTGAAGTTGCCCTTCTCGGGTAACTAGCTGTGTCAATTAAGGATGTGAATGACAACCATTATCTTGCATTTTATTTTTTTTAACCTTTCCAGGAAACTCATTAATTTATGTTAAAAGGATAAAGACATTTTGAGCACAAAGTGCCTGTGATTTAATGCTCCTGGGGAAGAACATTTTGATTCACAAATGAGTTGGGAACCACAGGACTGTAACAAAATTGGCCATCTGAAGGTTGGATGTATGATTAATAGGTGCTACTGTTTGAGTTAGGTAACATCCAACCAAACAATGTGGGAAGAGGAGAGGGCGAGAAGGGTATGGATATAGAATCAGTGAATTTTTCATTGTGCCCATACATATTAAACAATTTGAGAGAGGTCAGTTGATCTATATCAGGAACAACATCATGGTTTTTGAGTTGTTTTTTTTTAATTCTTCCCCTTTTTAAATACTTAGGTAACTTAGCCAAATGTATTAACCTTTTTTGGAACAGAGTGAAAATTTTCTTCAGGGGAAGTCTTGATAGAATACTGTCTCCTCTTAGCCAGATCTTACATTTTAAGAAAAGAATCAATTCCTTTTCTTAAAATTTCTTAAAGACCCTTGGCCTTTCAGTAAATTTAAGTAAATAAAGAATTAATATTCTAAGTTAGAAAATTTTCAACATATACATCTGTGTTCCTTTAGAACCCAAAGATTTTAACTCTGTAGCATACTGAAACTTTGCCAAAACCAACGAAATTGTTTTATTTTTTCTAGGTTAAGTTGAAAAGACTTGGGAAAGAAGGAAAAAGAATAACATTTGGGGGTATATAGGGTAGGGAGATTTAATTGCTGTCATTTCTAAATATGCATTTGCTTTTACAATATTTGAGTGCCCTTTGACTTACGTAAGCATGGGCATGCTGTTTGTATTATAGCAATTATGTATAATGCCCAATTTGAATGAAAACAATTTGAGAAATAAAACATAGTATTTCTCCCAGGGCATGCTACTTGGAAGACTGCTTGATGCCCCAGACTGTCTACTATATTGCTATGTATTTCATGAGACCTTGTTCCCAGTACAGACTCTGAACCAGCAGCAGTATTTATCCTGACTGTTAACTGAGTATCAGCATAGTAATGCTATGCACAGCAAGATGGGTCTTTAAGATGCCTCTGCAAAATGAATGCTTGACTTCGGATGTCTTGATTTTTTGACCTGTGGTCTTTAATTGATAACCAATTTGATTTCTAATCTTGATTTTAAGGTCGGATTCCCCACATATCTGCTAGGCATTGGTGTGCAGAGTCTCTGCAGACACTTAAGGAGAGAAGTAAGGTGGGAGATATGGTTTGCAGTAAATGAAGGTAGCATCACACAGAAAAGAGCTTTTGTTGGACCACACGGCAGATGAACAATGGAGAACCCCAAAGCTAGAGTCCATAGCAATGGATAAGCAGATACACAAAGTAGCAACTAATATCTATCTTTTCCCATTAATTTCCAGAGGAAGTGCTGGACACTTTTGTAAAATTCTCACTCTGTGTGCTGACACTGAAGAGCAGTTATTATCGCCTCCATTTTACAGAAGAGAAAATTGAGACTCAGAAATGTGCTAACAAATTTGCTCAAGGACACAAAGTTTGTCAGTGGAAGAGCCAGACATTAGGCCCAGGGTGTCCAACTCCGAAGCCTAGGAGTGTGTGTGTGTGTGAGAGAGAGAGAGACAGAGAGAGAGAGGGGGATGTGAATAATGTAGGACTCCAGTTGGAGAGAAGAGAACTGATCCTGCCAAACCTGAGGCCTTCCAGGAGTAATGGAGATGCCTAGTCTAGGTGTGCACAATAGATGAAGCGGGACAGATTGATAACATGAAAACCCCACTGCAAATTCTGTAGCAGTCCACTTGCAAGTAGCTAAAGGGCAATCAAGTGCTTCCAGTGGCACCAGGGAAAAGACTCTATAACAAAGATCAACAACCAAAAGGCATACATTCACGGACTGCATATTGTGCAGTGATTCAAAGGCAAGCACTTCCACTGAGTTTTCAATCTGGTCATCAGTACATTTGTCACTGACTGACCCTGCAGAGTTTGATAATTGCAGTGGCTCTACCTATGGGACATGCAAGTGGAAGGTAACTCATCCGTTACTTCTTTCCAGCAGTCATTCCTGTGCACCTTCTCCATAGTATTTTGGAGCCTACAGACTAGGAGGAAAAGGAAATAAACAATAATGCAGGAGGATAGCTGCTTTGCTGGAGGAGGTAGCCAGTACAGTGGGAGCATAGGGGAAAGTACAGGTAAGTTGCACCCTCCCATGGCCGGTGGAGACTCTGGACTGGACTGCCTCACCCACCTGCCACACCAACCTATTCCTGGACGCCTCTCTTCCTCACTCGTCACACTCCCGCCACACTGTCCTTTTTGTCTGTCAACGCATCAAGCTCATTCTTCCTTGGGGGTTTTGTGCCACCTGTTCCCTCTACATAGAACACTTCTTCCTTGGATGATCACAGGAGTTGGAGTTGCTTCTTTCTGTGATTTAGGTCTCATCTCAAATGTCACTTCATCAAAGAGGCCATTTCAAACCACCATATTGAAAGTAGCCTCCCTCTCTTCTCAGTTTGCATTACATATTTATGATACCTACTGCTATTTAACATAGTATCATTTCTTTATATTTCCATTGTTATTTTCTTGGACTGTCAATGTCTCACCATTTCCTAGACACACACACACACACACACACACACACACACACACACACACACCCCTACATAAGCTCTATAAGGGGAGGGACTTTGGTTAATTACTGTATCTTCAGTGTCTGGTACCATACTGTGGTTAGCACAGAGTCACCCATCAATAAATATTCACTAAATGAATGAGGGAAGGAGAAAGGAAGGGAGGGAAGGAAGAAAGAAAAAGAAAGGAAGCTTTCACTCCAGAAATCTGGAGGTTGAGTGGATATTTGTTTAATTACATGAGCACAGGGGGAGAGCTCTCCAATATAATGGATGGCAGTGATAGAATAGTGTAGATGAAATTGAACTTGAGGGGTAGAGATTACAACTGCATGAGATGGTAGGAGAAACCTAGGGAAAGAGGTAGGAAGTGATTTAAGATTTCAAGGGATTAATGACTCAAAAAGTAGTGGATATTGGAAAGGCATTCCAGACTCAAGGAACAGCCTAGACAGCACTACTTAAGTCTTAAGTAAATAAAGCATGATAGAACAACGGACTGAGTAACAAATGACCAATTTAAAGTCAGTGCCCGGGTGATGCCACCAGCTTTTTACTTCTGAAGGTTTGTCAGAAAGAGTGCACATCCTGCTTTCTAAGTGGGGGTGTGGTGACTTGTCCTGTATGCTTTGGATGGTCGCTGAAGAGGTCAGGGTATCACAAAGGAAGCTGTTTTTCATGCTGGATTATCTTTCAGAGTATAGCTTTCAATTGGCTTTTAATTTTTGATGCATAATCAAGATGCATACCATGACATAGTGTTTAGAATAAATTCATATGGTTTCAAAATGCAAACAGCTTATGGCCCTTGCCTGAATCTATATAGTGGAAGGGAACATTCTCTCTATTCTTTCATTATAGTTGATTGTTTTTCTCCAAGAACCAGATTCCACCAGTTGCACCCAAAAGTATATTAAGATTCTTTCTTCTCTGAAGTTGTTCTCTTTTCTTTCCTTTGTGAAGATCTCTAGGTAGCAAATGAAAGCATTTCACTGACTTAAGACTATGTCAAATAGTGAAAAGGCTAAGTGACAACTTCTAAATGTCATATTCTACCTTAGTCACTTTTGGGAAAAGGAATATCTATTTTTTAATTTGACCTTTCTGTGGAGCGTGTTTGGTACATGCGATTCAAATCAGTTTTGCTCAAGTCATAAGATTCATAAAGGATCTTTACCCATCGGATATGTCATCATGATCTATGGATAGGATGGATGCAAGGCGAGGTCATACATCAAGCTGGGTCACAATAGGTGGTCAGGAACCAGCTGGGCTCTGGTGTGTAATGCCACCAGAATCAAGATGAATATGTCAATGAGACATTGTTAGCTTTCAAAGCTAGAGCCAGTTACTAGGTTTTCAAAATACTAGATTTTTTTCAAATTTTCTTCATGAAAAAGAACTATATTGTCTTCCTGCTATAATGAAAAAAAAAGGCATTCACAATACCAGGTGCTCTGATACTTACCAACATTCAAAGTAATTTCACAGGAAATGAAAAAACTAATTACATTTCTTTTGGGTTGGACAAGAGACCAGTGAGAAGGGCACCTGCCTCACCTAACCCAGCCACCATTGCTAGAAACTGACATATTACAAATTTCTGATGTGTCAATAACCTTGGTAGTCTGGCCAAGCTGTACAGCCATGTGGTTAGACTTTATGAAAATCTAGTGTCAGTGATGTTTCAACCTGAATTTAGTATGACCTTGAATATAATGAAATAAAGGTGGATTCTTATAGAATTTTTTCTAAGCAAACTGTTACAGATATATTCACAACTATGAATAGATATAGAAAAAATGTGGTGAAAGATGACGCTGGTATAACCCAGAACTCAGAACTAATTTTGAACTAACGCTATAGCATGTTACACTCTTTTGCAATTACAAAAAGTTTTGACAGACATTATTTACTTTAATTTTTCCATCAACACTGTGTGATAGCTTTTCATTATTATTATTATTTCCATTATATTGCTAAAAACACTGAAATCCAAATAAATAAATGACAGGCACAGCAAACCCAGGTCTTCTTATCTCAAACTCCATATTTATTTCATTACCCCATAGAAAAATGAAATAGAACAGTCATATAAGCAAGAAGCAATGGCAAAGAAAAATCTCAAATCCAACCATTTTCTAGGCTAGATGTTTAGTCTTTTCTTTGGTTAGAATGAGTTTCAAAGGATGTAAATCTCTGGAGTTCATTTTTAAAATATAAAGATTATCATTCCATATGTGCAAGAGAAAAATCTCAAAGTCTGGGCACTTCACCAAAAGGCTACAACCCAAGAAGATGAAGAGTGAGTGGGCAACACATGCAGGGAGACTAACTTTATTTTTTCAGTATTTTCTCCCTATTACAAACTTTTTCCTAGACTCCAGTTAAACGAATTGATTTTATGTCTCATTGTATGCCATTGTTTTTTCTCTTAAAGTTAACAGAGTGACTCCTAATTTTAATATGTGTAGAGTTCATTAGGGAAGTCATAATGAAGAGAGTGAGCTATTCGATCTAGAAAATATTGAGTTAAGAAAGGTTGGAAGTTGAAGCCAGGTGCCGTGCCTCATACCTGTAATCCCAGTACTTTGGGAGGCCAAGGAGGACAGATTGCTTGAGGCCAGGAGTTCAAGACCAGCCTGGGCAACATAGTGAAACCCCAGCTCTACAAAAGTAAAATAAAATTTAGCACAGACTGGTAGCATGTGCCTGTAGTCCCAGCTCTTTGGGAGGCTGGGGTCGGAGGATCACCTGAGCCCTGGAGGTCCAAGGCTACAGTGAGCCCTGATCCTGCCACTGTACTCCAGCCTGGGTGTCAGAGTGAGACCCTGTCTCAAAAGAAAAAGAAAAAAAAAGAAGGAAGATAAAAAGCCAATTTGATTAGTTCATTTTCTAAATGGTGAATTATGCCAATACATTTTTGAGTTTAATAATTTTTTAAATAACATGAAGTTATTGGGAAAACAGTACAGTATATGGTAATTATTTACTGGGATTCTTTAGGGCCTTTGATTTTTGTTCTCAAGATAATAATGCTGAAAATAGATGTAATGATATGTGCCTTAAATTAATCATTTGTATTGGTGAAGTAACTTGGACAAAGATTTAGAGCATGTTAATATATTTTGATAATATTGTAGAAGGGGGAATGTATTATAAAAAGGCTGAAAAGGTCGTTGCAAATGAATCATAGAAGAACACGATCTAACTTGTTGATAAAGCCTCATTGTGCATGTTAAGTTAGTGAGATGGTCAACAGTGGCCACGTGCCTCCTAGTCTGCCCAGCGGCATTGTTGCCACATACTTTCTTGAGCAAAATGTTGTCAGTACTTCACTACCCAACTATGTATGGCTTGGCCATCTCATTATCAAAAGAATGTAGGCAAACTAGAGCAAGTTCATAAGGGGCCATGAAAGTGATTATAAGGGTTCACACATAAGAATAAAAATAAAAAAGAACAGAATATTCTCACTGCTTGGCTGATAGACTATGACGGGGTATGGATGGCAGAAGGGGGAGGAATTAATTGCAGAGAAGGAGCTAAGAAGTCTGTAGAAGTTTAGGAAGGAAGCATTTAGTAGAATCGTGGGATTTTAAAGCTGTAAGGCATCTTAGAGATCATCTGGAGATTTGGTTGGAATTAATGAGGCTAAATTAAGCTGAGAAAGCTTGACATAAAAAGCAAGAAAAACTGTCTGCAAACGAGAATTATTTAATATAGCTTTATTGAGCAAAGAAGAATCTCTGCCTCAGTTCTTCTCCAATATGTTAGATTCCTAGAATTTGAGGTCCTCTTGCAACATTTCAGCTAATGCCTTTACTCATAGGAATCAGGAATTAGGTTTCCGAGGAGTGACTAAATAAATTGTCAGACATTGTCTTTTGATGACCTTGTTTACCATTACTTATATTGGTGGCCTCATCTGATTCAAATTTAGAAAATTGCATAGGTTTGGTGTGATCATTAAACCTTACATAACCCTTTGAATTTATATGCCCTTTAAGTCATAGGAAAATTGAGCTACATATTATATAAAATAATTTTATTTTATATAATAAATGTACTTTATTATATAAAATAATATGTAGCTCAATTTTCCTATGACTTAAAGGGCATATAAATATAACTGGCATTAATAGCCAGTTAATGCCAAAGGTGATGAGTAGATTTGACTTCCACCTATGCTTTTCTTTTTCCAACATAATAACTTATTGAATATAACAATTATTTCTTAGTTCTTATAAGTTCATACTCCTCATTGGCAATTTACCATAACGTAAAAGAAAAAGGAACAGTCTTAGGAACAAAAAGCTACACACAAAATTAGTCATTTTTGTGTGCAGGCAAATGGAATATATAATTAGGCTAAAATAAAAGCAGAACAGGAACAAATTAAAACAAGAAAAATGATGTATATACAAGTATCAGAAGAGGAGCAATTAGAGATGACCTGCCAGATCAGAGTGATTCTAAGAAACGTGGAATGTATTTTCTTTATTATACTGAATCTAAAATGCCATCAACCGTAGGATGTACCATTATTTTCTCTGCCACCAAAAAAGAGAAAACCAATTAAACTATGACGCAATGCTTTTTTATCCCATCAAGTACAAGATACATTCTGATTTCTTAAATGCTAAAATGTTTTTACAACTGTGAATTTGGAATCTATAAAATATAAAATTTTAAGCTTAACTCCATAGGAATGGATTACCTCTCTAAGCTCAGTGTTTACGATCTTGATGGAAAGCCCCTTGGCACCCAAGATTCTCGTCTCTATCATTTTATTCCGAGAGAAGACGTTTTAAAAGTGACTGCAAGCTTTGAGTTTGGTTTCCCATTTTAAAAGAAAATCAATTCAGTGTATTCCTTACTCTTGAATGACAAAAGTGGCAAGATAAAAACCCTATGTGAAGATAGCTAATATATGTGGCTTTGTAGAGGAGCCACCTTCCATGATATGATGAAGGTGAACACATGTGTTAAAATTCCAGGCTGCCATAACTTTTCCCCTTTCAAAGCTTGTGTGTTAAACTGTGATCTGCTGACAAGCCACACTGTCTTATCTGTGCACTGCTCAAGAACTGCGCACTGCTTCTAGTTGGTCCTATTATTGTGTCGCTTCTCGACAGGTTCTCTTGTTTGAAAGTTCTGTGTGTCAACCCCGCTGCGTTCAATAATTCACACATCTCTGGCACCCTTGAGCCAAAAGCTGAGAGGAGGCTGTGGCAGGACTGAGATTGGTGGTCTCTCTTTTTCACTTCCTCCCCTCTCATCCTTGCACCTGCTCCATTCCTCTGACTGAGTCCACAGCCCCTCACAGAAAAGGAGGAGGAGACGCATTAGGGAAGGTGAGGAAGACTAAAGAACACTCTACAGCAGGTTGGGCCTCCCGAAAGGAAGAAGAGGAAATTAAGGGTCACAAAAATGTGCCAAAACCATGCTACTCTCAAGCAGCCTCACCTTACACTATACTTCTTGCACTCTTAGAGTGTAAAATGTGCTTGAATAAATAGGACAAAGAAACATTCCTGTTTATTCTTACCAAACAAAGCCACACATATCAGGAATGCAACTATTTCTTTTTTCTAAATTCCTCTAAACTGTGCTGTAATCTAGAGTTTCTCAACTTTGGCACTATTGACATTTTGGGCGGGATAATTATTTGGCGAAGGAGTGGAGCTGCCTCGTGCCTTGCAGGTTATTTAGCAGCATCTCTGGCCTCTACAGACCAGATGCCAGTAGCAGGGCATTCCCAGTTGTGACAAACAAAAAAATTTCTTCAGACATTGACAAGTGTCCCTGGGAGACAAAGTTGCCCCTCAACCCCACCCCATTTGAGAACCTGTGCTCTAATCTCTTCAGAAAGAAAATCTCCAGGGAAAAGAACAAAATTCCAAGTAGTAACAAATTATCAATTGGTCCTCGGCAAAGGGCTAAATAGGATTCATTTTTCTAGAATTCTCCAAGGCCATGCATAGAGAGAAAAATTCGGCTTAGAGGTGTTTTATACCATTCATCTGACCTTAGCATGACTAAATTCACTCTATTTCAGAGAAGATCAACACCACCTACAAAACATTATCTGGTACCATCTTGTGGCTATTAGACTTCTTTTGCCTTTTTAGTTTAAAACCAAATGCCTATGGAATCATCTAATCATTCTTATATTTGGATCAAAGAAAACAACTCTGCCTCTTATTCAGTGACCTGTGGGAGGCTGTTTTCATTGTTGACTTATGTTAGACGGCTTTTGTCCCATAAATTTTTCTGATTTCTTCTCATATGTTCTTTCTTACTTGGAATGGCCCAGCGGGTGATAACCTCAGAGATGTGATAAAACAGAGGGTTTGGGCTTAACCACCTGGAAAGGTACAATTCACTGAAAGAAGATGGCTGGTCCCATTACAGAATGATTATTTGAAATATAAAACATTTTCTTATAGGGATTTTATTAAATATTATTTTATCAGGCTGGGCTCAGTGGCTCACACCTGTAACCCCAGCATTTTGGGAGGGGGGTGGATCCCTTGAGCCCAGGAGTTCGAGATGAGCTTGGGCAACATGGCGAAACCCCGTCTCTATAAAAAGCACAAAAATTAGCCAGATGTGGTGACATGTGCCTGTAGTCCCAGCTACTGCTTGAGCCTGGGAGGGTGAGGTTGCAGTGAGCTGAAATCATACCACTGCAATCCAGCCTGGGTGACAGAGTGGCACCCTGTTTCAAAATAAATAATATTTTATTAAATCATTTTGTCAAACTTTGAATAGACCTCAACTGAGCATACTAGTAACTTACGTATGTGAAAATAAATACTCCAAAAATGGACAAGAATTAATCTATAGACATATATTCAAAAAATTGTATACTAGTGATTACCACTACAAAATTATACAAAACAGCAATCACTGCTTCACATGCTATTCAGAATTTTACCCCTCTTTTATCCTCAATGTATGCATTGCAAAGGAATTTGCCTTTTGGGTTATATGGGGGTTGCTGGGATTTGGCTTTTTAACATTTTTTGGTGAAGTTTGGGGCTAAAACCTATCAAGTTATCTTGTTAGCTGAGTTGGAAATTCTTACCACGAAGGAAATGACTCATCTGTGCGTTGAAAATATCACACTTGAAATTCATCAATTAACACATTGTATGGAATTTATTTAACAATACATTTTTAGGTGCCAAACTCTTTAACTTCTCCTTAAAATAAATGTCTTCTAAAATAATCTGGTTTACTTGAGGTCATAATTCTTCAAATAATTGTCAGTCCCCTATCTCACTTTTCTAGAAGTGTGACACGTTTGTGTAGCTTTAAATTCTGTCTCACTTCTCCCAGTCTCAAACAATCCTCGTCACCACTCAGCAGCCTCCACTTAGTCACCTCCCTTTCGTTGTACTTCCATCTCTGACGTCTGCCCCACAATACTCCTGGAATGGCTATTCTCTGAAAGATATGGATGACCTACTAATTGTCAACTTGAATCGCTTCTTTCTTTCTTTCTCTCTCTCTCTCTCTTTCTTTCTTTTTTTTTTTTTTTTTGGATGGAGTCTTGCTCTGTTGCCCAGGCTGGAGTGCAATGGCAAGATCTTGGCTCACTGCAACCTCCACCTCCTAGGCTCAAGCAATTCTCCTGCCTCCGTTTCCTGAGTAGCTGGGATTACAGGCACCCACCACCACTCCTAGCTAATTTTTGTATTTTTAGTAGGGACAGGGTTTCACCACGTTGGCCAAGATTGTCTCGAACTCCTGACTTCAGGTGATCTGCCTGCCTCAGGTTCCCAAAGTGCTGGGACTACGGGCGTGAGCCACCATGCCCGGCCTATTTTCTTATCTTCAGATTTCTAACAGCATTTGCCAATGTTGACTACAACTTCTGTCATGAAGCTTTCATTCCTTGGTGTCATAATGCTGCATTCTTGTTATTCTCCCACTTCCCAAATCCCAATTTTATGGTCTCCTACCCCTTTTTCCCAAATATAGCTCAGTATTCTATATTTGATTCAGTTCTCTCTCTACACTGTCTTTTGTAGAAATCCTCTCCAGTCTCAAGGCTTTAATACCTGCCTCCAAAATCTACACCTTCTGCGATCCTCATCTGCATTTCATAACCTAGATAGGACTCCATTTTCAACCGCAGTGTCTACCATCCTCTCATTTAAATATATTTATTTTCCCTCTATTCTGGTCCCATGACATCAGCACCATCTTTGTCATCACACGGACTTTCAATCTGGAAGAAAACGTTCATTTCTCTTTTTCTCTCCTACTGTACATTGTATCAGTTGCCAATTATGTATGAGGCACTTTTGTAAAGACTCTAATTTCACTTCCCTTCCTTTTAGGTCACAGAATCCTAATTCAGGCCCTTATTCCCTCTTTCATGGACTAAGCACCTCCCTAATTTTCTCTTTTATAATCTGTTAGAGAGGGGGTCTTGTTATGTTGCCCCGGCTGGCCTCAAAATCCTGGGATTAAATGACCTCCTGCCTCAGCCTCCCTCCTAGCTGGGATTACAGGCTCAGCCACCTCGCCCAGCTATAATCAAATGTTTTAAAACCTTTTGTTTAGAGAGTATAACTTCTGCCATTCCTAGCATGCTTTAATACTAGAAAATTATCTTTTATACAGTATTATTTAGTGAAGCAATAATTTTTTTATAAAACAGATCTGCATTATACATTTTCACCAGTAATAGCTATAAATTTCAATCTTTAGGATGATTAAAATACTTTACATCAAAATCCCTGGGCAAAATGGCTGTCCTTAAAAAACACAGCCAGCAGGACATATATTTTCAGAATTGTGAATTTGTTTGCATGATAGCTGCAATTACAAATCTGGAGTTTTTAATCTAGCAATCAGATGACAAGTTGAGCAATTACCATTTCATGCATAACTATTTTTATGATGACATTTTTTTCAAAGCAGCTGTTGTGGTTAAAAACACAAAGATTCTTATTTTTTCCTTCCATGCTACAGTATTTTGGCAAACAAATCTCTGTTTCCCAAAACATAAAGAGCCTGATTCTGAAAGATGATGTTGTAACACATGTGTGCTTTCATAGATTTTTCAGTGCTTAATTATCTCATAGAGATGGGCTTTTAAAAAAATCTCACACAGTACTTAGTACAGAGTGGGTACCCGATGAGTAGTTCATAAATGGATGTGGGAATGAATATTATTTGGATTATTTAATCATATCTTTCTAAAATGGATTTTTTGTTTATGTTGATAGCAACTGGAAAAGAAAAAATAAAATATTTAATTATTCCATTTTCTTTTATTCCGCAACAGGCTGATGGCATTGAAGAGGTAAATAATGCTACTTTGGAGAATTTTTCACCAAGAGGGATGCTAGTGTATATTGAGGAGTTGATTCTCCATGTTAATTATTGTGCCAACCCCAGGAAATATAAGGACCTGAGAAAGATAGGGCAGAGAGTAGACAGAAGGATCCTGCTGATCAGTGCTTATTTCAGATATTTTAGTTTGTCAGCAGACTGTTTTGTTTAGAACGGAAGCATGTGAAATTCTTACAAAGAGCAGATAAGAACTCTGATCGAAACTCTCATACCACCCAGTCTGCCCAATGAACCCATCTTAAATTGTCCTTCCTTTGTGAACCTTCCTTTGTGTCCTTCCTTTGTGAACTGAGCATCACAGGCATAGCTTGTTGCTTCCTCTTCTCCCTAGATCTTGAGCTTCCTTACATCCATTCTAGTATTTGTTACCCTGAACACCCAATAGCATTGTGATAGCTTTAAAGGCTGAAATCACATTTCAATATTCTTTGCATCACTGTGTCTCGTAAAATGTCGTTGCCCAATAAAGTGTTTTGAATTTGCTTTGAGGAGAGTAAAGATTTAGATACTCACACCTCAGCTTTGGTTATTTTAGGCAGATTTACAGTCAGTAAGTGTAATCTAGAGATTGAATTTTCTACTTAGTCTACTGGACCTAATGAGTCCACCTAATGAGTCAGGATACTCATGACAAGCAGGTAACTTTTCCATTATATCTTCACGTTTAAAAAAGTATTTTGTCACCTCTATAGTTCTTAATATGACATTAATATGATTCATTGTAAGCACATGAACAGAAACCAGTTTTTGGAGCACTGATTACTAATCTATACAATGAGATTCTTTATCAGTCTCTTAAATCTTATTCAGTGTTTGGGCACTATTTTTCAGTCTTGGATAGGTTTAAAAGTGTATATTTTAACTTTTAAAAACTTAGTGGACAATAAATTTTTGAAACATTTCAGGAGGGCTATTCATCAGTACATATTGAAAGTAATTTGCATTCACTTTGTTCCAACAAATCCACCCATAAAAATTTATCCCAATTTAATAACGTTAAATTGGGATAGCCAGAAGATTTGGCTACAGATGTTTTATGGAATTGGGGTAATTAAAAGAGTAAAAATTAGAACCCATCATAATGTATGAAAATAGTGGTAAAACTACATAAAACTTATACAAAGGAATACAAGGAAGATATTGTAAGTGACATAGAAAGGTTTTCATGAGATAAGATGAAGATTTAAAAAATCAGGTTATAAAACTACATGAGTATCCCACTTCTAGAAAATAATAACTCAGTGAGAAAAGAGAATACCTATCAGTGTTGTTGCCACATCTCTAGGTGATAAAATAGTAGTGATTTTTAGTTTCTTCCTCTTCTTCTTCTTCTTCTTCTCCTTCTCCTTCTCCTCCTTCTTCTCCTTCTTCTCCTTCTTCTCCCCTTCCCCCTCCCCCTCCTCCTCCTCCTCCTTCTTCCTCTTCTTTTCTTCTTTCTTTGGGGGCGGTGGGTGGTGACAGGGTCTCTCTCTCACTCTGTTGCCCAGGCTGGAGTGCAGTGGTGCAATCTTGGCTCACTGCAACCTTCACTTCCCGGGCTCAAGTGATCCTCCCACTTCAGCCTCCTGGGTAGCTGGGACTATAGTCATGTGCCACCACTCCCAGCTAAGTTTTTTTGGGTGTGTATTTTTTTGTAGAGATGGAGTTACCCCGTGTTGCCCAGGCTGGTCTCAAACTCCCGGGGTGAAGCCATCCTCTTGCCTCAGCATCCCAAAGTGCTGATGTTACAGGAGTAAGCCACCATGCCCAGCCATCTACTATCTTACTTTTAAGCTATCTGTGTTTTCTAACTTTCTACAGTAAAAGTTATTGCTTTGGTAATATGGAAAATAAAAGCTATTGTTGATATTTACATAGGTGCTTTTATTATGACATTGAAAAAATCAATCACCCTAGTGCAGGAATATAGATATTCCACACCCAGCCCCATTCCTGTGCCCACAACAGATATCACTCATCAATCCTAGTACTCTGCCCTGAGAGGCCCCAGTGAAACCTCAGTTATTCACAGCATTGCTCTTGGCAGCCACTATCCATTTATCCAAACTGGCATGAGAGATGAAACCTATTTATCAACCCTACTCTATCAGATAAAACAAAACAAAACACAACTCTGTTCCCAGGAATTTAGATTTAAGGATCTTCTTTCATTCAGCTTTTCCTCTAACAAGCATTTCAGTTTCTCCATTTATAAAAAATTCTATTTACTTCTAGGGAATATTATGCCCACTAATAAAATGGTAGATGTGAGCACAGGTGTCTTACTTAGAGAAAAAAGATGATGCTTTAAGTAAGCTCTATACTTCAGTTGTCCTTACAAGATCAGATACATACGGAAGGCCTATGGATTGGAACTTTCCCTCCATCCAAAACAATAAAAAATAAATTGTATCAAAAATTATCTTTTTTGGACAGCAAAATGTATGATTCTGTTATTCTAACTAATGGCTAAAACAATAAATACATTTTAAAATAATTCGTATCATCTTGATATTAAAGTCTAAGGCCTCATACTCAAAAAGAAGGTGTCTAGGACTCTAATACTAGGAGATGAAACTACGGAATAAATGAACCAAATTTTCTTAAAATCTGTGTGTAGATAGATCCATTGCCTGGATAGTTACATTTGCTTCCCAACAAGTCTTTTAGGTCTTATTCACATTCAGTTTTGGTGGTTACAGAACGAAATTAATCAAATGAAATCTATGTAGGTTGAAAATGAAATGTCACCTTCAGATTATTTTTCTCTTCATATAATATACACATTTCAAAGTTAGGTATTTTTAAACTCATTTTTTTCTCACTGATAATAAGAGACAAAGGGGCCAAAATTGCTCCTGGCTTCATGCCAAAGTATTCTTTTTTCTGCATTGTGGTTGGTTGGTTTGTTGTTTGTTTGTTTGTTTGTTTTTGCCTAAGATAATTTACGCTGCTCTTCCATCCCTCCACAGCCCCTGGCATCTAGAAAAACGCTCTCTTTGAATTGTATATAAGGCAGAATTTGTGTGAAGCTCTTCAGGTTTCCAGATGCAGAGATGCACTGTGTTCTCTCAGTGGATGGGGTTTCTGGTACCCCATCCTGGGACTCCAACCTGAGATCCCATCCTGAGGCTCCATACCTGGGAGGTCTCAGCAGCTGCAGGACAGGGAGGCTGCTCCACCTGCCAGAAAGTGACAACAAAGGCTCATGTTCCAGCATCCTCCCCATAGCCACCAGGTAGTGACTGCCGTGGTGTGCCCTGCTCATAGCTGAGGTGGTTGACTCTGCTCTTCTCACCACTCATGCATCTTCTTCCTCCTCTCCCACCAACTACCTCCATGTGTCTATCTCCTTTCTCCTTTGGCTCCTTTCTGCTCACTTCCTTTTCTCTGTGCTTCTTTGCCCCTGCACTATGCTATTGTATGTCTTCTCCATATGTCTCTCACATTCTAACTCCTCAAGAAAGAGCCTGCTTGGTCACCCAGTTGCCCATGAGTATCAGGCAGGGCACACTTGGGGAGCAGTCCGTTTCTTCATTGGCGTGCTTTGTGTCAGTTGCCTGTCCTCACTCCTCTTAGATGTTTCTTTGCCTCATGTGTAGATTCAGTGGGTGCTCTGAGGACTTCTTCCATAGCCTGTCCAATACAAGATTGATTTCTTAGGTTATTTCATGGGCTTTAAAGTGACATGGGATTTAGCATGATAGAGGAAGATGCTCCGTTGGCTTGTTTTATTATCAGTCGTAGATTACATAAGGGAGTTTCAGAAATCATAGGAGGAAGTAAGTGTGATAGTTTGAAGACAACATTGAAAAATGTAGTAGATTACAATTTTCCTGGTCACATAAACCTCCTAAATAAATGCAATTGAAATTGGGCAAGATGTAGCACTGGGTTTATTTAAAACCATTACATAAAATGAATCCTTGATTATATAAGGCTACACTGGAGAATATAGTTTCATTGCTGAAAATTACTTGTGGGTTTTAGTAATTTGACTTGTTGAAAGTATACACATTTTCTTACTGGAAATGCTATATATCTTGACACGGTAGTGGTTACTAGGGTATATAAAAATGTAAAACCATTGAACTGTGCACTTAAGATTAGTGTACGTGATGTATTTTATGTTTGCTATCTTTCAATTTAGAAAGATATGGTTTGATTTATTTCTTACTTTCTATTCTTATCTTGACCAAATCTTCTCCAGTTTGAGGCTGTTAGCCCAAATACATCCCACACTGTGTTGTTTTTTGCCTTTTTATTCTACCCCACATGGATCACCCTTTCTGAAGCAGCTCTGGTCTGGGCCTGTCTTCATCAGGTACCGTTGTTTACATAACTCGGTGTTCTGCCTCTGACTGCCTACTTAGTAGTAGACTTTCTGAAGGCAGGCACCATACTCCGTTTCCTTTATGTCTCCGTGGCAGCCGACACAGGGCTCAGCTTGTGGTAAAATTTCATTAAGGATGTCAAAGAGATTCATGGTCCTTTGTTTTTTCTGAAAGAGGAAGTTGATCTACAGGGTGCCTGGGGAAGAGACAAGCAAGAGCTACTTTTTTTTTTTTTTTTTATGAGGCAAATGCACATAACGTAAAATTAACCATTTTAAACTGTGCAATTCAATAGCATTTTGTCCATTCACAGTGTTGTGCAGACACCATCTCTATCTAGTCCCAAAATGTTTTCATTACCCCAAAAGAAAACCATGTGTCCACTTAGCAGTCACTGCCTGTTGTCCCTCACCCCAGTCCTAGCAACAACCACTCCCCTTTCTGTCTCTGCAGATTACTTATTCTGGACATTTTATATAAATGGAATCATACAGTATGTGACTTTTGTGTCTGACTTCTCTCACTTAGCATAATGTTTCCTAAGTTCATCCACATTGTAGCATGTTCTCAGTGCTTCATTTCTTTTTGTGGCTAAAGTGCTAACATTTTTTAAACACGAACAAAGCACCAAGTTTGATATTTTAAGTGTGTCATCACGTGGAGTCCTTGTAATAGCACTAAGATAAAGGAATTATTAACCCTATGTTGCTGATCTGAAAACTAAGGTGAAAAGAAGCGAAGTGTCTAGCCTAAGTTTATAAAGCAAATAAACCACCCAACAAGGCCTAGGATCCAAATTCCTGACCCCAAGCCCAGCGTTTCTGCACTACACTGAGTTGTCTGTCGGAAAGCTCGTGAACGCCCCTAGCTTATTCA
Source organism: Pan paniscus (assembly GCF_029289425.2). NCBI lineage: Eukaryota > Metazoa > Chordata > Mammalia > Primates > Hominidae > Pan > Pan paniscus. The sequence goes on from NC_073254.2 coordinate 27,464,357, forward strand.
GCCCTGCTGTCTGTAGGCTGCTTACTTCCCATCCTCATGCCTTTCTCCATTCTCTGCTGATACATTAGTGATTCGAGCACAGCATTTCAGAGTAGGCCAAACAGACCCTTGCTCGTGGTTTCCTGCATTTGAAATCGCATGATTGTTAGGACTCAAAAGAGAGACTTATTACAGAAATTCCCGTTGCACTTCAGCAGTGTGTAATTGGACTTTCATCAAATTGAAGCCCATAAGCAATTTTCTTTCATGGCCTGGCAATCCTCAGAGAAGAAGACCTCTTCAGCTGTGTTTAAACCATTGAGGAGAGGGAGTACCTTGAATATGCATGAGCATGACCGAGGCAGCAACAGCAGAGGTGGATTTTAATAATTAATTCATTAGGCCAATTTATTTCTCTAATTGGTTGTGAAGCTTTGTCAACTAGGAGATAGTAAAAACAATTAAAAATTCAAATTATTTTTTACAACCTGGTGGATCTTAGGTATTAAGGATGCACAGAGAGAGAAAAAAACAGACAGGAAGCCCCAATCATCTCTTCAATAAGTGTTTAAATATTTACAAATTGCACTTCACTGAAACTCATTTTTATTTTTATAAATGTGTGTTGTCTAAATGTGTGCTAGGATATTGGTTTCACACACAAGTTCTGAGAGCCCTTTTAGAGTTGAAGGGCCTTATACTTCACCTTAGCTTCATGAACCAGCTTCAGGGGGGTCTATGAACACCTTGAAATTATCTGGAAAACTTCACATATGTGTGCAGTTTTCTAGGCTGAGCGGGCAGAGCTTTTGCCAGATTCTCATGGTTTAGGAACCACTCTACTGCATTCTTTCCAATTATCTGAGTCATCAGCAGACCACAGTCTAACAGTTTAGAGACACCAAGTCCCTCTGCCATTAGAGAAGTTTGCATCCAGAGTGTGAGTGTGCTCCTGCCATCCCAAACCACTAATGACCAACCAGCCCCTTAGCAAAGGCTCAGAGCCCTTCCTGTGATAATAGCCTTGGAAAAGCCACTCTGTAGTTTCTGCCTGTCCCTCTCTTACTAGTAAACTAAACTGTACAATCAGGCCAGAGACTGCATCAAAAACTAAGAGCAGCTAGATGAAGGCCAACACTAGGCGCAAGTCACCACTGGAACTAGTGCTCTAGAGGTTCAGAAGAAGAAAATTATCAGAGCCTTGCCACTCCGAGTGTGGCCCACAGGCCAGCAGCATCAGCATCCTTGTGGAGCTTGCTAGGAACACAGGATCTCAGGCCCTCACCCCAGACCTACTGAATCAGAATCTGCATTTTGACAAGCTGCACAGGGGATTCATAAACACCTTAGTTTAAGAAGCATCAGTTCAGTGGATGCCCAGTTCTGAGCACCGCTGTTCATTCTCAGTCCAGCTCCTTCTGTTCCATTTCCCCTGTGAAGACACATCCCTCCTTTAACTTTACCCTGGTTTTAGCTCCTGGGTGTCAGGTGGAATTTCTGTTCTCTCATGTCCCCTAAGGAAGCAGCAATTTCTAGTGCATGTTTCCTGTTTGGCCCCATGATCTGACCTCCAGCCCATTTCTGGAGTACGAACTCCTCTTGCTGCACTGCATTGATAGTGTTGTGATGAAAGGGGAAGGAATCCAAAGATCAGGGTTCTCCAGTCACCTTCCTCACGAGCCATACAGTCATGAGCAAGTTACCGCCTCCTGTGCCTCAATGTCCCGATCTTCATTAGCTTGTGGAAAGAATTAAACAAAGACATTTATGAAAAGTGCTGTGTGCCTGGCACAGAATAGAGGCTCCAAAAATGTCTCTTTGCTGTTTTAGTCATTTGGCAAAGGCCACAGATACTCTCTGGAAAGCGCACTGAATTGAGAGCTAGCCAGTCTGCTCTTCTTGCACCTGATCAGGCTTTGCCTAGTTTTGTGTGAACTTGAGTAAGTCCCTTGCCCTGCAGTTTCCCAACCTGTAAAATAAGGCTTTGACCACAGGACTTGCTAAGATTCTGTATTATACCTCTGCCATATTATATATTGCCTCCTAGAGAAAGCCATCACCCACCAGATGTTCTACAAATGGAAGAAAAAAAACAAAAAAAGCTATACTCGATACAGTTAGTCTAACACTTGAAGGGTATCCCTTGAGACAATATGTTTTAATTGTTCCACTTCCATGGACATTAATCCCCCACCATTAGTGATTCTGAGTTGCTGGGGGAGGCTGCTTTATGCAACCAAGAGCCCAAATCCTTGATCCTTTGTGAGAGATCCTCCATTAAGTATGTCTCAAAACACAACATGCTTCAAGTGAATTGAGCACAGTTGCAAATTCCTCTGTGACAAAATGAAGACTAATTTTGTGTTTATCCATCATGGTGCCAACTGTCATTGTAATGATACAGTCTCCCATGCAGACAATTAAAAATCATGCTCAAAGAATCTGTTCTAATTGCTTTTCTTTGAGTTACAGTTCAATGTAGAAACACCCCCATGCCATAAGGAGGGCCACCACACTGTTTGCAGTTTTGGAAAAAATTTTAACAACCTGTAGATACTGCTTTTTCACATTAAAACATCTCAAGAGGCCTCTTAAAACTGAAGCAATGCAAATGGTTGTTTTGTTTTGATAGTGCCTGTATTTCTTTTCCCTGTATTTCTAGACGCTGAAACTGCCCCTCCCCAGTATCAAATTTGCTTCCCAAGATTCCTATCTCTGTTGAGAACCTCATACTCTGGAATTTTCTCTACTTGCATCTCCCTACACCAAACTTAACCTGTTTTGATCATTCCCTCTGAAGCCAGATCACTGCTACTAAACAGCAAAGGTGACAAATTAATCTGTTTCCTTGTACTCAGTGGTTGCTAGTGAAGCTCACTCTTACTTTGTCCTTTAGAAATGGGAAAGGAAGAAAATAATCATCCTCCCCTTTTTACTGAGTGTGAGTTGGCAGGGCGTGATGCTACTTAACTCCTTCACCTTCTCCCAAATTAAGTCACATTTGTGAAACTACAGCTCACATCCAAAACGGGGAAAATACAGTTCTCTGGAAAAAGTGGTAAAGGGTGGATCTGTTTCCTTGTCTTCAGTTATTTTCTTCTTCTCTCTGTATAAACCCTTTGCCCTTTTCCCCAGTCTAGCTTGCTTTTATTACTTAACTGAACACCAAATAGTAGGTAGTACCTTTCCACAAGAAACTAAAGGTTTTCATGAAAAAAAGTCCTTTTTCTTCTCCTGGTGTATGTCCATCTTCTAGGGGAGCAAGGCAGGTTGCTGTGGGCTTATGCTCCGTTTCCAAGTGAAAGAATCAATATTTCCTGGGCGTATACTCAGCTTCCAAAGAGAAGGATCCCTCCAATATGGGCAAGGCAAGAGAAAGTTAACTCACTACACCTCTTCACCCCTGCAGGTATATCATATTGGAGAAGCAAACAACAGTTGCACAATATTACCAGATTCTGGAACTGTCCACCAATGCTACCTTAAATGGCTCTGGATTGGAACTGCATAAAAGGCTCTTAATTTAGAGATTCATGAACATTGGCATTAATGTAAAGAAGCTGTTAATGTATCGCCTTAATGTACTTGATGATACCTGATATATGCAAAAGAGATGTGAACCACTTACCCTCTTGTGGGAAGCCCCATGCTTTTTGAGTTTCAAAGAATGATGTCATCTCTTAAACATTTTATCCGTCTCTTAATCTGAAGTTCTCTCTAAGGTAAATTCAGTTATTCCCCGTAGTCTTTTAGTCTTATGTAATTAAACTCTGTGGGTGTGTATCTAGGGTTTCATGTCAGGGAGAGATAAAGTCTGATTAGGTTTGCTCCCTAGGGGAAGAATCATTACTCTGAGACATGTTAATCTTTGTTCTTGAGGGCCCTGCATTGAACTGCATCGTGGTTGGGAGACATTTGTCAGTGTGTCACTGTCCAGTGAAATCACAGCTTATACCTTTCTTCTATTCTCACAACTTTAGGGTATCATACAGTTTTTCAGAAGCAATAAATCTTGTTTTTGTCTATAAAAATGGCAGTAGACACAGCCTGGAAGACAGGCTTTGATTTTTGTTGCCTTTGTTTTAAAAATCTTCCCTATCCCAGTAACAAGCTAGAGGGGGTCAGAAAGACGTGTTGACAAGTGTCAAAAGAATTTAGGAGTCCCATTTTGAGGAAGATGACCAAATTATCAGGACAATATTTAGATTACAGAAGGATGTGCAGTAGAATTATGGCTTGTCTTTGCTGTGAGCATCCACACGGGGTCTAGCCACAAAGAAAGGAAAAAAACACTTTGCCAACCGGGAAGGACACTCGTAATTTTTACTACAGAAGGGAGAGGAAGAAGACACAGGGTTGTGTGTGTGGGGGGGGTGCGTGTGTGTGCCTGCCTCTGTGTGAATCTATTAAATATATGTGCATGCATGTAACGGCAGGATTTTTATGGTGGTAATATGGCGTCTTTGATTGTTGGGAAGATAGGATTAGGATCATACTTGTGAAGTTGCCTAAAGATGATGATCATTTATAAACCTTGGCTGCCTTTTCTTATTTTTAGTGAATTTTGGGAGAGTGGACTTTTTTTCAAAGGGGACTTTAACCAAGGAAAGTGATAGAAGGTCAAATTACGAAGCAGGTGAAATTTATCATCACATCCTATGTATCCCTTTTCTGGTAACTTTTACTCCTCTCTGTACCTTTTCCAGACCCTTCTACCCATCAAAACCAAGGAAAGTTATAAACATATTCATAGCAATAAAAAATGGCTTGGGAAACCATAAGTTAAAGTGGTTGAGAGTCAGATCTGAGATTGAAACCGGGCTCTGCTGTATACTGTGGGACCTTGGACGAGTTTATCTTTCTGATCCTCAGTTTTTTAAACAGGAAAATGGAAATAATGAGATCATCTTAGTGCTATTGCTACAGTTGAGTGAGTTAATGCATCTGAAACACTGAGCACAGTAGCTGGGATGGAGTAACTGCTTATATAAATGATAGTGTGTATTACTGATACAGCCTCCTGAAGTGAGAGAAAAGAGCTCAAATCTTTGGACTTTTTCAAACAGTAAGGTGGAAGATGTGGGTTATATTTTTCAGGAAAGATGGGTACTGAAATCATTCTACCCTCTATTAGTAAGGTAAACTATATATTGTGGAAGATCACCACCAATTAAAGGTAAGCACATGTTTACTTTAATTTTTTTTTTTTTTTTTTTTGAGATGGAGTCTTGCACTGTCGCCCAGCCTGGAGTGCAGTGGCGCGATCTCGGCTCACTGTATGCTCTGCCTCCTGGGTTCACACCATTCTCCTGCCTCAGCCTCCCGAGTAGCTGGGACTACAGGCGCCCGCCACCATGCCGGGCTAATTTTTTGTATTTTTAGTAGAGACAGGGTTTCACCATATTAGCCAGGATGGTCTCGATCTCCTGACCTCATGATCCACCTGCCTTGGCCTCCCAAAGTGCTGGGATTACAGGTGTGAGCCACCGCGCCCGGCCTTAAATTGTAATTTTTAGGGGAGCCAGGTGTGTATCAGTTAGTGTTTGCTACATAACAAACCTACCTAGAAGTTAGCCTAAAACAATGTTTATTATTTCTCAGGAATCTGTGACTTGGCTGGGTGGTTCTTCCAGTCTAGGACAGTCCTTTTTGGGCTTGATGGTCAAGGATGGCCTCATTCACGTGTCTGGGGACTCTGCTGGGTCAGCTGAGATGTCTGGGCTAGCTTGGGCCTGTATCCAGGTAGTATTTCATCTTCCAGGAGGCCAACCCAGACTTGTTCATATGATGGCAAAAGAGTTCTAGCAGCTACAGAGGGCAAACTCCAGTAGGTAAGTACATTTCAAGTCTTGGTTTGCTAATCAGCCAAAGTCAGTCACATGACCAACCCAGATACAAGGAGTGGGAAGTAGATTTCACGTGATGGGAGTTGCTGCAAAGAATTTGTGGTCACTCAGATTCTACAGTATGAGGAGTTTATATTGGCCAGTCTTCCTCATGTTCATACACAGCTATGAAAAGAATTCTTTAGTATATTTTCTAATGAGTTGACAGCTTTGTTCCAATAAAAAAATCAAAACCTTTAGGAAAAAGTACATCACTTCTTAGAATACAGAGTCATCATCTGCATCTGATTCTTGGCCTCTCACCCATACCAACATAGGTATAAAATTTCCAAGGTAATTGTAGCCCAAACAGATTGGACCAGAACTCTCCATACAAGTCAGCTTCCTTTTTACTGTTTGGAAATCTGTTGGAAAGTACAGCAGTTCTGTATTTCCATGTTTATTCAAGAAAATGCAGGCATAGGAAATGCCAGAAATGTCTTTGCAGGAGATATGAGCTGGAAATAAAGCGCAGAGTTTGGAAATCATTTGAAGCAAACAAAACAACACTACAACTGCACCTTTTGCAACTTCTCAGTCAAAGCATTGACTCATGGTGACTTGAAAACCATGAACACTGGGCATTCCACCGCCAAAACCTTGGCATCTTCCAACTGATTAGTGTGTCTCATCTGCCACTCTATTTCCATACCATAATGCTTTTCTTTTGTTGAATTTTGTGGATTTTTATAGGTCTTTTGGGGCTTCTCGTTTAATATCCCAGAGTGACAATGAGATAATGGGCATTATGTAATTTTGAAAGGAAAATTCTCTGTAATTACAATGTATTGCTTTATTTTCTGCAAGCAAAATATTTCATGGAGTTACTCAGTTTGCTCTTTTGTTCCACAGTAGCTCTTGTGGTGAACACTAGAGCAGCTCAAACAGCTGGTCTGAGTCTCTCATATATTTCAACCACACAGGATGTTTATTTGATATAGGTGATAACATCACACTTCACGCAGTAAGGTAGGAGTTAGGAAAAGCCGTGGGTTCTTCTTCTCAATGCACCTCTTATTAGTTGTGAATTTGGGCAATAAAAACAACTTCACTGTGTCTCAATTTTTTCTGCCATAAAATGGAAATATGAATTCTTGTCTATCCCAAGAAGTGTTGTTCTGATGACCAAATGAAATCGTGTTTGGGAAAGTGATTTGTAATTTAAAAAATCTGTATAGAGATGATATTATTATTATTTTTAGCCTCAAAAAGGCCATGTCCAGAATCATTCAAAGCAGTGAGGGACGCAGCTCTGTTTTACTGATTTGAGTTTAGGATGAGTAATTGCTCTAACATCAAATGCGAGCAGAAAGCCACTTCTATAGGTCAGGTATCCTCGATTCCAGTTCGGTAACCATCCTCATTCTAGCTTATTCTTGGGATTATCAAGGTACCAGAATTTACAGTTATTTAGAGACTAGTCACCCCAAGCATGGATTACTTCCTTTCTGCTGCTGCCTAAATACGTAGCAACTCATTTCCTAGGAAACAACTCTACACCCTAGCAGCACTTGATTCAAGCATGGGAGAGAAAGTAAAAACTGAGAACTTAACGATTTGGAGGAATGGGATGGGGGTGATTATTGCATACAAGTGTAAGTCATTTATTACCTCCCTAACCTCTTCTGCATAAATATTGAGTATTCACTCATCAGTAAACAAGTTTTTTTGTTGTTGTTTTGTTTTGTTTTTTGAGATAGAGTCTCGCTCTGTGGCCCAGGCTGGAGTGCGGTGGTGGGATCTCGGTTCACTGCGCCCGCTGCCTCCGGGTTCAAGTGATTCTTCTGCCTCAGCCTCCCAAGGAGCTGGGACTACAGGCGCATGCCACCACGTCTGGCTAATTTTTTATATTTTTAGTAGAGGCAGGGTTTCACCGTGTTAACCAGGATGGTCTCAATCTCCTGACTTCATGATTTGCCTGCCTTGGCCTCCCAAAATGCTAGGATTACAGGTGTGAGCCACCGCACCTAGCCAACTAGTGTTTCTAATGGTCTAAGTACAATGAAAACTTGTTTCAGAGCAAAGAGATGCTTTATATAACATCCCTCTCCTCCTGCTCTCCTCTCTTCTCGCTTTCTCCTCTCATCCTCTCTTATCTTGGAGTGCCTTGTATACTTTGTCTTTACATAAGGGTTACTCAACCAGGAGATTTACAAATGCACAGGTTCTACTTTGGGAAGAGAAAACAGAAATTAATTGGAAATCAAAGCATGAGACATTTAATTTAAAACTTGAATTTGTTATTGCTTCAAACTTAACATATTCAAGTGTACCTCTTCTGATTGAGAAAAGAAGCTGAGTTGCTAAGATATGAGAACTGTTTATATAAACTCTTTATTAACAAAAAATCATCATTACCATCACCAAGACCGAGCCCTCCAGGAAAGGAAAAAATAGGCAAAAAGAAACCTGCCCTATGTGCTGTTGAGAAATGAGAACAATGCCTTTACTTTTGTTTGTCACTTTCACCTTTTCAAACTACTTCCAAGTATTTTCTTACTGAAAAACCTAGCATAGAGATCTAAGATTTTCAGGAAGGACCTTTAGTTTACTTGTATTTGTGTAGGCTGGACACAAAATCTTTCTGAGGCCTACCAATGTGGTTATTCAATGTATTTGTGTCTTCAATACTCAAATATAAAGGAGAAGTGCATGAGAAGCTGACCACTGGCCAGGCGTGGTGGCTGACGCCTGTAATCCTAGCACTTTGTGAGGCCAAGGCAGTTGGATGACCTGAGGTCAGGAGTTTGAGACCATCCTGGCCAACATGGTGAAACCCCGTCTCTACTAAAAAATACAAAAATTAGCCAGGCATAGTAGCACACGTCTGTAATTCTAACTATTCAGGAGGCTGAGGCAGGAGAATTGCTTGAACCTGGGAGGCGGAGGTCGCAGTGAGCTGAGATCGCACCACTGCACTCCAGCCTGGGTGACAGAGTGAGCTTTCACATCAAAAAAAAAAAAAAAAAAGAGAGAGAGAGAGAGAAGTTAAGCATCAATGAATGTGGCTCAGGTCCTAAACCACAGGCTGAAACCCCAGGAAGCTTCATACCTCTATTGTCCTACACTCCAATGTGTAGTCAGTCATTTAGTCTTTCAATGTCTCTGTATGAACGGAAGGGACTCACAGGATATTTTGTTGGGAAAAAAATCAAGGTTTTTTAAAACGATAATATATGTTATCTGTTGACTGCCTATTCTGGGCCAGGGTATTGGGTTAAGGGCTTTATAAATGTTTTTGTCAACTTCTAAAACATCTCTAGATATTATTGGCACATTGGATTTAGAAAGAAGAAGAGAGGCTAAATAAGTTGTCAAAGGTCACACAAACTGGTCCAGATTCTGCCCAGATATGTGAGCAAATGACTTTGGGTCACAGGCTTAACTGCATCTTTGTAAATATTGTTCGGTATTCTGAAAACTCCTTGAAAGGAAATTTTGGGGAAAATCATTTTAATTGTAAGTCCCATGAGGAGACCATAGTTCAAACACATCCCCTCAGCCTGGGGCCAGGTAAGAGGAGCTTTAAGAAACCCCCAGGGGAGTTTATCATGTGGCCTGTAGTGTTGGTAGAACACTCTGGGCTGCTGGAGGACACAGGTCTGGAAATATAAGGGACAAGAACCTGGCTGTGGCAGCACGACAGAGGTTTTGGAGTCACTGGACTCCTGTTGACTAAAGGTCAAAGGCATGTGTTTTGAGAGGAGGAGATGTTGGCAGAAATAGAAACTGGCCTGGAGCTGTTCTACGTGGTCTTTGCTACAGAGAGCCACCTGGAAGGACAGAGTCCCCAACAGGGAGAACCTGTGTGACAATGGACTTCTAAGAACCAGAGACCTAAGGGGAGGCCACGAGGAGCCATCCAGAAATTCTAGTCAGGGAGGCACAAGGGAGCGATACCACATGAAGGAGGGCTGGGGCCCAGCCAGGTGCTAGGGGACGCCTGACAATCCACCAAGCCCTCCATGAGACAGAGTTGACTGTAAGTATCTGCCACGGTCAGAAGAAACCACAGCCGGCTCCTAAAAGTTCTAAGCAACTAATATGTTCCTCGCCCCAGGCCTCCTCTCCCTTCCCTGCTCTTCCAAGTGTTAGAGGAGCCGGGGCATCTAGCGAGGGTATGGCTGGAGTTTGAGGGCAAGGGCAGGACAGAGGGACAGAAGCCCATCAGGAAAGAACAGAACCAGACCTTCTTTCTTTCCCAGAAGAGACTTCTAGCCAGCAGCAGCCCAAAACCACAGCTTTAACATTATTTAACATGCATGGATTCTGAGGTCAAAAGTGAGAGAAGGATTTTTGTTTTGTTTTGTTACCTCTGAGAAGGTAGATGAGCCATAAGGCCACAGAGAAAGTTTGCAAGAGAGGTTAGGGCAGCAGACAATGCCGTTTGATTTTACTCTTCAAGTCCTCCTTTAACAATAACATCTGGGTCAGGGATATGAGTGGGCTTAGCAGTAACAACAGATAAAACCCATGGAACCTCATTAATAGATTTACTGAACAATATTGTGGTAATGGGCACCTTGGCTTCCGATTAGAAAAGGATTATATATCGAGGCAAAATTGCAAAACCTAATTTTCTGCAGACATCGCCTAATTATGGGGCCTCTGTCACCTACCACCCGTGTAAACAGGGGCAAGTTACTTACATTCTACGTGCTTAGATTTCTACATCTGCAAAATGGGAAGAATAAGTCACTTTGACCTAGGATTTTGGGAAGGAAGTAAATAAGTCAATATATTTAAAGTGTTTAGAAGAAGAAATGACACATGGTGAGTGCTTAATTTGATATTTTAAATGAACTTTATTAAAATCAACACACAGTGAATTCAAGCAGTTAATTTGAAAGCACCCATTCATTAAGTGAACAGTGAGTTTTAAAACAATAAAATATAAGAAATGTTCCAATAGTTCAAAAAAAATCAGTAAGACTCGTGGAATTTTTTGAGTGAAGTGAACAAAATTAAAGGTTAACTGTATTTTCTTGGTTATTACAAACATAACAAGCCCATCTCTGGACTTGGACAGATCTGTCTTGTAGATTTTCATAGCAATTGGAGATCCATATGGAATGTGAAAGTTCTGGAACCAAATGACCCTGTTACAGTTTCAGAACACAGTTTTGTATTGAATTATGCTAACTGATTTTTATAAAATCCCTTTATCAGTTGGAGCTTCAGGTTCACTCTACATTTCGCTTCTGTCGGTTGGTCTGTTTTTATAATGGGGCAGAACTAATTTGCTGCCATGTTAGAAGCTTCTACTTAGTGTTAATTCATCATATTCATTTCTTTTATTCTGCAAACAAATATAAACTCAAGTTCATTAGCTACTGGGATCATTCACTGCTTCGTTGGGGTGTGACCACATATTGATTTCATACATTCCTGAATTATATTTTTCCTTCCTTTAGAAGGAAAATTCTATTGCCTACCTCAGAGGTCCCCAACCCCCGGGCCAGGGACTGGTACTGGTCTGTGATGTGTTACGAAGTGAGCTGCATAGCATGAGGTGAGCAGTGGGCAAGCAGGCGGAGCTTCATTTGTGTTCACAGCTGCTCCCCATCGCTTGCATTACTGCCTGAGCTCCGCCTCCCGTCAGATGAGTGGCGGCATTAGATTTTCATAGAAGCGAGAATCCTATCGTGAAAGGCACATGCAAGGGATCTAGGTTGCATGCTCCTAATGAGAATCTAATGTGTGATGAGCTGTCACTGTCTCCCATCACCCCCAGATGGGACCATCTTGTTTCAAGAAAGCAAGCTCAGCGCCCTCACTGATTCTGCATTATGATGAGCTGTATAATTCTTTCATTATATATTACAATATAACAATATAGAAATAAAATGCGCCACAAATGTAATGCACTTAATCATCCCAAAATCATCCCCCTACCCTGGTCCGTGGAAAAATTGTCTTCCACGAAACTGGTCCCTGGTGCCAAAAAGGTTGGGGACTGCTGGCCTACCTAATGTCCCTAATGACATTATAAATCTGCATACTATTAAAGAGAAAAGAAAAGCCATATAAAGACTTTTTAGTTTACCTTTCTGAAAGAAGATGACTTAAGGATGGAATTCAGAAAGTTTAGAGGGGGTAGTGAAGAAAGGCATGGAGGCTAGAAATAAAGTAGATAATGTTGTTCTTTTCCTAGCACTATTTTCATTGCACGCTTCATTTCTTCTCAACCATGTCATAATGGGATCTATTAATATATTAGTTCTTGGGTCCTGATATTTCAGGAAATTAACTTTAGTATCTGTAGTTCTGTCCATGTATGTTTCAGTCTAACACAGAGTGTAGTGGTGAACAGCAAGGATTCTGCAACCAAAGTACTTGGGTCTGAAAGGGGCTCTATCCTGGCTCACCACCACAGTGACCTTGGGCAGGTAACTTGTGCTCTCTGTGCTGGGGTTTCCACATCTGTAAAATCAATGGAAAAGGTATTAAGTTCATATATTTAAAGTGCTTAGAAAAGGGCAAGGAGCAGTAGCTCACACCTGTAATCCCAGCACTTTGAGGGGCCAAGGCGGGAGGATAACTTGAGGTCAGAAGTTTGAGACCAGCCTGGGCAACATAGCAAGACTCCCATCTCCACACACACACATTTAATTTAATTTAAAAGTTAGCTGAGTGTGGTGGTGTGCACCTGTAGTCCTAGCTACTCAAGAGGCTGGATCAGGAGGATTGCTTGAGCCCCGGAGTTCAAGGCTGCAGAGGGCTATGAGTGTGCCTCTGCACTCCAGCCTGGGCAACAGAACAAAACCCTGTCTCAAAAAAAAAAAGTGTTTAGAAGAGTAAGGGGCACATGGTGACACTTAATAAATCTTAGCTCTTACTATTTCTTTTATTTTTCTGCTCATTTCTGAATGAAAGGACAGCTTCTTGTTTAGTGTGGTTTCTCCATGTTATTTGGAGACATACCAGCATATTATAAATGAACAGAATAAGTTAATTTAAAAACCTAAGTTTGTGTTAATACAGCCAATTAGTATTTTGAAGGTCAAGTGCTGGTTGTGATGATCAATCTCATCATTCTTGTTTTTATGTTTGGATTGTGGAAGTTGTACCCACAGAAGCAGTGAATCTCAAAGGCCTGTTTCCTGCCTTTTTCCTTTCCCAGTCATTTGCCTCTACCACATTCTCCTATGCAATTTCTTTCTAGAGTGTCCTTGTGTCTCCATTTTTGCTTTTTCCTTCACCATCAGTTCCTCTGCAGGTCTGGTTGTCTCATTCTCATCTGCTAGGGTACTGCCTTTCCTATCTTCACTTCATGAAATTCAGGTTTCCCAAACTCACCTTTACTCTTGGTAAACTCTCCACTCACGAGGAGATAAACATTACAAATAACACATGAAAAGAAAAGAAAAGAAACATTTAGGAGGGCACTTTTCACAACTCCATGTGTTTTTCCTAGATTACAGTTTTGTTTGTATTTTAATTAATCATTTTAATAGATTGGGAGTGTTTCTCAGTATGATTTTGTGCATGCACATAGATGACAAGGTTCTGTAATGTAGAGACTGAAAGTAATTTTTTTCCCATGGCTAACTCCAAAAATGCAGACATTTGGCTGAGTGACTTAGAACCAAGAAAGCCAATAGAGGGTATATTTAATGCAGTATTTCCATTCATGTACTTACCACTTTTTTTCTGGAAAGGAATTGAGAGCTTACAAGGATATATACTCCCCAATAAGATAATGTGAATTTAAAGTGTGTCTCCCCCTACACAAAAAAGTAAAAATAAAGTATTGGGAAAGTAGAGCCAGGGAGACTAAACATTTATATCATGATGACCCACATGTCTTTTTTAGATGCGGTTACATAATTGGCTAGGAAAATTTAAAAACTTGATCAAATTTAGCAACAATTCCCAATGTTTTCCCTACTTCAACTTGTAGAACAGATGACTTTTGTCTGTGAGATTATCATCTCCATGGGGAAATAGCTGTAGCCAGTTTGCCTCTTGTTATTCTATTTTTCTGCCTCTCAGGAAGAAAGCATACAGGAGTTCAAATTACTGTGACATTGTTATAGGGTGTCCTTGAATCTTTTCTAATTTATGTCTTAAGTATGTAATTTACAAACTTCATTACTTTAATAGTAATAATAAAAATCCCTTGCAGTGCATCTGAAATATACTGTGCTAGAGAACTTCCAGGTTTGCACGATTCACAATGTCCATAAATCAATATAAAGGAAATAATAACTCAGGTTAAGGACAATTAATCTTGAGATGAAGATCAAGCAGGGATTTCTCCTGGGACTCATTATGGGCACGCTTTGTTCAATGAATCACTTTCTCCACGACACCCTGACTGACTGTAGAAGGACCAACGAGTTCCATTGGACTAATTTTAACACTCTTAAGAATTGAATGCTAAGAACATCCTAATAACCACCCAAATTTTATTTATTCTGTGGGATACCCACTTTCCCTCACTTGTTGCAATTCTGTGGGATACCCACTTTCCCTCACTCGTTATCGTCCTTCTTTGTTGTTTCTGTGCATAAAGCTGATAGTCATTACGCTATTGATTATTTAAGAAAACAACCCATCTTGAAATAATGTTGCTGGCTAACATTCCCGGAGTTTTCTCGAAAGGACTTTTTCTATCTTTTACTTAATTACTTTAGAGATAAGGACTTCCCAAATAGCTGCTATAACTTCACCACATAGATGAGAAGGCAAATTCGCTCAATTGTATTTAATGTAGGGCAAGTATTCTTAGACATTTTGGGGTCACAAATCCATTGCAAAAATGATGAAAGCTCCATCCCTAAAAAAATGCACTGATTCATAACATTACATTTTATGTACCATTTCAAAGATTTTGTAGACCTCTTAGAGCTTACACAAAGGCCTTCTAATCCAAAGATGCCATTCATTCTAACTTAAGTAATACAGCTCTGCTTATTTTAAGATACATCCATGTGAATGAAAGCCTGTGTATGGAGAATCTACCTCTGGAAGATAATTTGAAATGACCACCACATCAGTGTCAATAGACAGAGTCAAGAGAGGTATTTCATTCATGAAAAAGGCAACATATATCCTCACACAGATGCAAATCCAATTTACTAGGATTGTCAGAACCTGATGTTTAGGACAGATATTCTTGGAGCTGACAAAATCTAGTATTTTTGTGGAAGCACATACCAGCTTCAAATTGTCCACTTTTCCTGAAAAGACTGGCCCTTGGCAAGCATACTAATGATATAAAGAAAGCAGAAGTAAATTTTAATGTAATTTCCTTCAACCACATTACATGATAATATGAAAATAACAAGAAGAGCTTTCTTTTCTGTCTTATGTGAGGGTGAGGGGGGTGGGGCTTGCAATAAATAGAATATTTGGATAAATTATGGCTTGTTGGGCTTTTTGATACTCATTAGTCACTTTGGTTTTCAGCAATTGTTTAACATCCTTCTTTTTCAGTAAAAAACTTAATTTTGGAATGTGATTGTCAGGTTAATCAGAGCTAGAATTATCTATACAAAGAAGTAGCTGTGGGCTTTGATTACCTACCTAACCTTAACCAATCCCAGTTGGCTGAGTGGGTAGGCAATAGAGTTGTCACTCTGTGATTTTGCTGCGTATGAGGCCAATGCGTCAAAAGGATTTATTTATAGATCATAAAATTCTCGGCTTAAAGTGGGACATTTTGCTTCTCTATTCTTCCCACTAATTATGAATTGTCACTGACTTTTGCAGTTACCTACTTAAATAGCATTGATTCTTATACAGTACATTTCCTATAGCATGTTTATATGTATTCAGTGTGAAAAACTGCACATGAAAACACAGAGATTAAAGCAAATTTTGATTGTATAGAAGGATGTAAAATTATGTGGATGTGTTCTTTTTATAAGAAAATAATCATCAGAAGTAGATATCAAGTATACTCTATGGTGGAATTTCTATTCTTTTTGTTTCTTTTATTTGTAATATTGGGTGACTTGTAGTATTTTAAATCCACACCAGAGACCTTTGTAGGGTACAATATTCTTGCCAAAAGAGAAGGAGTTACATGAGAATTTGACTGTAGCTGTCTTTGAAGGAGTAGGATTATGGATGGTTTCTGTTTCCCTCTGTTTCTTTATCTTCGTTTTCTTTTTCTGGAATGAAAATGTATTGCTTTTGTAATAAACAAAAACTGACCAAAAAATTATTTTTGGGGAAAAACAATGCTTCGTTGTAAAAAAAAAAAAAAACAAGCTCTTTTAGAAAGCAATTTGTATGGCTTTTAGAGGCTAGGAAGTGGGGTGGGGTGGATACGGAGAGATTGGTTAATGAATACAAAATTACAGCTGGATAGGAGGAATAAGTTTTAGGGTTGTATAGTACTGTAGAGTGAATATAGCAAACAATTTATTGTATATGTTCAAAAATCTAGAAGAGAGGATTTTGAAAGAAATCGTGAATGTTTGAGGTGATGGGTATCCTAGTTACCCTGATTTGTTCATTACACATTATACACGTGTATTGAAATATCACTCCGTACCCCATAAATGTGTGCCATTATTATGTGCCAACTAAAAATAAAAGGAAAATAATGAAACCAAAACAAAACAACAACAAGAAAGCAATTTGGAATAGAAGCAAGACATACATTGTAGCTCTCGGCCCAGGGGAGTTATTATCACAGCAAGGCAATGCCTGATCACAGTGCACACGAGTGGGATTTCTGTAAAGGAAAAAGAGAGAAAAACAACAGCATAGAGGCTAGGGAAAAAGCTCTTTCTAGTAGCAGAAACAACTGTTTACATGAAGTTGTATCTCAGCCTAGCATAGCCTTGAGGAACTCTTAGGTTTCATAGAGGAGAAGTTTGGGACCAAATTGTTGCCTCAAGTACAAGACAAAGGAGTTTTGTGCTTGACTTAGAAGGTGATGAAAACTCGTTTGAAAGTATTTGAGTAGGTGAGTGATCTGATTACTACTATGCTTTAGAAACGTTGACTGGCAACCTGGATTAGTGGCTTGGAGTATGGAATAACAGTAGAAAGAGTTTAGTAGTTGAAACTCTTTAAAATAGCCCAGAAGAGATCTTAAATTAGGCTCCAATTTTATTAGTGGAGTGGGTAAGATGAAGAAAAGATAATAAAAGAAAATGAGGCCAGGTGTGGTGGCTCATGCCTGTAATCCCAGCACTTTGGGAGGCCGAGATGGGAGGATCACCTGAGGCCTGGAGTTCAAGATCAGGTTGGCCAACCTGGTGAAACCCCGTCTCTACTAAAAATACAAAAAAAAAAAAGCCAGGTGTGGTGACTGGCACCTGTAATCCCAGCTGCTGGGGAGGCAGAGACAGGAGAATCGCTTGAACCCAGGAGGCAGAGGTTGCAGTGAGCCAAGATCGTGCCACTGCTCTCCAGTCTGGGAAACAGAGCAAGACTCCATCAAGAAAGAAAGAGAGAAAGAGAGAAAGAAAGAAAGAAAGAAAGAAAGAAAGAAAGAAAGAAAGAAAGAAAGAAAGAAAGAAAGAAAGAAAGAAAGAAAGAGAAAAGAAAAGAAAAGAAAGAAGGAAGGAAGGAAAAGAAAGAAAGAAAGGAAAGAAAAGAAGGAAGGAAGGAAGGAAAAGAAAGAAGGAAGGAAAGAGGGAAAGAAAGAAAGAAAGAAAGAAAGACATCTTCACTTTACTGAAGACACTCCATGTATTTAATTCACAACTAAGTGAAGGCTGAAAATTGAAAATGAACTAAAAACTCCAGTCAAGTTTGATACGCAGTGGACCTGAGTTCCCAGACTCTTACTCTACTCCCTTAGTGGATTGCCCTTAAGATAAGATTCAAGGGCTTTAGAAAAAAAAAAAAAATCTGTGAAAAAGGCATTGATGGTAAGGTACTTGTTTCTTTCAATTTCTGCTTTATGGAATCCACATATTTAAGCTCACCTTGATGAATTCTATATTGAACATGTTAATAGAAATGATGACTAGAGGGAGAGAGGGGGAGGGAAACCGAAGAGCCTTCCCACCAGTCTATTATCACCTAGGGGCAGAATATGCTAACTGAAGACTCATTTCTTCTGAGTAATACATATTTTTAATTTTCAAAAAAAAAATTTTTTTTTGAGACAGAGTTTCACTCTTGTTGCCCAGGCTGGAGTGCAGTGGCGCGATCTCGGCTCACTGCAACCTCCATCTCCCGGGTTCAAGCGATTCTCCTTCATCAGCCTCCTGAGTAGCTGGGATTACAGGACCTGCCACCATGCCCAGCTCATTTTTTTTGTATTTTTTTTTAGTAGAGATGGGGTTTCATCATGTTGGCCAGGCTGGTCTCGAACTCCCAACCTCAGGTGATCCACCCGTCTCGGCCTCCCAAAGTGCTGGGATTACAGGCATGAGCCACTGTACCTGGCCTCAAAAAATTTTTTTATTTTGAAAAAAATGTTTATGGATTTAGGGGGTACAAGTATGCTTTTGTTACATGGATATATTGCGTAGCGGCGAAGTCTCGGCTTTTAGAGTAACTATCAACTGAACTGTGTGCCTAACATTTTAAAAAGTTGAATTCCAGAAACCTAAAACATACAAAGTTATCAAAGAACTATCGTATTTGAGCTTCTTCTAGAAAAAGAAAATAAAGATGAAATATTTCTCTATGTTTTCTTATTAAAAATCATTGCTCTGTGCATAGTAGTTGCTCAAGAAATATCCATTGATAACTGGCTACATGAACAAATACATGAATGAACATTGAAATTACGATGCATTTTTGAAATCTATGTGAACACTGGGGTCTATAGTCTTTGCACTTTATAGACATTAGGTTTGTTAGAAAATAGAAAGGATCATGGTACCCAAATGAGGAAAATCATCCAGACAAGAACCCGTCACTCAGGACCTCAGGTACATATTGATTACAGTTTGCACTTCAGTGACCTAAGAGCAAGGGATGGGCTTAAAATAGAAGAAAATGTCATCTATTATTTCATAACTCAGTAGCTGAAATGCAGGCCCTACTTGGATAGAAAGACCTACAGCCTGGGTCAGAAGTCTGCCCCCTTGTTTAAATTCACATTGCACTATTGCACACTCCAAGTGTGGCTTCTCTCGAAGTGTTTCTTACCTCATAGGAGGCCTTGGCCTGTCTGAAATTGTTCTATGTTTCATCAGATTCCTTGACTGACACAACAAGAATGACAGCTGTGATGTGATTTAGAACCACCTATGTTAATGCTCATACAGTAATGACTTTTCTTCTTCTTGGCTATTTGGAGATATAAGGGAAGAGAAGATTAAATCTAAGAGATGGAAAATACACTTCTCATTAATATGGTCTTGGTCTTTTCAGACACACACACAATTTTTAATGAGTTCTTAAAATAGTTACTGTGTATTTTGACTTGGGAAAGGGATCTTAGACTGTGTGATCTGAACACCCTCCTCATTTTATGGAGGAGGAAATAAAAAAACAAAATTTTAGCCAGGCTTGACGGTACATCCATCTGTAGTCACAGTGACTCAGGAGGCTGAGGTGGAAGGATCACTTGAGCCCAAGAGTTTAAGGCTGCAGGGAGCCATGATTGTGCCAATATACTCCAGCCTGGGTGACAGAACAAGACCTGGGCTCATAAAAATTGTGAAAAGTAGACATTGAAAAGGTTTAATGAGTGTGCCAACTAAGGTGATGCTCATCTCTATCAGAACTATGGTGAAATCTAGGGGTTCTCTCCCACATTCTCAAGATAGCAGTCTGAAATTCCAGGGTACAGCACTTATTATAGGGAGAACACTTGGAAAGAACATCATATGTTAGCTAAGAGTCTAAAATGGAATTCATTTCATATACCATAAAACTGAGCTGAATGTTATGATACATTTAGCTTTAGAATGCTGCTGTCATTGCTAGGCCAGCATATTTGTCACACAGTAGCATGAAAATAAAAAACAAAAAATAAGCCACTCTAGAACTGTAAGCATTACAAAATAATTTATGGCCTAACATGTCTCGAATAATCAGACAATTCATCTCTTGTCAACAGGAAGCACTTTGGGGTTTTTTTTTCAACCTGGCCTTGGTAACTGGGACACAAATACTAAGCTCTTTAGGGAGTCAAGAACTTCTCATATGAAAGCCAATGAAGTCGCAAAGCAAGCAAAATTGGAATGTTTTTATTAAATGTGGTGTAATGCTCAAGATTTCACTTACCCCATTGCTTGTTTCAAAGCCCTTTGCCTCAATAAATAATTTAGTTTCAGACCTTTAAGCTGTTATTTGGAAAAGAACAGCCCCCACCCCCCATCTTTTGTTCCTCTTATGTTGTCAGGCACACAGATATATCAGTAATAGACACGGGGTGTGGAATAATATGCTAAATGCTAAAATGCCTTCTCTGAGCCAAAACATTTGACTTCTTTTCCATCACAATCAGTCTTAGGACACATGAGATAAGCAACCTGCAGCTTTAGACTATCAACTGTAATGTGATCAAAAGAGCAAATTCCAAATTAGCAATGGTTCCAAATTTGGTGAGGTAGATAGAATATGAGGAGACAGTCTCAATTGTGGAGCCAGTTGATTGTGTGTCCATGAAGAAGTCACTTCACCTATGAGGTTCGCTGTCTTCCCACTGTGAGGTGCCTCCTGCCTCTGGAATGCTGTGATGTAGAGGAACTATCCATGTGCTACTTGGGTTTTGGCTTCCTTTTCGTGTTAAACCTGGGCACATCTAAGGAATCTTTGATATACTAGATAATCTCTGCTCCACAAACCTGTAGTTCTTTTTTTTTTTTTTTTTTTTTTTTTGAGATGGAGTCCTGCTCTGTCACCCAGGCTGGAGTGCAGTGGTGCGATCTCAGCTCACTGCAACCTCTGCCTCCTAGGTTCACGCCATTCTCCTGCCTCATCCTCCTGAGTAGCTGGGATTACAGGTGCCCACCACCACACCTGGCTAATTTTTGTATTTTTAGTTGAGACAGGGTTTCACCATGTTGGCCAGGCTGGTCTCAAACTCCTGACTTCAGGTGATCTGCCTGCCTCAGCCTCCCAAAGTGCTGAGATTACAGACGTGAGCCACTGTGCCCAGCCAAACCTCCAATTCTTGAATGACATCTGAATATCTACTTCTGTCCATGTTCATCACCACGTTCATTGTATTTGAAAACATCACCTTTCTCATCCCAGTTATTTACTGGTCTCCTGCTTCCGCTCTTACATATACACACATGGACATGCACATGCATGTGGACACAGTTTATTCTTCATAGGGCAGCTGGGGTGAACACTTTTAAGTATAAATCCTCTAATGGCCTCCTACTACACTGGAATAAAATCCCATCCCCTAGCCTGCTGTGGACAGTGCCTGGGCTGGCCCAGCCTCCCTCTCCTTCTACTCCTGCCCGTACTTACCATGCTTGGGCACTCTGATGTTTGCACCAGTAACTCCCTCCAGCTGGAGTGGTCTTCCCTGATTATCCTGTAGCTGCGTCGTTTTTGTCAATCAAGGTCTCAGTTTGGAGCTGCCCCCCTTAGAGAGACCTTCCTGAACCCCATCCTGACAGTAGGCTATGGTCACTCTTGGCTCTGATCAACCAGCTATAGTTCTGCAATAGCACTTATTGTTCTCTGAAATCATAATTTTATACTTGTCCACTGCTTTTATTCCCACCCATTCCCCTAAGATATTTGACAAGACTTTACTTATTCTTTCCATTGATGCTTATCACTAGAACAATGTCTAGCACATAGGTATTCAATAACTATTTTTCAAAAGATTCTGGAAGATAATAAAAATATGTTCCCTTTGGCTGAAGTAATTGTATTTTGTCAACCCTGGGACCTGATTGGCATAATACATCTATAGATATGAGTAGAAATGTCTCAACCTTCTTCCCTGGGGAGTTTGAGCTTGTGAAGTCTGATTCTCTAGGTTGACATTTCTGCAGATTGGGTAGAGTTAAGTAGGTTTAAAATGATAAAGTGAAATGGCAGTGTTATCCAAGAAGTTAAAATAGAGAAGGAAGGGTATCAGCACATAACTTACATTTTTAAACTACACAAAGGTATATGCAAAATGTGCACCCGTGAATAAAATTTATATAGATGTAGCTATGGCCAGGTGCACACACAAGTCCAGATAACTATAGCAGTGGGTGGAAACAAAAACTTGAGTAATACAAGCAAAACCTAATACCAAAAATAGTTTACCCTATTTTAGAGATGTAGTAGTCAGAGTCATAAGGTAATGAGATAAAAACAAAACTCAGAGTGTGTACATCCAAATAAATATTTCTCTCAATATTGTCTTCAGAACACCATACAATATATTCTGCTTAAATATGCATATGGATTGATTCAAGTGACTAGTTTTTGATAGGTTGCTAGAACAATGTAGAACATTCTAGAACCTCCTAGAACAGAATGATTACTATCAGTGGTGGAAGCATCTGTACCTCTTCAAATACCCTCTTTGTAAAAATGTATGCTTGAAAGGCAAAATGATTTATTTGTGCCTCACAACCAATTAGCAATGAAGATAATTCAGAAAAAGGGAGCAATGAGCTTAGGATGAAAAGCTAGAGAAGAGGTAAGAGTTGACCTGGATGGATGTGAAGAGCTGGCAGAGCAAAGGCAGGCATCCCAAATGGAGAGAACCTGAGGAGAGTGCAGACCTCTTGTGGAAGGTAGAACTGAGTGTGGACAAACCTGGAGTAAGAGGTGAGAAGTCAGGTGGGGAACCTTGGGTAGGGTCACATTATAAAGACATTTCTTCCTTTCCAGCAGTGAGAAAAATGTGGAGAGAGGAAAATGAGGTTTTTCTGGGGACACCTGTGTCAGAGTGTGAGGCTTGGGGAGCAGCTGTGGGTAGTTCAGAGGAGGGTTGGACCGCTCCCTGGCCTAACCCTTAATCAAGGAGACGACTATTGCAGTACGACAGGCCTGAAGGATTTGACCTTGAGAAGAAAGGCCAGTTGAGGAAATACTTTTAAACACTTATTTATTGGCTTTAATTTTCTTTCCTTATTTTTAATAGACTGTACATTATCATTCAAAATTCAATAGTTTTAAAAGGGTATTCAGGAGAAATAAGTCTCCCTCCCAGCAACTAATATCACACATTTTTTGGATACCCATTTTAAGACATATTTTAGAGAAGAAAGTATGAATAGGGATAGACTAAATATTAATAATTTGCTATGTTTTATGCAATAGTTTATTCTTCACCATGGTTTTATGTTATCAACACCCTTTAAGGTAGATAGGACGGATGTTTTATTTCGATTTTGCTGACAAGGAAAGAGGATCAGAAAAGTTAAGTAACATAAAAAGTTAGTAGCTTTTTAGTGGAAATATCTAAATTAAGATTCAGGTTTTTGGGACACACACAAAAGAAAATACTTAAAGATAACTGCAAATGAAATTACACATATTCTAATTTCATCCTCAGTTTTTGAATAGCTGCAAAGCACAAAGTTTTAAATTCTTTTTGAAACAAAAATAAAAAAAATTTAAATCCTCAGTGTGCCCACATTGTTTCCTTATAAAATCCTGTAAAACATAATGGCCTTTTATTTAAAACCACAAAACAACAATAATAATGGTTGCAATGCTTTTGAACTGAGTACCGAGGACTTTGTTTCAGCTTGAATTGCTTTCTGAAACCTGTAAGGAAGCCATCAGCCTCACCTGACTTCTAAAGTCATCAGAAAGTGCACCCACAGAGCCTTAAAATATGAAGTATCAGCCTGGTACTGAGTTTCAACTGCTGTCTCCCTCTTCTCTCTCCTGCCAACTGTGTTTCTTTTTTCAGTTTCAATTTCAGGACAAATGATGGAATAAGATTTTCTTTTTCCATTGGACAAGCAATTTACCTGAATTCTTTTTGTGGCACCGTTTGGTAAAGCTAAAGAAATCAAAGTCAAAACCTTGGATTCTTTTGAGTCTTTGTTATCAGGATTATTCCCTTGTTGTATCCTTTTATTGATGTCAATAGCACAAAGGATACTAGGCTAAATAGAAGAATGGAACATCTCCAGCAATATTTAGAGAACTGGAAAGTGAAGAGGCATCTTCAAGTACTAATCAGACTGTCATTGAAACTGTCGCTGTAAACTTTATTAAATTAATCAGGGAAGAAGAGAGAAAGAAAAAATAAAAATAATCTAAGCCTGCAGCACATTCAGCATTAATTGCTAGGTCAGCTGCTCTCTGACCTGCTTCCTCACAGTTGTTTGGTGCCTGTTGTCCTAGCATCATGTAGACCCAGCTACAAAATTATAGTTTCCTTTAACTGTTCCATAGATAACAACCTGAACATCATGAAATGTTAAGTTTTCCCTTTGAGATGTTCTTTCAGGTCCTACATGCCAGTAAAACTGCTGACATCAGCTGGTTTAAAGCACCCCACCAGAAGCTGGCTTATCAAGGAATGCAGTTTCCACATTCTGATGATTGCATCCCTCTTACCCCAACCAATTAATGACCTCAATTTTCCAGCCCCTCCCCCTCTGTGTTCCTCTTTAAAACACCAGCCCAGAACTCCTTGAGGAGATGGATTTGAGAGCTTCCTCCCATCTCTTTGCTCAGTGTCCTGCAATCATTAAGGTCTTTCTCTGCTACAAACCCTGCTGTCTCAGTGTAATTGGTCTGATACAGTGCAGCAAGCACAAAAACCTCTTGGTCCTATAATAGTGTCTTTGCAGATTTTCCAGAACCAATGCAGTAAAGAATGATGATAAAAAATTACAAATACCAGAGTTGGACTCGTTTAGCTTAAAGGTCCATTTCTAGAAATGATAGTTGAAATAATATCTCTGTAATATTGCTAGAGATATAAATTATATACTTTTAAAATTACTGTCTTTTAGTTACAAAGAGGAAAGAGTTGTTCTAAGAAAGCAAGCACCTCCTCAATAATTCACTTTATAATTTAAATCTTCAAAATTATTTCAAATATTAACTGCATTAACAAGCCTTTCTCCAGGGAGCCAGGAATTTCTTAAAGGCATTGTCTCATCAGTCCTATTAGTTCCAATGTAATGAAAAAATTAAGCAGATATCTAGCATCTTTTCCATTCTACTTCTGAAAAATAAAGATAAGGAAGAGATATCATTTGTCCAACTTAACACAGTTTACCTAAATGAGACAAACAAACCACAAAAATCTCTTTTTCTCTATGAATTGCAGCCCTACCCCAACGTAGCTATGTGGTCCTGGGCAAGTTTTAACAATCTAAGCAGCAACCTTCTCTATAAAATGTGGATAAAACCTTCACAAAATTATTGGGAGTACTACAGAGATATATATGTTAAAGTAACAAGCCAGTGACTGACAGTAATAGGTATGTGTATTAGTCTTCCAGTGCTGCACAGCAATGTGGCCTCAAACTTAGTGGCTTAAAACAACATATTTATCACCTCACAGGCTTAGCTGGATCCTCTGCTTCAGTGTCTCACAAAGCTGCAAAGGTGTTGGCCAGGGCTACATTCTCATCTGAAGGCCCAATTGGGGAAGGAGCCATTTCCAAGCTCATGTCATTGTCAGCAGAATTCAGTTCCTTGCAGTTGTAGGACTGAGGGACTTGGTTTCTCACCTGCTGTCAGCTGGAGGATCCTCAGTGGCAAGAGGCCACCCCAACATGGCTACTAGCTGCATTAATCAGCAAGTGAAAGTGTTTTCCTATATTGTATAATTACAGAAGTGACAGCCCATCTCCCTGGCTATAACATACTGAGTAAAAACAAGTCACAGTTCCTGCTCACACACAAGAGAAAAGGGTCACATGAGGGTGTGAAAATCAGAAGGCAGGGATCACAGAAGCCACCCTGGAGCCTGGTTGTGTCTGATGCCTGGTTCCTCCAGGCACTGTGTCTGTGTTTAATGCCACTGTATCTGATGCCTGTCTCCTCCTTTCCTATCTCACCACCCTTCCTTGTTTCAATTCCTAGATTGAAAGGCCATATATAACCCCTGCTGTCCAGCAAAATATTGTCTATTCAGTTAAAGGCAGTACTTTAGAATTTCATAGAAATAAAATAGGAGAAGAAAATTCATGCTGGAAAATATTAAAAGTAGTAGTTTATAACAAGTTAAGTTGTCTTTGGTAAAATAAACAAGTAAAATTTCGTAAAATGGGAGTTCCTCGTGTTCTCTTTTTTGTGCTTTTAATGCCATTTTGTTGGATGTGTTTGGAAAATGATTGCAACTCTAAATCAATGAGTACAAAAGCACTCATGAAATATGGGCACTACAAAATAATTTCATTCAATAGCCTCAAAATGGTTGTGAATTTGTGTTCCCCTAAGTATGGTTAAAAATAACTCCAACCCCCCCACATGAAGCAGAATGGCATTAATGCAGGTGTGAGTCAGCCTGGGCAGTTTGGCCATGTTTGATAAGCCTTATCTGCATCTCAGGTCTCTGGTCTCTGGGGTCTTCGGAAAATGTTGAGGTCTTTAAATTATAAGGCTGTTGCTGCTGCTGATGCTGCTGCCAATGATGATGGTACTAGCTAATATTTACTGTGTACTTACTGCATGTCATTTACTCTAAATGGTTCATATATGTAATTTAATACAACCCTGGAAGAAAGGAGCTGTTATTATTTCTATTTCACAAATGTAGAAACGGCCTTAGAGAGAATTTGGTCACATGGCTAGCAAGTAGCAGGGCCTGGATTCTAACCATAGAAAAGTTCAACCTCAGAACCTCAGAATTTGCTTTGAGGAACAGGGAACTTGAAGATGCAAATAAGAAGGCTAACAGTGGGTCTAAATACTCTTTTCAAAATGTCACAGGACTGCATGTTGAAGATGCATACATTGTATCTGTGACCAAGGAATGGTGTCAGCCCTTGCTCCTGTACTTGCCCCATCCTTGCTGCCACCCAGGCATCAAGCAAGCTATCATTCCTTCCCTTCAAGTCAGTCAGCAGGGAGTAATCAGGATATTTTTCATCCCCTCCACCCCACAGCGAGTCCTTTGTGGGGTTCAGTAAAGTCAGGTTTTGTCATGCCATAAAGCAGAGTAGCCAGGCTACTTCTGAGGTAGGCTGGCCCTTCTAGATATGTCATGGGGCCTGTGGGCTGGGTTCCTTCTGCCTGGTCCCACTGACCCCTCATAGGGGTACCAGGATTATCTTGGTCTCCTCAAGCCTCATCCTCCCAACTTGATTCCAAAGTCTGATGCAGTTAACAGAAACAGGATACTGGTCACCAACAGATCAAGATGTACACACAAGACAGTGAGTTCGCCCTTATGCATAACACACGGTTCGTTAAATTATAATGAATGAAGTAAGATCAATTGTCTATGGCATGCTGATGCTGAGTAACATTTCACACCTTGATCAGATGTGGTGAAGATAGGCTGCGCAGAAGGTGAAAACAGTGCCTGTGACTAGAAGACCAGAATGTAGAGGGAACAGGGCCATAAAGCAAGAACAGAGGATCATTGACTTATACTTTTTTTTATTTATTCAGAGAGTACTCCCAGCACCAATGTAGGGGAATTAGATATTGATGAGAAATCACAAGCAGAGTTTTTATGTAGGTGTCATGTAGGAATGGTGTCAGCCCTTGCTCCTGTACTTGCCCCATCCTTGCTGCTGCCCAGGCATCAAGCAAGCTATCATTCCTTCCCTTTAAGTCAGTCAGCAGGGAGTAATCAGGCTATTTTTCATCCCCCTCCACCCCACAGCAAGTCCTTTGTAGGGACTGACTGATCAAGGGGATCTGATTACAGATCACTGACTTTGAAAATTATTTTCAAAAATATAAACCATTTGTATTTTATACTTTTTTGATGCTAATTCATTCAAGAATGCATGGTATGGATCTTTATAGAAATTCATCTAAAAATGCAAAGCAACTGGCTTTAGTCAAGCCATTATCTTGGCATATCTAGCTTATTATCTTTAAATACTGCCCATTTGTTCTGTTAACTTGCTCCATCATGCGAACAACCTAAACATAACAGAAAAGAAGATTGTGTCCATAAGAAAGGGGCTAGTGGAGCCTGTGTCCAGGGATCGACTTGTAGAAAAAGAGTCCAGACAGGAGAGCCTGCCAGAAGCTCTTTTCTGTATTGCTGCCTGGACCCACTCTCTCATCCAGGAAGAGCAACAGCAATGTATCACAGCAGTGGAACTTTCTGGGACCTTATGATGCAGCTCTCAGTAAAATCCTAGATAGAAATGGGTAATTTAGACATAGGTTTCCTATACCCATACATCAGCACAAGTCTCACCATCTCTACCAAAAGGAAAGTACATAGGTCTACACCTCCACCCCCAAATTTATGTCTATTCAAAGGTAGTGACCATTTTCTCTTGCTCTTTTTCTTCAGATTTCCAGGGATATTATCACTGCTTTAAAGGAGAGTACTACGCATGAAGGAAGTATTTAAGCGATGCTTGTTGCATTGAGCTGATAAGGACATACTGCTACAGACTCAGCAGTTGAGTTGATTT
The DNA here is from genome assembly GCF_029289425.2 of Pan paniscus. Taxonomy (NCBI): domain Eukaryota; kingdom Metazoa; phylum Chordata; class Mammalia; order Primates; family Hominidae; genus Pan; species Pan paniscus. The sequence goes on from NC_073254.2 coordinate 27,492,636, forward strand.
TGTGGATGGCACGGTCACTCTCTCAGCCATGCTGGGGCACAACCTTAAATAGGAGTCTAAGTGGGAACATGGAACTCACGAAAGTGGCACTCCGCAGGACAGGGTCTCCTGGCTGCATTAAAGCAGTGAGAAATATAGGAACCAACTTCGTTTTTTTACTGTCTGTTGCATAGTATGCACTGCATTAAGCTCTTTGGATAGAGTTACTTCACTTAATCCTCACAGCAATTCCTTATGGTATGAGATAAGAAAACTGAGATTTGGAGAAATTAAATGACACATCCAAGGTCACACATTTAGTAAGCTGTCAGATGAAGCCCTGACCCTAAGACCCTGTTTCTTCCATTAGACCGATGTGTTGCCTCCTCCTTTTTGTTGTTTGCTGTGCAGAATCGCATCATTCTACTTCAAGAGTGTGCCCCTACCATAGCTGCACTAGGATGATTTGAGAGGCCACCAGCTTGAACCTGTTAAATTCTAGGAAACTCTCATTAAGATTAAAATGAGTGGGGCTTCACAATATCTCAGCTCCATGTACTTCTAATGCAGAGGAGAAGAGCATTATACAAATGAATTGAGCATCAGATATCCAGATTTTCTTTTTTGTTACATCACTAGGAAGATAAGAAATATTTTTTAAATGCTGATGACTAAATGGAAAATCAAATTTCCAGCATGCTCAGGGAGAAATATTAGTCAAACGGAATAATTCAGCATTTCAATGTTTACTGTAGCTATCTAGCTATCAAAAAGGGAGACTAGAAATGATAGTTTTAAAAATCAGTGTTCTATTTAAAGAATTGAAAGCGTTGGCCAAGAATGAGTACAGTAAACATTTCAAGTTTATACCAAAAATCATTCTGATAATTATCCTGCTTTATCTGCAGTATCTGTTGTGGGAATCTTAACCCCTGGCAATATTCTTTTCTATGATATTATCATTTAATTAAGCAGCTTATTTCAGTTGTCCAAGGGCTTCTTACACCTTTATTTAAAAAAAAGTAAAGAAGGCCCTTTAGAATCTTTTGATCTCATCTTGAATCTATACAAGTTTGTGGCATCACTCAAAACAATCATGTTATTTTTATGCCACTAGTAATAAGGAGATTCATTCTAAGACAACTGTTTTTCTACCTTTTAATATAAGGCATATATAAATAAAATAAATAAAAATAAATCTGTAAAATAACATCGGAAAAAAAATCTATATTTAATGAGAACAAATGATGCCTGTTTTATGTTTTACCCTTAAAAATTCTATTGAAACATTTCTGAAAACATCCTGATGAGTAATTTGCATTATTCAGATACAGTTAACTTGATTATTTAAAGCATAATTTCATGACTCATGAGTATCACTTCTCTCAGTGTGACACACTACATAGACAGTCTTCAACTTTGCCAATGTTACTGGGGAAAACATATGATAGTAAGGGTGTCATATTTTCCTGTAAGGACAATGTTGTAAGTAGGAGGCTGTGTAATTTTGCCCAATGGGTCAATGTCATAAATTACTGATGAACTGTTGAAATGATGTAATTTATAATTTTGAAATTATTTCAAATAGTAAAACACATTTTAATCAATGCATTTAAACAGTAAAGGTTTTTTATTTTTATTTTTTATTTTGAGACACGGTCTCAATCTCACTCTCACTCAGGCTGGAGTGCAGTGGTGTGATCAAGGCTCACTGCAGCCTCCACCTCCTGGGCCTAGGTGATCCTCCCACCTCAGCCCCCTGAGTAGCTGGGACTGTAGGCAAGTACTATCATGCCCAGCTGATTTTTTGTTGCTGTTGTTAGAGACAGGGTCTCACTCTGTTGCCAAGGCTGGTCTCAAACTCTTGGCCTTAAGCAATCCCATGCCTTGGCCTTCCAAAGTGCTGAGATTACAGGTGTGAGCTACCACACCCGGCCTAAAGGTGTTTTTTTCTAAATCTTGCAAAATCAACATTAATGTAATGTACCTATTGATTATTTAAAGAATGTCAATGTAACCATTAGATGGACATCTAGCACATAATTATAATTGTTTTGGAGGTCGCAATTTGACTTATCTCCCCTTTATATGCTACTTAAATTAAACATTTTCTTAGTAGTTTCTTTTTGTCATTGGAATGTAGGAAGACTTTGAGTTGATGTTTTGATGGTCCAAGTATCTTAATGTGGGAACTAGGACTCTTTTCTCTTGTTAAAATTCCCTATAGCAAGGAGAATATTCAAAACTTTTCTATTATTACTTAAGAGCAATAATCACTTTGAGTTGATCTTTGAAGACATGAAAATAAAAGTTATTTCTGTAGCTCCAATAAGGACTTTAGCTCCAGAGGTTTGGACAGCAGGTGCCTGAACTGTCTAGTCTTTTGGTTCACTTTCTTTTCATTGTTTCCCATTTCAGTGACAATTTTATGACAGCCTAGAAGGAAAAAAGGAGACACAAATGAGGAGGTCTAGAATCTGGTGTAGAAGCTTGAAGGCTGGGGGTGGCAGGTCGGGAGAGCAGAGCCCAGAGAGTGGAAAATAGCAGTTATGCACGTGTGTGTGCATAGACAGATAAATAGATAAACAGATAGAAAGATTGCTTTACCTAGAAATACCTATTTCTTTTGAAGCTGATGAGCAAACCAGTTGCTTGAAAACCATTGATTCCTCATAAATAATGTGTTAAACCATGCATCATAAATTGACAACTTCTTCTCAATGCCAATGAGAATAAGATGAAGGATTTCAGACCCACATGGGCAACTTGAGCTTTGCAGATATTCAAAGATGGTTAACTTTGAATATTCAAAGATGGTAAACTGACATTAAATGAAGGAGATGGTATGAGTAACAGACTTCATAGTAGGTATGACATGTGGTAGACTATCAATCAATAAAGTTCCCTTTACTCTTCACTGAAAACAGGTCAAGTCTGTATTAATATTTGTATACAATGTTTTAGCTGGTCATAAAAGTCATTTGTTTCTTTGCATCGATGGAGTGCAGTAGAAACAAAATAATTTTAAAGTCAAACAGACATAGGTGTGAATTTCAGCTCTATCCTCACTTGCTACGTGACCTTGAGCAATAATCACTTTGAGTCAATCTTTGAAGACATGAAAATAAAAGTTATTTCTTAGTTGGTGTCTCTGAACCCAAGGTTCCTCTTACATGAAATGAGATTTAAAATTTAACAAGAATCAGGCCAAGCACAGTGGCTCATACCTATAATCCCAGCACATTGACAGCCTGAGGCAGGATAATCACTTGAGGCCAGGAGTTTGAGATCAGCCTGGGCAACATAGCAAGATTCCATCACTACAAAAAATTTTAAAATGTTAGCCGAATGTAGCAGTACACACTTGTCCTCCCAGCTACTTGGGAGGCTGAAGCAAGAGAACCCCTTGAGCCCAGGAAGTTGAGACTGCAACGAGCTGTGATCACACCACCGCACTCCAGCCTGAGTGACAGAGCAAGACCCTATCCCCCGCCCCAAAAAAAGCACAAATAAATAAATAAAATAAAACATTAACAAGAAGCAACTATCGCACTGTGAGGTCAGAGAAAATATAGGTTAAGGCACCCAGGTCCTGATGCCTTTTATGATGTACTGGGCAAAGTTCTATGCGTACAGGACACTGAGGTAAAGCACACAAACTAGTTCCTTGCTCTAGGGAGTTTATATTTTGGTAGGCAAGTGTTCAATAACTGTTAGAATTTATTACTATCTGCAAACACTGCATTATAAAGCACAGAGAAATACTAGATGGAACATCCGCCTTCTGGAGCCTGCAGTGTTTCAAGAAGTATTTGAGGTAGGAAGGAAAGAATTAAAGGTGAAAGAAAAAAAAAAGAAAAGCAAGCAAGCCAGCAGCAGAAGGTACCACTAAAGAAACGATGGGAAAGTGGCTTGGGGAGGAAATTGGGCTACTGTTAAAAGCAATCCGTGGGCCTAGAAGAAAAACCTGTCCCCTCTGCTTAGCCCTCTTGTGGTGGGAACAAATAAAAACATAAATACTTGAGCAGCAAGTATAAACATAAATGCTTGAGCAGCAACAGACAAATTAACTGGTTACAGAAAGGCCACCTATTATGTTTCCATTCTCCCCTGGTATAAGATTTTGAAGAAAAAAATTAATAAAGCCATAATGGTATACATGTAATATGTGTGTGTTTGTGTGCATATTTATGCATATCTGCATCTGAGTGTTGTATCGACGTTTTTCAAAATTTTGGGTTTTTAAAAAATTTACAGCGTGATTATGTGTTTGGGCTGCTTATACATCAATGCATGATTTATAAGAGGGAAAGTGGAGAAGTGCCCTCAGTTATTTCGGTCTCTTTTCTTCTTCACCAGATCTCTTGATGCATAAGTGTTACCCATCACATAGGCCAGCAGATCTTTTGTAAATCCTTCCCCACTCTCTCCTTTGCATTTCAGTCTCCACTGCCAGGTGCTTGCTCATTCTTTTGCAGAGAGAAAGGAGAAGAGTGCCAAGATGTCATTGTGAAACCCACCCCCTCCGTGCTGGGCAGTCTTTCTGCTGCTTTGCAGCATCAGATGGCAGCATTATCATCCATAGCACGGCAGGTATTTCCCCTCAGGGATTACTGTTTCTGTTCAGCACTGAGACAGTCTAATGTGCTGAGATTATTATCATATATAAGGCATTTGTGTAAGGTTTACCAAAAAAATACCTCTGAAAGGAAGATAGACTGAGGTTAATGCATCTCTTTAGTTTGCTTCCTGCACATCTGAGTGCCAGAATTCTGTGCTTTATTAAGTTCCTTTTGTGGGCTCTGATACGGAATTGTGCACATTCGTCCCTGCAATGTACGTTATCTTATTCCTTTTAAAAGGTGATTTGTCTCACCAGAAGGCAGTATTCTCTTAGGCTCGGCAAAAGTAACTTTGACTTCTTTGTTTAAAATAGCTCCCTTATTGTCCTTAACATTTCATCTGACAAAGTAAGCAATTTCATTGTGTGCAGATTTCATGCACCTGCTGAAAGTATGCATCTCTTCCCTGCCAATTCCTAAACCAAGCCAGCAAGGTGAATAGTTTAAATGTAATTTGTTTGCAGTTAGCAAAACTGTGGAGAGGAGGGAACTGATAACGATACTGAAGCCATTTCTTTAAAAACAAACAAACAAACAAACAAACAAACTGAGTTCCAAACACATAACATGAAGACTTTCGCTCTCCACTTGGAAGGATGACTTTAGCCACATGTTGATATTTAATTGTTGGTCGGTGTGCCCAGTGGACTGCTTGGCACATAATGAGAGCTTAGTAAGCATGTGCGTTTGTCAATAGTTATCAATGAATGGATTGATAAATGTTGATGGCTGATATAGAGAATATAATCTTAACTATTCTGTAAATGGAAAATTTTAAGTTGGTACCAACACATGTCAGATACTTTTCTTGAGACAATACTGCAAATTTCCTTCAAAATAGTGACAGTTTTAAGGTCTCTGTGTTCTAATAAACCCAATTTCCTTTCAGCATCTTAAGGATCCTTACTGTTAGGTAAAACCTTATGGGCAGATGTTTCCGAACAAAACTGAGTAGACCTTGAGTCTAAGATTCAGAGCTGCAAGGCATGCACTGATGTTACTTAACAGACAAAACCAGATTTCTTACGTGTAAGGTGTGGTAGGAACACTTGGCTCTTATTGAGCTTTTCAGTCATATATTTGCTTGTTAACTTTTGAAGTAATATTAATCTTACAGGCATTTTGGAAATATAGGGATGTATAACATCATCACCTTAATAATTAATGCTTCTTTCGTCCTTTTTTTTTTTTTTTGTGGCCTTAGGAGATTTGTGGTAATTGCAACTACAGTTTATATACCACTTAGCAACTTGCTTTTTATTTTTATTTTTATTTTTATTGAGACAGGGTCTCACTCTGCCACCCAGGCTGGAGTGCAGTGGCCCAATCTCAGCTCACTGCAGCTTCTGCCTCCCATGCTCAAGCAATCTTCCCACCTCAGCTTCCTGAGTAGCTAGGACCACAGCTAGGACACACGCCACACACCCTGCTAATTTTTTTCTTTGTTTTTTTTTTTTTTTTTGTAGAGATGGAGTTTCGCCATGTAGCCCAGGCTGGTCTCAAACTCCTGAGCTCAAGGGATCTGGCCGCGTTGGCCTCCCAAAGGGCTGGGATTATAGGCGTGAGCCACTGCGCCCAGCAGCAACTTGCTTTTTTTCTTTTGTTAAAGATAATGTTCTCTTATAAGTATTTTATGTTGCTGCATGGTCTTCATAGTTGTAGGTAATTCTACCACACCTGGTATAATCACATTCACAGATGTCATTTTTAACACCAGCATTATATGCGTATATGTGTAAATACACAGATATAGATAGGTAGGTAGGTAGATAGATACGGATAAATAATAGCCACTCACTATTTGTAAACTAGAGATTCAGCAATCTCATCTATGACAAAAGAGATGAGTCAAAAACCAAGAAACAAACTCTAAAGGTCTTTGAGTAGTCAACTTATATGACACAAAGCTCATTAATCTTAAGCACAGTGCTTCTCAATACTTACTGAGAATCTATGAATGTTAATTTACATATAAATCCAACACATTTGGTTATTAGTATTGATTTTAGTATTAGTATTAATATTTGTAGTGGCTAGAAACTGTTGGCCCAAAGAAAACGGAAAAACTATGAAAACAATTATACTACCTCAATGAGAACAGCAGCTTGCAGCCATCCAGTATAAGAAAAAAATTACTGAATACATCCCAAGGTGTTTCAGTGGCACAGTATCCTCATTAAGATTCATGGTAATAAACTATTTAAAAAGTGCTACTTTACATTCAAGATGCTGTGTTTCCAAAGGCAGGAAAACAGCTAATATATCTTGAGATGTTTCCATCCAAAATTAATTTTAAAAAATTAAAGCTAAGGCTTAAAGGAACAAAACTCCTCAAAATTTGCCCGTTTGAAACAATTTCTATCTCACTGATACCAGTTAACTGAGGTTTTGAAAATATTCACTATTTCCTGTATATTGTCTTTTATTTGAACTTTGATATATGTCACCATCTTGATGTGGTTAGAAGAACAGCCTTTCCTGAGACAGCAGCTGATCATTGGGCAATGCTAGAATTGAACATCATAAAGAAGAAAAGGATAATAAATGATTCATGATAACCAAATATTATCCTCGATGCCATGCACCAAGATTTTCATTAATCCATCCATAACTAGGCTAGATCAATAGCACATATTGGTTATAAACAGAGTAACTAACCAACCCACACAAGAAATCAAACCTGTGTGCTAACATTTTTATCTTAACCATCAGAAATGATCACTCGCTAATGGAAGATCAAGATTTGTCCATTTTCTCTGACATACTCTTACCAATATACATATATGTGCATATACATATGTTAAACTACAAGATTTTCTATAAACACAAACACACATAAGGGTGCTTGCTCATTTTTCTTTTCTCCTACTATCATTTTTTCCCAAGCTTCTTCAGGCTCCATTAGACTGAATCAAGGCGCCCATCTCATTTCTATTAAAAATCTAATGTAACTCGTAGAGACTTTTATTTGGAAATGTAATAGCATTTCATTTAGAAAGGGGGGGGGCATTTGATAAAAGGTTTCTCAAGACAATTGGTTTGCAACATGCCTGAAGATTATCTCACTTTAAATGACATTTAATAGGTTTTTCTTCCACATCCTGATAAACATTTCAGTGTTACTGATCACTTTGAAAATAAGACTTGGGAACTTGAGCAAAAATGAGGAAAATAGCTAGGTTTCTGGTTCTAAATGTTTTTTCAAATGGCTTTCTGCTGTCAGAGAACACTAAATGAACTCCCCTGAGAAAGAAATCTACCTCAATTTAAAGGAAGCAAATCTTTTTTTCTTTTTTTAAGAAAGGGTTGTAAATTCTTGGATTAGTGGCTGACAGTCAAAGGACATTCATTAGAACCACTAAAATGCCAAGGAAATCAGACTTTTTTTTTTTTTCATTTCTCAAAGCACATTTAATCTTATTGCCTCCCAGTATCAATGATTGTTCTTTCTTGAATTTCAAAGACAGGCACTATTCTTTTTAAACAGAAGTCAAATGACTTTGCAGATGGCACCTGATTCATCTCACCGTGCAAGTTCTCTAAAGGTGACATGGATGCCCCCTCTCCCCAGCAGGAAGTCTCCAGTGTGGCAAGAGTTAGACGCTGCAGTTTTCCCAACATAAGAGCAATGACGGAAGCTCCCTAGGAGCGTGTGAATGAATGAGCCAATTAGGAAGGCCTTGCCGCAATGCCAGTAGTTCTAGAAGACTTAAGTGCAGAGCCCTCACAATTAACAATAAAGCGCTTAGGCTTCAGTGTGGTGAGGTCCCACGTCGGTGATTCGGTCAGCCAGACCTTCATTTCCTTGTATGAACACATATACTTGCCAGGAAGAGAAGGTACCCTATGTCGGGGAATGTGAGGATGCTGAGTTGTCTGCAACCCCCTGTGGAAAGCAGCTTCAGGCCGAACTCTTTGGAGACATGAATGATGGGTCTGATTGGAAGAGAAAAAATAGTCTAGATAGCACACAGTAATGGTAGTGGACAGACTGAGCATGTAGGTCAGACAGCCTGGGGCTGGCACAGAGTCCATATGGGCAGGAAGTGCAAGAGCTAGGGAATGTGGAGATTTTGCTGATGTTATGATTTCATTGCTTTGCAGAACCGATGAGGCCTGGCATAGTTCAGGTCCCATGAACTACGATGTCATAAACCATCATCTGTGCAGCATTTAGAAGTTTTCCCAGCCCCCAGATAATGAAATAATAATGAGGGAAATGTCTTTCTTCTTTTTCCCCCAGAATTCCTAGGAATCTTTGAAATATAAAACAAAAATATGCAATTCATACCCCCAATAATTATATTAAACCATTAATTAATTATTAATTAAACCTTACAGTAGGAGGTTTTAATTTCCAGAAAATAAATAAAGCCATATTTATTCAAAATTAGGTGAGTCATACATTGCTTTGTCACTGAGATTTCCTGGGTGACTCCATGCTACAAAAATTAATGCCTGCTTCTTTTTCCTGCTCTGGCTTTGAGATCTTATAGGATTTCTTGTCTTCTATGTCCTTTCTCCTGCCATGTCATCTTATTTGACTGCATGGACTGAAACTTGGAATCGTCATGAATTCTTTTTTCCCTCTTGCCCTGGGCAAATTTTACCTCTTCATCTCTACTCCCTATTCTTATCCCAAAGCCTATGCCAGATATTGGATCTCCTTCTTCCGTCACAACTTCCAAGAAGCCACCAGAATAACAATGGTTACTGCTGCCCTAGCCTACAGTCTAACTCCTACCTCATCTACATTCACCACAGATACTGCTGATCGATGCCTGCACTCTTGCCCATCAGGCCCGCGTGCAGATGCAAAGTCCTCCTTCACTCTTGCTCCAGGGAGCAACTGCTAGTTAATCAACTTTGCACACAAGATGAAATTTTTTGCCATCCCTTCTGTATGGCATTGCCTGGAGAAGGGAAACTTTACTTCTTCATCATTTGTTCTCACTTTAGCAGAAAATCACTCTTTCCCAGTTGGGTCTCCAGTAGCCTTTGGCCTCATTCAGTCTTGGTATTTGTTTCCCAGGACTGCTGTAGCAAAGTACCAAAATCTGAGTGGCTTAAAATCATAGAAATGTATTGTCTCAGTCTGAAACCAAGGTGTCAGCAGGGCCATGCTCTATCTAATGGCTCTAGGGGAGGAGCCTCCCTTGCCTCTTCCAGCTTCTGATGTTTGGCAGTCCTTGGCATTTCTTGGCTTGTAAATGCATCATCCCAGTTACATGGCTGTCTTTTCCCTGTGTGTCTTCACGCCCTCTTCCTGCACGTGCCTCTGTGCCTCTTCTTCTCTCCTTATAAGAACACCAATTGTATTGGATCAGGTCCCACCTTCATGACCTCAACTTAACTCCCTTAAGTCTGCCAAGACCCTGTTTCCAAATAAGATCACATTCCAAGGTACGGGAATTCAGGACTTCAATATGTCTTCTTGGGGTGGGGGACATAATTAAACCCATAACTATATTCCAATGTTTTCATACACCTAGGTAGTATATCTAAATCTTCCCAGTTTTAAGAGAGTTCATGTGTTCACACATCTGAAAAATTCTGCCTCACCCTGATTCCACAAACTGGACATAATTATTGCAAACTCATACAAAGGCAATAGATTTAGAAAATCGGACATGTCCTTGGCCAGACTGATCAACAAGAATTGTACCAGGGAAGTGGGTGCTGAGCAACGGATGCAACAAGTATAAAGTGAGGCTTTGAACTTTAAATAGCCTAGTTCAAGGGAGGCTTGGGAAACAATACACAGGCGAACATTTAAATAACAATCTAGGACATTAATAAGGGAATGCAAGGAAATGCAGTGCTGTTGAGAATAGCAGTGGGTTTTGATGGCATTAGAAAATGTTACCACAAGGGAATCCAACAATACTCAGATTTTGCCTTTCAATCAGCCAACAGCCTACAAATTTCCTGAGGGAAACAGACATGAGTAATAACAGTCTAATGCAATAAAAGGTTCCATTTTATCCTTAATTACGCAAGTACCCAGTAACTCATCATGCACAGCAATAGGAAAGCTGGGTTGGAATAGAGTCCGGCATATATGTAATTACACAGACTTCACATGCTTCTACTTTGATTTCCCAAATCCTTAATAATCTAATAGATTCTACATATTCTAAAGCAGTTGGAATTTTAAACTCTGAATTTTCCTTTAAAAAATAAAAATCTTACACAATCAGGCATTGCTCTGCCGAATGTTTTCTTTTGTCATGTATTCCATGATCTTTGGTACTACCACTGAAAAACAACATTTTTATTTTATTATTTTATTATTTTATTTTATTTTATTTATTATTATTATTTAAGACAGAGTCTTACTCCGTTACCCAGACTGGAGTGCAGTGGTGTGATTTCAGCTCATTGCAACCTCCGCCTCCTGGGTTCAAGCGATTCTCCTACCTCAGCCTCCTGAGTAGCTGAGATTACAGGTACGTGCCATCACGCCCAGCTAACTTTTGTATTTTTAGTAGAGACAGGGTTTTGCCATGTTGGCCAGGCTGGTCTCAAATTCCTGACCTCAGGGGATTCCCCCTCCTTGGCCTCCCAAAGTGCTAGGATTACAGGCGTGAGCCACCACGCTAGGCCAAAAAACATTTTTATTATGTTCTAATATGTGGTAAGAGGTATTGAGGCCCTGAGAGAAATAATTGTGAAGCCAATTTAAAGTACCAGTAAATTGACGAGGGCCAAGCAACGGCCCAGAGCTGGGGTGACCCATGCCTTTCTCTTTTTCTTCCTCCCTATCCTATAAAAACAAACACATCTAACAACAGAAAACAACAAAAATCTTACCAAAGAAAGTCATAATCTCAACCAGAAGAATCCAACTTAAGAAATAATAGTACCAGACATAGAAATATGGAGGAAGGCAGAATGGGATGGTACAGCAGAAGTCAGGAACCAGATTCTGAATCTGCCGTCACCCAAAGTGGCAGAATTGAGCAAGACAGCTCGCTTTTCTGGGACTCCGTTTCTTTCACCTGTCAAACAACAGAGTCAGACCAGATGATTTCTGAAATCTCTTTATATTTATATTTACTGATATATTTCTAGGCAGCATACAAAAACCCTGAAAATCCCCCTAGGTCTGTGGCCTAAAGCCTTCCAATATCCTGGAAAGCTTTCTGTGATATATGCTTCTCAATGGATCACAAAAGCATACAATCATTGCTGGTAGGAAATGAAAAAAGTAAACGTTGCTCAGAAAGTATTCAAAGAGGGCACTGATGTTACAAAAAAATCATTCCTCACTCTGATAGTTTATGACAGCAAAGCTTATAGAACTTGCTTTTAGGATATAAACTCCTTATCCAAGCATGCTGAAATCATGGCAATCTCTGGAAGTCATTGACTCTTGGATCTGGTGAGTACCCAAATTCATCACCTTCCTTTATCAGCACTGGGTATAATGCATCCTATGTGAAGAAATTGTAACCTAAGTCCTAAAATCTCTAGGTGCCTTCGCTCCTATGAGAACCTTTGCTATCTTATTGCAACTTGAAGCATCGATAATCCATCCTTACTTCTAACCTAAGTCTCCAGCACTGCCTATTTCAATTCAATTTATTCAAAAGGCACATATTAAGTACCAACTGTCAAGAAACAAACATTGTAAAGTGTATAAAATTGAATAAAAAACAATCCTGGGCTCAAAAAGTTAGTCTCTTGAAGAAATGGTAAACCTACGTCACATGTGCTGCCACTGCCCTGCTCCAGTGTCCCTTGCAGACTTTTTTTCTTTCCTATTCATGGACGCAGCCTCAGAATCTCCAACGAAACACCTAGACAGGCAAAAGAAGCTGATCAGATTTGGCACAGGAGATAGGATTTATTTGTTAACTCTGGTTGGCATGTCACGTCATGAGTCAAGACAATTTTTTAAATGCTAAGTAGAGATTCAAATAATGTGCTGAGTGAAAATGAAGGACAATTTATTCTGAATGAAAGGAACAGAGAGGGTGTATTAGTCCGTTCTCACACTGCTAATAAAGACATACCCAAGACTGGGTAATTTATAAAGGAATGAGGTTTGATTGACTCATGGTTCCCCATTGCTGGGGAAGCCTCAGGAGACTTACAATCATGGTGGAAGGCTCCTCTTCACAGGTTGGCAGGAGGGAGAATGAGTGCCCGGTGAAGGGGGAAGCCCCTTATAAGCCCATCAGATCTTGTGAGAACTAACTCACTATCATGAGAACAGGATGGGGGAAACTGCCCCCCTGATTCAGTTATCTCTACCTGGTCCCTCTCACGACATGTGGGGATTATGGGAGCTGTATACGATTCAAGATGAGATTTGGGTGGGGACACAGCCAAACTGTATCAGAGGGCTTCATGGATGAGAAGGTACTTACAAAAGACTTTACAAAATTAATATGATGCCAATAGGTAGATGTTTAGGGCCTGAATATTCCTGACTGGGACAAAAGCAGAAACAAAGACATATAGGAGTTGTCAATACGTATAGGTGGAACTACATGTGTTGACAACCCCAGGTGACTGGGTTATGGGTGTATATAAGGCTATAGTGGGAAGCAAAACGTAACCTAGAGTTATGCCATGAAAAACCTTCAATGTCTTAGGAAATTTAACTTTTTATTCTGAGATGATGGAAATCCTTTTGAGGGAAAGTAGCAATGTACTACTTTGATCGATTCATTTAAAATGGAACAATAAATGCCCAAAGTACCCATTTCTCCAAAGAGCTGCCAAGCACAAGGTTTCTCCAAAATCTGCTTAAAGCTTTGTCATGGAAATGCGTATGTTTCTTTTTTACTTCATTCCCTCAGATGTAGGGTAGTAGGCCAGGCTAATAGGATGTATTTTTGGTTGAACAACTTGTCTCAGAGGATGTTTGTACCTTGTTAGCATTTTCCCTTATTTCTATCAAATCAGGATAGAATGCTTTGTTGTGTACCTAAGGAAATATCACCGTTAGATGGATGAATTTTTGTCCAGGGACTTCCTGAATACCTAATTTTTAAAAGCTTTGCTCAGCTTCTACACAGCCAAAGAAACTCAACAGAGTAAACAGACAACCTACAGAATGGGAGAAATTATTTGCAAACTATGCATCCAACAAGGGTCTAATATCCAGAATCTATAAGGAACTTAAACTAACCAACAAGAGAAAAACAAACAAGCCCATTAAAAAGTGGGCAAAGCATGGGAACAAACACTTCTCAAAAGACATACAAGAGACCAAGAAACATATGAAACAATGCTCAACATTTTGACTTGCATCAGAGAGATGCAAGCCAAAACTACAAGGGGATAGTATCTCACACCAGTCAGAATGGCTATTATTAAAAAGTCAAAAAATATCAGCTGTTGGCAAGGTTGTAGAGAAAAGGGAATATACGTTGTTGGTGGGAATGCAAATTAGTACAGCCCCTGTGGAAAGCAGTTTGCAGATTTCTTAAACAACTAAAAATACATAGAACTACCATTTGACCCAGCAATCCCGTTACTGGGTGTACTCTCAAAGGAAATTAATCATTCTACCAAAAGGACCCATGTACTCATATTTATCGTAACATTATTCACAATAGTAAAGACATGTAATCAACCTAGATGCTTATCAATGGTGGACTGGATAAAGAAAATGTGGTATACATACACCATGAAATACTACACAGCCATAAAAAACCAATTGGCCGGGTGCCATAGCCCATGCCTGTAATCTCAGCATGCTGGGAGGCCTAGGCAGGAGGATGGCTTGACTCCAGGAGTTTGAGACTAGCTGGGTGTGGTGGTGCATGTCTGTAGTTCCAGCTTTTCAGGAGGCTGAGGCCAGAGGATCCCTTCAGTCCAGAGGTTTGAGGCTGCAGTGAGTTATGATTATACCAATGCACCCTAGCCTGGGAGACAGGACAAGACCCTGTCTCTATGAGACAAAAAACAAACCCTAAAATTATGTCTTTTGCAGCAATACTGATGCGGTTGGAGGCCATTATCCTAAGCGAATTAACACAGAAACAGAAAATAAAATATCGCATGTTCTCATTTATAAGTGGGAGCTAAATTTTGGGTTCACAGGGTCATAAAGATGGGAACAAGAGACACTGGGAACTCCAGAAGAAGGGAGGGAGGAAGGGAGGTAGTGGCTGAAAAGCTTCCTATTGGGTATTATGTTCACTATCTTGGCAATGGGATTAATAGAAGCCCAAACCTCGGCATAAAACAATGTACCCTTGTAACAAGCCTGGCCATGTACCCCCGAATCTAAAATAAAATGGAAAGTTTAAAAAAATTAAAATAAAAAAATTGGCTCAGACTCTGAAAATGCCATAAGAACAGTATTACCTGAGAATAAAAACATTAATTAAAGATTTATTACTTTGGTTACTTCCTGGCAAAATGGCTTAGAGTGAATCCTGGTTCTTTTAATTCCAGAGCCTTATAGCCCAGGGCATGTAAACTTTAAAATTAATAGTCACAAACAAAAGCTGCTAAATTGGAAGAAGATTGTGACTAAAGGTAACACATATCTTTAATAATGATGGTTTTAAGAGAGGCAAGCAGTGGAAAAGCTCAGTGAATCTAAATTCAACTACAGCCCTATCTTCTTGGGACCCTAGGGGAGTAGAATTGTTTGGTCCATTCAACTCATTAAGTCACTGTCTACCTAAGCTTAAATCTAAAATTCACCCTTTCTTTTTTTCTTTTCTTTTTCTTTCTTTCTTTTTTTTTTTTTTTTTTTTCTGAGACAGGAGTTTCGCTCTGTCGCCCAAGCTGGAGTGCAGTGGCGCGATCTCAGCTCACTGAAAGCTCCGCCTCCCGGGTTCAAGTGATTCTCCTGCCTCAGCCTCCCAAGTAGCTGGGACTACAGGCACCCGCCACCACGCCAGGCTAATTTTTTGTATTTTTAGTAGACGCGGTGTTTCACCATGTTAGCCAGGATGGTCTTCTCGATCTCCTGACCTAGTGATCCGTCCACCTCAGCCTTCCAAAGTGCTGGGATTACAGGCGTGAGCCACTGTGCCCAAATTCATCCTTTCTTAAATTATCTGAAAAATAATTGCAGGACCAAATGCAAATCTATGATCAACCAAATATACAGGAGTCCTGTGATTACAGCGAATCCCACTTCCTGCTGGGTTTTTACTATAACCATCACCAGCACTAAGGCTTTCAAGATCCTGCGTTCCCTGATCGGCTGTTCACTCCAACCAGCTCTCAGCAGCTGTGGTGAAAGAACGGTGATATGCCCTTGGCCAGTCTAAACAAAATGCTGGTTTTTATTTGAGAATTAAGCCAGAAGTACCCAGAGGATTGTCATCTTCACTAATGACCAGAGACAGAGACCGTGTTTTCCTGAACAATTTGCCTGCAGAAAAGGACCCTGCAGCGGCAAGGAAAATCTCAGAATCCTCAGCCCTTGAAAATTGAGGCTTCGGTCATTTCCATTCTCTTTTGAAACGGGGGGTTATTCTGTTTGAGGAATATTGTGTTTCAGATAGATTCAAACAACCAACTAAAAAAAGTATGACTCCTGAACACAGAACCTGGAAAAAACAATTTCCTCCTCTTAATAAGGACCTCTGTGTATGTAGTAGATCAAATGCTCATTTTCTTCACAGGGTTGTTTGTCTTTATTTTTCCTATGAGCTATTTTCTGCCTGCGGGCCACAGTGCAATGGGAATTTATTCCTTAGATAAAAATTAGGTCAAATGTTATTCTACAAGAAAGATCTAAAATTTACACTTAAAGTGAGACTAATATACTTGCATGCTCATTAGAAAAAAATCAACATTCTCGCCAGGCGCGGTGGTTCATGCCTGTAGTCCCGGCACTGTGGGAGGCCGAGGCCAGAGGATCACGAGGTCAAGAGATGGAGACCGTCCTGGCCAACATGGCTGTCTTTACTAAAAATACAAAAATTAGCTGTGTGTGGTGGTGCGTGCCTTTATTCCCAGCTACTAGGGAGGCTGAGGGAAGAGAATTGCTTGAACCCTGGAGGCTGAGGTTGCAGTGAGCTGAGATCGCGCTACTGCACTCCAGCCTGGGGACAGAGTAAGACTCCATCTTAAAAAAAAAAAAAAAAAATTCTCCCAGGCAGAAATAGCACTCATTGGTGATGAAGACGATCTTGCTGAATGAACTAACAGTATGAATTTGGGTTATTTTGTTGTTGCTGCTGTTGTTGTTGTTTTCTGTCACCAAAGCCTTGGACTGTACTTTTCAGCACTTCATCAGGATTAATGTCTCCCAGTACTGGTAATGATTCTCCCACCCTTAGGTAAAGAAATGAGACCCAATCGCCTGGCTTCAACCAAAGTCTACAGAAATGAAACAAGGGATTTGTAGTCACAAGATCTGGGTTTAAAGTCGGGAATTTACCACTTATTCACAGTCATCTTAGTGAGGTCATTTCAGTCATTCAGCAGACATGTATTGAATGCTTCATCCATGCCAGATACTGTTCCAGGCATTTGAGAGGTAAAGATTACAGATATAGCCTGTTCTCAGTAAGTTTACAGTAGAGCAGAGAAACAGATATGCAATCTCCCTGCAACATGAAAGTTAAAATAATGTAAATTGCAGAAGTTGGAGTGCAAGGCACACAATGAGTTTGGCAGAAGGCTGGGAAGGCCTTTAAGGGACCTCACGAGGTGACATTTATATTGACAATGTTTCCGGCAGTCTGCATCTGACCCTTATTGTTAGAGGCACAGAAATTCTTTCTGGTCAGGGTCCCAGTGCACATCAGGCTTGCGGAGGCTGACGCTTGCTGATTACACTCTCAAAAGGCTGAAATATACAAATCATAAAACCAATTTGTTAATTTAGAGGTAAATATATAACTGTCCAGTGCCCTAGTTATTTACACTTTCAGCTTTAATTTCTCATCTGTCAACATAGCAATAATGATAATAGTGGCACATTTGCTGTATACTTCATAAGAATGTGGCTAAGTTTGGAGATAAAGTCTAGCTATAGGCTGGGGTGCAGTGGCTCACACCTGTAATCCCCGCACTTTGGAAGGCCTAGGTGGGAGGATTGCTTGAGGCCAGGAGTTCAAGGCAAGCCTGGGTAACATAGTGAGACCCCCATCTCTACAAAAAAAAATTTAAAAATTGCAGGACATGGTGGTGTGTGCCTATAGTCCCAGCTACTTGGTAGGCTGAGGTGGGAGGATCCCTTTTGCCCAAGAGTTTCAGTATGCAGTGAGTTATGATCATGCCACTGTACTCGACTGCTTTTATTTTTCTTTAAAAAAAGAGCCAACACATACATACATACACACACACACACACAAAGTGCAGCTATCAAAACATCAACTATTCATTGAGTGTTTAATTTGCATTTTTTCTATTGTTAAGATGTTCAGTGTTCTTCAATGTTAAGATGTGGATATTATGATGTCAGTTTCATAAGGGAGAAAACTAAAGCTTGGCGAATTTAAATAGCTTAATCAAGACCAGACAATTAAGATTCACATCCAAGATTTGAACCTGGCTGCCTTATTCCAAAACCTGTGGTGTTGGACCCTGAATATACAATTTCTCATGAAATGATAAAAATAAATCTGAAAGAGCTTTAGGAGCTGCAAAGACCTTTACAAACATGACTTAATAGGATGTGGCAAGAAACAAGGGTAAGCCAATGAAAATAATGGCTGGTTTTAAACCCTACTATCACAGGTTACTGGCCATTCTTTTTTAATACCCTGCACATACTTTTTTTCCTAATGAAATGTACAGCACTTGGGATATAACCATAAAAGAGCTGGCCAACATGCTCCATATCAGCGAATGATACTTACAGCTAATGTGTGTATTATAAATATAGTATATGTACACTATGTGTATGTAGCAATTTATAGTTTTTCTTTCCTATACATATTGGTAGTTTTCACCATGGCTTGAATGTCTCAAGCATATTTCATGAACTGAATATTGTACCAATGATGCTATGCTAAGTGATATCTAAATTTGACACTTATGATGGGTTTTATGCAGGTAAAAGTCCAGAGGCAATGAGAAAAGGTAGCAGTCGAGGATTTGAAGGGTTTTTTAAGTAGCAGCAGCAAACACATCTCAAGAACCGTGTGTGCAAGGTTGAGTCTTTGAGAGCAGGGCTATGAACTAGGCCATCACCAAGTAGCCTGCCTGTCCCCCAAATGCTCACTGAGCTCTCTTCTTGATTAGGGGTGATACCTCATCTTTGTACCCTTGCCAAAAACCAGTGTGTTCAACATCATTAACTAACGTGGGCTCTAATACATGAGGACAATAGATGTTAATTCCAAATACACCAGAAATTCTCCAGAGAAAACCTGTAAAATGGTGCCGATATTCTGCAGAAGGTTTTTAGAGCTAGGCGGCACCAACCCCACTAAGGTACCATTGCGCTTCCTGTAAAAATTCTTAACTAATGGCTTAAGAAGGACATTTTCATTATTATTATTATTATTATTATTATTAAGTTCTGGGATACATGTACAGAACGTGCAGGTTTGTTACATAGGTATACACGTGCCATCGTGGTTTGCTACACCCATCAACCCGTCATCTACATTAGGTATTTCTCCTATTGCCATCCCTCCCCTTATCCCCCACTCCCTGACAGGCCCCAGTGTGTGATATTCCCCTCTGTGCCCATATGTTCCCATTGTTCAACTGCCACTTATGAACATTTATGTGGTGTTTCGTTTTCTGTTCCTATGTTAGTTTGCTGAGAATGATGGTTTCCAGCTTCATCCATGTCCATGCAAAGGACATGAACTCATTCTTTTTTATGGTTGCAGAGTATTCCATGGTGTATGTGCCACATTTTCTTTATCCATTCTACCACTGATGGGCATTTAGGTTGGTTCCAAGTCTTTGCTATTGTGAATAGTGCTGCAATAAACATACATGTGCATGTGTCTTTATAGTAGAATGATTTATAATCATTTGGGTATATACCCAGTAATGGAATTGCTGGGTCAAATGGTATTTCTGGTGCTAGATCCTTGAAGAATCACCACACTGTCTTCCACAATGGTTGAACTAATTTACACTCCCACCAACAGTGTAAAAGCATTCCTGTTTCTCCACATCCTTTCCAGCATCTGTTGTTTCCTGACTTTTTAATGATCGCCATTCTAACTGGTATGAGATGGTATCTCATTGTGGTTTTGATTTGCATTTCTCTAATGACCAGTGATGATGAGCTCTTTTTCATATGTTTGTTGGCCACATAAATGTCTTCTTTTGAAAAGTGTCTGTTCATATAAGAAGCATATCTTAAGTGTACTCTTCTTCCAAGGTTATGATATAAGGATCGCTTGACAATTACAAAATTCATTGCTGATGTATTATACAAACTCTACTAATTTTTATGGGCAAGTAAGGCAACACTATAAATTGGTTTTATAATTTCACACCATCTTCAAAATGTCATTGCCCTGGACATGTGGTCCATAGACAGTGCCATCATAGTGGCCATGCCTTTCTTCCCAAAACACTCACACACATTTTTTGATGTGTTATTGACTGACCAGTATTTCCTAAATAAATTAGTAATGAACTACCAAAATGTAAACATTTTTGGTTGTGTTGACATTTAATAGAGAACACACTTTGTTTATTCAGGGACTTCTCTTGAGCTGCAGGGACTTGCCTGTTAGGCAATTGTGAAGGTTCTAATTTCTTAAAAGGAAGGTTCCATAAAAAGGCTTAACAAGTCACCCAACACTACTATTCAGAAGACAAAAGGGAGGTTGCACTGTGGTTTGCCAATCTGGATATTCTTTAGACTACACACAGGTCCTGTTAACCAAACAACAAAAACAATAATAATGCTAACTCCATAGTCTTCCTTAGACTAGGACATCCCATATATAAACCTCAAGTTAAGACAGGCATTTTAGCCATGTGTTGTAATGAAATATATGCTGAATTGAAAAGAGGAAACAGAGAAGCTAAACTCCTTTACCAATGACTTCCCATCACTGTATTGCTCTTCTGCTGTTAGAAGAAGAATAGCTCAATGAAACAGGGTAGAGGCTCTGTGCTGTAAGTAAAGGAGGAGCAGTGGTCTTCTTTGTTTTAAGTAAGTCAGTTATGAACATGTAACTTACAAAAGTTTGTCTTTTCAGTTCTTTTCTTTAGACTGCAATTAACCATACTCTCCCATATAGAAATACTATGTAGGACATCTAACCGTATCATTTCTGGCAAGAAGTACACATTCTGACCAGAGCCAAAAAACTTGGCTCTATGCCAGAATAGCTCATTTCGATCAGTTCATTTTTTTAAAAAATTAACATTGGAAATAAATACATATATACGCAAAAACACACATATATGTAAATATATATGAATGCATGCGGGCATATATATTAGTATATGTAAAGTACCATGTATGTATTACAAAATGTGTGTGTGTGTGTATCATAAAACTATGATTACTATGTGTAAGGTACTATGCCAATAATTTATATGTTAGTGGAAGTAAAGGTGAGGGATCTACAGATAAATATTGTCTGTGCTTTTAAAGAAGCTTATATTCTAGGAAGAGAGACCCAACATGAATACTAATATAATATGGAAGTGTGAAAGGAGAGAGCAGATGGAAGGAGAAAGACTTGTGTGTGGACTGACTGTAAAGCAGCCAACCTCAATATTCCGTATGAAAACACCAGTATCGGGGTATAGGCAGCGAGAGCACTTGTAAATTCAGCATGAGTTGCATGGTTGGCCAATGTTGGTGAGTCCTGTGGAGATCTGGAGCCAGAATGGCCTGACCTTGAGCACAGGGGATCTTACTGAGACATCAGGAAGAAATAATGCCCCTGGAGTCACAGTCTAGGTCAACTAGAAAGCACTAGATCTGGGAGACTGTGAGGAAGGAGGAAACACACCTCTACTGTCCATCTCAGGGTCACCGGCATACACTGGGGGATGGCTCTTATCACAGAGATACTTACTGTTTAGGGCCACATCCCCCTCCCTTACAAGCCCGAGACAAGAGAAGAATGATCAGTGGTAAGTTACTACTCATGCAGCCATTAAAAAGTTCAACAGTTTCAGCAAATACTTCTGCTTTTTCATACACCACAGGGATCATGATGCACCATGCTTTTTTGCGTTCAGCAGGGTCTAGAACAAGGAATAAAGGAAACTGAAAAAAAAGCACATCTTCTCTGATGTGTGTGCACAACTGAGAAACTTTTGGAACCAAAATTATATCTCCATGCACCTTCTACTACTAATTAATTAGAGCAACCTACAATATATAAATAACCTTGTACCAGATTCTATATGTAAGAGTCTAGAAGTGGCCAGGAAGACCCCTCTGCAATTGAAGCAACTGTGTTGAATGAACAGAACAGTGACCTCTGCTTTGGAAGACATGGGTTCCACCCCAGAGCTACCCCTTACCACCTGTGTCCTTGAGCAAGTCATTGAAACTCTCAGAACCATAGCTTTTCACCTTTAGATGGGGACTCTGATAAATACATCACAATAATCCATTAAAGGGCTTTATGAACCCTACAGCTGTATAATTGTCAGCAGCATTTGCTAACTTATACAGTATGTAGAGAAGTTATGAAGTTGGAGTCTTTACTGTATAGATTAGTCTGCTCAGGCTGCTGCAACGAAGTACCACAGACTGGGCAACTCAAAGAACAGATATTTATTTCTCACAGTTCTGAAGGCTGGATGTCTAAGATCAAGGTGCTAGCCCCCTTGAGGGCCCTCTTCCTGGCTTGCAGACAGCTGCCTTCTCCTTGTATCCTCATGTGATGGAGACCGAGTAAGCTCTGTTCTCTCTTTCTCTTTCTATAAGGCACCAATACCATCAGGGGGATTCCACTTTTATGACCTCCTATAAACCTGATTACTTCCCAAAGGCCCCACCTCTAAATACTGTCATATTGGGGTTAGGACTTTGGAGGGAGACACAAACATTCAGTCCATAATACTGTAATATCGAGATGACCATTGTTTTTATTAAGCCAGCAGAAAACAGATAAGGAGGTGAGATTATGAAATGCCCTGAATGAGCTTTTCCCATTCAAAGGCCAGGATCTGATCACAGAAGTGCAGTCCTGGGAGGACATTCTCAGGAAATAAATGTGTTGTTTAAAATTAAGAAAATCGGGTTTGGGTAATCACAATTTCATGCTACAAAATAGGATGATAATTGATTTGACACTTACCTTCTTCATAAAATGTATTTGTTATGTTGCCCAGCATTTCAAGTAATAAAACATCTTTGAAAATAAAATAAAAAGGCCCAGGTGATTTTTTTGTGTGTGTGTAGATCCACAGGAGCAACAATTGCTGAGGGTGAGTTCAGTGAAGGTAAATTCTGTAGCAATTCATGATTCATGAGATTAGCTTACAGCAGACGTAGGAAAGGTAAATGGGTAGTAGAGAGGATACTGTTGTTCGAGTTTCATGCACCGACACTAAGGTATTGTGAATCTGGTACCATGTGAAATAGTTACCATTGCTGGTGGTATTCAATACCTTTAATTTCCTGATCTGGGATAGAGTGCTAATAGAAAAGCTAGACTCAACACCCGATTTATTGGACTGTCTTACTAATCCACTGAGTGTCAATCACAAATAAGGAAGTGAGGGTGGGTACACAAATTCAGTGGTTCTCAAACTTTTACTGCATGTATGTGAATTGCCTGAAGGGGTTGTACAAACAGATTGCTGGGCCCCATCCCCACAGTGTCGGGTTCAGTTGATTGATGTGGGGCCTGGGAATTTCCATTTTTAACATGTTCCCAGGTGATATTGATGCTGCTGATTCAAAAGGGTGTTGCTGTGTGCAAACTCCATGTAATTAAGAGGAAAATCAGGTCCGGCACCCTGGCTCACGCCTGTAATCCCAGCACTTTGGGAGGCCGAGGTGGGCGGATCACGAGGTCAGAAGATCCAGACCATCCTGGCTAACACGGTGAAACCCCTTCTCTACTACAAATACAAAAAATTAGCCGGGCATGGTGGTGGGCACCTGTAGTCCCAGCTACTCGGGAGGCTGAGGCAGGAGAATGGCGTGAACCCAGGAGGCGAAGCTTGCAGTGAGCTGAGATTGCGCCACTGAACTCCAGCCTGGGCAACAGAGCGAGACTCTGTCTCATAAAGAAAAAAAAAAAAAAAAACAGAAGGAAATCACACCCCCACAGTCTTAAATTCTAAGAAATAATTCCTTCAGTTAATTTGTCCTTTTGAAGAGATTCAGTGAAAATCCATGAGACAAACATGGAGATCTCCATGGACTAGAGCATAGTTTCCAGTGTGGATTTCTTCAGTAGCTTAAAGGATTTCATGGTTGACTTATACAGCCCGGCATTTATAATCCACTTCATTCTCTTCTTGATTTTCTTGTTTGTGGCCCTAATCGACTGTTCTTCATTGCTATCTACACAACTAAGTGTGGTGTGCTAGTGCCACTGTGTTAGTGCTGGTTAGCGCTAGCCAAGGGCAAGAAGTGGAGGGTAGGGAAGAAAAGGCAAGAGACAGGGTGACCAACCCTTCCCAGTTTTCCTGGGACTACCCCAACTTTTAAAATGGGAAGTTCCTCATCCCAGGAAAACCCCCAGTCCCGGACAACTATGATGGATAGCCACCGTAGCAGAGGCACAGCTTCTGTGGCACTGGGAGGACACTGTGGGCACTGGGAGGACTAGGCAGAGGGAGGAAGGATAAAGACCACTGATAATGTTATTTATACTGACATCTTGACAGCACTGCTTCAGACTAGTGAAATGCCTTGACAATGATGGTATCATGGGAGCAGAAAAATATCCTTCAATACTGATGCACTAATTTGACAAATACCAGCAAGGTCATACCTGCTGCCTTCTGTCTAGATTCCAATATGAGGCTATTGCTGAGATACGATGTAATTGTTTAATGGGTGTGTGTGTGTGTGTGTGCGTGCGTGTGTGTAGACGATCCTTCATCCCCAGGCTCTTTTAATCTTTGATTCTCTGGTCTTTTCACTC
This sequence comes from Pan paniscus, assembly GCF_029289425.2. Taxonomy (NCBI): domain Eukaryota; kingdom Metazoa; phylum Chordata; class Mammalia; order Primates; family Hominidae; genus Pan; species Pan paniscus. The sequence continues at coordinate 27,517,216 of NC_073254.2, forward strand.
TCTTTAATGGGCACCTTTGTACACTATTCCTATAGGCAGTGGCGTGCTCAGTAGTCTGAAGCTGTAACAAAGCTTCACCATTGTGAAAGCTCTGTCATCCTCTGCTTATTAGAACCATTCAAATATAATAGTTTGCAAAGCTGTAAAATGACAGGTTTGAATTTCTTGATGTTCCGGGACAGTTCCACTTCTAGACAGCTTGCTATGTTTTTCCCACAAATGTCCTTGATCTTATTGGATGTGGGGGATTCATTTCTTGCATGAGGAGTTTGGTATGTTTTCTTCCAGCTATAAAACCTAATGATTCTCTTCCCCTAGGGAATGCAGATGGCTCAATGATGAAGTTCAGTGGGAGAGCACTGCTTGGCCCTAGGTTCCATCCTTTGCTTTTTGTCTTTTCCCTCCTCCCTCCCCACCCTAAGAAAGGCACCGCCTCCAACAGGAACAGCTGAGGGAGCCTCAGAGTCATCCCCTTTCTGCCTGAGAGAGTGATTCCGGAGGGAGATTTACAACTCTTTCAATTATGTTTTATATTGTATGGGGATAGGCATGGTACTCAGCAAATTTCAGCCCAAGCAACAGTTTTGGGGAAGAACCATAATGATAATAATGCCAGAATTTATTCTTTCCCTGTGCCTAAGTAATTCAAGCTGATGGTGGTGTTTCTGATTACAGACTGAAAGCTTTTCGCTTACTCTCATTTAGAACAAATGGTATATCAAGCAAGCAGATTGCATATATTATAGGACCTGAGCTTTTCCTGGTAAAGAAAAAGAGAGAAAAATATTTGGGTTGCATTTTAAACTTAACCTATGGGCTATTTTAACCTCTTCCTCTCTCCCCACCCTTCCACCCACATCCCTGGTAGAGGACTGGTTCCAGGCAGCTCTGAAATTCTCTCATCCATTTCTCTCTCCCTGAAAAAGAATGGAAAAGTTTCAAGAATTTTCCCCGTGCACCCCAGGACTGCTATTTTTTTTTTTTTTTTATGTCAGAAAGAATTGGTACCTACAGGGCTCCGCCCACTCAATCTTCTTTCCTCCCACACACATGCCATGTCTTTGTAGGCTGATTTGGGGTAATTGAGAAGTCATATTCACAACGTACCATTTATATTCACAATGGTTAAGGAGGCTCTGCAGTGTGCCCAACTTCCCTCTGCAAATAAAATATTATGCAAGTTGCCTTGCTGAGAAGAGACTCTGTGCTTTGGTGGCAGAGAAGAAATACCAACAATAGATGGGAGGTATTTTCAGCAGGCTTGTATGCTAGGAAACCAAGTGGCCCGTAGGTGCTAAACTAGCTTTCTGTTTGTCACTGCTGTTGAACTGAAACAAAGCTTTCAAAGGAAATACGTGGTACCTTATGGATTTCAGGGCTACAATGCCATTTTGCAAAATGCTTTTTTATCCTCCTCTCTCCCTCCCCCCAGTTGCCTGTTGTGTTTGCTAAGTTTTAAGCTTAGCTAATAGTTTGGAACCTGTAGTGAAGAGAGAGAGAGAGAAGTTCACCAGGCTACAAGCTGCATCAGGCACTGGTGAAAGGAAAAAAAATCAGGCCTCCAGCGAAGGGGGGTTTGCAACATACTTAGGCAAAGGCTCAGTTTTGGACCTCCAGCCTGGGTATTTGTACTGGTCTCTTCAGTTCAGAGGTCAAGACCAAAACCCAGGTCACTTGATCCCCATCCTAGCACTCTAGCCTTCACAGTAGGCGCCTGACTGTCTTCTGCATCTTCTGTGGTGGCTGCTTCTAGGAGGCAAGGGAGAGTTGAACCTCACTAGGCTCATTGCAAACTGGAAATAACAATACCTAAATGATCAAGTTCTTCCAACAATTGAATTACATAATGTACAAGTTATTCCTATTTGTTATGCTCTTTTCTAAATTCTTAACATGCACCAATTCCTTTATTAGTAACCATAATGAATTCCAGCTCAGTTATTATCCCCACTTCATTGAAAGGGAGAATGAGGTACAGAGATGGCAACTGACTTGCCCCAGAGGTTAATTAATTCGATGTTTGACAAGGTGCTAATGAATGGAGGAATTAGAATTTTAACACTAGCCCTCTTGCTGGAGAAACTCAGTTCATTATCAGAGCCCTCTCCCAATGCCTAATACATAGCAGCACTTCAAAAATACAAATACGCTGTCATTATCAGTATTAAGAATTTTAAAGTCAGGTGACTACATTGCAAGATGGTGAAATATCAAGAGGTATTTGTTGGGTTTTTTTCCTCCTTTTGTTCCTTGCATAATTTAACTAGATTACCAGAGGAATGAAGCAAGGGGAAGGGAGGAACTGGCCTATTGTCTGTGTGTGGGTAGACATATAAGACAGTCTGTATGCCTAGACCCCTCTATTTTTAGACTAACATTGCCACAGTTCCACACCAATCCATAGATATATTTGCTGGGAATAAGAAGTTCAGGTGCTAAGGCCAGGTACAGTGGCTCATGCCTGTAATCTCAGCACTTTGGGAGGCCAAGGTGGGCAGATCACGAGGTCAGGAGATGGAGACCATCCTGGCCAAATGGCGAAATCCCATCTCTACTAAAAATACAAAAATTAGCTAGGCGTGGTGGCACATACCTATAATCCTAGCTACTCAGGAGGCTGAAGCAGGAGAATCGCTTGAACCAGGGAGTCGGAGGTTGCAGTGAACCAAGATCGCGCCACTGCACTCCAGCCTGGCAACAGGGCGAGACTCTATCTCAAAAAGAAAAAAAAAAAAAAAAAGTTCAGGTGCTGACCAGTGCACATGTGAACCCTTCTAACCCTTCCATATTTCTGAAGTTCCTTAAGGAATGATAACCATCTTTTTTTTCTTGTTGTTCATGATGAGATGATATGCATTTCTAAAGATGCATTTGGCATGAAAATACATATTCTGGAGATGTCAACCCCAGTAGAGAAAGGGGAGAGGACACGTGAAGCCAGGATTGGCTGGGAGACAGTCCACAGTCTATCAAGATGAGTGAATCAAGACTCTTTCATCGATTTCACCAAAATAGCACTTGGGGAAGAAGATGGAGATATTGCAGAGAAACACATAATAGCAGACAGAGAAAGAAAGGAGCAATGGGAAAGGGTGAGGAGAGGGGAAAGAGAAGAAAATTGTCAAATTCTTTCTTACTACTCTGAAAATAGCAAAAGGCATATGTCCTGGCCTTTCCCCAGAGGATCATAGAAAGAGTGTAGCAACAGTTTATGAAAACTTAAGGGCAGTTTAAAACATGGCCAGGACCTAGACCCCAGGCAGGCATTCTATTCATTTAGAACAAAAAGAAAATAATAGCTTCATACTGTCTTTTCACCAAAAGCCAGGAAAATATAAGAACCTCAATTCTGCTTGGAATTCCAAGCAGAATTCCAAAGGGGTTCCACTTTGGAGAACCCCTTTTAGGTAAGAATATCCTAAAACTTGCCCAGTAGTTGGATCCAGGTCTTGGGTAGCAGGTCCTTGTGAATTCTGCTTTACAATCAGTAGCAAAGTTCAACATACTCTTCTCTTCATCCAAGCCCCTTTCTACTGCCACCCACAGCCTCCTAATCTGCATGCCCCTCAGAGCTGACTGTGCTTCAGGTAGAACAACCCTGGGCCACGAGAGACTCACAGGGCATTGATAGATTCCCAGCCTGTGGCTGACAGTGATTCCCCAACATATACAGAATGAGGGACAAATTTAGTAGAACATGTAGATTCCTCTATCACCCACCTCCACTTCATAGTCCAACCCTATTTCCCACCCCTAGCACCACCTGCCTACTAATCCAGTCCTGTCTCACACGCCATGCACCTCTACCTAAGAGTCTAGCCCTATCCCAATCCCTTGCACCTCCTCCTGATGATCCAGTCCTAGCCTCAACCACCTGTGCCTCTTCCCAATAGTCCATCTTCTGCACCTCCACCTTCCTGTCTAGCCCTAGCCCCCACTTTGTACCACAATACTGGTCCTCCTGCAGCTTTCCCTGATGGTCCAGCCCTATCTACCAGCCCCTGCACCTTCCCCTGATGGACCAGCCCTATCTACCACCCTTGCACCTTCCCCTGATGATCCAGCCCTATGCTTGACACTCCAACTAAACTGGGCTCTTTACTGCATTGCAAACCAGTCCTCCTCCTTCCTGCTGACCATAGTGCTTTTGTTAATCACGTTCACTCTGCCTGAATGTCCTTCACAGTCTCTATTCTTGAAATCTCCCCACCTACATGAGATTCTTTTGGATCAGAATTTCTCTATCTTCTCTGTCTGTGGCTCTTTTTAGCCACCTCTCTTTGAGTACTTAGCACATTCTATTTTGTAGTTCTATACATTTGAGTGTATCTTTCACACATACGAGAGTGTAAAGTCAATGAACTTGAGTACAGTACCACAGATCTTTTTAGCAATAGTTCCTGAGCTCTTCCTCTGTGTCAGGCATTGTCCCTGGTGCTAGGGTTATAAGGTGACTAAACCGTGACCTTAGATGACCTTATGTGATAGTCTGATTATTTATATTCCCCTGCAGCACCTGGCTAAGTGCCTGTAACAAGCCCTCATACATTTTATTGGATCGAATGAAAGAGGAGAAGCAAATTAGCTGGCTGAATGATCACTGTGGATGAATAAGGGATGGAAAAAAAAAAAACTCCAATGCTTCCCCTGTATCAACAACATCTCTAATTGGCTCAAGGCAAACATGCACATTTTCTTCAATAAGATGTCAGAGAATGCAGCAGTACATGTAGGTGTAATAACACAGTGCTCTGTCATTCAAAGACATTCTTTGACACTCTCATTTCAGGCAAAGAAATACGTATCTTGCTTAGAATGCTTTTCTTTTTCTTCTTTTTTTTAGACTATTGCTATGTAATCTAATTCAATTCTTTTAAATGGAAGATTCATTAATGTATGATTACATGTTTCATCAAGGAGATTTTATCAACTCCCCATTTGGAGAGGGATTTGGTAGAATGATTTTTACTAGAAAATGTCAGCCTGCGAAATGTTTAAAATTACAATCATCTAGAAAACACACTGCAGCCTGATTCCTTGGGAATTTTATTTGAAGGGTCTGTGTCTCTACATCAGGCACATCTATAATTGCACATATACATATAATTGCACATCTATAATTGCACATATACAGATACACAGGTACACACAACCACGTGCATTTTTCTCTTTCTCCACCTTTGCATGCTGAAGTACATTAAGCCTCTCCTTCTGGGTACATCAAAACCTCCTAAGCCCATCCTCATACTTCCATTTCCAGCTAGGAGTCAACAGCCACATACACTCACTGACAGGATTGCCTCGGACTGGTGAGTTGGGAAGCTGACTTTTATCAGCTTCTAAAAGGTTTCACCAAAGCAGCTTTGTTTTTGTTTTTTATAAATTAACTCTACAAAAACAAGAGCTAATATCAGTACATGGGGAAAGTACTTAATCCTCATACTCAGGAAATAAAATGACTGTCTTGGGACTAAGACTCGAGTAATCATCTGTAATCAATGAGTTTAGGCTTGTGTGGAAGTAATCTAAGAGACTCTTAGCAAATGTGTGGCTGCAACTTTATGGAAAGACCCAAATCTAATCTATCTAGGAAGGGATGAAAAGTATATGGTAGCAATTAAGAAAGTTGAAAACTGATGAAGAAGAAAGACTTCTAACAGAAAATGGACTTCATAGATTCAAGGAAAGGGGGCCAGATGAAAAGAATGTGTTGGTATTTGCTCACCGCTATGTGCTACTGGACTTTGGGACATAAGTATGGATCACACACCTGATTCACTAGACATTTACAAGTCCCAGCCCCACCCTAAAAATGCCTCAAAACCCTTCCCTGTGTCCAAATGTTCTAATAATCTTACAAATGGCTTTTTACAATTGGTTTCTCATAATCATGATCCTAAAAGAGATGCTCACATTGCATTTGACTTATAAGCTTTTTAAGTCTCAATGTATGAGAGTTCCCCCTTTGATTATGGGGTTTGTTATGGAAAAATTGGATCCTTTAATCTGCAGCATTTCCTGCATTCTAGATTTAGCTTGTTTCATCCCCATAGTGTCATTTGCCATGCTTCTCTATACCTGATATTTTCTGAAAACTGGCCTGGTAAGATTCAGGTTCAGTTCTTTGCCAAGAATACTTCATGGGTAGTCATCTAAGGTCTGATTGCCCCCTGTTTGGTGATGTGAAGGTTGATTAATGGGCTTAGTTAGGTAGTGTCAGCCCGATCCATCCATTCTGAAGTTCCTCACCAATCTTTCACCTAAACATTTTCACAGCTGTTGATGATTGTCACCTAGATTCACTATTTTATTAGCAGTTAGAAATTGTTATTTAATAATTCTCCCTTTTCCTCTGCATTGATTAGCTGGTATTGTTCTGCAAAGAAAAACATTCCCTCATCAAACATTTGGTTACCCTGAAATAGTTTGTATGTGAAAGAGAGGACATGTGATGGATTTTTTTTTCCTTTTATCTACCAATTTTCAGAATGAGTTAGTGACCAATGAGTTTTTTACCATTATGAACATGAGTTTTATTTATTTGTTTAGTTATTTATTTTGAGACAGAATCTCACTCTGTTGCCCATAATCTAGATGCTAAGGGTTCTGATTGCTACTGGATTTCCATTGCCTCTAAGCTTTATCAGCTAGGTCCAAGCTAGAAATACGTAAGTGTATTGTGGCTACATTAAAAGAAGACTTTTATCTGTTAGCGGTACATACTGCAATAACTATTAGTGATACATGGAACAAGAGCATGGATTTGTTTTTAAATACCCTAACTAAAAACTAGAAGTAGAAGAATGAAAAAAAATAAACTTGGAAAATGTTAAAGATGGATGATGGATGCATGGAAGTTTATTATACTATAAACTCTACTCTTACTGGATGTTTGAAAATCTCCATGATAAAAAGCTTAAGAAAGGGATAATATCTCACAAACACACAGACACAAACACACATACATGCAAATATACACCTGCCTTTTCACTTCTTTGCTCTTTGATTTTATGTACATATGTACATCACCACTTAATTACTCAACTCTCCATGTATGTTGATACAAGAAAGAATATAGAGGATATACGATGTGACTATTTAAATTTCAAAAAGGAGAAATCCCTATTATACGTTAATCAATTGTGAGCCTGGTTCCTTTCAGTCCTGTAGTTTGTAGTTCACCTTCTTTCCCCCATGACATCAAATGCCCCCTGAAGTTTCTCATCATTCGTGTTCATCACCACAGTCCTTTAGACATGCTGCATCCAGGTACAACCTCCTCAAGGGGGCAGGACCCAAATCCTTGTGCCATCAACCCCTGGCACTCCTGTGGTTGTACAGCTCTTCCAGGTCCATTTTTCTCTTTATTTCTAAATATATTTTTTAGTTCCTTCCTTACATCAATTCTTTCTTTCCTTCCTCCCTTCTTTCTTTCTTTTCTTTCTTTCTTTCTTGTTCTCCTTCCTTCCTTCCTTGCTTCCTTCCTTCCTTCCTTCTTTCCTTCCTTCCTTCCTTCCTTTTTCTTTCTTTCTTTGCTTTCAACAGGGTCTTGTTTTGTCACCTAGGCTGGAGTGCAGTGTGGCACAGTCATGTCTCACTGCAGCCTCAACTCCTGGGCTCAAGTGATCCTCTCACCTCAGCATCCTGAGTAGCTGGGACTATAGGTGCACACCACCACACCCAGCTAACTTTTTAAAAAATTCTTTTGTAGAGATAGGATCTTGCCATGTTGCCCAGGCTGGTCTCGAACTCCTGGGCTCAAGTGATCTTCCCACATTAGCCTCTGAAAGTGCTGGGAATACAGTCATAAGCCAACTTGCCTGGCCTAATATCTTTCTTAAGATAAGACCAGTCTGGATCAGAGATGAAAAAAGCAATAAACATTTATCAATATATGCTGTGTCACTGTGCTGGCCACTAGATATGCAAACATAAATAAAACTCAATGCCTGCTCTCAAGGACATTATAGTGGGAGAGAACGATATAAACACATAAGTGCATTACTGAGCCTTTAAGTCCCTCAGAAGTTAGTGGAAGAGAAAAAAAGTTTCAATACAGGTAAGTATACGTTTTACATCAGGTGTTCATGTACAGGGATTTCAAGCCACAAAAAAAGGAGCAATCAATTCTGGGGAAACCCAGAAGAGAAAGCCTAGAGAGAAGAGGTAGCATGTGAATTCCCCAGACAATGAAGGGGCCTGGAGTCAAGGGAAGAGGGAGGAGATATTTAGGGACAGGAAAAAGTAGATGTACAAAGGCCAAAGAGTGTGAATGGGCAGAGAAGGTTGTAAGGGAGAGGACATGGTTTTCTGCTTTGTACAGTAACAACATATGCCTGTAACTCTGGGCCCTGCAGGCCAAATGCAGCCTCTACTTGGTTTTTGTAAATAACACTTACTGGAACACTGCCATGCCTGTGGGTGTGCAGATTGTTCATGGCTACTTTTACACTAAAAGGCAGAGTTGTGTAGTTGCAACAGAGACCTTTTGGTCTTACAAGGCTGGTATATGTACTTTCTAGCACTTTACAGAAAATGTTTGCCAACTCTCTCTCTCTCTAATGCTATAGTTCTCAAACTTTAATGTGCATACAAATCACCTAGGAATCTTGTTTAAATGCGGATTGTGATTCAGTAGGACTGGGTGGGCCTAAAGTTCTGAAATTCTAAGAGTTCTGAAGTTCTAAGATTCCTCCTTCCTTCACCTTTTGTGATGATCCAGGTAATGTCAGTGTTGCTAGATGGCTTGACACACTTTCAGTAGCAAGGATCTAGAGAAACTCTGGATCCTCAGGGCTTGTTCCTCCAGAATAGCAATCCAGTAAGGGGCATCTGAGAGTTGAGAATAAGGGGAGAGCTGAACTCATGGCTAGACACAACTTGGCTTACTAAAGTTCAGAGATGAAAAGCCTCATTTCAGTAATTACAGTTTAGTTTTTTAGAACAGCTGTATAAATACCAAATGGCTATTCATCATATCTTTCTTCTTCCTCAAAACAAGGGTTATACCGTAGACACCCTAGGACTTGCCTTTATTCTTTGTGTCTACATTTCTATTCCTTTTAGCTAAAGATCTAATTGGTAGGCTACATAAGGCTCCCACAGGTTCCTCATCCCCATCGAGCCACCACCATCTACATCCTCCTCCTATCTGCAATTAAATGTCATCAAACACATTTCCAAATGTGGTATCAAACTGAAAGAACCTCTTGCAAAACACAAGAAGAGCAAATTCAGTGGGTCTCTGCCTTGAACCAACAATTATAAGAATAATGCCAATTTCCTCCTCCCCCTCCCCAAATCCTTATCACATTGATGGAAAATAAGAAAACGCACCTGAATGACTTAACATATGCTTTGCTTATGTCAGCTTGTCATTTTGAAGGTTGGAGTTGGGAACGCCCCCACCCCTCCTTTTATTTATTATTTGGAGGATTAGAACTAATTCATCTGGCAGACCTTGAGTTTGAGAGAAAATTTTGAATCATCTGGTATGCAAATGTGTTTATCCTTGGCAAAGAAGAATTTCCTGATTTTGCACCAAATAAATAAATGAACAAATAAATAAATGAGGCTTATGTAAAAAGAACCAAGCTTACAGGGCACATTGGACATCAAATAGCTCTCAAAAGAGTAACATTTACATGAATTAACACCAAATGACTCAGAAACATAAGGATTGAATTCCCACAGGAAATTTGCACATGGACATTGTACTTAATGTATTCAATGGCGTGCATGTTACAATTTATCTGGAAAAATCATTTATTACTCATCGTGACTCCACAGGGTTCTTCGTGCTCCATGAGCCCTGGGCCAGGAGTCAAGGCTGAAAGTCCCTGCCCTGCTAACTCAGCAACATTTCTCAAGTCACTTAAACTCGTCACCTCGATATTTGCGTTGTGCCCAGTAAGGCCCATGCTAGCTCTGAAAAGCAGAATTAGGTGAATTTGCCCAAGATCACCCAAAGCTGAGCAGAACCAAGAGTCAGCCTTGGCCTTTTGATCCCAAGTGAAAGGCTTTTTGCAATTTTTTGAGCTGCCCCTGTAAGTAAAAACCATGTCTTTATTATCTTGTTCTTGAAAGACCAGTAAAAAAGGTACCCAGTCCAATTTGACCTAAACCTATAACCCCAAACATTTTTCAGTTGCTATGCTATTTTCTGCCGTAACATTTGGAAATCACTATTGTGGAGATTTGTGTGAGCCCAGGCAGCGCTGAAGATTTGTAGTTCCTTCGAGTTAATGGAGAATTTGCTAGATAAACCTGGCTTGTGTTGTCAATATTTTTCGAGCTTTTCTGAGAGGGACTGCAGAAACTAAATGTGACCATGTGACAACACATGCCTTCTGTGTTGCTTATGAATCCCCACCGTGCTCTTTACAAGTGTGTAAAGAGGAGGACCAGGGGCGCTGCGTGGAAAAACCAGGAAGGTCTGCTCCAGCATTCTTGGCCCCATGTTATAATAAAGCTAGGGAGGTTAGGAACACGAACGGGAAGATGAGGACACTATAATCAATCTATTGAAGCTTTTACAAATATTTCTCAATTAACTCAAAATAAAGAGAACAAAAGGCTGTGAGCAGGTAAGGGCAGATTCATCTCCTCTAGAAGAAGGGCTACTGTAGCCCATCGAACAACTTTGTACCACTTAGGAAAAGGTGCCTCTCTGCAGGACACAGGGCTTAGTGAGCAAAGCATAGGCTGGATTTCAGTCATACCTTCTGCAAAACCTCCTGATACAAGGAACAAATATTTATACCCTGCTTACGATGTGTCTGAGACTGTTCTAAATATAAGCATATATATTAATTATGTAATCTTCATAATGATCCAATGACCTGACTATTATGTACAAAAGTAACAATACTCAGGTTAATATCATTATCATGCCCAGTTTACAGATAAAGAAGCTGAGACAAGAAGCAGTTAAGAGACTTATCCAAGGTCGCACAGCTAGTAAACTGCAGAGTTAGAAATCTGCTCTAATGAGAAAATGATCTTCTAAACTTCAGCTTACTCCTGCCTTTGGAGCATTAAAAACACATCACTGTCTTCTCAGGGAGGACTTCTCCTGCAAGGCCAAGCATGCAGATATTTAATCTGTATTGTCTGACTTAAAAGACTGTACATAGACTAAGAAGCATTGATTCCAAAATACACATCAACAAAAAAAGTCCTAAATTTGCATCATCCTTAGGTAAGTATATTAGTCAAAGTTCTCCAGAGAAACAGAACCAGTAGGATAGATATAGATATAGACTAGATATAGGTAGGTTTATTATGAGGAATTGGCTCATAGGATATGGAGGCTGAGAAGTCCCATAATTTGCATCTGTAAGCTGGAGACACAAGAAAGCTGGTGGCGTAATTCAGTCTGAGCCTAAAGGCCTGACAACCAAAGGTGCTGATGGTATAAATCCCAGTACAAAATCAAGAGAAGATGAGATGAGATGTTTCTAGCAGTTGTGCAGGAAATAAAGAGGGGATGCAAGTTCCTCCTTCCTTCACCTTTTGTTCTTCTCAGGCCCCAAACAGATTGGATGATACTCTTCCACGTTGAGGAAAGAAGTCTACGTTACAGAATCCACTCAAATGCTAATCTCGTCCCAAGGCACCCTCACAGACACATGTAGAAATGGTGTTTACTCTGGGCGCCCTGTGGCCCAGTCAAGTTGACACGACACATAGAATTAACCATCATGATAAGGTTCACAACAAAGCAAAGCCATTGGGGTGACCGCTGAAAGGGTTGCAGTAGAATGACTTGTATGTATGCTTGTTGTGTGATTGTCACACCTGTAATGTGGGTGCTTCAGGGTATATGAAGCCATTGCCTTCTGAAGGTCAGTATGTGATCAACAAAGGCTTTGATGGCCATCTAGAGTGACAGTAGAGTAGTTTTTGAGATAATGCATCTCCTGGAAGAAAATACTGGTAAACACTATGTCGGTGAACTGGATGCACATCATCCAGCCCTAATCAACTGAGAATAGAGACCACCTACTGTATACCGGAGCATCCAGCATACAGAACTGGAATGTGCCCAATCACAGCCGTCTGTTTACTCCTGAGCCTGTTCCACCCCCATCATCCTGCCCTTGCCTACAGAACTCTGAAGGGTCCCTAGGTGTGCCCCGGGCTTCCCCATTTGTGTGGCTCTGCGTTTGCTCCCACCTCTTCTTGGAATGATCTTCTTGATTGTCCATCTGGCAAGCTACTCCTCCTTTATCAGAGGATTCATGTCCCCACGCTGTGACACTTTCTCTAATTCCCCCAAGATCTTCCTTCCAACATAAGTTCTCAACTGCACTGTGCGCTCACCTTCATAACAGCAATTTAGGCTCAGTGTCCACAATTCAGGCTTTGGAGTTTAATGGAATTTTCTCCCTCCTGGGCTTCTTGACTCTCTGGCATCAGCTGACTCTTCCTCAGATGAAGATGATCAGAGTCCCCCTCTCACAGTGGGGAAGATCAAATGATACACTCACTTAAAAGCTCAGAAAGGCTCCAATATGTGTTTCCCAGTCATATCATGCTGGGTTGCAGTTGGCAGCTAAGTGTTCATTGCTCTTTGAGGCCAAAATCATGCTTTTTCCACCTCAGATTCCAGCACACTTAGCAAAGTACCTGATTAGGATAAGCCTTCAGTGAATATGTATTAAACAAAGGAATGAATAAACATTAGAGCAGCCAAGAACCTTACAGGGGCTCTTAGCTGATGTTTTGCCATGAGTACAAGGACCCATTTCAAAAATATAATTTGATGGTCCCCACAAAATCATAGCTATTTTTAATATCTGCAGATTGAGAATATAATAAGCTGCTATGGATTTGATGAACTTTTGAAAAAAATCTCTGCTACCCACCAGGGGCTTACAATCCCCAGCTTGGGGCCACACATCTAATTCAACTCCTGTACTTTAACGATAGAAAAATGTCAACATTGAAATTGAGTATTTCTTAGGTCACAGAACCAAGTGACTGTAGAGTCAGAACAAGAAAGTAAGTCTCTTGAAGCCCTTGCCCTTGCTCTCAGGGAGCTTATCATCTTACAGGGGAACCCCAACTAGCTCATATATCAGATACTTCGGAAGAAACATAAAGCTCTCTATTACCAAGAGCTGAGTGGTGAGCCAAAAATTGACAAATGAAGTTGGAGCTCAGGCTGGTAATATAGTGGTTGCTCTGGGGATTTTTTAGTGGGCTTCCGACAAATATTGAAAAGTGAATATTTCACTTCTGAAATATTTAGAGCACCAGTGAGCAGCTCAGTGTCACTAAGTTGCCTTGTCCCCCTTTAAACTTCCTTGGGTCCTGAAAGTGTTTATATTATACTTTGAAACTGTCGTCTAAAACAGGAGGAGGTAGATAAAGAGGCGTGAGACAGATTTAGGTGCACCCTTTCCAGTGGACTCATTTGGAATTTATGACTCCATGCAATCATCACCCGTTTAAAATTTCACCTGTGCCTCTGCTTTTATCAACAGCATTGAAAAGGCACGTGGAGCACTGGGGGTTGTTAATAGTCTGGAGATGTAGTGTGATGGCTCACAGTTTCAATATTTTAATACAGTTCTTACTTACAGTCATGTTTCTCAAGCAGGCTGGTTTTGCTCCCGTGGAGTGTATTGCAGAGGCTATTGCTGGAGGCGATGAAAATTTTAGGAGGCCATGACAATCATCTGAGCAAGAAATTTGAACCTTGAGTGTGAACCAAGGGAGAGACAGTGGTGCAGATGGGGAAAGGATAGACCTCAGAGAAGATTAATCTCTCTGAAGAGAGAACATGGGTCTGTCTTGCCCAGTTGAGTGTGGAAATTGAGAACGAGGGTGGAATAAAAAATAATAGCATTGCCCAAGACCACTCAACCCTTTTAAATGTCACCCTAAGTAGGGAAGCCTTGTAGGTCAGGCAACTGGGGAACCCTCGGAGACCCCTTGGCTTTTTTTCTGCATTTACACTCACCTTCCCCAGGTACCCAGTATTTTCTAGGAGCCACCAGAAGTAGCAGGTCTTGTCTTCTTATTCTTTTTTTCTCTGGCTTTCTTAGACCTGATTTGTGACCTTTTTCTCAGGAGCTTTTTGTCCCTGTCAGAGACTTGATGCAGGGCTAGGTCAACACTAACTCGTGATGATATCAATAGACAACACATATTGAGTATTAAGTATTTTCCATTTATTTTCCTATTTGGACCTTAACAAGAACTCTCTGAAACAGATAATATTATTATTCCCATTTTTTTCAGATGGTAAAATCAGCAACACAGAAATGAAGTGTCAAGATTTGAACCTAGACAGTTTGACTTCATAACCTTTACTTCTCTACCTCACCTCTTCCACAAACAACAAGGGATGAATCAGATCCACAATGGCCATTATTCTACTCTCGTATGGGCACTTTCCTCTATCCTTGTAGTAGCTAGGACACTGTTATACACATATCTAATAATTTGAATAGATCACTAGTAGAAGGATACTCATTAAGGCCACATTATTCCCAGAATATGAGGTGCAAAGAGCTAACATCTATTGAGTGTTTATTATGCTCCAGGATCACCACATGCTTATATGCATGCATTCACCTAAGCTTCACAGCAACCCTTTGAGGTAGGTACTATGATCACCAAGTCTATTTCATAAATGAGGAAATGGAACTCCAGAGATCACATGCCAATTCAGGGACAGATTTGGAGATTCATACTCTCAGATTGTCTCTAGAACTCATACTTTTTTTTCTTTTTTTTTTTTTTGACAGGATCTCACTCTGTCACTTAGGCTAGAGTGCAGAGATGTGATCTCAGCTTACTGCAGCCTTGACCTTCCTGGCTCAAACGATCCTCCCACTTCAGCCTCCTGAGTAGCTGGAACTACAGGACCTTTGTGTCCCTGTCAGAGACTTGATACAGGCACACACTACCTGGCTAATTCTTGTATTTTTTGTAGAGAAGAGGTTTTGCCATGTTGCCCAGGCTCATCTGGAACTTCTCAGCTCAAGTGATCTGTCCACATTGGCATCCCAAAATGCTGGGATTACAGGTGTGAGCCACTGCACCTGGCCTAGAATTCATACTTTTAACCATCATTCTGTGCTGTAATACAGGTGTACCCACAAAGAGTTCATAGCCGTATAAAGGAAATTTATGCATAAATAAGAGCCCCAGAATGGATCCCAAAATATATAATATGGGTTTTTATAACCTAAGCAAATGTGGAATTGAAGTGCAAAGATTAGGCAAGATTTGAACAAAGGAAAAGAAAAAAAAAGAAAAGCACTCCAGGTATGGAGGTCAGCATGAGAAAAGACAATGGGTAAAAGCAAATTGATTCATTGATTGGCAGGGTCAGAGGTTTCATGTTCGCAGAACAGGCAAGCTGTGGCTCAAAAGGAAATTTGGAGCTTTTGATTATCAGGCTATGAAATGTGATCTTTTATCATGTAGATTTTTAAAAAAGAAATGAAATGGCATAGTGAAGGTCATTATCTAAGGGGGATATTGAGCCTCAGTTTCTTCATCTGTAAAATGGAGCTATTAAGAGTACCTGACAGGTAGTCTGGGCAAAGGTGTGTAAAGTATGAAGCACAGTGCCAGGAATAGTGTAAGTTTGCAATAAATGGTAGTTATCTGACGTGGACTAAGAGCTGAATTGTGTAGGGAAGAACTTGACAACAGGGAGCTGCGTGAAAGGTGGCAGATGTAAAAAAGGAAGGACAGTGGGGGCTCTTGTTGCCATGGTGAATATTAAGGAAGAGGGCGATGCTGTATGCTGAGTGACTCTTAAGTTTCCAGTCTAACTGGCACTTATGGAAGAGGTGGGGAATTTAAGATAGAGTGAGCTGATTTTGGTGGAAGGGTTGCATTTGGTGCTGAACCTGCAGGGACAATGGTGATAGCTGGGAGGCGAGTGGAGATAAGAAGAGCTCTTTAAAATGTCACTATGTGTGGTCCTGAGTTTGGAGTCATCTATATAGATGTCACATACCTCCTTGCTCCACTCCCTGGAATACTCTTCCCCCCGACATGCCCGTGATTGGCTCTTCTTATCATTCAGGGAATAGCTCTAATGTCACCTCTTAAGACCCTCTTCCCTCTCCATTTCATCACCCCAATTTGTTTACTTCATAACGTCATCACTCTTCTTCCCCCAGGAGAGTGTGAGCTGCAAGCAGGCAGGAGCTTGGTCCTGTTCCCCACGGAATCTCTAGGGCCCAGAAAAGTGTCTGGAACACAGTAGGACTCGCGATGTCCTAAGTAAATGGTACTAAACACTATTAAACTCAGTAAATAGACATACACTTGAATACGTGAATAAATAAAGCTATGATGTCCCATGCAGGCAGAGAGTGAGAAAGAAGGGCAAAAGGTCAGGATCCAACCCCTTGGAAATCTCCACGATGCAGGAGGCAGGTTTGGGATAAAGGAAGAGTAAAAATGAAGTCAGAGAGGTGGGAAATGAACCAGGGTACAGAAGTGTCCTGAAGACCAAGGGCAGAAGGTGTGTTAAAGACAAATTCAACATGGTCAAATGCTGCAGGAGAATTAAAGACAATGAACGATAAGAACAGGGCATTTGACTGGGGGCTGGGGCTTCGTTCACTGTGAGGATGCACCCGAGGCTGAGAGGGACAGGGGGATGGAGGGAAGCAGGTGCTACTACCCACCTATTGCCCATTGTTAGGAGTCTTCGCATGGGAAACAGGGTGAAAAATAAGATAGTAGCTTAAGGAAGGAAGAATGAAGATGAAAGTGGCTGCTTGATTGGAGAGAACTTGGCCTGCGAAGGGAGAGATTGGAGATGATTAAGAAATAGGGACGATGATAATAAGAAGAGGACTTTGCCCCCAAGAAGAGGGAAGGCGGATTGAGCAGATCCATGAAATTGACTCCCAGATCCACATAGTGACTTTTTATGACTTGTGGCAATTTATCTCATTACCATGCAGTCACAGCTTCAAACCTATGAAAAGAAATATAAAAATACAAAAAAAAAAAAAAGAAGAAGAATGCTAACTAATGCCTTGGCAGTGTAGAAAGAAATGTTTTCATCTGTTTAAAATCAATTTAGGGGCAAAATAAGAGCATCTGAGGCAGAATGTGAAAATAATCAGAGATGAAAATGGTTAAAATTTTGAAAAATAAAGACAAAAAAAGAAAAGCAATGTATGAGTACTGTCGTCACCATAGAGACTAGCCCCCAGGTTGGAGCAAACCCTATCGCCCTTCTGGAAGGGTGGCTGTCTACTCTGGAAAATTGGATGGTTTCCTGGCTTCTTACCCTCCTTGTGAGGTAGCTGTGTGTGTTCAATAGAAAAAATAATATTCTGTAAAGCACTTAGAAGTATGTTTTAAATGAGTGTGAGCTGGTGTAGTAATGCTTGAAAGTGATTTTATTATCCCAGATATAACACGACAGCTTTGTGTGCACCCATGGAGAAGTGATTAATGGGGCTCCAGCACCTTCCTGCAAAGGTCTTTAAAAGCACCTGTTTGGAGGAGGTGTTAGGCCAGCAGGAAGTTTAATGATTCTAGTGATGCTGCTGCCCTGGGGGAAGTAATCAGAGGCTGCCAGCAGCATGGTCCCCGCAGGTAGGCTGAGATAAGTCGGAGTTATGGAGTTGGGAGCTTGACAAGAGGATCCCCCCACCCCAGCCCCTGCCTGAGGGAGAGCCAGCTGGATTGTAGCATTCTCAGGTATATCAAAACAAGAATGTCAGGCTTTTTTTGTTTGTTTGTTTTTGAGACAGAGTCTCGTTCTATCACCCAGGCTGGAGTGCAGTGGTGCCATCTCGGCTCACTGCAACCTCCACCTCCTGGATTCAAGCAATTCTCCCTGCCTCAGCCTCCCAAGTACCTAGGATTATAGGCGCCCGCCACCACGCCCAGCTAATTTTTGTATTTGTAGCAGAGAGAGGGTTTTGCCATATATGCCAGGCAGGTCTCAAACTCCTGACCCCAGGTGATCTGTCCTCCTTGGGCTCCCAAAGCGCTAGGATTACAGGTGTGAGCCACCGTGCCCGTCCAAGCTTTTTTTTTTTTTTAAAGGTAGAAAGTCTGAAAAAATAAAACCACACAGAAGAGAAAAAGAAATACCCCAACTCCAGGCCCCAGGAGACCTGAGTCCTGAGTCCTGAGTCCTGAGTCCTGTGCTGTCTGGGGATGGCTCAGGTCCTGTTTTCTCCTCCTCCCTGCGGGTCTGAGAGCTGGAACAAGTTGATAAGATCTGGCTCTGGGACTGAAGGATACTGGCATCTTGATAGTGCTCACATCCCGTTCTTTATCTTCTCCTACTCTTTTTCCTTTCCTCCTGCATACATATCATAATTCTCTTTTCACTAGTACCAGTCCTTTGGCCTTATTAAGTATTGTCCTTTAAGATTCCAGTATATGTATTTCTTCATCTGCCCACTCACATGCACACACACATGCATGCATATACATACACATACATATACACACAGTCACACATGTACCCACATACACACACATACACAAATATACACACATAACCACACACATGTAGCCACATACACACATGCATACATATATACAGTCACACATGTACCCACATACACACACATACACAAATATACACACATAACCACACACATGTACCCACATACACACATGCATACATATACGTATGCAAACACATATACATACATACAAACATGTTCTCCAGCGTATCATAAGCACTTAAGGGCAGGGACCTGACCCATACATTTTTATTTCCCAATATCTGTCCCACTACTATGCTCAGTCAATATTTATGGTTTTTATTTCATTTTTCATGTCTCTCTGTACATTTGTAACTTAGCACAAACTTTGGTTGAAGGGATCATATACACACAGAGATGGGCATCGTGGTTCAGTCCAGACAAGTACATAATTGGTTTACTGAATTTTTTTTTTTTTTTTTTTTTTTTTTTTTTTAGACGGAGTCTCACTCTGTTGCCCAGGTTGGAGTGCAGCAGTGCAATCTCGGCTCACTGCAAGCTCCACCTCCCGGGTTCATGCCACTCCCTTGCCTCAGCCTCCTAAGTAGCTGGGACCGCAGGCGCCTGCCACCACACCCGGCTAATTTTTTTGTATTTTTAGTAGAGACAGGGTTTCACCATGTTAGCCAGGATGGTCTCGATCTCCTGACCTCATGGTCCGCCCGCCTCAGCCTCCCAAAGGGGTGGGGTTACAGGCGTGATCCACCGCGCCCGGCCTTTGGAATTTTGTATACGTCAAAATCATCACAGGCATCAATGCATCATTCATTCATTCATTCACTCATTAAACACCACTGAATACCTGGTACTGTGTACACTATACACACACACTCACAAACATACACAAACACATACACACACACAAATCCTTGCTATCTAGTAACTCAATTTTGAAAAAGACTAATCATAAATAAACACTTACAAGATGGCTTACTTTAATAGGAGAGCTGGATAAAGGAACCACTGGGCTTTTCTCGATAATTTAGCAATCTGCTAAATTATTGGAGTCGAGTCCTAGAGGATGAACAGGACCAATCTACCTTGTGGAAAGCCTTCTTTGTGCTTAGTAATGCTAACACCATCCCTCTTCAACCCACTCAGAGACAATGCAGAGCTGAGGGCACCACTGATGCTTGCTTCTGCCTACAGCCTAGAGTGAGGTTGCCACACATCCCTGCGGAATGCAGGGAAGGTCCCGTGGAACTGCCTTGCATCGGACCTAGACAGCCCCATGATAAAGAAATGCTTTCATCCAGCTCCAGAATGGCCTTTCCATGTGCATCTGGTACTGTTTGAGAAAACTTCTGGGGGAAGGCTGTCCTCAAGCATCTGTCCACATCCCTTGCAGGCTGTCAGAATACTGATTAATTTATTAACATGGGTGTTCCTGTAGGCAATTATCATTTGACCCACTTAAAGGGAAATGCCTGCCTGCCTTTGATCAAAGAATTCCTATTATCTGGAAAATTGGTTTTCTAGTAAGCAGGGATAGAGGATGTTTGAGGCTTTGGCTATTTTTTCCCCCTTTGAAGTTGGAAATTGCAATCTGGCCTTAGAAATAGCAAAGATGCATTTTCTTTCTGTCTCTCTGGCCGTCCCCTTACAGGGTTTGTTTAATGAACCATTTCACCAGAAGGATTATAGTTTGAAAGTATCCTCACAATGACACAGCCACTTGCATGTAGCCTTATTCCTAGAAAAAATACTGTTCTTTATTTACACCCTTACAAACGTGGAAATCAAGGGGGCAGTTCTCATCTGATGCTAGCAATGGCAGGCACAGGGAATAAGATCTGGGAACACAATTGTCCATTTAGAACTCTGTCCAAGAGGCCGGACACAGTGGCCCATGCCTGTAATCCTGGCACTTTGGGAGGCCGAGGCGGGCGTATCACCTGAGGTCAGGAGTTCAAGACCAGCCTGGCCAACATGGTGAAACCCTGTCTCTACTAAAAATACAAAAATTAGCCAGGCCTGGTGGATGGCACTTGTAATCCCAGCTACTCGGGAGGCTGAGGCAGGAGAATGGCTTGAACCCGGGAGGCGGAGGTTTCAGTGAGCTGAGATCACACCATTCCACTCCAGCATGGGCGACAGGGCGAGACTCCATCTCAAGAAAACAAACGAAAACAAAAAACAAAACAAAAAACCCTGTCCAAGGAAGCTTCATAACTGACTCTACCTTTACCTCAATATATTGGCTCATTGTTGCCTTGTTATGAATGAAGCAAACCACAAGTGCATATAATCCTCATGTTAAAGTTGTTGTTTGATTGTTAAAAAAAAAAAGGCAACTTAAGAAAAAACATTCAAAGGTCACAGACTTACACTTTCCTGAAAACGAAGGAAAACTTTTAAAAGTTAAAAGGTCACTCTCAATGAGAGCAATTCCCATATCAGAGAAAAGCATTTCCATCATACTTTTTATTATTATACACATTCTTACTTGTTTCTACTAACCGCTTTCAATATTTTTCATATTAAATGTTCGAAATAACTCTTTGGAGTCATATTTTATGCCCATTTTACAGAAGAGTTAATTGAGACAAGTAGAGAGATTAGATAAGTTCCCCAAGGACATGCACCCAAAGGATTCGCTGAACTTGAACTCTCAAATGTCACATCTGCTATTCCCACATCAGTGCATGGTTGGGGAAGAAAAGGAAACACCACAACCCAACAACACAGGACCCAACAGAGAACCTTCCGAAGGAAACCCACTCACAGCTCATGGAGACACCTGATGCTGAAAGGAGAGAAGACTGGGGAGAAGTGCTCTTTCATTTTTTGTGTCTGATACTTCCTTTCTGCAGGGACTCTCATGATTAGGCGGCATTAGGAATCTTAAGGAATGCAGATCCAAAAAAAAAATGCCTTCGCTGTCACTTCAAAAAACAGTAGCAAGAGGGATGGGAGGTGTGAATCATGAAGCAAAAAAGTTTGATTCCAAGCACGGGATCCCAACAGAAGGTGGTGGTCGGTTTCAGAGCAGCAGCGTGCAGCTCCAATGTGATAAAATGGCTCCTCCTCCCCCTCTTCCTCCTCTTCCCCTTGTCCTCCACCCCCTCCTCCTCCTTTTCTTTTTAATGAGCTGGAGACTTTCCCAGCCAGCCATGTGCTGTTCCACTCAGTTGGCCAGCACCAAGGGGCCTCCTTTTGCTTTACTTCAGCCAGTCCCTCCCAAGTTTGGGAGAATCAAGGCCCCTTCCTGTGCTCCTCAGGTTCCACTCCAATTGTTCTTCTGCTCGGGGAATCCTCTGCTCCTTTGAACATGCACCAAAAGGAAGAATGGAGGGACTTTCATGCTAAAATGCCAGGCACCTGAAGACAGTAAAGGGAGGCTTAACCTTATAACAGGCTTAATACGTTGCAGCTTTCTGCTGAGTCCTTATAGGCATGGAATGCAGCTCACATGCCCCTGTTCTTCATTTCCCCAAATCTTACTTGCGAACTGAAAACCTGCCGGCTAAGCTAAGCACTCATAGCCTCTTTCCTCCATCCTGTCACTGACCCTTATCATCTAGCAGCGTCTATCCATGGAACATCACCTTCTCAGTCAGAAAAGTAGGAAACCCCCAACACGGAGCATGATATTCGCTCTTTGTGGTTTTCTTACTCATGCCCTCATTTGCCAAATGCTTTCAACAAACATTTATAGAGTCCACTATGTGCCAGACATTACTCTAGGTGCTCAGGATACACAGATGGGTACAACATTATCTCTAATCTCAAGAAGCATATTGTTATGGTCGAATGTCCCCCAAAGTTATGGGTTGAAACTTAATCTCTATCATAGTAGTATTGGCCAGGCACGGTGTCTCACACCTGTAATCCCAGCACTTTGGGAGACCAAGGCGGGTGGATTGTCTGAGCTCAGGAGTTTGAGACCAGCCTGGGCAATATGATGAAACCCTGTCTCTACTAAAACACAAAAAAAAATTAGCCGGGCATGGTGATGGGCACCTGTAGTCCCAGCTACTCGGGAGGCTGAAGCAGGAGAATTGCTTGAACCCAGGAAGCAGAAGTTGCAGTGAGCCAAGATTGAGCTACTGCACTCTAGCCTGGGCGACAGAGTGAGACTCCGTCTCAAAAAAAAAAAAAAAAAATGGCTGGGTGAGGTCTTTGGGGAAGTGATCAAGTCATGAGGGCTCTGCTTCCATAAATGGATTAGTGCCTTAGAATGGGGCTGGAAGGAAGCAGCTGAGGCCATTTTTGCTCTTTTGCCATATGGGGATACAGCATTCATTCATCCCCTTTTGCCCTTTTGCTCCTTCTACGACATGAGCATGCCTAGCTGGTGCCATCTATTAGGAATGGGCCCTCACCAGACACCAAACCTGTGGGTGCCTTGATTTTGGACTTCCCAGCCTCCAGAACACTGAGAAATATATTTCTATTCTTTATAAATTACCTAGTTTCAGGTATTTTGTTATAGCAGCACAAATAGACTAAGACATGTATCATTTAACAGAAAAGTTTTGAATGGAAATCCACATTTTAATAAAGTATACCTATGTTAGCATTTATAATTAATCATAATTTTTTAAAACCTCAAGTCATGAAAATTAGTTTTATTTAACTCTTTTAAATGCCCATTAATGGAACAACTTTTAGATTTTCTAAATAAAATATGTGTTTTTTTTAAATGTTTTGCACTCTAAGAAAGAAACCATTCAGCTATCTAGAGAACACACCCATCCAAAATGACTTGATATTAGTCAGTTTTGCTGCAGTACAAACAATTCCAAAATCTCAGTAACTTGCAATATGTATCTCTCTCATGTTATATGTGTGCTTGGTGGTCACCTATGGCTCAGTCCCATGGGTCTTCTGATTTCAGAACAGCTGCCAAAGGTATCTGAGAGGGAAAGAATAAGAAAAGTGATGGAAATGTGCAATGCTTCTTGGAATTTTCTTCTTTGATGAAATGTATGTCATACCCAATTATGTTTCATTGCCCAAAGCAGGTTACAAGATCAAGGTCAAAGTCAATGGGGTAAGGCCAGTCATGGTGGCTCACACCTGTAATCCTAGCAATTTGGGAGGCCAAGGTGGAAGGATAACTTGAACTCAGGAGTTCAAGACCAGTCTGGGCAACATAATGAGACCCTGTCTCTAGAAAAAATCAAAATAATTAGCCAGGCATGGTGGCTTGAGCCTTGGGAGGCTGAGGTGGGAGGCTGAGGCAGGAGGATGGTTTCAGCCAGGAGATCAAAGCTGCAATTAGCTGTGTTTATGCCACTGCACTCCAGCTGGGGCTACAGAGCGAGACCCAATCTCAAAAACACACAAATAAAATCAGTGGGATGGAGTACACTCTTCCCACAGACAAGGGTGAGAGAGGAAAATGAATGTTTACTTCAGTAAGATGAATGAGCCTCTATCTCTGCCTGTCTCAAAGACATAGAATGATTCAACATGTCCTAATCAATGCATGCTGAGAGAATTACAAATGTAAAGAAAACATGTTATTTAGGAATGTATAGGCTTGGAAAGGAATTAAAATGATTTTGTCGGCCTTCTCTCAAATTTCAGTGACATTTGGGAGTAGTTTGGCAGCAAGAAAGATCTACCAATGAGCTAACCAGTCTTTCTTTAGCTAGTGTTTCAGTGTTATTTTTTTGGCCATTTTGATACATTTCAAGTTTTTATGTTCATAGATTCACTCATTTAACAAATGATGTAACTGAAAGATGGACTTGAAATTTGATTAGAGCAAAAATCTTCCAAGGTTCAATTTTCTTCTTCTTCTTTCTTCTTTCTTCTTCTTCTTCCTCTTCTTCTCCTTCTCCTCCTCCTCCTCCTCCTCCTTCTCCTTCTTCCTTTTTTTTTTTTTTTTTTTTTTAAACGACTCCCAAACTGGCATAGATTGGAGTCAAGCTATCTGGGGGCTTGTAAACATGTAGTCCCACCTGGGAAACCACATCCTGCCAGTTTACCTTCACTGCTACTACCTGGTCCAGGGCACCCTCAAATCACCTGTGTTCTGCCATGGTCCACTAACACAGGGGTCCCCAACCCCCGGGTCGTGGACTGGTACTGGGCCATGGCCTGTTAGGAAGTGGGTGGGGCAGCAGGAGATGAGCGAGGGCTAGTGAGCATTCCCGCCTGAGCTCCATCTCCTATCAAATCAGCAGCGGCATTAGATTCTCATAGGAATGTGAACCCTATTGTGAACTGCGCACGTGAGGGATCCAGGTTGCACTCTCCTTATGAGAATTTGACTAATGCCTGATGATCTGAGGTGGAGCAGTTTCATGCCGAAAACATCCTCGCCCCCAAGTTCATGGAAAAATTGTCTTCCAGGAAACTGGTACCCTGGTGCCAAAAAGGTGGGGGCTCGCTGTGCTAACAGGCCTCCTACTATGCTTTCATTCCCTGCAGTCCCCAGTACTGCAGCCAGAGGGAGCCTTTTCAGTTGCAAGGCGGACTATGAGCCTCCTCTCTTCAAAACCCTGAAATGGCTTCCATTTCACTCAAAGCCAACCCGCCCGCATTATGTGCAGGTCATACCTGTTCTGGGTCCTGATTCCCCATATTTCTGTCCTTCATCCACCCCTGACTCGCTTGACCCAGCCTCATGGGCCACCTTGTTCCTGAACACAAACACATCAAACACATTCCCTTCTTAGGGCCTTTGCTCTAGGCGTTCGGTTTCCCTTTGCTTGGAGTGATCTTCCTTCAGATATCTGCTTGGTTAAATCCCTCACTTCATTTAAGTGTTTACTCAGATCCCCCCTTCTCAGGGATATACATGTGGATCACCATTTTTAAAAACGAACACTGCCCCACCACACTTCCGGTCCTTCCAACTCTGTTTTACTTGTTCTTTTTTCAGTATCTCTATATTACCTTTTAACCTTCCTAATAATTTGCCTATTATATTTACTGTGTAATATCTATTTTCCCCTCACTGATGTAAGTTTGATGAGACCAGATACCTTTGTCTATTTTGTTCACTCATGTATCCCAGTTGCTGATAATAATGCTTGGGACAAAGTAATGCTCAATAATCATTCCTTAAATGACCAGCTGAGCCCTGATCTTCATTCCTTGAAATACAAACTTGTAAAAAAAGATTTTTGTAGGTCGCTGGGCTACTTCCTTTATCATTTTACTTGCATTTCAAATGAAAGTTAAATTTTTTTTCTCATTCATCGTGTTTGAGGAGGTAGTAATTTGCAAAGTAGTATCAATTTTTCTTGGGGGGATAATATCACCATTTTTAATATGATCATGTAACATTTGGGTGATCAGTGTGAAAAGCTAGTCAGTACTCCACCATTTTTTTTTTACAAATTATGTTAACATGCTAAAGTGGGTAGCATGATGTTGTAGTTTAATCCATATCTTGTCCCTGACAGCCCCTTTTCCATGAGTTATTCAAATGTGAGTTGGAAGTCAAACATACAAAGGAGACCTCCCTAAATGTTCTGACTTTCTTATAAATATGGTGCTGTCATTACTTAGATTGAGACATGTTTGCATTTTTATCATGAGGAAACAAAGAAATGAAGTTTGAAGATGCTATGTGACTCAAAGCCTCAAGATAGATAAACCTTACCAATGGCTACTCCAGGTTACTCCTGGTTTTCATGACCTCACTTATGCTCCTGTCAAAAAGCCTTTATGATCCCCCCCTCCTCTGACCAAGTTCCACAATGTTTGGTGCTTCCATTAGAGTATTTGTGCCCTGTGGTAGCATTTTTCAGAGTCTGTGTTTTATGAACATGTAACCTATCCTTGTTTACATTATGAACAGCAAACCAGAACAAGTCAGTTTTACTAACAGCTTTACAAGGTTTTGTACATAGTAACAGTTTACTCTGAGATCAAACCAGCCTTGAATTCATTTCACTTACATTCTGTGTAACTCTCAGCAAGTCTTTTAAACGCCCAAGCTCCAGTTTCCTTATCTGTAAAACAGGGATAATAATAGGGCCACCATAGAGGGTGCTCAGGATGATTGAATGAGATAATACTTGTAAGGCTGCTATTAGCAATTCCATCAATCATTCCCAAGTAAAATGTAAAGGTTCTACATTAAAGAGACATGCATTCCCTAGAAAGCTACTAGCTTATGCTAAAAATCCATATTTAATACATTAGTGATATTGTGCTCCTCATGAACTCTCAACCTTTCCAAATATGTTACTAAAAGCTTTGAGCTCCTCTTGTCTTGGGAAACCCAATGATATGAGACAGCAAGCAGTTTCACTCAGTTTGAATTTTCTTGTCAAAATTAGTAGTCTTTGCCAATGGAGGACATTAAAGAAAATTATCCTCTTTGTAAAAACTGAAAGGCCTGGGACAGTGTCCAGCTCATTTATCATACAATGCATTTAGTGAGGGAGGGTTTCACTTTATGTAAGTAATAAGCTACACATGCATAACTTCTTTTGCTTGAATAGTGGCTCTTCAGATCTGGATTTAATTAATACAGAGCTGCATCTGGGTCTGTCAGAGGGAAGTGATGAAACATACGCTCCCATACGGATTTATAGCTAGTTAGAGTTTTTGCAGACTCAACTGCAAAATCTTCAAGTGAAGGACCGAGTTTGGTTGTTGACATAATAATATGGTCTTATCTAAATGTTTTGTTTTCTTTGACTATAACTTGAGTTAATGGTCAAGCAGAGCAAAAACATTGGCAGTTACTGATTCAGACACATTTATAGACATCTTTTTTCCCCCCATGGAAAAAAAGGAACAGAACAGTGCAACTGAAGTTCATTCTTCCATTTATTCAGAGATGTGAAGACATGTAAGACATTGTCATAGCTCATGCTCCAGGAACACACAATGTGGAGTAAAGGAGGATGGCAGACATGGAAACTATTATCTCTGATTAAGCAGCATAAGTTCCACAAGAGATATCATCATTGATAGGGAGAATAGACTTCATCAGAGTGCTCTTTGGCATTGGGGCAGTGGGGCTCTGAGGAACACCTTTACTTGAACCAGACCTTGAAGTAATGGTGGGATTTCCAGGACAAAGAGGAAGATAGAGACCTCCAGAGAAGGAAGAGAGAGAGAGAAAGCACACAGTCTTGGCAATATAGTGTCCAGGCAACACTTGAAAGTAAAGTGGCTGAAGGTGAGATTGGAAAGAAAGAAAAATCATTTTATTTGAACCCCTACTATGTGCTGGGCCATGTCAGACACGTTACAAATATGATTCTCTGATTCTTCCTGTAAGCCATATCTTACAGGCATGAAAACCAGGGCTCCAAGAGGTCAAAAGGGTCACACAGACAGATGCATTCAAAGCTGAAGCCAAACACAGCTGTGCAGCTCCAGGGCCTATGCACTTCACATCAGGCACACAAATACGAGGTAGGCTGGGGCACAGAAATCCAAAAAAGAAAGTTAACAAGAGCAAGATTTTTATATTTATATCTTCTAATAAGCCTTCATCCATCAACAATTTTTTTAAATGCTGCTTTAAGGTTCACTTGCTTTCATTCATAAACTGGAAAGCGAATCCCTGGACAGGTTTTAGATATATGCAAGATGACCCTGTGTATCCTTCATTATTACATACTTTATGATTTTTTTACAACTTGTATTTTGGGGGGGCCCTTCTTCCTCCTCCCTTGGACCTGCTGTACCCCTAGCCTCTGAAGCCTGCAGGCTGATCACACTATTATTATCTTTCAACCAGTCTGTCAGCCCCTCTTTTCCAGCCCTCAGACTGACCAAAGGCAAGAAAAACTATATATATACAGTATGGTTTCCTTTTCTCTTCTTCCAGCATGACTGCAGATGCTACTTCTCCCTCAGGGACAAGCAGCTCTCCACACAGGCAGTTCACGCAAGTCTAAAGCCTTTTGCTAAGTCAAGTGTCACATGGGCTTCCATATTTAGCAAAGCAGCCCTGTTGCTGCAGGGAGAGAAGATTCTGGAACCCCTCTATTTAACTGATGTCAGCTGCACTCTCTGCTGAGCAGGGGCAAAGGAGACAAGAAACCTTAGGCTGACGATTACATGTCTGTCAGTGAGCTCACGTTAATGGCAATTTGCAAGGGAACACATCACCCACTGGCTGACTGTGGGATTTTTATTGGTCTCTTTACTTTTTAAGCGTTCTCGCCATCTTGTGGCTACTTTCAATATTGCAGTTGAATGATTGGGCACAGGTTCAACCACCTTGCAAATCATTAACTCATCTATTCAAGTACTTTTTGAGACTCTAGTATCTCAAGTACTTACACAGAAAAGCAAGTGGACAAAAGCAAATAATAAGAAAAAAAGCCTAGGAGAATTAATGTAATTATTTTTCACTACACTTTAAACCTCAGTAGCCAGGCTTGTCGCTGCCAGAGGCCATCAAAACTTTTCATTTGGGCGGGGCACAGTGGCTGACGCCTATAATCTCAGCACTTTGGGAGGCCAAGGCAGGCAGATCACTTGAGGTCAGGAGTTCGAGACCAGCCTGGCCAACATGGCCATACCCCATCTCTACTAAAAACACAAAAATTAGCCGGGTGTGGTGGCACACGCCTATAATCCCACCTACTTGGGAGGCTGAGGCATGAGAATCGTTTGAACTCGCAAGGCGGATGTAGCAGTGAGCCGAGGTCACGCCACTGCACTCCAGCCTGGGTGACAGAGCGAGACTCCTTCTGAAAAAAGAAACAAAAAAACTTTTCATTGACTTTTCTGCCCAGCCATGCTGTCACCCCTAACCACATACTAGAGTTAGACAGGTCCTGCTACATGTTAAGTCACTTAACATGTTTCCGTTAGAGCTATAAGACATCTGAGAAATGGAATCGAATGTCTATTTTATGTACCTAGAATTACATGAGGAATAAAAGCCCAGCATAGAAAAAAATATCCAAAAAGGCAAAAATTAAAATCATTTTAATTTCATCACACAGATCTTGATTAATATTTTAATGTAGATCCTTCCATATTTTTATGCTTATATGTAATAAAATAATATGCATGCTGTTTTTAAACCTTCTCTTTAAAACATGTGAATATCTCTTTCTTGTTCACTACTATATCCCTAGAGCCTAGAACACTGTTTGGCACACCAGAGTTTCTCTGTAAATACTTGTTAAATGAATGAATGAATGTAAATAAACAAACCTGCAGAATTGCTTTTAATATCTGTATAATATTCTACTCTTAGGATATTGTGTATATATTTAACTAATCTACTCTTGTCTGATATTGTGACTCTTTCTTTTTTCTTTTTTTTTTGAGACGAAGTTTCCCTCTTGTTGCCCAGGCTGGAGTGCAATGGCATGATCTCAGCTTACTGCAGCCTCTGCCTCCCAGGTTCCAGCGATTCTCCTGCCTCAGCTTCCCAAGTAGCTGGGATTACAGGTGCCTGCCACCACACCTGGCTAATTTTTTGTATTTTTAGTAGAGATGGGGTTTTGCCATGTTGGCCAGGCTGGTCTCGAACTCCTGACCTCAGGTGATGTACCTGCCTCAGCCTCCCAAAGTGCTGGGATTACAGGCATGAGCCACCGTGCCCAGCTGATTCTTTCTATTTTTACTGTTAACAAAACTATAATAAGCAAAGGTAGTGGAATTTGATGAGTTTTACTAGACAGTAACATGGTAAAGGGGTCCCTCAGTCAACCTTGTGATTATGAGACCAGGTGCAGCAATGGTGGTAACTGCTTTCTAAACAAAATACAAGCTCTGCTACGGAGGATTGCATACACACCTTTTATCCAACAAAATGAAACCAAAGTGACATCATCTTCATCAGAACTCTACGTATTGATTCTCGAGCCTAGCTGCAAATTAGCATTGCCTGCGGGAATTTCAGAACTAGGGATGCCCCCAGAGATTCTGCCTTCATTGGTCTGGGTAGGTCTCACCCACAAGGATTTTCCAGAACTCCTGGGTAACTCTAATGTGCAGCCAGGACTGAGAAACTCTGCTTTAAATAGAATGAGCCACAGGGATCATGTCAGGGAGACCTCATTAAAGTACTTGTTTCCTAGTGAAGAAGCCCTCTGAGTGTGTGCAGCTCAAGATAAACACATGATGCCATGTATATTGTAGCTTCTCAGATCCAGTGCTGCAAGTTCTGCATGCTAATGCTGACTGGAACCCTTCAAACCTACTTTAGGGAATTAACAACAGAATTAATGCAAATGGAGCAAACGCCTAATAGACAACGTGCCAATACCACAATGACTTTATGTACGTCAGGCATAGCCCTTGTGTACGTAAAGACATAAACTACACATTGCTGTTGTAATACAGTAAACCCATTAGCAGGCATTACCCTTGTAACTCAACATGAGTATCAGAATAGGCTTCAATTGTAGGGTAGGAGAAATTAACTTGGGAACTGCATACACGTGCTGTAATTGATTTAGCACCATTTGATAGATTTGTTAGGGTGTTTCTTCTCACAGATTCTTCAGAAACATAGACCACATATTCCCTTGACAATTCCCGTCACCTGCTTACTCTCAGCTTTCATTTTATGTTTATCAGACTTCTGAGCTATCCCGTCTGAACTGAGCATGCCCGGATCACGGAGCCCCATCCCAACCCTAAGGTACAATTAAGTGCTTCACAGGGGATTGAAATGCCAGACAGTCCCATGGGACAGAAAACACCATAGGGCATTGGATGGGATCCCTGTTCCCCGGGAGATTCTGGTTAATAATAAAAGTAAACAAAGTAAACAGCAGAGAAACATTCTCCAGTGCTGAAAGCCGTTCTAAACATACTTCTTTAGGGAATAAAGTGTCTCCTTTAGAAAACTACAGTGAATTGACGGTTCGTTATATGTTTTTCTTCCCACACAATTGGTTTTGATCCGTGTGGTTCTTTCTTGCCTTTTAAGTGTCCTTCTTGTATTTTTTTGGAGGGTCAGTGGGTCTCTCTAGAGAACTGGAAAGGTCAGTTATCTCCAATGTACTAGGGGTAGAATTCAAAGTAAGGTAGCTGGAAATTCTATTGATCCCTTGTTGATAGTGAAGTTTAAGCTCCCAGTATGCCTTCTTGAGCAGTTCACTGTCACAAAGAGTTCCACCTAAATCCATCACTTGGATCCAGGGCAGACGTGGAAATGTTGGACCAAAATAAAATTTCCCCAGCAGGGATGATCACACACATCCTTTTTAAAGGGGCCATTTCTGAAAACAACATGTAATTAAACTGTATAATAATGAGACTCCTCACCACCCTTGGCTTCTGTGTCCCTCTGTTGCATAGTGGACATGGAAAATATGTCATAACTTTGTCTCTTATTTTCACTTCGCCTCCATGTGAGGAGGAGATTTAGCGGTATCTACGTCATTAAGTCAAATAATCCCATAGAAAATACTCATTCTTGCAGCGCAAGAGGTTCATCCTCCCGCTTTAAGCCAATCCCACCCCTCTGGCCACAGACTCCACCCATCCTGCCTCTTTTGGGGACCTCCTCTGTCATCCCTCTGCTTCTACTAGTGTTTTCCATTGACATTAAACATGCCCAGTCTCTCCCATGCTACAGAATAAAGCCTCCACCAATCCTGCATCCTCTCATTATTGCCATAGGCTATCACCCTAACTCCCCCTACTCTGGCACACACAGACTTCGCCTAATTTATAGCATCCACTTCCTCTCTTTTATTTATATCCTCAATTTGGCTGTGGCCTCTCCCATTCCACTAAGCCCTCTCCAGCCAAAATGACTTATTGTGTATTTGTTCTAACATGCAACAAGCACTTTGTAATCTTTTATTATTATTATTATTATTATTATACTTTAAGTTCTGGGGTACATGTGCAGAACATGCAGTTTTGTTACATAGGTATACATGTGCCATGGTGGTTTGCTGCACCCATCAACCCATCACCTACATTAGGTATTTCTCCTAATGTGCTCCCTCCCCTATCCCCTCACCCTCCAACAGGCCCTGGTGCGTGATGTTCCCCTCCTTGTGTCCATGTGTTCTCATTGTTCAACTCCCATTTATAAATGAGAACATGTGGTGTTTGGTTTTCTGTTCTTGTGTTAGTTTGCTGAGCATAATGGTTTCCAGCTTCATCCATGTGCCTGCAAAGGACATGAACTGAAATCTTTATTCTACTGAACTTCCGGGGCAGCATTTAGCACTGTGGACCACTGTCTCCTTGAATCACTCATTTTATTTGACCTCAGGCCACCTCATTCTCTTAGGGTTTCTCTTTTTCCTACCTCTCTGTCCATTTTTGCCACTTCTCCTTCCTTTTGTTCTCCTAAACCTTACGTTTACACACTGTCCTGCCCTCTACCATTTTCTCTTCTCCGGAAAGCTTCCCTGCCCAAGGGATCCGTCCACTCCTTCATCTCCAAATACCGACGGGGAGCTGATGACTCTAAAAGCTCCACTTCATTCGAGATTGCCCTCCTCCATCCTAAAACCATGTGTCCAACAGACCCCACAACCCCAACATGTCCCCGACTCAGCCTCCACTCGCCCTCAGCCCACTTCTATAGTTCCTGTCTCCACCAGCAGCAATGCCAAGAGCCTATTTGCCAAACCAGAAACCTGGCAATCCTCCTTCATGACCAAATGGCCAACTCCTGTCAAATCGACTTCCTAAATGTCTCAGACATATCTGCCTCCTTTTATCTTGGCCACTGCTACTTTTAATCCAGGCTACTGACATTGACTCGCACTGGGACCACCTTGGCCAGCTCCTGGCAGGACTCATTGCTTCCATTCTTTCGGATCCAGTCTCGTGCTGCAGGCAGAACACTCTTTCTCTCTCTGTCGGCCGCAATCTGTCCTTGTTGCCGGGACTTCCCCATCGATGTCAGAATGCAAATTCCTTAGCTTATGCTCTGTGAGGTTCTCTGTAATCTACCCGCTTGCCTTCCCCCCTTCTATATGTTGATCAGCTCCCCTGCACCACACTGCAGCCCTGTTCCCAGTACTTGCAGTTCCTTCAACTTGCCTCGCTGTATCTCACCCCTTGCCCTTTGCACATGCTGTTCCCCCAGGCCTGTCTGAAATGTGCTTCCACCAGCAAAGCTACCCCACTCCACTTCTGGCCTATGCTTCCTCATATGCAGCTTCCCTGATAAAGCCTCCTTTGGTCCCCAGTATCTGTGACAGTGGCCTCCCTGCATTCTCCCAGAGCACCTGTGCGTGCTTCCCTCACATCACTTCTTACATTGGACTGAAATTGCTGCTTGTCTGTGGTTTCCCCACTTTAATAGGGCTGTACCTTCCTTACAGTAGGGGCCAAATCTTATTCATGATTTGCCCACACCTATCACATGCCTGACATACAGTAAGGGATCAAGAAATATTCATTGCAGCAAGGTTTTACTTTCCTAATGCAGGGTTGTTATGGGGAATAGTGATGGAAATAATCATTTTAAAGGCATTAAAGTAATAAAAGCACCCCCAGAGAAAGATGATAGATCAGCCTTTTACCTGTTAATATAATTTTCAGACATATCTGTATGCCATAAACTGTTAAAATAGCCCAGCTAATAGGGTTCCTTTAATTTGTCTGAGTGAATGAATAAAACTATAATTAAAAGGGTGTGCCTTGTAGTTACTTGCAAGTATTCATAAAAATCAGACACTAAAGTAATAAAGCAGTCAGTGACAAGAGAGGCAAGCTGCAATTTCCAGGTACTGGAGTCACTGTGTGTTTGCCTGCACCCTCTTCTGGGTTGACTGAGAATAGCTTAAGCGTTGAAAAGACTCCCAAAGGACATCTTTATGCTTAGGATAAACCCTGCAGTGTGGTTTCACATTCAGATCAACTCTGTCTTTCTAGATGAGAAGGAATTGTTGAGGAAAGTGTATGACATTACGATTGATCAGGAAACTGCTTTTTTCCAGCATGGCATGAGCTCACTGCGCAGGAGACTGCACGCCCGGGCCTGTGATGTGTGGTGCCTCCCTGTGTCTATCCCACTGAGAGGGATGGGCTCCATGGTGGTCACAAGAGGGCCATCATCACTGGGGGCACAGCTTGCCTCCTTACACCACCAGTGGCCCCTGCCCTGGCAGCCAGAAAACCAAGCTAGGGGACCTCCTCTGTCTAGTGGACCCCCCCTGAAGCACATTGGCCAGATTTAGCAAATATTTAACAAATATTTTATCTGGCAACCCTATCTCTGACATACCTCACCCCACTGTATCGCCTTCTGGTCTCCTTGCTTCACTTCTTCAAACCACTTGTTCTTCCTCTTAAAGATTGGCCTCTTAAATTGCTTGAACTTAAGATTTTTTACTTTATTATTTTTAACTTGTCTGAATCCCTCCTTCCTCCTCTTTCTGTTGTTTTTAAACAACTTCCATTTAGCTCATCATTTTTTTTTTTCGAAGCAGATACCTTTATCTTGTGATTTATTATTACTTTCATCTTACTTTAACTCCCACTCATCTTGTGCTGAGAGGCTTTCAAGCTTTACATTTTCTGGTCTCTAAAATTGTTTGTTCTTTTGCATTGTCTTGGCTTATTTTAATATTTTATCATGGGAAGCTGAGGTGAGTGGATTGCTTAAGTCCAGGAGTTTGAGGCCAGCCTGGACAACATTGTGAAACCCTGTCTCTACAAAAAATACAAAAATACACTATGCCAGGCGTAGTGGTGCGTGCCTGTAGTCCCAGCTACTTGGGCGGCTGAGTGGGGAGGATTACCTGAGCCCAGGAGGTAGAGGCTGCAGTGAGCAGAGATTGTGCCATTGTACTCCAGCCTGGGCAACACAGTGAGACCCTGTCTCAAAATATATATAATATCAATTTTTATATTAAAGTCCATGTTCAGTGTCTGACTTCTATATGAATTATTCTTTGCCTCATTTTTACTTTATCTACTTTTCAGTAATCATTCCTAACTCTTGTGTGTGTGTTTTCGTTTTAACTCGACGTTTCGCTTGATGTTTAAACCTCTTTTGCTTGTTTTTTCTTTCATTGCTCAGGTAAGTGTTACCTTCCATTTTTATGTTTAAATGTTATCTTTTTCTTTTTTTACGAAGGGCAGTTGAGGAAGCATGTTGATAAAGGGACAATCTGAAGGCGGCCCTGCTCTTGGGAGGAATGTGTGTTTTCTTGCTGAGGGTACCTCCTAGGGGAGAGGGTAAGGGGATCAGGAGCCCATTCCAGGCATGTTCTTTCACTTTGTTTCTTTGTAAGTAAAGAAATAAGGAGCACTAAGTCAGGAAGTGAGGCAAACCATGGGCTGATAGAGGCCCTGTTGGGCTACTGGAGAATAAGGATTCTCTTTTCTGCTTATAACAGTGGTTTTGCAACACTATCTACACACCGGTACCAAAAACATTACTACAGCCTATTTCTGTACATAGACAGCTGCTTCTTGGCCTTCATTGTAAGTGAAGAAAGTAGAGGATACCTAAGAACAAGAGGCTCCTCTTGTAATCCTCCCCAAAGAGGGTAATGTGATCCAAAAAGCTAATGCAAAGGAAGAAAGCAGAGAGAAAGGAAGGAAGGAAAGGTTGGAGGAAAGGAGGAAAGAGGGAGGGAGAGAGGGCAGAGAAAATAAAATGGATTTCACGCATTTTTTTGTTTGTTTGTTTTGAGATGGAGTCCTGCTCTGTCGCCCAGGCTGGAGTGCAATGGCACGATCTTGGCTCACTGCAACCTCCGCCTCCTGGGTTCAAGCAATTCTCCTGCCTCAGCCTCCCGAGTAGCTGGGATTACCGGCGCCTGCCACCATGCCTGACTAATTTTTGTATTTTTTAGTAGAAACGGGGTTTCACCATGTTGGTCAGGCTGGTCTCGAACTCCTGACCTCAGGTGATCCACCCGCCTTAGCGTCTCAAAGTGCTGAGATTACAGGGGTGAGCCACTGCACCTGGCCCAAGCGTTTTTATATAAGCTTTCTTATTGTACAGACTAAGACAGAAAAAAGAATCAACCACCTTAGCCTGGAATCCCTGAAAAATAAACTCCAGTGTCTATGCTTGACAGTGGTTTCTCAACAAGGGAAGTGGGGGGAATTTTGCTCTCCAGGGGACATTTGGCAATGTCTGGGACGTTTTTGGTTGTCATAACTTGGGAG
This sequence comes from Pan paniscus, assembly GCF_029289425.2. Classification (NCBI taxonomy): domain Eukaryota; kingdom Metazoa; phylum Chordata; class Mammalia; order Primates; family Hominidae; genus Pan; species Pan paniscus. Next base: position 27,553,707 of record NC_073254.2, read on the forward strand.
GGGCTGGAGAATGCTACTGGCATCTAATGGTGTAGCCAGCGAGTTGCTAAGCCCCCTACATGCACAGGACATCCTCTTGCAGACAATGCAAATGATCCAGCCCTCAAGGTCAGCAGAACTGAGATTAAGAACCTGCTATAGGCCAGGCGTGGTGGCTCATGCCTATAATCCCAGCACTTTGGGGGACGGAGGGAGGTGGATCACCTGAGGTCAGGAGTTCGAGACCAGCCTGGCCAAAATGGCGAAACCGTGTCTCTATTAAAAATACAAAAATTAGCTGGATATGGTGGCACGTACCTGTAATCCCAGCTACTCAAGAGGCTGAGGCAGGAGAGTCACTTGAACTCAGGAGGCAGAAGTTGCAGTGACCTGAGAGCACACAACTGCACTCCAGCCTGGGCGACAGAGCAAGATCCTGTCTCCAAAAATAAAGAACCTACTATAATGAGTTTTCCCAACAATCTTCCCCTTACCTTCCAATACTTCTAGGTTCGTCCATTGGATGAACTTCTAGGTTCTTCCATTGGATGAACATACAACATCTCCTCGGGTAAACATAGTGTCAGCTCCATCAACAAACAGTGTCCCAGTTCATCTCTGTGGTATCACTTTTCTCCAGATCTTTCCTAGGCTGAGGGGCATAGACCTGGATTTTCTTTTCCCAGCATTCATTTTCTTCCTCTTGAATGTTCGATCGCTCCATCGATCAACTGGATGATGATTGAATGAATCAATACATTCATCAATATATGAAGAACATATAACTGGCCTGGAGAATGTGCAGATTTGCTCACTACTCTCTCAAAGCAGGATGAACTATCCATATTTTGATAAAGCTGAACAAACCCACACTGTCCATCTCAACAGGCCAGCAACCCGGTCCCCAGAAGACACTCAGCTTACTTAGGGCAATGACACCATTTGTCCAGACCCAACCGGCCCCTTGTGACTGCCTTCCTCCATGAGTTCCAAACATCCCTGGTGGCTTTTTCAACTTACGAATTTGAGGTGAAGGAAGAAGAGAAGCAAACATCTTCATGAGAGGTGACAAAGTGTGGTGGTGAAGAGCGAGGGTCCTGCAGCCAGACACCTGCTTTCGGCTCCCAGCTCTGCCATGCATTACCTGGGAGACTGGGCCACCTTCCTTAACTACTATGTTCCTCAGTTTCCTTATTTATAAGGTGGGAATGCCATCAAGGGTTCCTGAGAGGATCAAATGAATAAGGATAAGGAAAGCACTTAGAACAGTATAAGGCACAAAGCAACTGCGTGGTAAAGGGTGGATATTATTAAAGGGAGACATGTCTTCAAGTAGGAGCCAAGAAGTGAATGTTCCCATCACTAATACCAACCTAAAATAGCATTAGTCCAAATGTATCATGCACGTGGTCAGCATAGCCAAAGGTTGCCTCACTGCAAGGTTAAAGAAGAAGCTAAACAAATTTCACTTCCTTACAAGGGCAACAGGACTGGACTCCATCCTTCTTGACATGGGTTGTTTCCTCTTTCCTATTTAAGAATGAGCACATTGGGTGCAATTCTCCAAGGCTCCCCACTGGTTTATTCTGCCCTCCTGACCTTTGCCCTTAGAAAGGTTTATAGCCTTCTCCCTAATAACTCAGTACATAATCATTAAGAAGCATGAATAAAATGGGATTTTAATTACTTTATTAAAGGTAATAAATATGTCTATGCCCTTGAGATCATATAAAAATAGCTTAAAAATCATTGGCCATAGTTATATTTTCCACGAGCTGAGTTTTAAAATATGTATAAAGTCTGTGGTAAATTAAGAGAGATTTCGGCCTCCTAACAATTCCTAAACCATTCTAAATGGGTCAGGAATTCAACTGGAATATCTATGGTTTTTTTGTTTCTTCTTATTTCCTGATAATGCCATATGTTTTATAATTTAGCATCTTATTAAGGAGGTGAGAGCCTTAAAACTTTTAAAGTCAATTCCTGTTTTTAACTATTAAAAATAATTTTTAGTAGAGAGTTTGCTTATTATTATTTTGACAGAATGCCTGCATTCATTTTAAGATTTAGGGGATTACTGAGCTATTCTTTTACATATCTCCAGCATATCATGCAGCATCTGGAACAGAGAAGACATTTTCATTTATGTTTATTAAATAACCAAAACATACATATGAATTAACAAATAAACTATATATAAAGGCAATAGTTAGGGCTTTCTTTTAGCATTTCCTTTTGTCTTTAAACTAGTCTCTTTTATAGAAACTACTCACTATGGCCGGGTGCAGTGGCTCATGCCTGTAATCCCAGCAATTTGGGAGGCCCTGAGGTCAGGAGTTCAAGACCAGCCTGCCCAACATGGTGAAACCCCATCTCTACTAAAAATACAAAAAAAAATAGCCAGGCGTGGTGGCAGGTGCCTGTAATCCCAGCTACTTGGGAGCCTGAGGCAGGAGAATTGCTTGAACCTGGGAGGCGGAGGTTGCGGTGAGCTGAGATCTTCCCACTGCACTCCAGCCTGGGCAGCAAGAGCGAAACTCCATCTCAAAAAAAAAAAAAAAAAAAAAAAGTGAAGAAAGAAAAGAAACTACTCATTACAGTAGTTTACCTGCCGTAAGAATCACATCAAACATTAAACCTTTCCACCTTCATTTTCCTATCACCTCTTTGACTTGGGGAAGGATAAATGACTCTTTACCTGCAGGGTGAACCAGCTACATACCCCGAGGCACTGACCCGGACTCAGTCTAGCACAATCAGAACCCCATCCAACCAGCCTAATATGTCGTGTAAAGGGCACGGTCTGGCTTCTGAGAGAGATGGATCTCAATCTCATCGCTGCTGCTTCTTAACCCCTTTGAGCCTCAATTTCTTTTTGTATATAAAGGGAACAATAGTGATTTTGTTGAGATGAGGTATGCAAAGTCCCTGGCATGCAGTGGGCACTCAGCAATAAGTGCTATTTATTGGGCCAGGATTCCAACTAGTTTCATAAAAATAGCAGGAAAGTCCAATGGAAAGCCCACTTGATGGTAGGGGAGGCTTCTACCCACCAACTAATTCCATGTTTCTCAACCCTGCACTGAACGTCAAAATCACCTGGGGAACTTTTGAAAAATTATGATGCCTGGTCCCAACCCCATGGAGCCTGGCTTAAATGGGGACAAGATAGCTATAGATTTTTAAAGTTTCTCCAGGGGATTCTAATGACCACCCTGGGTGGAAAAGCATGGAGCTAACGGGGTGCAGGACCAGTGTCCTCATAGGAAGTCAAAGGTTTGGTGGTAAACAACCACTGAAGCACATTTTCAAGGTAAGATCCATTGGAATGTATATTCCTGTCCTTAAACTCAATCTAGTTTAAAGTGATGGGTATCTTTTAATAAGACCTTCAGCGCTGGTTCTAGAGCTGCCTGTTCCCATACTATGTGTCTAATCAGCAGCCATATATTCATTTAAGTACAAAATTTGTCGAACACATCCTATATGCTAGGAACTGTGCTATTCTTCTGGGGTCCAGAACTGAGGGTGACACGGTCTTTGCTGTCATTTCCGGTCTAGTGAAGGAGATAGAGGAGAGTGACAGTTCTATGTGACAGACAGCAGGAGAGGGATAACTAAAACAGGCTCAGGAGGGAGAGGGCATGACAGCACATCCAGAGAAGGTGATGACAAGGAATTAACCAGGCAGAGAAGAGAGGTCCAAAGACAGGATTTTGGTGGCTTGAGTGAGGAGTATTTGCCAGTTTCATGTAACAACCATAAATTCATATTGCTTTATATTTAACTTATCAGTTTAAGTCAGTGGGCACCTTTTGTACATTTAAGATGATATTAGGATAGTAGGGGCTTAGAATATTCCTACATGGCAACATCTCATTAATTAAATTTCCTGGGATGTATGTGTGACAGTGTCCCAACATAGCATAGTAAAGAGGTTGAATGAATAACTTTTAGTATTGCTTCTAACTATTTTAAAGTTCTAGAACAGAAGTGGAATGGTTTTGCAAGTTGCCTTTCTCTCACTTTATTTCTGCTTTTCTATTTATGTAATAGACTAATTAAGGCACATTTTGTGTGTCTGTCATTGTCTATATATGAGATAGTCAGATTCATGGAAATGTCACTTGTGGTCTGAGTGTAAAATTAAATCTCTGGTAGTTGGCCTATTGACAGCTCTGGTTTTCACCAGTTAGAATGACTTAAAAATATATTACTTCTTATGCTCAGTGGCATTCGACTATAGAATTACTGCAATCTAGGGATTTGGGAGGGATATCAAAACATTTCAGAATTGATACTTGGCTTACAATACATATAAATTATGTGTTTCTATTTTCTCATTTCCTATGATCATAGAGCTAGAGTGCTCAAGGGGTCAGCCTTTTCTCCCTCCAAAAACCTCATGTTTAAAGATGCTTTCAGAGCTTTCAATGAAAAGTGCTCTTGATAATAAACTAAAATATTTCCTTCTCTCAGATCATCTGTATGTTTTTAGCTTTGAGAACTAAAAAGCACTATTCAATGCAGAGTATGAAATCAGTCAGTATTCTCTCCTTTAAAATCCAAAATTAACTAAAAATAAATAAATACATAAAAGGAGAATTTTTTGGCTCTAGGGATAGTACTAGCTCAGGCGAGGATGAACACAGACCCTTAAATGTCATCATGACCCTTTCTATGTGTCTCCATCTCTTGGTTCTGTTGTCTTTGTTTTCTAGCAGGATCTTTCTACACAGAGGAAACTGAATACATTTCATGACCTTTGAATGGGAAACCCACTCTCAGTGAAGCTTTCCAGTCCCCCAAAAGAACTCCAATTGGCTCTGGTTGGGTCACGTGTCCACTCTGGATCAATGATTACATTTAGAGAAATTAGGCTTTCTGATTGACACTTGGCTCGACCACTGTGATTGGACAGCACACTTGAAGGATGGACCCATCAGAACCACATGAAGAGGCACAGAGTAGTTCCCTGAGAAAGGAATTGAGGCAGATAAACTAAGAGTTGGCCAATACTGGTAATCATGTTATTATAAGGTTTCTCTATTTCTTCCTTCAAATTTTTAATATTTCCACTAGATAAAAATGAAGATCTAATTTAAAATATTAACTAGATTCTATAGTTGGCATTTCCTCTTTTTAAAGTCCTTTCAGCTACTGACATATTTTCCTTCAATGAACAATTGGCTTTTTCTATTACATTACAAAATTCTCTTTGGTTAGTCAACTGTCTGGGCAACTCTTAGAAGCTCATATTACTAGTGCATCAGAAAAATAATTATAGTTTAAAGTAGAAATAAGTTAACCAAACCTAATCAGCTTGAGTTTTCTATTTCTCCAGAGAACCAGATCGGGGAAGAAGGAGAGAAGTTTGAAAATCATGAGCAATTTCACTTATGTGCTCTCCACTATATAAGACTTCCATGAATAGTTGCTAGTGTCTTTTATTTCTATGTAGTTATTGCAATTTGAAAGCATTCATTTCCACTCAAGGAGCCTCTAACAAGGTAGAACTACTTGTGGAGGTCATTTTGATCTAAGGTTGGTCCTCAGTTTTGAAGATCTAGAAATTTCATTAATTTTTCCCCAGTACATTCAAACATGATCACTGTCTCCAAATCAGCCTGGTACCAAATTCACAGAAGGAACCTGGACATCTTTCTTGAAGAAGAAGGAGTGAGTACTCATTCAGGATATTAGAAGAGTAGAACCATAGTCTAGGTTGGAGTTTGTGAGGGCCTCTATACACCAGAGGCAAAGGGGTTAAATAAGAGAGGATGAGAATGGAAGGTTTTAAGAAGATAGAATTTGGATGGCTTGGTCACTATTAAAGTTTGTGAGCTTTCAAGAAAGATGTCCAGGTTCCTTCTGTGAGTTTTGTTCTACCTTGTTAGAGGCTCCTTGAGGCCTTTTCTTACGATGCAGAGTGGTAGTATAATGGAACATCAATGTCATGTTTTAATTATTATTTCACAATATAAAAAGACAACCTGTGTGTCCATCTATGTGATTCTTGAATAATTCCCACAAAATCTCCAGCTTAGCCTATGTAGCTATGAGACATTCACCAACTAACTCAAGAGACAGCTGATTCTTTTTTTGAACAGTTGACATTTAGGATGTTCTTCTTTATATTGATCTAATATCTATCTCACTATGCCTTCCATCCATCAACCAAGAATCGCACCTGGCCCTGGTAGAACAAGCCCAAATCCTTTCTCATAGGACAACCCTTCAAATTCTTCAAGATCGTTATCGAGTTCCCCTTCATCTTTGCTTCTCCAGACCAAACTTTTCCTGTTTTACTTTATGAGTTTATGTAAAGAAAATAAACCGAAATTAAAAATAGAATTGGACAATAATATGGAGACTGCCTATTATAGATGAAGCAGTGAGCTCAGTCCCAGGGATAAATAGGACAGAAAGCTTGGTGGCTGTCTTTAACGCATTCACAGTCTAGTGAAGAAGCCAGTGCATAAGTGGAAAGAATAATAAAATGTGCTAAGTGCAGTTGCAGAGATTAAAAAAAAAAGGGTGCTGTGCAAATATGATAGAGGAGACAATTCTGCCTGCAGCAGTCAAGGAATGTCTGGCAAAGGAGGTGAAGTGTGAGCTGAATCGTGAAAGGCAGATAAGAATGGGGCAGGTGACTATGGCATGGAGCTGGGTGGGGAAGTGGGGCCAGCCTCTGTGTGGTCCTCCACAAAGAGGGAGCACAGGCACATGCAAAGGTTAAGAACAGTGTGCTCATGGAACTGCAGGTCAGCCGGGTGCTGGATGCCCAAGCAGTAGGAGGAACAGGAGGAAGGAGATGACCCATGGCAGGCAGGAAGCCGCACATCTCCTTGTAGGTCCTTGTAGGTTTGCTTGACAACATGAGAACCGCTTTCCTGCTAGCCATAAATAACCACTGGATGATTTTAAGCCTAGAAATGATACCATTAAATTTCAATTTAGTAAAATGCATCAGGTGGCTGCATAGAGAGAAGAAGATGGCATGAGGAGACGGGGGGGAAAACAGAAATGATCAGTGCATAGCAGTACTTAGGCAATGGAGGTGGAGAGGCAAGGTGAGGACCCACATTGTCACAGAGGTGAAGTCTCCAGGACTCCTCAGTACTTGAGTGGATGTGAGTGAAACAAATGGTCAGGAAGATTAAAAACAAAATTTTTTTCTTAAAGACTCCAACTTTTTCAGTCATTTCATGTCATACTCTTGCCCATCTCCTCACCATTTGGTTACATATTGATGGAAACTAGTGACCCTTCTCCCACAATTTCACTGCAAACTATTCTTCCTTGTGGTGCAGTGATCTTGCAATAATAACGATGTCACTATTTACATTGTGGTGCCGTCTTAAACTGCAATTAATTCACAGTTCCAGGCTATTAGGAACTATTGTCATAACAGCTATGGCTTCCTTTATCTGCAAATGCTGAGTTGTGAGATGTATAATTATATGCGGGAGTAATTGGTTTTAAATTTATTTTTGTAATTACACTAATTGAACATGGATGTGAATTTAAAAATATGAAGGGCATGGCATCGAGCCGGATGCAATGTCTTCATAAGAGGTAGATGAAAGAAATGATTGTTATGAGTAGGTGAAAACAACCTTGCTCATTTGTAAAAGTGCAGTGTAAATACAATGACCCATGTATCCCCTCCAGGTTGAATGCCAGTGTAGTACAGTTGCCAAGTGGAGTCTTCATGAGAGTTCATTTGAAACTGGACCAATGCCTAAATCAAGGGGAGAGCATCCTGGCTGCTGCTGTGACTTAAGATCGGCAGCATTCCCTTGGACCTCCCCCATGAATATTTGAAATTTCCCTAGAAGACATGCCCAGTAGCGTCTAAGCTCACCACTCTTGCATACCCAGGGCTTACGATTCCCACTATTCTTCAACTTCTAACAAACAACCATTGGTGATCTCTCCAAGCCCCACATCCGAAGATCCCAGTTGCCTTCAGTATCTGTCCAGCCCTGCCCTGGCAAACTCCGCAGCCTTCGCCTGGTGGTGGCAGTGAGTTCTAGAGAACAGAGCTGCTTAATCTCCCTTGGCTCAGCTCCTTTATATGAGCCCATCTGCTCTTCAATTCTGTGTAGATCAGAGCCAAGTCCAGGCTTTGTATAAAACACTTGGGGCCCCAGACCAGCCAAGAGGGAGGAGTAGGCAGGTTTTCTGCTGCACATCTTCCTAGACGAGCTCTACTGTGTAAGCTGATAGACCAAGGATTATATCAGGCCCTTTAGTGTATCTATCAGCAGCAATGTGCCATAACCACTGAAACTCTAATAATGGCCCCCCAGGATGCATTTGTCTCCCACTTGCCAGTTCATGTCTTATAAAACCTTAGGTGTCTAGTGATAGGTGCCCAAGCATAATCGTAGGAGGATACCAGGCCAATGAGAATTGGCAGACTCATGCACTAACAAAATGCATATAGTACTTGTTTTGAAAAATAGGAAAAGAAAATCTGCTTGATCAAATTCTTTTTTTCTCTAGGAAAATGTATTGCTAAGAAAAACAAACAGGCTTTACCACGTGAAAATAAATACCTTCAACTTTTTCCTCTTTAAGTAAATTAGGAAACAGTAACCAAGGATCCAGTTGCAGCTTTGTTCATCAGCACCATGAGCACGTACATATTATTATTGACAGAAGTCCCCTTTTGTCAGTAATAGCCGCCGTCTACTGGATGCCCACTATGAGCAGGCCATTCTCTAATCTTCCACATAGTCATGAAGATGGGCATTTTCCCATTTTGCAGATGAGAAAACTAAGGTGCAAAGACAGGTTAAGTGGCAAAGCCTGGATCTGAATCAGATCTGGCTGGCTCTGCTGCGCTATGGCAGTTCAGCAAGTGAGTCTCTGGGAACCTTAGAGATGGGAAGATGGGACATGTACACATAGAACTGTGGCGCATGGTGTCATGTGGCAGGCATCCCAAGGGTGGCAAAGTGGCATAGGAGCTCAGAGGGAAACACCATTTCTGACTGGCATGAAAGCTCAGTTTGGCTGGCAAAGGGGCTGCATGGAGATGGTGAGGAACAGTCCCCAAGGTGTCCAATCACAACCTCACAAACAGTTTGCAAGCCAATCCCCTACAACACTTAACAAAGCTGTGCAAAACTGGTGCTCAGGAAATCCCTGTTGACTTAGAAGGCTCACTACCTTTCATTTCCTGACTTCCCATGTTGTGGATTCTGCCTAGCCATAGATCTCATGGCCATATGTGATTTCCAAACTCTTTGTAGGTTCGTTTCTATTTTCTGTGTTTCTTCTAGTTTCTGCAGAAATCGATGTTGGGGGCTTTGTGTCTCAGAAATCAACATTGGGGCTTTGTGTCTTCCAAAAAAAAGAAAGAAAGAGAATTAGAATATATATCACACCATATCTTACTTTGGAAAAGAATCCCCAGAGGAAAATACATATTTTAAAATATTGCATATCCTTTATCTTAGCTGGTGAGAAAGTCTAGCCTTTCTGTGAACTTGCCAGAGAGCTGGTAAGTAAAAGCAATTTCTGAATAAAATGCTTGCAATACTGAGGTGTCTGCTAGAGGGCAACATATGTTAAATAATAATGTGGCTGTTTTTCTGCAGGATGGCACAGTTTATCTAGTTCAAAAGCAAAGTCCAGAGCCTATGATACTCAAATGATTTTTTGTTTAAAAAAAAAATCCAGGGTGACCACTGGCGTCTCAGCTGAAAACCAGCAGCCTTTGCAGTTTTGCTACCTTTCAGGGGGTTTATAATGGATACATTTATAAGTGCCTTTGTACCCTTTCCAAACAGCTTTACAAAATAATCTCATTGGCATTTAAAGTAGCTAAGTCTTCTCCACCACCAACTGTGAAATCCTCTCCAGAAAGCTCTATTAACTTTATTACCTGAAAACAAACCAATCAAAGAGGAAGGTGAAAGGAAAATACATCATTTAGGACAGAGAGACATGTGATGAGTGTTGTACCTCAAAGCTGCATTTTATTTATTTGTTTGTTTGTTTGTTTATTTATTTGAGACGGAATCTCGCTCTGTCACCCAGGCTGGAGTGCAGTGGTGAGATCTCGGCTCACTGCAACCTCCGCCTCCCAGGTTCGTGATTCTCCAGCCTCAGCCTCTCGAGTAGCTGGAATTACAGGCATGCACCACCATGCCTGGCTAATTTTTTTGTATTTTTAATAGAGATGGGATTTCGCCATGTTGGCCAGGCTGGTCTTGAACTCCTGACCTCAGGTGATCCACCCACCTTGGCCTCCCAAAGTGCTGGGATTACAGGCATGAGCCACCGTGCTTGGCCCAAAACAGCATTTAATCTCAAGAGCAGACAAGGGTAGGCTCCCAGGGGACCCCGTTTGTAACACTAATCAGAGGGCCTATGTTGGTAATTTTTTTCATTATCTGTGGTGCCCACATCGTGTTATCCAAAGAGAGACTCCGTTGTCCAGTTTTGAAAAGGTTTTTCTGGCTGGTAATTTTAGTGCATACCTCTAAAGCGAGGCTATGCCTGGTATAAAAGTAAACATGCAAGGGATGTAGATGTTACTCACGTTGGGCCTGTCTCCCCCATGCCTTCCACTCCCCGACCCTGATAGCATACCTTCGCTAAGGAATAGGTTTGTTTCATCCTCATTTATCTAAGAAATGAAGGTTCTAAAAAATTGGCTTGTAGGCTGGGCGCGATGTCTCATGCCTGTAATCCCATCACTTTGGGAGGCTGAGGCAGGCAGATTGCTTGAGCCCAGGAGTTCGAAATTAGCCAGGACAATATGGCAAAACCCCATCTCTACTAAAAATACAAAAAATTAGCCAGGTGTGGTGGTGCATGCCTGTAGCCCCAGCTACTCAAGAGGCTGAGGTGGGAGGATCACCTGAGCCCCAGAGGCCAAGGCTGCAGTGAGATGAGATTATGCCACTGCACTCCAGCCTGGGCAACTGGAATGAGACCCTGTCTCAAAACAAACAAACAAAAACCTGGCTTTTAAAGCCATCATAAATATGTTTTGTAGGAGGGATTTGTCATACCTGAAAAAGCTTCATACCTGTTCCCCTATCTCCCAGCATGCATACTTTAGCAATATCAGATCAGAAACCAAGTTTCCTACAGAAAAACCCAAGGTAGACATACAACCAAAACATTTTAAATTGTTCCCATCTGATAAAAGCACAAAGGATGATGTCTCCTTGGAAAGAGATCATGCAGAATATGGAACAGCACTGGCTCCAGAGGTCATCAGGTGACTAGCCTGTGAGGCTAGGCTGTCAGGCAAATTGGCCGTGAGCTCTCACTGTGTCCCAAGAGCACTTAAAATGTCAAAACCTTCACTCAAATTTTAGCACACAAAGTCCCACGACCCCGTTGCTGCAAATCCAAAGAGCCATATGACAGTTAGGCACTGGGCAACCTTGAACTTGGTAGGACTGATTAAACGCTAACAGCTTCCATCTGAGACCATGTCTCCCCAGGAAATGTCCGAATGGATAAAACTGTTCTCAAATCATATAGGGGCTCCCAGCTGACTCCAGAGGCCCACCCTGCATGCTCTCTAGTACGAGAGAACTCCTTAGAGGTGGGATGATTTTTCTGGTATCCTTATCAAACTCCAGCTCTGGAGTAGCATAATGCATCGCACATTTATCTCAGCCCCTCTCAAAATCAGAGAGGATCTCAGGACCTCAAATCCTGAGGGGTCTGATGATTTTTGTGGCCCAGAATCATCAGCAGCTGAGCTGCAAACCTTTGGGCATGTTTCATGATGAAGAAGAGGAAGCGATATCCCAGGTGTTCCTGAATAACAAACACGTCACTGTTCACAAACAGGAGGTGGTCACAGAGGTGACCTGTTTACACCCTACTCATTTTTGACACTTTTGAAGATGTTGTTTCTGGGAACAACCTGAAGCAGACTCTGAAGACACTCAATTCCACTGAGTGGTCTGAGACAACTTCTTTTCTTTTCTTTTTCTTTTTTTGTTTTTTTGTTTTTTGATAAGGAGTCTTGCTGTGTTGCCAGGCTAGAGTGCAGTGGCACAATTTCAGCTTACTGCTACCTCCGCCTCCCAGATTCAAGCAATTCTCCTGCCTCAGCCTCCCAGGTAGCTGGGATTACAGGCACAAGCCTCCCAGGTAGCTGGGATTACAAGCACATGCCACCATGCCCAGCTAATTTTTGTATTTGTAGTAGAGACGGGGTTTCACCATGTTGGCCAGGATGGTCTCAATCTCTTGACCTTGTGATCTGCCTGCCTCAGCCTCCCAAAGTGCTGGGATTACAGGTATGAGCCACTGCTCCCAACAGAGGCAACTTCTTCTTCCAGCTTCTGCTAGGTCTCCTCCTACCTCTGAGTCTGCTCCTTCTCACCTCTTTTGCTGGCTCCTTCACTCTGCCTAGTCCTTAAACTTGGGGAATCCTAAGGATTCCATTCTTGACCTCGCTTAGCTCTGAAACTGTATGTCCGCACTTCACTTCAGCTACTATAGATGCACTGAAGACATCTGTATCACCAACCTGAGTTCTACATTCTTGCCCTAATCACTTATTTGATTTCTCCGCCTGGAGGTCCTACACACACCTTAAATGTAGCAATTGCAAATATGAATTCATTCTCTTTACCACCAAAAGGTTTTCCTCCTTCTCAGTCTCAATAAGGACCACCATCCACTCAGTTGCTGTCTCAGGGGGAGCAATCAGGAGACAGAAATCACACGGTCAATTGAAAAAAAGGAACAATATTAAAAAATCATTAAACTATGACACTGGAGTAACTATAAAGAGGACTCTCAAGGGCAGTCTAGAGCTAAGGAAAAGTACGCAAGTCAGGACAAATTTGGAACTGGGACCCCTCCTAAGGACTGAGGTTCAGGTCCACTGGAGAAAGTGTCCTTGAAGTCCACTGGATGATGGAGAATTTGGCTGAGTTGTCCACACCAGAGCTGATCAACAGTCACTCGGCAGCAGGAACTGGCCCTCTGTGATGAAGGTGAGCCTAGGTTGATGGGCAGTTCACAAGGGAGTTGGAGCTCAAGTCCTGGAGTATGTCTTGTCTGCATAAAGACGGCTTCAGCAATGTGATGCCAGGGCAAGCCAGAGCAGCGAGGTGACCAAGGGACTGCATATTCTGGGTGTGCAGCTGGGGTAGGGAGCCTTTGGATGTCCACACACACACACATCTGCACCACCAGAGTGAGAGCAAGAAAATGCAAAACTCAGCATCAAAACCAGGAGGAGCCAGGGGCAGTGGCTCACGCCTGTAATCCCAGCATTTTGGGAGGCCAAGGCAGGTGGATCACTTTGAGCTCAGGAGTTCGAGATTAGCCTGGGCAACATGGCAAAACCCTGTCTCTACTAAAAATACAAAAATCAGTAGGGCAAGGTGATGTGCACCTGTAATCTCAGATACTTGGGAGGCTGAGGCAGGAGAATCGCTTGAACCCAGGAGGCAGAGGTTGCATTGGGCTGAGATCCCTCCGCTGCACTCCAGCCTGGGTGATAGAGTGAAACTCTCTCTCAAAAAAAAAAAACAAAAAAAAAAAACCAGGAGGAGAAGTGCCCTTCTTCCTGCAATGTCCCTCCAGTACCCTCCACGGACATAGTAGAAGAGAAATGCTTAGAGTCCAGTTTATTATCACAGAGCAGGTACTAAAAGGTGAATTTGGAGCTGAGCTATAATAAATCTGACCAGCACAGTTGCCCAAACTAAACTCCTTCCTACTCACTCCTCATAGTTAGTTGCCAAATCTTGCTAACAACTTAGCAGATAAATGTCTGTAGAATTGAACCCATCTGCTTCGTCACCCCTACAACCTCTGAGTTAGTTCATCCTCTTCTTTGCTCTCACATGGACTTTGGCCACAGCCTCATGACTGGTTGTCCTGCCACCAGTACATTCTCATTCCAGCCCCATACCTGCATGACTACTAGGTAGCTTCCTAAAATAACAAAATTATCTTTATTATGCCCTTGATTGAAAACCTCTGGTACCTGATCAGCTAGTGCGAGATGTTAATACCAGGCAAAACTGCGTGGAGAAAAGGGTAATACATGGGTATCTCTGTGATGCGTGGCAAAAAGGGTAATACATTGGTATCTCTGCCTGCTCAGTTTTCCATAAGCCTAAAACTGCTCCAAAAACTAGTTTATTAACTTAAAACGAAACAAAACCACCCTCCCTCTATGACTTCCCTTTTCCAAACTCCTCATCTTCGCAGCAGGTTACTCACAATCTTCATGTCTGTGCAGCCTCATCTTTCAGTTCCCATCAGACTGAATTTCTCATACAAAACCCTGAGTTTCCACAGCTCTACTTCAAACCAACTCACCGCCCTTGTGTGGAATACCCTTCCTTGCTTTTCTCCAGTGGAAAATTTCTATTCGTCCTTCAATTTCCAGCTCAGATGTCAATTCTTATTAAAATCTTTCCAGCCAGCTAGTTATTTTTCTCTCTCTGCTCTCATTTTATGTCTTAAGATACAATATTTTAAATGACTTGTTTACATGTCAGGCTTTGTCAGTGTTTATACACTAGAGGGCATGGACTGTTTTTTTTTTTTTTTGACAATTTATCCCCAGCACCTAGTACAGAGTAGGCGTTCTGTATATGTTTGTTGAATGATGAATGGATGAATGATGAAAAGAGCACCAGCAGCCCTTATGACAAATTTATTTCCATGTCTCTGCAGTTGGGAGAGCAACATCATTTAGATGGTCAGGATACCTATCTTGTAGGAGACAAAAATAGATCAAAATTAAAATGCTAGATCTTCCAATATGTGCACCCTTAATATAAAGCATAATGTTGACACTCACTAAATTTTCATTTGCTAACTCAAAATGATTAATAACTAATAAATCTCAGGAGAATTGGATATTTCTGGGCCTGGGCTCTTGAGTAGAATAAATTGTCAAAGTGATGAATGACTAATGTTTTTTTACTTTCAACATATCAGCATTCAAGGATACTGTAGTGCTTCACTCATGCTCACTCAGAAATCCAAACGACTTCTAGTTGAAGGATACTATTACCTTTTTAAGGTTGGTTGTAGCAGAGGTGAGCTGTGATTTTAATTGTGGCTTCCAAAGCAAGTGTGCCAGCCTCCAAGTTCAATGCTGCACTTGGATTCTTCACTTAATCTTCATATTGGCTTAATCAATGATGTTTTCCATGGCTGGGGACAGTTTTTCAAGTTGTACACCAGTTTATGTTTTTCAGATCAGCCTCTCTATTATAGTGAGGGTGCTAATAAGTGTTGTTGAGTGAAGTTGTCACAAGACTTGTAGCATAGCCTGGATTTTTCTCTAGCCAGTCAACATCTCAGGATGGCCTTGCTTGGGATGGGGTGGAGCCTAGCTCCAGACCTTCAGTTTAGGTTGACCCTCAACAGGGATCATGCCATCCCGGAAGCATTCATGTTCATGTTGTGCTTGCTCCCTTTGGTCAACCCCAAGTAGAGTCATAAATGACAAGCAGGCCAGGCGCAGTGGCTCACACCTATAATCCCAGTGTTTTGGGAGTCTGAGGTGGGAGGATTACTTGAAGCCAGGAGTTTGAGACAAGCCTGGGCAACAAAATGAGGCCCTGTCTGTAAACAAATTAAAAATAAAAATTAGCCAGGTGGCATCATGAGCCTATCATCCCAGCTATTCAGGAAGACAGAGGTAGGAGGTTTGCTTGAGCCCAGGAGTTTGAGATTACAGTGAATTACGACTGTGCCACTACACTCCAGCCTGGGCAACAGCAAGACCCCATCCATAACTAAATAAAAATGAACAAATGAACAAACAAAGGAAAAGCAGCTCAAACCGAGAGGTGAATATCGCCCCTCATGTCAATACTGACTCTCACTGAGTTGTACTCAGGAACTCAGAACTCGGGAATTTAGGGTGACTGGAAATTCAGGCACCACTATTCTGATTGTGCACTAAACACAGGATGCAATTCGTGTTCAATGGTAACTAAAAAGAACCACAAAAATGCTATCCTGCCTTCTATGATATGGAGCTTTGGCATCATTCATAGTGATATGAAACAGATACAATGACAACAGGAATGGCACGTCACTCTTAGCTTTCATCCTGTGCTCTCCCATGCTGTGTTATTCCCAGGCAAACAAAAGCATTGCACCATGGATCACCTTTATAAGTCATTCCAGGTAACCATCCCTATAAAGAGCCACAAATATATTTCCACCAGACAGGACTTGCCTTAGGTTGAAGGCTGGCTATTTGGCCCACTCGCAAATCTCCTTGACACTTTCCTCCTCATCTACGAATCATCAGAGAGTTCTGGGGAAACACTAGGCTGACATTTTAAAATTTCCATTACTCTTTTTGAACAGTCTAGAGTTAATTTTTATGCTGTAGCCATTGTAATCACGCACACATATCCGTACTTCAAATTGCAAACACAATTTTGTTTTATACTTAATTGCATCTCTACCTAGTGAAAGGACTTGAGCACACATTTTGGCAGCGCATTTATAATCGTGTTTGTTGACATTACTTCTGTTGTCGTACATAAAATTAGCCATGTGTTGTGAGAGATGCCATCGTTATCATTGTTTCATTAGCATATAGAGGTTGTCTGTTTGTGTTTTTAAACATTCATTAATTTGATGTGATGTCATTCTGAGCATAAAACAATGTGTTATATGTCATAGGTGATTAAGCTCCCTAAATCTTGCCTCATCATATAAAATCACTAGCCAATGCCTAAAACCATTGTGACACATTATAAATCTAAAGATAGAATCAAAAAGCACCATCCCAGCCAGACCCCTAGAAGTGGACCAGGTGTCTATTGGTGAAAGAGACCATTTGAATATAATTTGCACTCAAATGGAAACACCCATTCGTTCAGATCACCTGAGCTTTAACTTTGACCTTTTAGTGGTAGTCCAGGAACAAGAAAAAGTTGCGAAATTTCTTTGATTTTTAAAATGCAGTTGTTTTATAGGGCTCACCACTGGCTTTGTAAAGACTTTTTATTTTTAATTTTTTTTGAAATAGAGATGGAGACGGAGTTTTGCCATGTTGCCCAGGCTGGTCTCGAACTCCTGAGCTCAAGTGATCCACTTGCCTCAGCCTCCCAAAGTCCTGGGATTACAGGCATGAGCTACTGCACGCACCCAGCCTGTAAAGACTTTTTTTATTTTTATTTTTTGAGATGGAGTCTCACTCTATTGCCCAGGCTGGAGTGCAATGGTGCAATCTTGGCTCACTGCAACCTCTGCCTCCCAGGTTCAAGTGATTCTCCTGCCTCAGCCTCCCGAGTAGCTGGGACTACAGGCACGCACCACCATGTCCAGCTAATTTTTGTAGTTTTAGTAGAGACGGGGTTTCACCATGTTGGCCAGGCTAGTCTCAAACTCCTGATCTCGTGATCTGCCTGCCTCGGCCTCCCAAAGTGCTGGGATTACAGGCATGAGCCACCGTGCCCGGCCTATAAAGACTTTTAAGGAAAAAAAGAAACACAATCACATTGGATGTGCACACTGGTACTAAGATCCTACAGGATCCCTGCAATCTAGAAGTTGTGTTTCAGAATCAAGGAAATATGATCAATATTTTACCCAAGTGCCTTCCAAAACTTAGAATTAACTTTCTCATGCAAAAGGTTCTGGAGAGTTTTTCCACTGTGATGCTTCCCATGACTTTGGGCTCTGGTACACTTGGCATTCCTCACTGCAATCTAATTCCAAAGTCAAGTTAAGCCATCATTTTATGTGTAGAGAGTTAAATATGTATTATGCCTGTAGTCAGTGTTTTTATCCCTGCTGGACCCTGATCTTAAGGAGAGAGCCCTACATCTTTTGCGTCTTTTGTTTTTATTCCCGGAATCCAGCACTGTGCCTAGGACTCTAGGAGCCCTGGAGTACAATGGAAAGAGCAATGGTTTTATTGTCATAGGGGCCTAAATTCAATTCACACACATTACTGCTTGTGTAACATTGACAAAATCACTTTTTGACCTCAGTCTATATTAGTTTTTCCATCTTCAAAACATTGTAATATCTACCTTGGAGGATAATTATCAAAAAGAGACAGAGAAACTAATATGTAAATATTTTGCCTGAAATACATTATTTGCTCAAGAAATATTGGTATTATTATTGCTGTTGTTACTGTTAACAGATAAATATCTGCTCAAATTTGCTGAAAGTTTCCAAATAAACTTAACGGATGGTGAACAAAGAGAGGAGAGATTAAGAGAATAACTAAACTTGTTTTTGTCCTGCCTCCAATTTACCTGACAATGAGTACAGTGAAGCATAAAGTGTTTTAGACTCATAAACCTGTGAAAATTTCCAATAAATTGTAGAAGGCTTAAAATCCACATGGATGGAACATTTCATATCGTTAGCATTGTGAAACTTAAGCTGCTTCTTTCTTCCCCAGTGTGAATCACTCATCAGTTTAAAAGAGCAGATTAAGAACTTTTAAAAATCTGTCATCTGAAATAAACTGTCAAGGAGTCTGACTTTGCAGTGATGTTAATGAATGTTTTTCATTATCTCTTCATTAATGGTAATCCATTCATTATTAAGTTTTTGCTTCTCTTCCTGTTCCTATTTTCCCTGCCAGGCACTATAAGGAGTGAGGCAGAATGCAATATTGAAATAAATTTGTAGCTACATTATAATTCATAAATTGTAGAATTATGGTGAATGTAAAAGTACTGTCATTATCAAAGTGCCCCTTTGAACAAGGCCAAGGCCAGGCCAAGGTGAAGTAGGAGCAAAATAAACAAAAGAAAGAAAGTAGCTGTAAGAAGGTGTACATTTCTATGTCAAGCAGCTTTTGGGGATGGATGGGGATTATGCTGTAAAATTCAAGGGACTGGAAAATAGAACCCCTAATAATAACTGCTACCACTTTTGAGTGATTAATCATGTTTCAAACACTGTACAAAACATCTCATTTAGCTATAAGTCAGCCTTTTGAGTTGGATACTGGGTTTGGCATTTGAGTTTGGTACTACTATCCTTGCTTGATACATGAAGTTTAGACAAATTAAGGCACTTGTCCCCAGTTCAGAGCCAGGACTAGGGTGAGACAAATGAGACACTTAGGGTGCAGACTTTCAGGATGTGCCCGTTCTCACATTGGTGCAGTGCACCTGGGAATGGGCACCTCCTTAAACCAAGCACCCTAAGTTTGTCACTTGTTTCACTCTATCCCTGCCCTGCCATGATCACACAACTAGAAAGAAAATGGCCAAGTAATTTTTTAGATCAGGTCCAAAGTTCATGTTCTTGACCACTTTGTTAGGAACCAGCACAGGCATTCACACCCAGCTTTCTGGAGAATAAATTCGATAACTAATGAGTATCTGCCAATGCTGGGCACAGGGCTGAGTGTGCAGGACACACAGAAATGAAAAAGACAGTCCTTGTCTTCAAGACTAAAATGCTAGTGCACTGTGAAACACTGACATCCTACCCATGCTGGAGGGAAGGATGGAAGGAAGGAAGGAGGGAAGGAAGGAAGGAGGGAAGGAAGGAAGGAAAGAAGGAAGGAAGGAAGGGGAGGGAGGGAGGGAGGAGGGAAAGGAGGAAGGAGGAAGGAAGGAAAGAAGGAGGGAAGGAAGGAGAAGAAGGAAGGGAGGAAGGGAGGAAGGAAGGAAGAAAGGGAGGAAGGGAGGAAGGAAGGAAGAAAGGAAGGAAGGAGAGGGAGGGAGGGAAGAAGGAAGGGAGGGAGGAGGGAAAGGAGGAAGGAGGAAGGATGGAAAGAAGCAAGGAGAAGGAATGAAGAAGGGAAGGAAGGAGAGGGAGGGAGGAGGAAAGGAAGGAAGGAAGGAAGAAGGGAGAGAAACAGGGAGGGAGGGAAGAAGGAAGGGAGGGAGGGAGCAAGGGAGAAGGAAGGAAAGAAGGAAGGAAGGAAGGAAAGAAGGAAGGAAGGAAGGAAAGAAGGAAGGGAGGGAGGGAGCAAGGGGGAAGGAAGGAAGGGAGGGAGGGACGGAGGGAGGGAGGGAGGCAGGAAGGCAAGAAGGCTGGTCCATGCATTGCTGTGTATTGCATCTCAGTGTTGTCTGGCTCTAGTGCCAGCAGGCCTTGTGAAAAGGGCCCTTACTCTGTCTCAGATTCATTCTCCACATCTGCAAATAAGAATGATGGTGCCTGTGCTATCCACATCACAAAGTCACAGTAAAAACAAGTATCAAAAGGAGATGATCACTTTGCTTTGTGGCACTATAAAGCAGAGAACATCTGTGAGCTACTTTTATAAGGAATACCCCATGTCATTTGCAGAACATTGAATGGGGAGTTGGGATTCCTGGGTTCTAATTTCTGGGTTGCCTTTTATTGGCAGTATGACCTCACAAAGGACTCTTCTCCTTGCAAGATCTTGCTTCCTCATTCATTAAACGGGAAAATTGGAATAAAAAATGACTCTAAGACTTCATAATTGTGACTGAAGTATTGAGGGTAATGTTTAGCAAAAGCATGTAAAATTATTCATAGCTCTGTCTTATTTTACGTAGATCAGTACACATTAATAATATTGGCTTTAGAGAACTGCATGCAGTGTATGGTGCTGGAGCCCAGGGAAAGTAAAGCAAGGGCATGTGAGTTAGCTTGTGCAGAGCCATCAGCATCCATAAAGGAATAAAGCAAAGTTCTCATCCTAACCTAAAATGAGAGTTTGAATATGCATGGAACAGCTAGATCGTGTTTAGAAGTCACATCCATAAACATGGAGATGGAAACAAGAACATATATCTCCTAGCTGATTCTCCATGCATTGATTTCAACTTTCCATTTCACTCCTCCTACTATCCTTTACCCATTCATTTTCAATAGTGTGCATTCCTAGTCAGTGGGTGGTAAGAAGGAGTATGGAAGTAAATACCTTCTAAGTAGATCTGAAGGACTTACTAGTTGCTTACTAATTCACTAATTCTATGAAGAAATTATCTGCAGCTCTGAAGAGGTATACATTATCCACTGAGACCATTGTCTATTAAGATTGGCATTGCCTTTGGAGTCAGGGTACAGGAATTAAAAGGAAGAGCACCTCCTCCCACAACCCACCCTATTCCTAGAACTCTGCATCGGACCCCGGAGTAAATTGAAAGAACTATATTCCTTTAGTAAATACTTACTGAATGTTTTCTACAGACACTATGTCAGGAGATATGTAATCTGCCATAATTCTGATTGCAAAAATCCCCCATGCAATTTTGATTACAAAAATAGAATCCGAAACAGAGCCTTCCTCCATGAATCTATTGCCTGTGCAGCTAGGAATAGTTACAGAGACTTCCAGTAACTCAAAAGTTAATGCAAAGGAGACTAAGGATGTGCCCAAACTAGAAGAGATGAGAGGAGACAGGGGTCTAGATATGACTGACAAGTCTTTATCAAAGGTCATGGAAATGAATCTATCCCAAAGGACCTATGCTTTAATAATAAATAGTAAAAAAGATGTATGATTGAGAATTTACTTTGAAAAATGAATCTATGTAAGTTAATGTCATCCTCTATTTAATGAAATTTAGGATAAAATATTACATGCTATAATTTATAGACCACAAAATAATTTTCACTAAAAATAATTTTGCAACAAATATTATGATAGCACAATGCAATATCCTTGACATCATGCATGACTTCTGCAGCATGATCCAAAAGAGAATCGCATTTGCTAAATTTTTTGAGAACCCCCTCCATTTTCCTAATACCAATACTTTGATATTGAAATTATTTCCATGGAAGCATCTATCTCATCATTATCCTTGCCAATTCTTTTTTTCCTTCTCAGTTACAAATGAATCTCTTTCAGAAGCTCATGATTCACTGGTTTTGCAGTTCTCCCCCATCATTTTCACTAACTTCAAGAAACCATGCATTCTTCACCAGATTTGCTCTTTCCCTTTGCAATTGATTTTAATTGTGTTGTCAGGTAACATTAGACACGAATGAGAAACCGATCTTCAAAGACAGGATAGGCCTGAAGAGGCAGTAGTGTAAGGAAGTGAGAGAGATGATGACTAATTTTATAAGCAGTAGGTTCATGTGTCACATGTTGATATTACAATGATTGTTTGCCTCTCTAAACACCACCATAAAGGTGGAGGTTTGGATAATGAAGAGCTTCTGTTCGTGGTAATAAGGTAACATTCTAAAGTAAACTGAATATCAAACACTTTAATTTACTAATTCAATCTTGAAAGACATGATCTCCAAATACAAACTGTGCTTTTTGTTGCTGTTGTTTTGGGGGTAAGTTTTGGAGGCAGTAGTTTAGATGATATAAAATATTTGCCCTTAAAGCTAAATTGACCTACTTTATAAACTGCTGAGACTATGTGTTTCTAGATAATACATGTGTATGTATGTAAATACACATATACATAAATATATTTACATATAGGCACAGATAAATGTGTGTGTCCATACATATGCCAACATGTGTTAATTTGTAATTATATTTAGGTTATTTAAAGTAAATGCAAACAACAATTCAAGCTTTATTATTGGTCTTATGTGTGTTTCTACAAGCAACCATCCCAAACTGGTTAAATTTTCTATTGACACTGATTTGCCCATCTTTTGGCAATGCACTAATTTCCATGAACTCTTAATGAGATATACAATGAGATTTAAAATTTTAAACTATATGCCGGGCACGGTGGCTCATGCCTGTAATCCCAGCGCTTTGGGAGGCCGAGGTGGGTGGATCACAAGGTCAGAAGATCGAGACCATCCTGGCTAACATGGTGAAATCTTGTCTCTACTAAAAATACAAAAAATTAGCTGGGCAAGGGTGGCAGGCACCTGTAGTCCCAGCTACTCGGGAGGCTGAGGTAGGAGAATGGCGTGAACCCGGGAGGCAGAGCTTGCAGTGAGCCGAGATCACACCACTGCACTCCAGCCTGGGCGACAGAGCGAGACTCTGTCCTGGAAAAAAAAAAAAATTTAAACTATAGTAAGTAATCATTTTTGGCAGTTGCTTACACTCATTTGGACCCAACTTTAAAATGAAGAAGTGGTTTTTCTTACGTATTTGTATTGCAAATTGATGATCATAATGAAAATAGACATATTTTCAACTCATTTCATTAGCATTACCCCTCAATACATACCATTTATGACAGAAATCATCTGTGAGAAGCTCATTATGCCAGCATGGATTGTTTTTCTGGTTTTGATTCACATTCAGATCCATCACCTAAGTTTCTTATTTATCTTGGCATATGCTTTCCTGGCAGTGGCTGCTAAAATGCACACACAGCAGATGTCATTTGTATTTTATATACAATCGAATATCTCATAAGAAATGTGCAATGCAAACTTCAAGAACAAACATCTCCCAACAACTCCAACAACTTTATCACCTTTCTGTTGAGGGCTCAACTGACTTGTTGATTCAACATGGTTATGTTGTGATATTAGCTATAGGTTCAAAGTAAATTTTTTTCTGCCATCTTTTTCCTCTAGGTTATGAATATATTGGTCATCTAGGTCAGCAAGTCTTAATATTTTGGACCCTGTTCATCATCTCGTTAAACCTAAGAACACTCTTTCATATGACATACACACAAAAAGTTGGATAAAATTTTAATAACTT
Organism: Pan paniscus; assembly: GCF_029289425.2. Classification (NCBI taxonomy): domain Eukaryota; kingdom Metazoa; phylum Chordata; class Mammalia; order Primates; family Hominidae; genus Pan; species Pan paniscus. The sequence continues at coordinate 27,577,264 of NC_073254.2, forward strand.
AATGTCTTTCTAAGGTACGAAACTGTTCTAAGAGAATACCTTCTATATCATATAGCAATTGTGAAGATTATATTAGATGATGTGCATAAAACTTCTAGCCCATAGAGTGGGATTTAACAGATTTGCAATAAATATTGGTACATTTTCCCCATTCCTCTTGTTATTCAGAATTCATATCTTATTTCAAAGGTCCTGGATTTGGCTGGTGATTAAATGCAATTCCACTAGTAAAACTTAAAAATAGTTTCCCATCTTGCAATTTACACTGATATTACAGAAAGCCCAGAATTCAACTCCAAAGGTGAGTAACATGAAGTATCAGAGAACAAAATGGCCTGGGAGCTCCCATTTCTCTGCTCCCCCAAAAGTAGTCTCCCATTTCCCTGCAACCCAAAGCAGAAATAGGAAAAAAAAATTTCAGGGGCCTCTCTCCCGTGTATCTTCAAACTCTGCCACTTCACTTTCCATCCTAACATGAACCCTGCCTGGCCCTCAAGCCATTATCACCTATCTCTTTTCCTTTCTTCACTAATATCTCTGAAAATAGTCTATATTCCGTCTTCCACGTTCTTCCTTTAAATTCACATGCCATCCCCTCTGCAGTGTGGCTTTTGCCTTTACCTTGCTACTGAAGCTTCTTTGGTTATGTCCCCTCTGAACTCCTAAATGCTGCCTCTCAGACCCCTTACTACTAGATAGAACTCTGTGCAGCTAATGGCCCAATGCCCTGACTTCTTCCTCGTCTAGAATTATGGCTACCATTGATGCCTTCATTCTTTCCAGTGTCTCTCTTGGATCTTCTCCACCATTTGGGTTTTACATTTTTTCCCTTTGACTCTTGTCTTTTCTCTCAGCCCTTTGTTTACATTTCCTAAGATTTTTGTCTTAGATCCTCTTCTCTTCTGGTTACATACCCTCTCTGGGGAATCTAGTCAATTCCCATGGCTTCAGTTCTACCCTGTTAACCAATGACTTCCAAATCTATAACTTGATTCCTCACATGAATTCTAGATCCATATCTATGTTTGGATACCCTACAGTTACTTCGAATTCCTTTTTCTCCCAACTTGTGTTACTTGTCGACGGTCCAGGCTCCACCTGCTCCACCCTGTCTCACAACATCAACATTCACCAAGCCTCCTGACTCATATCCTTGTCCCCATAGAAAGCTGCCCATCGAGTCCTGAAGATTCCGCCTTTGTAGCATTTCTAGCTTTGGCAGCTTCTCCATCACAATCTGGTATGGACCCTCATTCCTCCCAGCAGGATTTATAGAGTGACTTTCTCTTCTGATTCTCTGTTTACAAATCCGTCTTACAAATATCTAGCAGAGGCTATGCTCCAGCAGAGCTGATCATGAGCTCACAGTACTTACAGACAAAAGACCAATCTCTTTTGTGCAGCATTTAATCCCTACATGCGTTGGTCCTGGTCCTGCCTGGCCTTCTCATCTTTGAAGTCACCAAGTCTTTTCATGCCTCTGTGCCTTTGTTTAGCTCTCATTTCTGCCAGCTCCTGCAAGCCTTGTTAAATCTAGTCAATTGCTTAAGATCCAGCTCAGAGGTCACCTCTGTAAAGATTTATTTCACTTTCCCACAAGCAATACAGTAATCACAACTTTGCTAATGCTGCTGGCATAGCACATATCACCCTGGGTCATCATGCACAGTTATTCAGATTGTTTCCTGAACAAGGACACCTAGCCTAGAGGGCAAGGGTCTAAAATCCAGGTGAGTGGCAGAAAGGAGCATCTATTTTTCTAATTCACATAAAGGTGCAATATAGAGTATGGTGACCCAGTACTTCAAAAGGGACTTTAGTTTAGTGCTCCCTGAGGACATCTGCCTCTCTAGACTATAAACTCTTTGGGGCTAGGTCTTCTTTGTCTTTATATCTTCAATGTCTAGCACACTTTCTTGCATAGGCTTGCAAAGATGATCAATTTTGGAAGATTAACAACAACAACAATAATACTGTATAAGCATTAAAAAATCTCTTATATTGTAGGAACAACTCTAAGTGCTTTGCATGGATCATCTCAGTTGCCACATTAAGCCTATCAAGAAGGTACTATTAGTATTCCCATTTTGTGGATTATAAAACTGGTGCTTGAGGAAACTCAGTTATTTGCTTAAAGTCACACAGCCAGGATTTGAATCCAAGCCTGTTTAATTCCAGAATCTGGGCCCTTAAACACTATAGCAAACAGCATAGGTACCATGCATGCATACACCAAAAAAGAATTCACATGCCCGTGATGACAATGCCTGGGGCTCAGGACCATTTGAGAATCTGAAGTGTTTTTATAGAATGCAGTCTGCTGAAGAGCAAACCCAGAGGCATCCTGATGTCCACCTATAAAAAGATAGACATAACCTTTCTGCACAGGAACAGGGCGAGCTCAGCCCCTGCTGTCTCATGAGAGTCTAAGAGGAATTATCCTCCCGGCGGGTTAGCACTGCACAGAGTTAAGAGGGCTGCACCTCCAATTGCTGACCGTGGGTGTCTCTTGCTCTGCCACCAGCATTGTTTCTCTCTCACCTGTTTTGAACAGCAGCCAGGTTGTCGGCTCACATTCAATTTCTGGCATAGCCACTCTGAATAAGCCATGGAGCCCCTCTGTCAGACTCAGAATAGGAGGGGCAGCACAGCTATCCATCATCCCAGGGTGATCATGCCAGTCCCAGCATGCCCCCCGATTTCACCCAGGGCTCATTAACACATAGAACAGGAGATGCGGCAGACACCTCCTGAGAGAAAGGCCTGCTGAAGGATGAGCAATCATCTTCAAACAACCATGGGAGAAGGGCAAGATCTCTTTCCAAAGCTGTTTTCGCTACGTGTGTTAGAAGCCACGGTTGGTCCTTATGGCAGGCTGCTGAACGAAACCCCTCAAAATGCCCGGCACGTTCAACGTTCATCCCACTACCTACGAACGGGACTGGCTTGAAATTAACCCCTAGGGTTCTAGGTAGTCCTAGAAACTAGGGCATGATGGGATTTGTCTTTCTTTTATCTTCAGAGTCCTGGTTTAATTTCTACCTTTTCCTCAAAGCCTGCTCCAGCCCTGAAGGATTGCTTCCTCTTCCGAGTTCACAGAGTATTTGCATCTGTGCAACTTACTTGAAAATTGCAATTCATTCCATCTGTCCATCCACCCACCCACCCACCCATCCATCCATCCATCCATCCGTTCATGTGATGAGTCCTGAAGTTGTCCTATGTGGCAGGCATCGTGGTAGGGGGCAGGACAGAGAGAAAATTAAAGCTCTGCTCATATTCTCAAAGGGAGAGCCCAGCCCCCTGGGCAAGGCAGATAGGTGGACAGGAAAATTCAATAGAGGGTGTTTGATTCTATAACAAAGACAGGCAAAGGTGCTATGTTCATCCCCTAAGGCAGGACTAAAGAAAGGTAACACTGAGGAAGGATACATGAGTCTCGAAGGAGAAGAGAGGGAAGCGAGGTGATTCAGGAAAAAGCTCCTTAAATCAGAATGTCTGAGTGTCGGAGCAAGGCATTGGTGTTTTTTCAAAGATCTCCAGGCAATTCCAATGTGCAGCAAAGTTTGAGAAATACTGCTTTAGAGAACTATGTTAAGCAAAGCCGGATCAGCTCCATTTCGGAGTTCATGTTCCACCCTTTACCTCCAATCCCCCTCACCTGGGATGGCTCACAGCCAATGCATGATCAACTGGCACAGAGGAACAAAAGGAGGGACCCCTTGCCTAAAGCTGGGACCAACTCTGAGAGGCAATTTGTGCTTCAGAGTTTCCCCACGTGGTTAGGCTGCAGCTAGAATCCAGCTAAGATCTCATCCTTGGTGTAGCCGCTTCTCCTGCCCTAACCTACTCCTCCTACCTACTCCCTTGCTTCGAGAGCGTTTATCTAGTAAGTCACGTTCACCCGAATCTCTGTTCTGTCCTCTGCTTTGGAGCACCTGACTCCAGAGACCCCAGTCCTTCAAACTGTTCATCACAGAAATTTGATGTGGATTTATTGGCAGTGATGGTTAAATTTCCCAGAGAGAGGAACTATAAGCTCTCAAATGTTATCCTCAGATGATGCATTGGCCCTTTATTGGAAGAACTTGAAGGACCATGGTTTAATCCAAGGAAGACACAACAACAAGGTGACTCTCAGGCTTGAAACAGACAAATGCAAAGAACAAATGACTCATTGTTCCTCAGTCACACCACTTCAACAGCTGCCAATCTCACCTCTTTTGTGGACTGTTTATTCACAGCCAAAGCCTGGAACTTCTTCACTGTGTTATCTTGGTTTAGAAAAATGCACCCAGCATCCCTAGATAATATTTTGGAATAGTTTCTAACTGATCAGCCTCTACTGAGATTGCTCCTTCATTCAAGCTTGTCAGAAATCATCATTTTAATTTTCTATGAATGCCTTCATGGCACTTCCTGCTTGGGTAACCATTGTTTTAAGATGTTATTGCAAATGACAGTCTTTTGAGACACTAGCATAGCTATTGTCTACACAATTTTTTTGCACCACTTTTAAAAAAAATAAAATATTTTATCCCCTAAATACTGCAGTATCTTAGTTAATCTCCCAACACTGCCTGTAAACAGAAAGAACTTTTTTTTTTTTTTAGATGGGGATCTTGCTCTGTCACCCAGGCTGGAGTGAACCTGGTGCAATCATGGCACACTGCAGCCTTGACCTCCTTGGCTCAAGCGATTCTCCCACCCAGGCCTTCTGAGTAGCTGGGACTATAGGTGTGTGCCCCAACACCTGGCTGATTTGGGGGAATTATTGTGGAGACGGGGTCTTGCTCTATTACCCAAGTTGGTCTTGAACTGCTGGGCTCAAGCAGTCCTCCCACCTTGGCCTCCCGAAATGCTGAGATTAGAGGTGTGAGCCACTGCGCTGGCTAAGAGAATTTTTTTGGGTGTGTGGGGAACCTCTTTGGGGATACATGGAAAGAAAGAGAAGTTCCTGAGAGCTGAGGCTAGGTCCTCAAACAATTACACCAGTACTTGGATAATCATTGTCTTTGTGCTGTTATAACAGAATTGTGTACAGCGTTGCCAGCCACATCTGCCCTCAGTGTTAACTTGTTCCCCAGAAAGTCATCGCATCTTATCCTAGGTGGTGAGTCACTGCAGAAGAGAGCACAGGAGCCTGAATCCAAGACTCTAACTGGCTGGAAGGGGTGGAAATAAACATCAACTCAAGGCCAGTTGGCAAGTAATTCAGTAGGAGAAAGGGTGTATGGGTACCATGAATCTAAAAGGGTGTATGAATACCATGAATCTAGACGTTTCAGCTGAATCTTGAGTCCAGAAAGGTGACAAATGAGCTGGGCGCAGTGGCTCATGCCTGTAATCCCAACACTTTGGGAGGCCAAGGTGGGCAGATCACCTGAGGTTAGGAGTTCGAGACCAGCCTGACCAACATGGTGAAACCCCATCTCTACTAAAAATACAAAAATTAGCTGAGCATGGTGGCACATGCCTGTAATCCCAGCTACTCAGGGAAGCTGAGGCAGGAGAATCACTTGAACCTGGGGCAACAAGAGCAAAACTCTGTCTCAAAAAAAAAAAAAAAGAAGGTGACAAATGCACAGGACAGCCATATAGGCAATTTTAGTGGTCAAGGTAAAGGCTAAGCATCTATAACAAAGAGGCTTTAAAATATAGTGGCTTAAGATCGAAATTTGGTTTTCTGTCGCATAATAGCCTGGAAGAGAGTGGTCCAGTGCCATCCTTAACAAGTGGTTTCTGGTATTTCTCCAACTATTGTGACTTTTCAGTGAGTGAGAAGGAGGTAAGGGAAGTTTGGGGAAGTATCTTTCTCCTTCAAGAAGATAACCCAAAAGTTACATACATTATTTTGGTTCATCTCCTTTTAGCCTAAGTTTAGTCTCAGGGTCATACCTACCTGCAGGGAAAGTTGGCAACTGTAGTTATAAGCACAATAGCTATGTGTCCAGCTAGATTCAGGGGGCTCTGTTATGCAAAGAAAGAGGTCAGCAGTCGCTACCATGGCAAGTTAATATAAATGTCCAGAGACCCAAAATAAATCCAGGAGAAAACTGGAGGTGCAGTCTAAGTAAGCTCATACTGTGGGGCATTGCTTATGTAAATAGCAAATACATTTTTTAAGTCTGGATTGATGGGTGAATGAGTAGATGATAAATGGGATGACTGCTCACGTCAGTATCCGGGGACTTTAATTAAACAGCAGTGATAGTCACAAAGCAGAATCACACAAACATTCACATAAGTAAAAAAGGAGGGGAGTGTATGCCCTGAATTGCCCTCGTATTCTTTCTGTTAGTGCAGGCAAGCAGAGGATGGCAAATGTGTGCTGAGGAAAGGGCTTAACATGCATTTCAATTGTGGTCTCAACATCTCACAGCTGGGAGGTTCAGCCAGCTCAGACCCAGGCCAATACCTTGGTACTCAGATTTCACTCAGAGAGTAAGAGTCTTCCACTCTCAGCATCTCTTCCTCTATAGACCGGTGGTTCCAAGAGTATGGTCCCAGACCAGCTGTATCAGCATCATCTAGTAATGTATTAGAAAAGCAGATTCTCAGGCCCACCCAAGACCTACTGAATCAGAAACGCTGGAGGTAGGACCTGAAATCTGTGTTAAATAAGTCTTCCAGATTATTCTGATGCACATTCAATTCTGAGGACCACAACTCTCGACAGTGACTTTGCTTCAATAACCTGTTTCTCCTGCCTGCTACTGAGGCCATTACCACTTTATATCTTCGGAGAGAAACAGTGAAGCCCATGAATGTAGCTTGGTTTCTCCTGGATCTCACAAGAAGAGACTGACAGATCTGGTCCTAGAATCCTAGTCTAGGAAGGAATTTGGAAAAACAATTTCTCATTCATCAGCCTGTCTCTACGCCAGTAAATATGTAAGCCCTCCAAGATAGCAAGTATGGCCAATGCTATTCCCAAATATCTCCAAGGATAAAAATCATTAATTGTTCCTTGTTATCTACTTCCAATGTCTAGTCAATATATAGGCCTTTTAAAAAAAATAAACTCCTTCTATTTATAATATAAGTCTACTTATTCTTGAATAATCTTGTCAAGAAATCCTCAATCTTAGATCATTCTGGTTATTGTTTGTATACACAAAGACGCATTAAATCATTGTCATATACACAAAGACACATGAAATCATTGTCTATTCTTCTCTCTTAAGCTAAACAATTCTGACCCCTTAAACAATATCTTTTAATTCCGAATGATCCCAGTGATTTCCTAACCTTTTGTCTTTATTATCTCATTAATCCATAGAGTAACCCTAAGAAGTAGAAGCTGCTACTTTACCCCATTTTATACATGAAGAAACTGAGGTTCAGTAGTTAAACAACTGACCTTGGTTATGGAGCTTAGAAATGACTGGGCCAAAATTCACAAGCAGAGAGTCTCTACCTTTGCTATTATGTATCTAACTATACAGCCAGCATTTAATTTATTCCAAATCTTTTTTTTTTTTTTTTGAGTTTGAGTTTGAGTCTCACTCTGTCATGTATGTTGGAGTGCAGTGGCACCATCTTGGCTTACTGCAATGGACGCCTCCTGAGTTCAAGTGATTCTACTGCCTCAGCCTCCCAAGTAGCTGGGATTACAGGCACGTGCCACCAAGCCCGGCTAATTTTTGTATTTTTAGTAGATATGTGGTTTAGCCATGTTGGCCAGGCTGGTCTTGAACCCCAGACCTCAGGTTATCCCCCTGTCTCACCGTCCCAAAGTGCTGGGATTACAGGCATGAGCCGCTACACCCAGCCTTATTCCAAATCTTGGTGAAGTAATGGTTTCATATTTTTCTTAGTGTAGGAAATTCAATGGTAAGTTATATGCTTTAAATGTCCTACAAATAACTGCATACAGAAGAATAATTATATAAATTAAAATGTTCACGGAAAATGACATATTTAACAAACTAGATGTTTAAAGGGATAATTTTAAAAACAATTCCCATATAATCATAACATAAGGATCCAAATGACACCAAAACAAGGAGAAACTAGAAGATGGACACAAAGGCAGCAAACAGATCAGTTAGAACTGATGACTATTTAATATAATGGATCTCGCCAGGGTGATTCTTCTTGTTATCTCTTTGTTATCTGACCTGGGCTCACACCATAATGTCTCCATGTTCCCACAATGTCCAGGCGTTTCCCTTTTTGGGGATATGGATGAAGCAAGAATGGGACCAGCAGTGCCAACTCTTGGGCGTCCTCTTGGGCTCGAACTGTGTTCCCTGGAAAACCACAGCCTCCTGAAGACAGCCCCTACATACACTACATCAACCCATATCTGCTCAGGCCCCAGTACAGGTGGACAATTCTCTACTCAGGGTATGAGCCCTGTTCAAGGAGCTAAGAGAAGGAGGGTGGTTTGGCTGCCTTTAGAGGGGGAAGAGTTTGGCTGAGAGGACATTTACTCTTTGGTCCATATGGGAAGGGAAAATGCGGGTTGGCGTGTGTATTCATTTCCTAGAGTTGCTGTAACAAAGTACCACAAACTACATGACATAAAACAATATCAATTTGCTCTCTGATGGTTCTGGAGTGTTGAAGTCCCAAATCAAGGTGTTGGTGGGGCCACGCTCCTTTTGCAGGCTCTAGGGAAGAACCTTCTTGTGTCTTCCAGCTTCTGGCAGCAGTTGGCAATCCTTGGTGTTAACTGGGCTCAAAAATGCATCACTCCAATCTCTGACCCCGTCATCCCATGGCTGTCTCTCTCTATGTGTTCACATTGTCTTTCCTTTGTCCAGGTCAGTCTCTGGGGCTCTTCTCTTCTTATAAAGTCACCAGTCAAATTATATTAGGACCTAACCTAACGACCTTGTTTTAACTTGACTATATCTATAAAGACGCTATTTCCAAATAAAGTCACATTCACAAGTACTGGATGTTAGAATGTCAACATATCTTTTAGGAGAACACAACTCAACCCATGTCAGTGTGTAAAATTTACTCCATGGCTCTGGAGTGATGGTTTTGAGGAGCTATCAGATCTGCATCAACTCTCCCAGGACTGTAACAGAGCATGCATTTACTCACCAGATGTGTTAAAACTCCAATTAGTAGGGTCGGGTGTGGTGGCTCATGCCTGTAATCCCAGCACTTTGGGAGGCCGAGGCAGGTGGATCATTTGAGGTCAGGAGTTCGAGACTAGCCTGGCCAATATGGTGAAACCCCGTCTCTAATAAAAATACAAAAATTAGTCGGGTGTGGTACCACGTGCCTGTAATCCCAGCTCTTCAGGAGACTGAGGCAGGAGAATCGCTTGAGCCTGGGAAGCAGAGGTTGCGGTGAGCCAAGATCATGGCACTACACTCCAGTCTAGGTGACAGAATGAGATCCTCTCTCAAACAAACAAACAAACAAAAAATTTAATGAGCACTTACCAGCTGATAACCGGGTACATGTTTGTACTGTACTATAAGAGATTGCTCAAGATGTACAAGACCCTGTCTCTATTTTCAATCCCAGCTCTATCCCTCACCAGGTCATGTACCATCAACTCTCTGTGCCTCACTTTCTCTATCTTTAAAATGGGGATAGCTGTGGCACTTTCTTCATGTGGTTGCTGTGAGGATTAAATGAGATAATAGACACTGTGGGGGGCCATAGCAAAGCTCAATAAATATTACCAGTTGCTATTACTATATTCTAAGAGCCTATAATTTAATGTGTGAACCAAACACCTCCATGGTTTGAAGAACAAACAAGGACCAAAAGTATGATGTAACTTATACACTGATGTTATTTTATTTTTATTTTTATTTTTTTAAGACCGAGTCTCGCTCTGTCACCCAGGCTGGAGTGCAGTAGTACAATCTCGGCTCACTGCAACCTCTCCCTCCCTGGTTCAAGCGATTCTCCTGCTCAGCCTCCCGAGTAGCTGGGATTATAGGCGCCCAACACCACACCCAGCTAATTTTTGTATTTTTAGTAGAAATGGGGTTTCACCATGTTGACCAGGCTGGTCTCGAACTTTTGACCTCAAGTGATCTGCCTGCCTCGGCCTCCCAAAGTGCTGGGATTATAGGCATGAGCTACTGCACCTGGCCTACACTGATGTTATAACAAAGAAGTTCAGACAAAGAAAATAGCATCTCAGACAGTGACATAGTATGTTATTTATGGTATGCCCACGTGTGTGTGTGTGTGTGTATGTGTGTGTGTAAATGTATGTTTTGGGGTTTTGGGCTAGTGTGGTAGGGGAGCAGTAACCTGGAGGAAGGGATTCTTTCCTGAGACTCATGAAGAACCTAGGGCCCTTTCTTTCTTACTGTATTTCCATCTAACCACATGGTTTTTGCAAAGCCCCAAGGACTAGCTGGGTTCTGTGTTTGGCCCTTCACTCATAGGAGCTGTGAGCCTGTGTGCATGCATGCATAGACTCCTGAAAAATCTGTTAGTCCTGTGCATTGAACCGGGAAGTCATCTCATGGCTGGGAGGTATGTTTTCTCATTTTGTCTGAAACCTAATGTTCTCACAACCTACTCAAACTCCCTGCTCACCTAGAGCTTTTGATCAAGGCTACTGCCTAATGATTTCAGCTTGAGTGTCATTAAAAAAAAACCAGATAATCTTGTTGCCCTCTTGAAGATATATACATATTTGCAACAAACAATGAGTGTTGATATAGCACCAAAACAAACAAAATCCATCCAAATCCCTTATGTTACTTTAGGATTTTAGGAAGAGTCTCATTTTTCACTTCAAAGTAGTCTAAAGTAATTTTCCACAGCTAGAATTTCTTTATTCAGAATCAAACCTGGATCTGGAGTTGTGCTAGCCACCTATCCACTTATCTATACCAGTATAATAATAATTTTAATATTAATTGATTAATCTAGCCTGAGGCACTGAAGTGTCTGCACACAAAATTAGAATGTAATTGCAACAATAAAGAAATCAAATGAGATAATTAAAACATAAAAGATGACAAATACTAATTCAGGAAGTCTTTTTTATGCACTGAAACATTTGCCACTCATTTATATGGCGTTGTTTGCAGATTGCTAAGGAGAAGGTTCAAGGTAGAATAATTTAAGTGACTGTTTACATCTGAGTGTGTTACACTCACATGAGGATTGATGGCAGTACAATTTTAGATCCAAGCACATGTTCCATAGGATATTGTTTTGATGCATTAATGCACTTTTCACATTTTTCCTAAAGCAACAAACTTGAAGAAATAGCATCTATAGGAAATGCGGCAGCAGGAGGACAAGGCAGGAGACTGCAAGCAGGTCAAGAATTAGCTCCTTTGAGATTTAGGCATGTAATTTGCATTCACAAAATTAAAAAGAAGAAAAAAAGACAGTTGTGCTAAGTCTTGAGTAACCCAAAACAAAACAAATTGGCTGCAGTTTCGAGGGCCACTGGAGGCCTGGGATGACTTTTTGCCCTGGACTTAACTTCCTTTCAGTCTTTTTTCTCATTGACTATTTTTTTAAAGGGTCTGAGGATGAGTCACATCAGAGCCAACATATTTCCAAGTTTCCAAAACTTAAGATTTCTGTTCTTTGTTTATCATTTAAGGAACAGTTTCAGGCCCCGGTCTTATTTTCTCAAATATCTTATTCAGCCTATGCAGTCTCTTACTCCCACAGAGCCAGGAATAAAATGAGATTAAGACTTCACTGATCTAACCGATTTCAGGTCTTTTTTTCTGCCCAGCCACCTTTCTGTGTTAGGCTAGCTGCATGGAATCATAGGGGTGCATAAACACATGGTCACCTTCAGCAACAGCACCACACAAAGACAATAATAAAAATGGCCACAACCACACTGCCACCATGTCAAAGGAAGGCCCTTGAAGATAATGCAGTCATTCATTTATTCAACACCCAACACATACTAATTGAGTGGATTTTTTTTTTTTTTTGATGGAGTTTCACTTTTGTTGCCCAGGCTGGAGCGCAATGGCGCAATCTCAGCTCACTGCAACCTCCACCTCCTGGGTTCAAGCAATTCTCCTGCCTCTGATTGAGTGAATTTTATATTTCAGTGAGCCAAACAGACAAAGTCCCTAGCCTCAGAGGGCTTATGTTCCAGTGGAGGGATATAGAGAGTAAACAAATAAACAAGCAAATATATAATATGTCAGGTGGCGGTAAGAGTTATGAAGAAAGATAAAACAGGGGCAAGGTCTGAAGAGTGACTGGGAAAGGGCTACTATTTTAGAGAGTGTGGGCAGAACAAAAGCTCCCAGAGAGGGTGCTGAGTAGCAATCTGGAAACCTGTATGAATTGCTTTATGTTAATATTCTTTAAATAGACTGATGAACTTAAATTGTATGAAAACACAATGCAATGCAAAAGATAAAACAGAATCCTGGCTGGGCTCCGTGGCTCAGGCCTATAATCCCAGCACTTTGGGAGGCAGAGGCATGCTGATCACTTGAGGTCAGGAGTTCAAGACCAGCATGGCCAACACGTGAAATCCCATCCCTACTAAAAATACAAAAAGTAGCCAGGCGTGGTAGCACATGCCTGTAATCCCAGCTACTCGGGAGGCTGATGCATGAGAATTACTTGAACCTAGGAGGTGGAGGTTGCAGTGGGCCGAGGTCACGCCACTGCACTCCAGCCTGGGAAACAGAGTGAGACTCAGTCTGAAAAACAAACAAAACAGAATCCTTTCTCAGTGTTCTGGGAAAATAATAATATAAGTTAACTTTTATTAAGCACCTAACAAACATTAACTTATTTCATCCTCAAGGCAACTTCATGAGGTAAGAATTGTTATTTCCTGTCCTACTGTTTTTCAGATGATGTTTATAACTCACCAAAGGTTACACAGATAGTGCATAGTGAAACCTACAGAGCCAGGAAAATTGAGATTTGCCTTCACCAAGCTAATTGATTCCAGGTCTTCTTTCTGCCCAGCCACCTCTCTATGTTAGGCTAGCTGCATGGAATCATAGAGGAGCACAAACCCGTGCACACCATCAGCAATAGCACCACACGATGACAATAATAACAATGACAATAACACGGCATGGCCCCATCTGGTTTTTCAACACCAAGCCCTATCTGGTGTTTCTAGTTTTTATTTTTTGGAACAGCTAAAATAAGGTATAATTTGGTATATAATAAACTTCACATATTTCAGGCATATAATTTGAAAGCTTTTAACATATATATACACCCATGAAACCATCACAATCAAGATAATGAACATATCCCTCACTCCCAAAAGCTTCCTCCTGCTTCTTTTTCATCCCCTCCCGAGACTCCCATCTCCAAGCAACAAGGATCTGCATTCTGTTGCTATCGACTAGCCTACATTTTCTACAATTTTATGTAAACGGAACACTAAAGGATGAACTTTTTTTTTTGTTTGGCTTCTTTCACTTGGCCTAATTATTTTCTGATTTATTCATGTTGTTGCAGATCTCAACAGTTCATGCATTTTTAATCACTGAGTAGTGTTTCATTGTATGGATATACCACAATTTGTCCATTTACCTGTTAATGAACAGTGGGGAAGTTTCCAGTTTTTGACTATTACAAATTAAGCTGCTATGAACAGTCACACACAAATCTTGGTATCAAGCCTATACTCTTAATTATTACATAATACAGCTTTTCTGAACAAAGATAAACCTAGGACATATAGATGCTGTATTGTGTGGCAAAATCATGCTGAACCAGAACTGAGACTACTGGATTCCAGATGCTGTCCCCTAGTCTAAGAATAATGAGTAACCATTGGAAAATACAATGGTAAAGCCTTTAATTTAGATGTCACTTGGTCTCTCCATAATCGAAGGAGAGATTGCCTTAGGTAACTGATGCCTTAGGTAAGTGATGCCTTAGCATCAGTTAATTCAGTACATTTGCTTGATATAAAACTTGAACAATCAACAAGAAGCAGTTTGGCATAGGAGGAAAAGTTCTGGACTGGATGTCAGAAAACCTGGATTTGAGCCCACCTAACATAGAAATCCCTGGTTTGTACTCTGTCTCCCACATTTACCAAGAGTGTGACTGTTAACCAGTCACTTTTCGTATCTAGAACTCTTTCCTCATCAGTCAAAATCCCAGCCAAGTCTAAGGCTGACGCATAGCTCATACTAATTGGAGAAAAGCAGTAGATTATACAAGTAGCTGTATATTCATGACATTCACACCATTCCACTCTTCTTTATTGATGTGGAATTCTACATCTCAGAGCTGCAAGCAACCTAAGTGAGCATATAAGAGAACCGAGACCCCAGGGAGCTAGGGGGGGCCAGAGGTGCCCCACTAGTCACTGGCAGAGGTGGGCTCAAATCCAGGTTTTCTGACATCCAGTCCAGAACTTTACCTCCAATGCCAAACTGTTTCTTGTTGATTGTTCAAGTTTTATAGCCAGCAAATGTACTGAATTAATTGAGTGCATTTTTTCCACTTTATAATGAATTTGGGTGGCAGTCACCTGTCTCAGAATGTTTACTATACAATTTGTGATCAAATCCCAGATGCTTCTGTCCTCAGGACCCAGAGTAACACCTTGCCAGCTAGGTAAATGCGGCAAGAAAGGAAACACTTTTGGGGAGAGAAGCTGTAATAAGAGAGACAAATACATGATTCATTTCCCCCCTGCTGTTAGTTTAAGTTATAATTACCCAAACTTTAAAAATAAAACCTGAACACCATCACAGCCTCTGCGACACAATGGCAAAAGCACACCCTCTTGCAACAGCACCAATCACATATTTAACAACTGCTGTTTTAGGTTTAAGCTAATTAGGGAATGATTTTTGGTACATGTATTCCTATTGCAATTAAATAACTCATGGTGTGGGATGGCATTGTGAAGTCTTCTTAAAACTGCTTTTCAGCTTTTTGTGTTAAAAGATGAATTTCGTATATATAACACGGTTGTAAGGGGTTTGTGTTTTAACTCATGAGAGCCTGCATATGTTGCTTTAGGGTTACTTTTCTTTAGGGCAAATTCAGCAACAGGGTAAGAGGCTGGAAGAGTTTCTATTTAGAATGGTGAAATATTCAGTGGAGATAAAATTGCTTTATGATGTTTGCCCCAGAAGTCAGTTGAGAATTCGTAATAGATGAAACGCCTTGACTTTAAGGAGGTGGAACTCCTCATGGAACTTTTTGCTAGGAAGTTGCTCAGAAGTGATGGAAATATACATTCGCGCCTCTGTGTGTCATGTCCTACATACATCTCATCCTGGCTTTGACATGGGTAAAGCAAGCAGGTTGGAGATTTTTATGTTGATCTTCATGTTTAATGACTCTCTGAGTGCTGTGCTGCTCATCTGTGCCATCTACGTTTCTCAGCCTCCCATTAGTGGGACTATTTTAATGTTTGAACACACTTGTCCCTTAATATGTATCATTTGGACAGAGGCGCTTACTATCTGCTCGTGACGGATGCTAAGACAGAAAAATCGGGACAGACAGAAATGATTCTTACTACTGTCACCCCATGTAGCAATGGCTTCAAGGTGTCTGTATAGATTGTCCTTAGTAATTACAATATTATTGGAAGGAGAGCCTGGGGGCTTGGCCTTAAAGAGGTGCTTGCAGAGTAAGCATATGATTTTCACTTGGCCGTTATGTTTCCTGGGCTTTTTATGGCATCAATCTCATATGAGCAATCCTTTTCTACCTACCAGTGAGGCTCAGGGTCAAGGGCACTCACCCTTGTAGTTCACCTACAGAAAACCCTTGAGTCCCAATACGTTTGGGTAAACTTTCTTCAGCTGGTGAAAGGCTAAACCAGACCAGCAGTAAAGTCCTCTTTAAGAAGTATCCTCAGAGTCGTAGCAAATTACTGACAGGTACTTGATATTTAACCTACATCACATATTCTGTGTCACATCTGGTGCTTGGCCCACTGCAGTTGTGGCACTCTTTATGGCCATTTGTTATGGCATAAATCACCTCTGTAAAATGATGAAGGGTCTTTCTTACAAGTCATAACTGTGAAGAGAAGCAAGCAGAAAACCACAGTAGTACCAGGCTGATTGTAAGTAAAGAAGAGGTGGAGGGGTCTCATCCCTCAGCACATTGCTCTAAGACCTTTCCTCAGCAGGGAGAGTTCGTGACCGGATGTCACTACCTCTCACTCGCCACTTCCTGCCTCTCCACTTGAATCTGCTCCTACCTTCAGTAAGTAGGAGCCAAACGTCCTTGAAGTGTAGCATTGGGGTTCTGGGAAGCTGCAGAGTTGTGAATTATGGGTGTACGTCAGGACAGGCGAGCCTCGAAGCAGCATGAGTCAGGGATACAGCATAGTCAGAGCCCAGGGCAGATTCTCAGCCAGAAGCAAGCATACAAGCAAAAGTATATGCAACCTGATGTTTGTAACGCTGAAGGCTTGCACTGGCCTAGAAAAATATATAAAGTGAACTCAAAGGTCATTATATGGGGCTTGCAATCAAAACATCATGAGTGGACCTGAATTAACTAAAATGCATTTTCTAATACAGACAGAGAGTTCTTTGATATTTCCTTTTGGAGAAGCTCCTCCCCAAGGTATGAAACACTTTGAGCAGGAGATAAATGGCTCATCAATTCCCCCATTCTGCCAGCAACTGACCTCATCCAGAGTGGGATTAAAGGAAAGGTACCCATAAGAAAATCTCTGCCTACATTCATTGACATTGACTTTCCAATGCCACATCCCATCTTTTGCCCACCCTTGAGGAAACAGAATATTCCAACAGGCATGCAACAACAAAAAAAGAAGGAAAAAAGAGAAAAAATTGATAATCCTCAAAATGATCTGAGTCATTTCCCATTAAATATGTCATTATTTCCATATGATTATGTGCCTTTTAGTGTGCCTAGCACTGTGCTACTTAAACACCACAGGGATATCAAGTAGTAGAAACACAATACAAGCTAATACTTTTTGAGTATTTATTGCCAAGTGATATACTACACTTTTGAAATACCCTGCCCTGTTTAAAGTAACCACAACTTCATGTTGTAGTTAGAGCTAGTTCTTTCTTTTACACGTGATGAAACTAAGTCTTAGAAGTCAAACAACTAGTTTAAAGTCACACAGTGGCCAGGTGCAGTGGTTTACACCTGTAATCCCAGTCACTTGGGAGGCCGAGACAGGAGAATCGCTTGAACCCAGGAGGCGGCAGGTGCAGTGAGCCGAGATCATACCGCTGCACTCCAGCCTGGGTGACAGAACGAGATCCTGTCTCAAATAAATAAATGTAAATAAGGTCACAATGATACATGACAAGCCTGGGATTGGAATTCATACAGTCCAACTCCAATGCCCTAGTGTTTGACAATGCAGTTCCACTGAAGAAAGTAGCTTATGAGCTAGTGGAGAAATGAATCATACAAGTCAATCTTCCTGACTGATGCTGATACAAGCACACATATCCTAAAGCTCCATAGCTCTTTCACCCAGGCATTTCAGCAGGTATAGATCTGCCCTACCAACCACATTCAATCTTTGCAGAATCCTGGTAATATTCAATAGAAAAGTATTATTCATTCCTCAATAGGTTAAACATGGAATTACCATATGACCCAGCAATTCCACTCCTAGGCAGATATCCTAAAGAATTAGAAACAGATGTTCAAACAAAAACTTGTACAGGAATGTTCATAGCAGCATTACTCACAATAGCCAAAAGGTAGAAACACCCACAAATGTTCATCAATGAACAAAGTGTGGACAAACAATATGTGGCATATCCGTATAATGAAATATTATTCAGCCATAGAAAGAAAGAAAGTACTGACATGTGTACTTTATGGATGAACCTTGAAAATACTATGCCAAGAGAAAGAAGCCACATATGTCTGATTCCATTTACATGAAATGTCCAGAATAGGCAAATTCACAGAGACAGAAGGCAGGTTGGTTTTACCAGGGGCTAAGGAAAATGGGAGAATGAGGTATGATTGTTTCTTGCCTACAGGGTTTCCTTTTGGGTTGATGAAAATATTATAGCACTACGTAGTGTTGATGGCTGCACAACACTTTGAATGTACTAATTGGCACTGAATTATACACCTTAAAATGGTTACAATGGTGAATTTTACATATGTGTATTCTGCCACAATGAAAAGAAAAGGTTGTTATGGACCTGGGATAGTATGATCCATGTGGCATTTTTAGGGGTTCATAGATGTGTAAGACACATTCTCTATCCTCAAATAATTTAGAAATACACTGATGATGAAATTAAAATGCACATGTCCTTCTTGCTTTTATATGAATGGGAAGGTTCTGTTGCTTTGGTGACAAATGGTATATCCAAGTAAATAATTGCTTCACTGTGGTTGAATTGACACCTGTCAACATGTAATGATTTATAAAGGTTGTAAAACATTTAGAAATTCATAAGCTCTCAATGGTACATGTAAATTTATTTTATATTTGAGATAATAGTTAAGAATTTATGATATTCTAAATCTGTAGGCCTTGCATCTAGTCTTGGAATTTTCTTGTTTTTGCTGGAACAATAGAAAAATAATGGACAAAAGATGACTCTTCTGCATATTTAGGTCTCAGGTCATTTTATGGATTATTAACTTTGCCAAACTGCGTGTGGGATTAATTGGAAACAATTGCAATGTTCTTACTACATTGCACCACTTCCTTTTGTTAATTAAGAGACATTACCCTCGTTCTACTGATAACAAAAGGAATGACTCTTTTATTACCAGACAGCAGCCATGGAAGGAAAGGCAGGAGGCACAGTGTGTCTGAGAATTAAGGTAATGATCGAGGGCATGCATCTCAGTATGGTGGCTACCGAGAGAGACGCTGAGTCTAACTCCTGGGCTGTTAAGTATGCTTAATTCTAAGCTTCTAGTTCAATCTGCCCAATTATAATTTGGCCTGTCTGTTTGCTAGTTGACAAAAGCAAGCTGCCTAAAAATGCAGAACATACTAAGGAGGATAAAATAACAATGGGGTTGATTAAGAAAATCCCTCACCATCCACAATTACATACCTCTGCTAATCCTTTCATTTAAAAAATAAATTAGAAACAAAATTAATAGAACATCTGTAAGTGCCCTTTAACAGTAAACCTTTTAAAAAATAAACTTCCTTATTCTGACTTTACTGAAAGAGTTGGGAAGTGGGTATGTGTGTAGCTCTGTGCTTCAAAAGATCATATCTGTCCCCCTAAAATAATTGTTTGATCAGATTACTGTAATGCCCAAGCGTGTTCTGAACACCCACTTTGCAAGCTAGATAACGTAGAGAAGACAGAGAAAGTTCCCGTGAATGGGGATGAAAGGAGCGGTGAAGACGTCGTCACCTTTTGAATTAAGATTTTTTTTTTTTTTTTTTTTTTTTTGAGACGGAGTCTCGCTCTATCGCCCAGGCTGGAATGCAGTGGCGCAATCTCGGCCCACTGCGAGCTCCGCCTCCCGGGTTCACGCCATTCTCCTGCTTCAGCCTCCCGAGTAGCTGGGACTACAGACACCCGCCACCACGCCCGGCTAATTTTTTGTATTTTTAGTAGAGACGGGGTTTCACCGTGTTAGCCAGGATGGTCTCCATCTCCTGACCTCATGATCCGCCCGCCTCGGCCTCCCAAAGTGCTGGGATTACAGGCATGAGAGTTAAGATTTCTTTTACTACCTCAGACATGCCATGCTCTCTCTAGTTTTAGCAGCTTCATACCAGAAGTTGCCCCTGACTACACTCTTCCCCTTTTGCCTCCTTTATTCCCATCTGACTAACTCCTACTTCTCTTTTAGGTCCCCATATAAAACCACTTCCTCCAGAAAGCCCTCCCTAATCACTCCCCCAGATTCATTGTCTTTCTGCTATGCGCTGCCACAACTGTCTCTGTTTCCCCTATGATAGCTCTTACCGCATTTTGTGGTTATTGCATGTTTACTTATCCACTGTTCAGTCAAAACTGTAAGTTTCATGAAAGCAGGAATTATGTTCATCTTGCTGTCAAGAGAATATTTTCTCAGTACATTCTCCAGTGCCTGGCATGGTGCTAAATAAATATTTTCCAAGTCAATGAATAAGGACAGATGAAATAAAATGTGAATGAATGAAGAAGATTTGAATAAATCAGGGATTCCCAGCGTACGGTCATTAAATGCTAATTCTTATGGGTTTCTAGAAAAAAGAGGAATCTGGTGTTTAGGAAACACTGGGTAGCAAAGCCAACCTGATTTACTTGCTGCAGGACTTCTCAGAGCATTTTAAATGCTGAAGTTCAGCTGGGTACAGTGGCTCATGACTGTAATCCCAGCATTTTGGGAGGCGGAGGCAGGCAGATCACCTGAGGTCAGGAGTTCGAGACCAGCCGGGCCAACATGACAAAACCCCAACTCTACTAAAAATACAAAAATTAGCCAGGCGTAGTGGTGGGTGCCTGGAGTCCCAGCTACTCAAGAGGTTGAGGCAGGAGAATTGCTTGAACCCAGGAGGTGGAGGTTGCAGTGGCCAAGATTGTGCCACCACACTCCAGCCTGGGTAACAGAGCAAGACTCTGTCTCAAAAATAAATAAATAAATAAATGCTAAAGTTCATGAAACCTCCAAGGCAGGGGTAGAAGTGGATCTAGTATACAGTATTACACCAGATTACCAGATTTCTTTTCTTCAGTAGACATCTCACAAGACCAGTATTCTGAGGAGCATATATTGGGAAATGCCACAAAAGATAAAGAATAAAGAAATGCATTGTCCAGTGAGAAGGTAGGTAGGGAAAGATGAAAAGTGTGTAGAATACTAAGTAGACTATAGTAGCAGAAAATGTGGCATCAGGGAGGGATGGAGTGAAAAATGAGCAGGAATGTAGTGAAGGAAGTTGGGTGCCATGCTAAACAACTTGAACATTATGCTGTCAAGGGAGTGATATTAACCTTTGAGAAAGGGTGTCATGTACTAACCTGGTTTTAGGAAGCCAATTCTGGTGGCAGTGTGAAAAACAAAGCTCCGAGATATGAGCAATTTGCAAATGGGAAACCAGTTAGATTATTGCAGAAGACCTGGTAAGAGAGGGTAAGGATGTGAATTGGGAAAATTGCAAGTGGTATAGAAGAGAAGGCTCTAGAAAAATAGATTAAAAGATCAGAAGTGAGATCATCCAGGGAAAAGTAAGGCCAAAAAATGGCTTGAGAGAGAACCCAACATTTAAGAAGTAGATAAATGGAGAAAAAACAAAGAAATAAGAAGTACAGTTTAAGCAAACAAATGAAAAAGTAGCTTAGAGTAAGTGGTATTGCAGAAAGAGAGAAAAGAATTGCAGTGCGGTGTCCAATATGGCAGAGGGCTCAGAGTCGAAAGAAGCAGTACACATACAATGCAATGATGGTGCTGGATTTTTTTTTTTTTTTTTTTGAGATGGAGTCTTGCTCTGTCGCTCAGGCTGGAGTGTGGTGGCACAATCTCGGCTCACTGCAACCTCCACCTCCCCGGTCCAAGCAATTCTCCTGCCTCAGCCTCCTAAGTAGAAGGGATTAAAGGCACCCACCACCACGGCTGACTAATTTTTGTATTTTTAGTAGAGATGGGGTTTCACCATGTTGGTCAGCCTGGTCTCAAACTCCTGATGTCGTGATCCGCCCGCCTCGGCCTCCGAAAGTGCTGGGATTACAGGCGTGAGGTACCACGCCCGGCCGATGGTGCTGGATTTTTAGTGGAGGTCCCCTAGATCATTAATATAATTTTGTAACATTCCAACTTCTAGATTAAAAAAAGGAATACCCATAAATTACTGCGTGGCAAGCCAAGTTCTTTCTGCTAGATGCTTACTATGCCTCTTTCTACTGCACTGTTGAGACAGGATGGTCTGCATAACCCAGCACTTTATCTGGCTTCCCAAGTATAACCTGAAGAAACATAACTATTCTGCTTTTTTTTTTTTCTGTGATGACAACAGTTGCCTCATGATTTTCACATCAGTTAATGTAGAGGGAAGTGGTTTAATGCAGAGGGTTCAATGAGAAATAAAGAAGACATGGGAAAAACATCTGAAAAAACAACGTTCTTATTTTTGAATGGATGATGAATTGAATTAGTGACTTGGGAGGAAAAAACTAAATCAAGAGTAGTGAGACTTAAAGGAAATATTTAGAACATTTCTTTGAAAGCATAAATGTGGGAGCCAGACGCTCCTGGGTTTGCATCCTGACTCTGGTGGCTATAAATTATATGACCTTTGGGGAAAGAAATGGTAGATCTTGCCAGGGGCTGTGGTAAGCAGTAGACTTCCGTGAATTATTTAATCCTCACAATCACCCTAAGGAAAAGTGAGGCTCAGAAAGGTCTAAACAATTTAAATACGTAGTAAGCGACAGAGTCAGATTCAAACCCGGGGTCATTTGATGACAAAGCAGTTATTTTCCACCAGTCTGAAAACTTTATGAGGCAGAAATCACTTCTGCTTTCTTCACATTTGTATATCCTACAGATCCATAGCAGGCTGTTAATAACTATTTGTTGGATGGATGAATTAATATATAAATGAATAAGTGAATGAACAACTAATCTATAATGTTATTTCCAATAGACTGTATCTTTTTCAACCCTAATGTTCTCCTCTGTTGGCTCATTGTAGGTGCGCCATGAACCTTTCCATATCCCTAAAGGAAAGGCCAAGCTGATTGGCAACAGACTTAGGAGCTGGATGGATCTGCATCATTAGTCAAAACAGACTTCCTATTCTAGGGTAATCTGGCCAGTAGGTGATGCTGACTGAGACAGTTGAAAACACCTAGTGTCAAGTCATGGCTGGGTGTTGGTAAGCTGTACAGAGCCCCTGAGATTATTTGGATTGTTTGAAACAATCATGATCATGACATTAACATAAAAGCTGAGAAATATAGTTGGGTTGAAGGGAAAATGTCTCAGCAGAAGGAAAGGTGATTAAATAAAGAAAGAGGTATATCCCAGCCAGCTCTAAGACCTTAAGAGCAAAACCCATCATGGTGACTAGGATAGGGTTGTTGGTGGTGGTCATGGTGGTGATGCTGATGATGACAGCAAACTATAAGATGTATGCCTTCTCTGTGCCAGTTATGATGCTAAGAATTTAACACAAACCACATTTATCTTGACAATAATCCTATGATCTAGGCTTTATTTTTATCCCCCTTCAAGACTTGTGAACTCGTCAAAGGTCACACAGTTAAAGTAATAATGGTCAAGATTTAAACCCTGACCCTGCCTGATTCCGGTACCTAAGCTTTGAACCCCATGTTACTTTCCTCTAGGAAGAGGTAATTGAGGCCATATTTATCTTTCAATTAGGTTTTTTTATGTGTTCATCATCTACATTTCATTCACATGCCCTTACTCAAAGTTGCTCTCACATTCTGAAGTATTTGAATATTTGACAATTTAGTGATATATTAAATTTTACTTCAAGCATTTATAGCTGTTTTTCTTTGTTTGTGTGGAAAGTCATAAGAGCACTTCAAAATAAATTTTTATAACAGACATGCTTGAAGGTCAGATCAAGGAATCCTTGTGACATTGGGGTACAAAGAAATAGAAAAATGGGGCCAGGTGCAGTGGCTCACGCCTGTAATCCCAGCACTTTGGGAGGCCGAGGCGGGCGGGTCACCTGAAGTCAGGAGTGAGAAGCCAGTCTGACCAACATGGAGAAAACCCATATCTACTAAAAATACAAAATTAGCCTGGTGTAGCGGTGCATGCCTGTAATCCCAGCTACTTGGGAGACTGAGGCAGGAGAATCACTTGAACCCAGGAGGCGGAGATTGTGGTGACCCAGATCATGCCATTGCACTGCAGCCTGGGCAACAAGAGCGAAACTTCATCTCAAAAAAAAAAAAAAAAAAAAAAAAAAGAAAAGAAAAGAAAAAAAAAAGAAAAATGGTCCACATTCTCCAGAAATTTTCACCACAGTGGAGATACAACCTATGTCAATGAAACACCTAGGAAAGCCCAGTAAATAGTAACTCAAGGGCAACATCTTCCAGCACAGACACCACTCTCTTAGCATAAGTGCTCATTGGGAGGGAAGACTAAGTAAATGACCCAAATCCACTGTGGTTGTTTGGGGAGCTTCCTGGAGGAGGTGAGTCTCTGGAGGCAAATGTGGTATAGACAGACATACATTGGCCAAAAAGGCATGGGAGTTGGAGAGGATATTCCAACCAGGAAGGGGGTCTGAATATAGTGCTATAGTGGTTTATTTAAAATAAATTTAAAGAATATATAAACCCTAATATAAAACACTTTGAAAACTGTTAAGTATTAACATCCTTTTAAATCAAAAATGGTTTGGTAACTTTAAGATTTAGTATAAAAGTAAACAGCTTCTGTGGTTTGAAAAAAAATCACGAATCAATCTGGATCAATGGTGGGATTTTCTCATACCACTACACACACACAATTACACAGTGCTCTGAGGAAGAGAAGGATTAGATTACTACTTGAAAATGGAGTTTCTCATCCCCACAGCTGATAGAATGACTAAGAGGCCAAGCCTTATATACACCCCTGCTGTCTCACACCTAATGCTCCAATCCTGGGCTGCTTAGGATTTTTATTAAATAGCTACTGGAGTGTCCCAAGTCTCTTTCACTGCATAACAAATCACCCCAGCATTTAGCTGTTTAAAACAATAATCATTTTGATAATTTCTCATCTTTCTGTGAGCCAGGATTTGGGAGGACTCACCTGAGTGGTTCTTGTTTCAGTCTCTCATGAGGTTGCAATTCAGGCAGCAACTGTTGAAGGGTGGGGCTGGAGCATCTGGGAACTCTCTGGTCCCTCCATGCAGGCTAAGTTGGGCTTCCTCATAGCATGGCGGCCTCAAAGCAGTTAACTGCTTACCTGTCATCTGAAGGCTTCAAAAGCAAGGATCCCAACTAATTGGAGAGAAGCTACATTGCCTTTTATGATGGCATCTCTGCAGTCCCACAGAATTACTTCTACCATACTGTGTGTAAGCAAGTTCCCAGCCTACTCAGATTCAGAGAGAGAGGAATTAGATTCCACCACTTGATGGGGGAGTGGTAGGATTCTAGAAGACCACGTAGGATTGGAGATATGATTGTGTTCATCTTTGGAAAACACAATCTGCAACTTAGAGGTTTTCCGGGAGAAGGGAGGAGGAGAGGCACACACATGTGGTACTCACCATTTGCTGGAGAGCTCATTTAATTTCCCCCAAATAACTGTACAAAAGGGGCATTGTTGTCCTTCTCCGTTTTATACATGAGAAAAAGGAGGCTAAGAAACCAACCTGGCTAGGATCATTCAGCTCCAGCTCTGCCCTAGGCCCCTGACAGGTGCTTTACAAACATCACCTTAGAACCTCCCCCCAGTTTACGAAACAGAGGCTAACTCACCTGGCCCCAGTGAGCAAGTGGCAGAACTAGAATTCCATCCCAGGCCTCTTCCTACTGCAGTTGCTACCTTGTAACACCTCATTCATTTGCGCCATTACCTAGGCCTCTGAGTTCTTGTATCTTCCCTGGGTCTTGGTCCTATTTGGGCACAAGTCATGACACAAATTCCACACGGTGCCTTGGAGAGAATTAGACGGACCAATAAAAGGGCCTGATCCTGCAGGAAACTGCCTTTTTCTGTTGCTCTCCCTAAGTAAAGCTGTCATATAGATTTTGTGCTGAGCTGGCCAAAAAGCAATTTGAAAAATGGCTTCCGAGATTGGCAGTGGCATTGACTTGGCAGGGAGGAAGGTAATAACTGCTCTGTTATAGATTATGCTGGAGGCCTCTGATCTCATTCCTGTCAGGCCCTGCCTTCATTCTGGGAAGCTCTATGTGAAACTGTCCGCTTTGCTCAGAACAAGAATCCTTTGACCTCATACCTTTCTTGTTTATGGTATCGCAGACCTTCCAAGGGAGAGCAGAAACAGGCTAGTCTAAGTTTAGCAACCTGGTGAGCTTAATATGGCCTTGGCAAAAAGATCTCCATACAAAGACCCTTAGTTAGTCGGCCAGGGATAGCAAGGAGACAAAATAAACTCATTTTTAAGATCATAAAAGAAAAGGGGGGAGTTACAATCTGCAATATCCTCATTCCCTTTTTACAGATGAGGAAACTGAGGCTCTCAGAGGGTACAGTACTTTGCCCAGCAGAGACAGCTCTGCCCTGTGCAATGTGTTGTAAAGCCAGGCAGTGGTGGCCAAGGGCTGACACAGAGCAAAAAGCCTCTTCCTGGATCAAGTCCCTGAGGGAGTTAGGCTTTTTCAGAAATCAGCTTCTCCTTTAGCCCTGAGCCTGGCCTCCTAGCACCATGCCCTGTGCAAGTCTGAGGCTATCCCAGGCTCCAGAGCCTCCAGAAACCCCTTTGGTAATAGTTTTCTGTTGACATTGAGGCTATGATACTGTTTAAGTAGGTGAAAATACGTATTTATTATGTGAAGCACCCGGTGTATTTTCTATTCATTTCATTTCAACAAGAGTTTGTTAAACCTTTAGTACCTACACTGCTGTTTATGTAGTGGCATTGTGGAAACAAAACGCAGAAAGCAATGAATACTCTTGAGTAACTGACAACCCAGTGAAAAACAACTGGTGCATTGCACTCGAGCCAGTGAGCACAGCCCTGGGCACCCGTTAGCAAGACGTTCTCTGGTCCCTTCATATTTTAAAAAACAGGCATGTGCTTTAGAGCAGTTTTAGGTTCACAGCAAAGTTGAGAAGAAGGAACAGAGATTTCTCATATACCTCCTACCCTACGAGTGCACAGCCTCCCTGTGGATAGCCCCCAGCAGAGTGGTCCCTTGGTTACAATCGATGAACCTACATCATCATCACCCAGAGTCCACAGCCTGCATTAGGGTTCACTCTTGGTGCTGAACATTCTGTGGGTTTGGATAAATGTTTAATGACATGTTCTCACCACTATAGTATCATCTGAGCAGAGTAGTTTCCCTGCCCTAAAAATCCTCTGTGCTCCACTCATTCATCACTCCCTCCCCCAACCCCGATCTTTTCATTGTCTCCGTAGTGTTTACCTTTTCCAGAATATCATGTAGTCAGACTCAAACAGTGTGTGGCCTTTCCAGACTGGCTCTTTTCCATGGAGGCATTAAGATTTCCTTCATGTCTTTTCACGGCTTGAGAGCTCATTTGCTTTCAATGCTAAATAATACTCTATTGTCCAGATGTACCAGTTTATTTATCCATACGCCTCCTGAAGGACATCTTGATTGCTTCCAACTTTTGGCAATTATGCATAAAGCCGCTATCCTTGTGCAGATTTTTGTGTGGACATGAAGTTTTCAACTCCTTTGTGTAGATACCAAGGAACAGGATGTCTGGATCATATGATAAGAATATGTTTAGTTTTGTAAGAAATTTCCAAATTGTCTTCCAAAGTGTCTGTACCATTTTGAGTCCCCACCAGCAATAAATGAGGGTTCCTTCCTGTCCTTGCCAGCATTGGATGGTTGGTCTGTCCATTTTTTAAAGCACCAATAAACTGAATTATGGTAGAAACTACTAGAGAGCCAAAAATAGTGCCAAAAATGACTCTGAGAAAAAGGCTGAATGTCGAGTCCTGTGACATCCACATGGCAGTGCCCCTTGTGCCCTTACTCAAAGCTACAATATTCTTGCCGGGCGTGGTGGCTCATGCCTGTAATCCCAGCACTTTGGGAGGCTGAGGCATGTGGATCACCTGAGGTCAGGAGTCAGAGACTAGCCTGGCCAATATGGTGAAACCCCGTCCCTACAAAAAACATAAAAATTAGCCGGGCTTGGTGGCTGGCACCTGTAATCCCAGCTACTTGAGAGGCTGTGGCAGGAGAATCTCTTGAACCTGGAAGGTGAAGATTGCAGTGAGCCGAGATCGCGGCACTGCACTCCAGCCTGGGCAACAGAGCCAGACTCCATCTCAAAAATAAATAAATACATAAAAATAAAATCAAAGCTACAATATTCTCATTCTACACAAAATGCTAGTAAGCTAGTTTTCTATTTTCCCAGCCCACTAAAATTTGGAAGCTTTAAAGAGTCAGAGACACTAAGAATATAAAACAAAAATACATGCCTTAGCCTGTTTGCAAATAAGTTAACAAATATGTAACCCTGTGCACTTTGGAGACACAACTGCACATCAACTTGTCTAAACAGGTGTTTATAAGAATGACCTAAAAACACTGGCTGAAAGAATGAAACTGTATTCAAGATGCCACAGCTATTAGAAACTGGGGATATTATAAGTCCCTGCCTTACAGATTTTTGGTTAGAATTAAATGAAATCTGTGTAAAATGCTTAGCACAGTGTTTGATACCTAGTAAGTGCTGATCATATTGGCTGCTGTGTAATGACGAGAACGATGATGGTGGTAACGATAATACACCAAGGGATTAGAGAGTCAGAAGGAGGAGTAGAAAGGAAGAGTATTGTAATTCCTCAGACATTTATTGAAATACTCTTATGTCCCAAGGTGAATTCACAGGTAAATGACACACATAATTCCTATTCTTGGAAAGGTCCTTGTATAGCATATTATAACATTATAGTTGAATGTGATAAAAGTTATAATACATTGACTAATAAAAGTGGCGTGATGACATAGGTGAGGAAGCTGTTAATTTTGACTACAAGATTAGGAAAAACTACAGGAAACAGTTGAGCTGGGCTTGAAAGATTTTGCTATTTGGTAAGGGGTAGGCATTTCAAGGAAGAACATTCCAGGCAGACGAAACAGACTTTAAACAAAGGCAGGGAGACCGAGAAGCCATGCCACAGTTAAGCATGTAGACTAGGGTAAATTCAAAGACTGTGCAGCAAAAAGCTGAGCTGGAAATGCTCCCAGGGCTGCTTTATGATTGCCTAGCATATCACTGCAAGGAGTGTGGATTCCATTTGAAAGGCAGTAGGTTGCTATTAAAAGTTTTAAGCTGAGAAGCTATATGATTAAATGTCTGCTTTGACACACGCTCACACTGAAGGCAGGGTAGAAACTGAACTCAAGTGGTCAGAAAGTGGAGTCAGGAGGGCCAGGCAGGGGTGCTCGTGATAGTTTGGGTACTGGCTGAGGCCCTGCCACTTGAGAAAAGGTGACAGGTAGACTTGATAAGATTGAGGGGTCTATTAGGAGGGCTAGGGGAAATGGGCAGAGAGAGAGGATGTGTAGAAAGTAGAGTCAAGTCAAGATAAGACTTTGGGGGCCTGAGCTTGGGCAACTGGGGCAACACAAGGAAAGAACTTTTTACAAACCTGAGATTGATGTTTTAATCTTCATGATCCTCTAGTGGCAAGAAAGAAGTTGAATCTTTAATACTATTTCAATTCCAGGCTTATTTGATGTTTTATTGTTCCACCCAAGAGATTACCACTTGAATTATGCCATAGGGCTAGAACCAAATTAATACAATTTATTTTTCTAAAATGTGCAAGTAGGGATAGACAAATTTGTTCCCCTAAAATAAATTCTAACCTCAAAATGGCCATATATAATCCAGGGCTTGGCCATCTAATGTGATAACCACTAACCACATGTGGCTACTGGGCACTTGAAATGTGGCTAGTCTTATTTGAGATGTGATGAGGGTATAAAACACTTACCAATATTCAGATATTCAGTATGAAAAGAATACATAATATTTCATTAATTTTTATATTGATTACATATTGAAATAATGTTTTGGGTATATGGGATTAAATAAGATATATTACAAAAATAATTTCCCTTAAAAATTTTTAATATGACTACTAGAAAATTGAAAATTACATCTATGGCTCACATTGTATTTCCTCTTTTTTTTTTTTTTTTTTTTTTTTGAGAGAGATAGCATCTTGCTTTGTTGCCCAGGCTGGAGTGCAGTAGTACAGTCGTGGCTCACCGTAGCTTTGACCTCCTGGGCTCAAGGGATCCTCCCACCTCAACCTCCCCAGTAGCTGGAATTACAGGTGCACACAACCAGCTAATTTTTTAATTAAAAAAAAAATTTTATAGCAACGGGGTCTTGCTATGTTGTCCAGACTGGTCTCAAACTCCTATTCTCGCCTGGCCTCCCAAAGCACTGGGATTACAGGATTGAGCCACCATGCCTGGCCCCACATTATATTTCTATTGAACAGTGCTGGTCTAAGAAATTTGAGATTTGCAGTGCCAGTATTTAAGGACTGTGTACAGGCCAAGGGTATATTTTTTATTACTGCGTCCTCCTCCCACTACTGAGGAATGTCTCACCACCTGATGTTTTCTAACACCTTCCTATGTGTCTTTATTCTTATTAAGAAAGAAGTTACTATAGCAACGGCCACAATAGCTTGTATTTACTACACCTGGAGGGAGAGACCTAAACAGACATCAATCTGTCATTCAGGTTTTCAGGGTTACACATTTATATTTTTCTCATGTCTATCTGGGTTTTCCTCTGCAAAGCGGAACACCAAGAGTAGGAGACCCGTCTTCTAACTCCCGCCTATGACACTGGCTTCTCTGGGTCTCCATAAGAACAGTCATTACCCCATGCTGACCTCAGGGGGGTATGTGGATAGATAGTTACAAAGTGTTTTGAAAGTGATTCTTAGGGTACAGTATCTGTCTAATGTCACATATTTTAACATGAAAATAGTATCTAACATTACTTACAATAGTGGAGGAAGGCAGGAGGGAGAAAGTAGTTTCCTCTGGTGATTATGGGTTGGGAAGATCCAGGAGAGAGAAAAGGAGTGAGACTAGAAAAACCCATACAAGGCTGACCAACATTAGCATTTGTTCTCATCAACATAAATAGTTCTTTTCCTGTATTCAGCAACAAGCCTCCACTGGCTGGGAGAAGATTGGGAGCCGAGAGCTATGCAGATAGTTCATCTGCGCTTTGACATGGAAAAAGCAAATGGGCTGGAGTGTTTTTTAACTTGATCATCATATTGTGTGATGCTTTAGGTGTTACCCTCATTGATTGCCACTTAAGTTCCACTCATGGGTCGATTCTGTTTGAACATGCTTGCTCCTTAGTGGGTATCACCTGGACAGAGATAACAGATGCTAAGACAGGGACTGGGGGCATTGAGGAATTATTACTATTACCTTCACCTAGGACAGGCGTGGCTTCAAAATGTCTATCTAGAGTGGCCTGAGGGGTTGCAATATGGTTGAAAGTGGAGACTGGGGGCTTGCCCTTTCAGAAGTGTTTGCCTAGCAAAGCAAGATGCTGTCCCTTGGACATTATGCTTATTTGAGGTGGCTGGAGAGGGTTGATGAGGATCGAGGTCAGGGCAGGGGTTTCGGCTCAAGACCCCTCAATCCAAGCCACCCCTTTGGCATTTCGCGGAAATGTGGCAAAAAATAATAGAAGATTCTCGGTTTTAGGTTTTATTTGCACATGTTTTATAAATCTACCTGAAGCTTTTCAACTGATGACGCACTTGATCATTTGAAAATCCATTCAGCGCCTTATCCCACCTACAGAGAACCATCCTAAAAGAAAATCGAGAAAGCTGCTACCGTCCCATCCTGAGAAATTCCCACTCACTCCTCATGGGCATTTGGGAGGTCCTCTCCTCCAGAATTGAACCGAAGGGAACTAAAGTGCATTGCAAAAATGCAGTCCTTCCAGGGAAGGTTCAAGGAAAGTTAATTGTCATTGTGTCACGTTTTGAGGTCTCCCTCCCTCTTCCCTTCCTAGGGGGCGGGGTGGGGTGGATGATGCTGGGGGGTGGGGGAAAGGGGAGGCAAGTGTGGTTTTCCGATCAGCGATCTAATAGCAGTTCGAATTATATAATGGAACTGCCCTGAGTCAGGTGATGGGATCACTGAGTAATTCCCTGCAGAAGGAGACAAACTGCATGTTAAAAAGCTCAACAAATACTCTAAAAAAAAAAAAAAAAAAAAAAAAAAAAAAAGCCCAGGCCGTGAGTTCCAGACTTCCAAGCTGCATTTCCTCTGAATCCTCTCCAGGCTGAAACAGCTGTACGGGCTTGCTGAGTCAGAAGACTCCCAGAGATTGGGGACGGCCGAGGCAGGTCGGGGGTCTGGTTTGGATCCCCCGGTTACTTTCTGTTTCATTTTGAAATGTTCCCTGTTTCTGAAACCGGTTGCCTCCGATGTCAAGTAAAACGCAGGACTCCTTGGAGACGCCAGCTGGGCTTCTAAGGACTGGGGCTCTGTGAAGGTAAGAGGCAGTCTGTGCCCCACCGGCTGGAGGCTGCCACTGTAGAGAGGTCTGAGTACCCGCAGGTCACACCCAGGAGGGGTTGGTGTGCCTGCCAACTGTTCTGGGCTCTGAGTGAGGCTGGAGAGACCATCGTGGAGGCGGTTTTAGGTTAGAAAAGGGATAAAATGGACCCTTCATGCCAGATGGGTGGCCACCTAGTCCACGGTGAGTTGAATCCATCCCCCGACTTTGGTTGACACCCTCCCCTTCTCCATTCCATCCCACGTGGGAGCTGGTCAGCGGCCAGGGAATTGGCACAGCCGGGAAGGAAGGCGAAGGGGCTGCCTGGCACCGAGAGGCTGCATGGGCGTGTGTAGCATGTGTATTTTCAGAGCCCGACACTTGAGGAGACTGTTGCTCAATTTAAGAAAGCACAGCTATTGGAAAGCCAGGAAACAGACCCAGAGAGGCGGATGCATGTGGGAGCAAAGAGCTTTGGGCAGCCTTTAAGGTAGGCATTGGCGTCTGAAATCATGTTATTGCCTTTTGTTTATTTGTTAGATGGATTTTGTATTGGTTTTATGCTTTGTTCGGTTTAGAGAATTTTCCTTTGATGGAGCTGCCAGTATCAATAGATTTGGTTTTGAAATCCTCGGGCCGGGTTCATAGGATAGGCTGGAGCCCACGGTGTTAGTGTAGACGCCTCAAAGTCAGAAGAGATGGATACAAAACTGGTGATGATTTTCAAAGGAGATTCACTTGCAAATCTCACTGCAATGGAGACTTGCTGGGAGTCCTGGTGCCTGCTGAGGCAGGCAGCTCTTAGGAACCTCAGGAAGTTTCTGACTTAAAGAGACAGGAAAGGAAAAATTGAATCCGCAGCTGTTATTTTGGGGAAAGTGGGTTCAGGGAGAATTTATGGCTGAAGAAAAGGGAAAGACGACTTGGAAAATAAACGGAAACATAAGGGATAGGCTTGGTGGGATTCCAGCTTGGGGTAGTGGCATTTTGAGGCTTGCTACGTGGAGATAAAAATCAATACGGGAACTGATAACAGCTCACTCAGCATGAATAAGAAATGCTACATGGAGTCTTTTAACACTGACTTCTAAAGAGCCTGAGAAATAGACAAGGTGTTAGTTTGAAAGAGTTCATTTCTAATTGTTATTTCTTTTTTATTGTTTGGCCCCATGAGCTGCTCTAAACAAAATATGGTGATGTTAGAACCAAAAGGAAAGTGTCCTTAGAATAATATCTACAAAGAGGTCTTCAAGTTTTCACTGCCTTTCCTTCTTTTTCTGCCTTTCTCTCAGTTTGGGCAAATTATATGAGTTGAATGTATCTGATAGAAACAACTCTTTAAAGAGGGGTCGGGCGCGGTGGCTCACGCCTATAATCCCAGCACTGTGGGAGACCAAGGCAGGTGGATCACTTGAGGTCAGGAGTTCAAGACCAGCCTGGCCAACATGGTGAAACCCTGTCTCTACTAAAAATACAAAAATTAGCTGGGTGTGGTGGCACACACCTGTAGTCCCAGCTACTGGGGAGGCTGTGGCATGAGAATAGCTTGAACCCAGGAGGTGGAGGCTGCAGTGAGCCCAGATCTCACCACTGCCCTCTTGCCTGGGTGATAGAGTGAGACTTTATCTCAAAAAAAAAAAAAAAAAAAAAGAAAAGAAAAGAAAATAGAAACAACTCTTTAAAGTGGTACAATTATCTTTTAAGAGGATATTTGTATATCGGAATTAAAAAATGATCTTAAATCTGTGGTTCTTAAATCTTCAAAACCATGGTCCACATTTGGGAAGCAAAAAGACTGTGGATCATGAATTTTTAGTCTTTTCTCTACTGTGGCCCTATCACTCCCATCTCTTCTGATGCTCAACAAACAAAACTAAACAACAAAGCTAAAAAAGCATAACAAAGTTTTTCACTAAAGCCCACACTTGAAATGTAGATGCTATAGTATTACAAATATTCATAATATAAAAGAACAGCTCATAGAGCCCCTTTTTAAGGCCATGGCAGTCCCTCGAGAAAACATTGCTTAAATAATTAATATCAGCAGAGTGAGTTCCTTTTATCTGGATTTCCATCTGTTGAAACTTGCTGGAAACCTACCTTTCTACACTTCAATAATATCATGAGGACTGAGATTCATGAGGATGACCTCCAGGTACTACAAGGCTCTTTAGTGCCTCCCAAATCACAGAAGATAACAAGATGCTCAAAATAGTTTTGGTTTTGAGTGCATTGCCTTCCACTCTAATTCTCTAAAATTTGCTCCTCTGCATAGATCATGGTGCCCACATTTTCTATATCAAGGACCAGGACTTGTGATCTTACAGAGGACTTTTATGTTGCTTTCAGCGTGAGAAACAGTCTGAGAAATGCAGTTTGGATGCCAGGTTTTGTTCATTTCTGGGATAGTCCAACAGTTTATGGGACAACTGGTGAAATAGGACAGATTTTGAAAATTCAGTCTTTATGGAAATCAAGGTGCTTTGATTAAAAGCTTAAGTTTTTTTTTAGTTAGGTTGACTGAGGTTTCCATTCCAATTCTGCTACCTTTTCAGTGAGTGACATTGAGAAAGTTTGTTGACCTTTCTAAGGCTCAGTTTCCTCATCCATAAAATTGGAGAGTAACATTGCTTTACCTCACAGGCTGTATGGGAAGTAAATTATATAGAACATCGCGTAGTGCTGTGCCTGGCACACTTAGTGCCTGAAAAAGTACGTGCTATTATTGTTATCATTTATGGTGTCTAGTGACCACAAAGTACTTGAAAAACCAGGTCACTTTTTCCCTTGAATGTGCCAGTGAGTAAAGACTATGTGTGAAACTTTAGCTCACATTTGTGCTTCTACAAATATTTTGGAATTAATTCAATAACACTTGTATTTCTCTAGATGAGAAGGCATGAGCGTCTGCGTGTTTTGGACAGAAGGGTCAATTGAACTGGTTTAAGCCACAGAGGGCATCAGTGGCAGCACCAGATAAACAATATTTGTCCCCAGACTCCCTGCACTCTACCACTGGGTCACAGCGACCCCACACCAGGGAGGATCCAACAAGGACAAAGTAGCCCTTGTCTCCGGACAGCCCCAAACACCTTCTAATGGATGTAGTGGGTTTGATTTTTCCTGCCTCAGCCATGCTATAAGTTGTGATTCTGCCCTTTTCTCATCCTGAATCTGATGGGCTCAGGGATCCTGTAGGCTTTTACCCCACTTGGAAAATTCCCGCAGATGGGCTATAGTGATCCATGACTATACAATTCCAAGTCTCCACTAGGGACAACACAGAATCTACTACCCTTAAGTGGCCCCTTAATGACTGTGTTTTTATTTTCTTTTTGCAGTCTCCTAACATGGGGATTTAATGCCTCTCATAAAGCAAACTCCTGATAGTATACTGTAAAGTCCAAAGACAGTAGCATAATTACTCTAAAGGGTAAAGATGCCAAAGGCCCTTAAGTTTGGCATTCCATGAGTATTCAGCTTCCTACAAAGTTCAGGATCCACGGTTGCAAGGAAAGGGTTTCATAAAAGGTTCTCTAGGTATAGCTTGAGCTTCTCTAGGAAACTAACTGGATAAAAAAATCTCTCCTGGAACTTGTCCTAAAGAAGGCAGAGTGAAAAATAGTGTAGGGTGTCTTCTTCTAAGAAATCCATGACAAAGATAACACAAATGTCTAAAATTAAGAGAAACAAAAAAAAGTAATCCAACAGAATACAGAAAGATGAGAAACAAGTTTCAAAAACAATTGAGATGGAAAAACACCCAAACTTGGGTATATTCTAATGCTAGGGAAAAAGAAGAAGGAGTGGAATGTTGGAGAAGCAGCAGGGAAAGCGGTATTGAAAGACTTGGTTATAAATTCATGTGCCCTGGGTAAATCATGCCATTGAGCCAGTTTCTTCACTTATAAAATAGTAAAAATAATTCCTACCCTACTGTCAGGTTATTGAAGAGGAACATATGATATCCTGTGTCCAAACTGAAAGGAAGACAAGAACCTAAAGTACAAACTTGTGTTGATAACTATTTGGGATTAAAGAAATTGACCTCCCAAAGAAGGAATATGTGTGTTACTGAAAACCAGGATTTTCTTATAGATAGTAATGAAGAAAATCACCTTGGATAGTCCATAGCTAATGTATGAGTTGGCTAAGGCTGCCATAACAAAATACTACTGGGTAGCTTAAACAATAGAAATTTATTTTCTCACAGTTTTGGAGGCTGGAGGTCCAAGACTGAGGTACTGGTAAGGTTGATTTTTCCTGAGGTCTTGCTCCTTGGCTTGTAGATGGCCACGTTCTCACCTCATCCTCCCACATAGTTGCCCCTTGGTCTGTGGGTGTCTGTGCCCTAGTCTCCTTCTCTTTTTTTGTTGTTTTTGTTTTTGGTTTTGAGTCAGGATCTGTCTCTGTCACCCGGGTTTGGGTGCAGTGGTGTGATCTCAGCTCTCTGCAGCCTTGATCTCCTGGGCTCAAGTGAACCTCCCACCTCAGCCTTCTGTGTAGCCGGGACCACAGGGGTATGACACCACCTTAGCTAATTTCTTTATTTTTTAATTTTTTGTAGTGACAGAGTCTCGCTATGTTATCCAGGCTGGTCTCAAACTCCTGGGCTCAAGTGATCTCCCTCCTTGGCCTCCCAAAATGCTGGGATGAGCCACTGTGCCTGGCTCTAATCTCTTCTATAAAGACACCAGTCATATTGGATTATCCCTCACCCTTATGACCCCATTTAACCTTAATCATCTCTTTCAAGGCCCTTTCTCCAAATACAGTCACATTCTGAGGTCACATACTAGGGGTCAGGGCCTCAACATATGAATTTAGGAGGGAGCACAATTTGGTCCCCAACAGCTATCAAGTTAATGAAGAAAACTCATTAAAAATGCATTCTTCTTGTTTTAGGAATTGATCAGATCCATTAGGGAACATGGTACAGCCTTAGAAGAAAATGGTATCACCAAACTGCTGTGAGGAGACTCCAGGAAAGGCAGCCTGGTAGACCTGGGCCAAGCTTCCAGAGAAGCTTGACTCTCTAGAGTATATTAATCTCAAGGGAAAGGGAGGACCTTGTTTTATTGACTTCCACCTGGGCATTCTGTCAAAGCACTGGTAGATTGTACCTAACAAGTTTTGCAGCTCTGTGGTGACAGCTGTTCTTGGAGAATGGATTTAACATAGTTTTGAATTAGATGTTCCTTTGAGGTCAAAAGGATTACGGCATGTCTCTGGATAATTTCCCACTTCCTTTCACTGTTTCATCACTTACAGGAAGATTGATCCTGTCATCCAGGTTCCTGCCATGTTCTGCAGAATCAAGCATGGCCTTCTCCATTTCTTCAGTCAGTCTCCAGCTCTCCCTGTCTCCATTCAGCATGAACAGTGATATTCAAGGATATGGTTCCTTGAAATACACACACCTCAGCACATGCATGCACACACACACACATACACATTGATTTATATATTTTTGAAACAGAATTGGTCAGTACAGAGGAAGAGGATTTGCAAGTGGTATTTACAAGTCACTTCCTTTCTAAATGTTGGATCTCAGAATTCAGAGAAAGAGACAGGAAGTCCAGCTCATAGCTGAGGTATTCTCACAAATATGGGAAGTGCAGAGGAACTGACGCTTCTTCCAAATTAACAGACATGAAAAGGCATG
The DNA here is from genome assembly GCF_029289425.2 of Pan paniscus. Lineage (NCBI taxonomy): Eukaryota > Metazoa > Chordata > Mammalia > Primates > Hominidae > Pan > Pan paniscus. The sequence goes on from NC_073254.2 coordinate 27,614,987, forward strand.
GACGAAAAAGTAATAACAAGAGTAGAGCAGGTGATTTGCAGGCGCCCACAGATGAGGGTGAGGCTGCTCACTGCTTCCTCTTCCCCTCCACAGCTGCACCGTTACCGGGACCATTTGCACACTTTGGTAAGGCATAGACCAGTTCCCTGGTAGCAGCCTGGATCCTCCATTCAAACAGGAAAATGCAACATAAAGGGGGAAATCATTCAGGCAAGACATGTACTTTGATTTTCTTTAAAAAACAAACAAACCAACTGACGATGGTGAAAAAATATATTAGGAGGAACAAAGGAGCACACATTTAGTAACTTGTAAAACACCCTGCCGTGTCTTTCTTCATTAAAAATACGGTATGCCTCCAGTGCCCGAGAAGGATTTGTTCCCTGGGCGTTATGATCTAGGCGTTTTGATTCCCACCTCCTGATTCTCACAAACAGGAACATACTCAGTCATGAGTAGACAGGCTTACCCTCTACCAGGCTCCATTTCAGAGGCAGAGAAGCAACAGGTTAGTGTACAAAATTAGTTTGCCCAAGCTTCAAGCTATTTAGATACAGTGAACTCGCCAAGTGTGAAGGGCTCTTGTTGTTATTAGAATGAGGCTGTTGAAAGACCCTGTGATGTAATTCGGAGTATGTTGGCACCTGTATTATTTAGCTCTGATTTCAAGGTTCATAACTTGCCCAAAAAAGGGCCTGGAGGCTGAAAATGTTTAGGACAAATGTTCAGAAACAAGTCACCAGACTTTAAGAAAACTAGTTAATATTGGCTCCCTTTAGCTTTTGTATAAATTACGAACTCTCTTTTTAACTTAAAGTTGGTTTGTTCATATGTAGAATTTCTCAAGTTAAAAAAAAAGTGTTTTTATAGATATGATGTCTTTTTCAGTAAAGCAAAGCCAACTACCCTGTGAGTATTTTTGTTATTGTATTTAATCAGTAAGCATTTATTATCTACTGTTCTAAAGACAAGGTATGGTACAAAGAGTTCCGCAGTATATGAGAAAAGGAATCAAAGCTACTCATACCTATTCAGGGAAATAAAACATGTACATAAAATTTTAACAAAATATAGAAAATGACAGCTTCCATGAGAACAGAAAAAAAAGATTATTGAGGATGATAAGAGGGAGATATTAATTCTGGCTAGAAAAGGCTTTAGAGATGTTTTTAACCTAAGAGTCTTGAGAGCTGAATAGGTATATTTTAATACAGGAGAATGGGGAACAGAAGGAGGGAGGCAGGAGACATTTTCAGCAAAGGAAGGAGAGTAAATGGAATGCCAACTCATAGGGCAAGGCACGCCTGGAGTGTACATGAGGCATGGTGGCCAGGCCAGTTTTGTTGAACGAGAGGGTAGAGAGAAAGGGACCGATGGTAGATGCATTGAAAAGAATTTGAATACCAAGCCCAGAAGTGACATGGTCAGAGTTTAAGTCTGTGTGTTAGGTGGAGTGAATGGAAGTTGATGGGGGCACCATCAGTTACAAATGCAACTGCAGCAGTGGGGAACATAATGGTAATAAATAATAATGATAATAAATAATAATAATAGCTCTCACTTGTTAATTGCCTAGCAGTTACTTCTTAGATTATGTCCTTTAATCTGCACAGCAAGCCTGCATGGTAGGTACAAATACAGCTGTTCCTCATTTTTCCAAGATCTGTTTAGGTATAAACACAGTCTTCCCTTGATATCCATAGGGAACCACAGTGCAGGTTCCTGGACATCTCCACTCTGTCCCACAGTCCCCCTACCCCCGCCATGCTCAAGTTCCTGATATAAAATAGCGTCCGTAGTATTTGCATATAATCTATGCACATCCTCACACACAGTTTAAATCATCTCTAGCTTACGTATAATACCTAATAGAATGTAAATGCTATGTAAATAGTTGTTATACTGTATTGTTTATTACATTTGTGTTATTTTTACTGCTGTATTGTTATTTTTTATTTTTTCCTCACATTTTTAACCCCCCCATGGATTGAACAGAGGGCTGGCTGTACAGTCAATCCTCATTTTTCTTGGAGTCTGCTTTTGCAAAATTTGCCTACTCACTAGAATGTATTTGTAACCCCAAAAATCAGTCCTTGTGGCGTTTTCACAGCCATTCACAGACATGTGCAGAGCAGCGAAAATTTGAGCTGAGATGGAACAAAGTGAGGCTCTGCCTCCCTGTTTGAGCTCTCATCCTGTTGATGTGTCTTTTTCGCAGTCTATTTTGTGCCATATTTTTTTTTTGCATTTTGGTGCTTTTTGTCGGTGGTTTTGCTGTTTAGAATGGCCCCAAGCATCATGTTGAAGTGCGATGCAGTGCTTCTAACTTCAGGGAAGCTGTGACGAGCTTTATGGAGAACATACAGTGAGCGTGGCTCAGGCATGAGTGATAGTGCTGTTGGCCATGTGGCTTCAATGTTGTTGAATCAACAGTATGTGTTAAATCTGGCATGGTTCAACAGAAACAAACAGAAAACCAAAGGTACGTACAGGTGGGCTGAAGAAAAGGTGCTCACGGAGACGTCACCTTGCATTTCCTCCAGCAGCAGTGTTTCAGTATTCACTAATTCAGTGTTCACAGTGACTTTATGAGACAAAACTGCCATAAATAGTGAGAATCCGTTAGTTATTTCCTTCCCACAGAAAAGTAAACTGAGGCTTGGAGAAATAAGAAACTTGTCAGAAGCTGCACAGCTAGCATGAACTCAGACTGGAATGTCATAAATGGCACACATTTCTAAAGACATTAAAGGGCCCGGACATGGCGATGGCAAGGAATGGAAGAGAGGAGGCAAAGTATAAATGATTGAGGGAGTAGAATCAATAGGCTTTGGCCACTGACTGCACAAGTGGAGGGCTACGAGGAGGAAGGGGTGCAGGAGGACCCTGAAGTCAGGTGAAGGTGATGGAAGGTCGAGTCTGGAGGGCCTGAGAGTCAAGGTTGCAGGGAGGGTAGGAAGCAGCTCCAGCAGCAAGTAAGGACTCAGGCTGGGGGCAGACGGGCCAGCTGTTACTTCCTGAGCACTCACTGTGTTCTAAATGCTGCTGAGAGACTCTTGCTAAATGATGTCATTGAATCCTCACGACCCTATAAGAGAGAAAGAGGGACTATTATACCCATGTTACAGATGAGGACAGTGAGGCTCAAAGAAGTAAAGTAACTTGTCCCTGGACATCCTGCTGATAAAGCAGAGAACAGGGAATGCAAACCCAGGCAAGGGGACCCTGGCTGGTTGTGATCACAGTGAGACATTTTGGAGTTTCAGATCTTGGAGGAAGAGAAGCACTAATGTTAATGATACCTGACCTTGTTCTCTAGTTTCTTGTTTTTATTTTTACTTTTTCCAACATTCTCCTTACACCACGTATTTTTCTACCTTCATGTTTTTGTTCAAATTCTTTTCTCCCACAGGAAGGTTGTTCTTCTCTTCTGGTCTTTAGGTTTTCTTGTTTTGTTTTGTTGATATTGCAAAAGGGTGGTTAAAATGATTTGGTAGCTGAAAAAATTGGACATTTTATTTGTGTTATGTTATATTGTGCTGTTTAGTAAAAATATGTGAACATTTCAGTGTTTCCTAGAATATAATATATATTACTGAGAAGTGACTCTTGCATTTCACATTAATGGAGCTACAGGTGACTTACAGATGCGCTCGTGAACAGAGGAGAAGCATGCTTATGCTATTTTTCCACTAGATTTGGATAAGCTGGAATAAAAAGATATGGTCCTCATTTTACATTTCATCTCTGATATGAATTATCTCTGAACCTTTTTAAAGACCTGAAGTCTCTCTTTATGTTTCCCAAATTTGTATTGCTGAGAATTATTTGCCCATGTTCCTGAGATATTAGAAAATTAAAAAATCCTCAATACTTAAGTATTAAGGGCTGTTCCCACAGCCCTCTTAGTACTGTTCTTATGGATAAAACTGTTTCCAAATACAGCAAATGTTTCATCTTCATATATTAAAAAATGTGGACAATACATAATAGGGAAAAACTCTTATCAGAATATTGGGCTCCTTCCTTGTTTCACAAATGGCCCTCCAAGATGTCCAAGGAGGTGAGCATTCTTTCTGACCACATGGAAGGTGCTCTCTCCAGAGCTGTGGCACTCCATTAAACAACTCTGCCCACAGAGTTCAAATGCTGAGGGTTGCGAGAAGTAAAGTAAGCTCGAATCTTTGTAGGTAAGTGGAAAAGAGTTCTCCTACAAGGGAGTCTCTATTCTTTGAAATAACCCAAGTCTGAAACCCTTCATTTATAAATTAAAGAAGAAACCTGCTGAACTATACTGAAACCAGGGAGAGAGAGAAAAGCAATGTTGCTGGCAACTGTGCTATATACTCAGTCAACTGTAACTCTTAGGTGAGTAAATTCTGCATGTGTGTAGAGATCTGGTAGTGTAGAAACAAAGGCTATGACAAAGAAACCTAAGAAATCTTTGATCTCTTCTTAAACTTCCATTCCCTAGAAATGGAACTGGGAAAAGTGAAGCCGCATTTGATTCCACAAACACTTGCAACCATCTTTCAAGTATCCTGGACGGAATCAAGTCCAAAGTGTGCTTTGCCAAACCCAAGGGAAATTCACTCCATATGTTTCTGATTCATTTATAGTTTAATCATCAAAATATTGTTTTGCAAGGACTAGTTTTGTCCAAGAAAGCTTTTATGAGCCATTTGAAAACACTATCTTGAAAACAGGAAGTTCCGTTTTGCCAAGAGCTAACAGACGCCTGAGCAGAGGCTCTGGATTTGGTTATCGGGGCAGAAGCCCTGGATACCGAGATTTCCAACATGGCAGAGCTGGCTTTATAATTCCTTCAGGGAGTCTGTGTTATGTGCCCTCTCCACTCACCAGAATTATAGAACTCTTTCAGGGAAAAGAACCCAAGGGAAGGGTGATCACGGGCTTCCATGATTTCCACTCAAACTCCTTGCCCTTCATGGAATCACATGCCCGCTTCCCCCACATTCCATTTGCTAAATGATGGTTCAGAGATAACTTCTCTACTGAAATCATGTTGGCATTGTAGCCGTTAAAAGCCTAAGGTAGAATTTCACAAAGGAGCTTGGAAAACAGCAGCTTCAAAGGAGCTATTGACTCCAGGAAAAGGAAAAGCAAAATTCTCTTTCTTCCTGAGTTTCTTTAATTTTTTTTCATGGCAAAATACACATAACATGAAATTTAGCATCGTGACTATATTTAAGTCTTCAGGCTTGTGGCATAAAGTACATTCACAGTATTGTGCAACCATCACCACCATCCATCCCTCTCCAGAACTCTTCATTTGCAAGAGTGAAACATTTGCCCGTTAAACAATAACTTTTCATTCACCCTCCCCTCAGCCCCTTGGAAACATCATTCTACTTTCTGTCTCAGTTACGGAGTAACTAAATTCATCTGGTGACGTGAGCTTTTTTTGTCACTAAAATGCGAAAGGACTTTTGTTGTGTGGATTCTTGAACAAGGGATATTGGATATATAGTAGGAAAATGTCTTTGATGATTTGATGAGAATTGTATAATTGACACAAATGGACTCCACTGATCCCCAGGCAAATCATGAAACTAGAGTTCAATGAAGGCATTTCACCAGGGAGTTCTGCTGCTGTGCTGCTTTTTGATGATCTGATAGTAAAAATGTATAGAATCTTCTTTTAAAAAAGAAAGAAAGAAAGTGGTTATCAAACTTTCAAATGCATTAGAATCTCCCGGGGATCCTGTCAATCCGCAGATTCTGATTCAGCAGGTCTGAAGTGGGGCTCAAGATATTACATTTCTAACAACCTCCCAGGTGATGGTAATGCTGCTAGTCCACGCACCACACTTGGAGAAACAAGGTTCTAGAAGAGTGGTTCATGACCCTCGACAGCCTTTTAAAAATTCTAACTCAGATATTCTGGGTGGGACTTGGGCATAGGTATTTTTAAAGTACCTCAGGCAATCCTAATGTATAGCTAGCACTGAGAACCTCTGACCTGGAGAAATTGAGCTAATATTTTTAGTCTGCCTCTCTTAAAATCAGATATCTTATCTGAGTCGCTGAGTATTGGATTGCAGGGAATTCATACTTGACTTCTCTAGTAAAAGCCTTAAGTGGCTATTTCTGTGTTCCTGATAAAAGAAAGAGCCAAATGCTTTAGATTCCAAATACACTAACTACAGAGTTGACATTCAGCTATGAGAATCTAGCAACCTGTCTTGTATTTTCACCCCTGCCAAGGGTATTCCTAGGCCCGATATGGTGATTCATGCTTGTAATCCCAGCATTTCAGGAGGCCGAGGTGGGAGGATCACTCGAGCCCAGGAGTTTGAGACCAGCCCAGGCAATGTGGTGAAACCCCATCTCTACCAAAAATATATGTTTAAATACTTAGACACATAATTGAGAACTCAGAATCTTGCACCAAAAAAATATCAGGAGAAAATGTTATCTTAAAAATGTTAAGAACAGGACAGGTGCAGTGGCTCACGCCTGTAATCCCAGCACTTGGGGAGGCCAATACAGGCGGGTCACTTGAGGTCAGGAATTGGAGACCAGCCTGGCCAACATGGTGAAACCCCATCTCTACTAAAAATACAAAAAATTAGCTGGGCATGGTGGCACGCGCCTATAATCCCAGCTACTCAGGAGGCTGAGGCAGGAGAATTGCTTGAACCTGGGAGGTGGAGGTTGCAGTGAGCCGAGATCATGCCACTGCACTCCAGCCTGGGTGATACAGTGAGACTCCATCTTAAAAAAAAAAACAAAAAACACAAATGTTAAGAACAAATGTTACAATCCACTTGTCTCTAGCATAAAATGAATGTAATATTGCTTCTGCGAACATCTGATTCTGCTTTTAACTGCGTCCTGATGGATCTTCTTGGATGAGTCACCTGCAAAGTGCACCTCTAAGAAGCTGAATGTGCTGTCTGTGGTTGGGGTAATTAAATACTGTGGACTTAAACATTAGAGAATGCCTGCCAAAGACAATTATGTCAGTTTAGCTTAATTGAGACTAAACTTCTCTTCCTCACAATAATTAGCCAACAGGAGCAGTTATTTTTAAGGCCACTCCTAATTTCTGATAATAAAACTATGGCAACATAGAAAAGAATGTGTCCCTGTTTATTCTGGCAGATGATGCAGACCCAATTTAGCTAATAAACACATCAACTTATTTAAATATTAAACCCAAAGGGAGAAGACTTCAGTGCACAGCAGTATTTTAGAATTTAAATCTAATCCACCAAAAAGCCATTCTTGGCCCGGCGTAGTGGCTCACGCCTGTAATCCCAGCACGTTGTGAGGCCGAGGCAGAAGGTCAGGAGATCGAGATCATCCTGGCCAACATGAAACCCTGTCTCTACTAAAAATACAAAAATTAGCCAGGCATGGTGGTGTGTGCCTGTAGTCCCAGCTACTCAGAAGGCTGAGGCACGAGCATCGTTTGAACCCGGGAAGCAGAGGTGGCAGTGAGCTGAAATCTCGCCACTGCACTCCAGCCTGGGCAACAGAGCAAGACTCTGTCTCAAACAAACAAACAAACAAAAAGCCATTTTTATTTACCCCATCTTTTTTGCCAGCAGTAGTATGATGACAGGCTTTAATTAAACATTACAATTAATTAAAAATTAGAATGAAAGATGTTGATGCCATATAAACATTTCCCATTTTATGCCGTGGGTAGCTCATGTGCATGAACCAAAGGCTGACCAAAAACAATCATCATTGCCAATGTCTTCTTAACCATTTTCTCCATAAGCTGAAACTGTGTAGTAGTGATAAGTAGTAGAATGATCATTAATAGAATAGACATGGCCAGGATAGTCATGAAGTGTTTCCTGTTATTCATTGCAATACCCTGTTTTGAGACCTTGTGTGCTCTGACCTGGCCCTTTGAGTTAATGTAACCCACTCGTGTCCCAGGGCTGAGCAGCACAAACCAGCTAGGGCTGGAAGAAACAAATCAGGGTCCCTCTTGTTTGTTTCTTCTCTGATTCCATCTTCACCCAACACTAGCCGTAGGGTTAGTCTTTCTTTCTTGGCCTGTTTGCACCATCTTTCTTGGGCTCTTTGCACATCATACTTAGCTGTCTTCTTTGATACCTGAAGGATGCAAAGGTTGTTCCAGGCAAAGGCACATGCACATAGATAGGGCTGAAGGCAGAAGGGTGGGAACTGTGAAAACTCAAACGACTAAAAGTAATTACAGTTTTGCTGTCCTATCACTGAGGGATGGGAAATTGGTAAGGTAAGCCTGGAAATGTAAATACGACCCAGGACAAAAGTCCGCATATTGTATGAGTCCATGTATACGAAATGTCCAAAAAGACAAATCCACAGGGACAGAATATGGATGAGTAGTTACTGAGGGGTAGGATGGGAATAAAGAATGGTGGTAAATCACCACCCTATTCCTTTTTAGGATGATGGAACTGTTCTAAAATTAGACTGTAGTGATGGCAATTCTGCACTATGCATAATACAATTTTGCAAATATGCTAAAAAAAACCATGAAATTACTGTGAATCACATACAGGTGAATTTTATGATATGTAAATTATGTCTTAATAAGCTGTTAAAATACAAAAAGCATTTCACAAACCCTGCTAAGGAGTTTTGTTGTTATCCCAGTTGAGGCAGGAAGGTATTAATGATGCAGATACAAGCCTTTACATTTTAGAAAGCTCCCTGGGGTATTATACACAGCCCCTGCTATGTAAGGTTGGGGTGAGAGGAAGAGAACTGACTTCTGTTGAGTACCTACTGTATAAGAAACACTGTGTAGAGACTCCTTACGCAAATTATTTCATTTAAACTTCACAACAACCTACCGATACCTTTTACTATATCTGGATGGTTTGTTGCCATTGCAGTAGGGTTGTGATTCTATTGGATGTGATATAGTATAAACAACCACTGCTTTACCTGTGAGGTAATTAGGACTCAGAGAGGTAAATAGCCCAGAGGCACGCAGACCAGACGGGAAGTGGCAGAACCAGGATTGGAACTCAGGGGATGTCTCATCTAAAGCTTTGCTCTTTCTACTCCACTCTGCCACCTTGAAATTGGGTGAATTCACGTGCATAGCATGAGGTTGAACTGTTTGGTAGATTGCCCAGCATTAATTCCTACACATAACCCTTGTGTTAGTTTTCTGTTGCTGTTATAATAAATTACCACAAATGTAGTGGCCTAAAGCAACACTAGATTTATTCACAGTTCTGGAGGTCAGAAGACCAAAATCAATCTCACTGGAATTAAGTCAAGGTATAGGCATAGCTGGATCATCCTGGAGGCTCTAGAAGAGAATCCATTTCTGTGTCTTTTTCAGCTTCTCTGGCCTGCCGGCATTCCGTGACTCATGGCCCTTTCCTTGCACTGCTGTCACTCTAACTCCTTTCTTTCTTTCTTTCTTTCTTTCTTTTTTTTTTTTTTTTGAGACAGAGTCTCGCTCTGTCTGCAGTCTCGCACTGCACTCTTGCTCAGGCTGGAGTGCAGTGGTGCAATCTCGGCTCACTGCAACCTCCACCTCCTGGGTTCAAGCGATTCTCCGGTCTCAGCCTCCCAAGTTGCTGAGACTACAGGCACACGCCACCACACTGGCTAATTTTTGTATTTTCAGTAGAGACGGGGTTTCACCGTATTGATCAGGCTGGTCTCGAACTCCTGACCTCAGGTGATCCACCTGCCTTGGCCTCCCAAAGTGTTGGGATTACAGACGTGAGCCACCGTGGCTGGCCTATATCACTCTAACTTCTGCTTCTGCCATCACAACTCCTTTTTCTCTGACTTTGGGCCTCTTGCATTCCTCTTATAGGGACCCTTGTGATTACATTGGTCCCATTTGGATGATCCAGGATAACCTTTTCTCAGGACCTTTAATTTAATTACAGCTGCAAAGTCCTTCTGCCATGTAAGGTACCATATTCACAGGGTCAGGATTAGGCCACCACCCTGCTCTAGAAACCCTTTGTTTAAAAGGAGTCTGAGAATAAATGTAGTCTTCCACATTTTGACCTTGAACATAAGCTCAAAACCTTTTCTTTATTTATAATAACAAAAGCAAGACTAGATTAAATAATACTATTATTTATTTGCCTCCAATTTTAAATCTCCTCCACTCGAAATTTTAGAGGAATAAAATAAAGACTTGATCATGTGCCATGAAGAATATCATTTTCCTTGGAAAGCATTATTATTATTAGTTAATAAATTACAAAATAACTTTCATATGTTCAGCCCTCAGAGAGGTCTCATGACAAAGGAATGTGGAAATGTGGACAAATGGGAACAAACAGGCACGTAGAATAATGTTTACATTGCATTAGAAACTGTTTTGAGGTATACTTTCTCTTCTACCATTTCATTCGAGACAAATATGAGCTTCATAAAGCTCTTTTTCAACAGGTCAGCGTGTTGTTTTTTAAAGGATCTGTGTTATCTATTTTGCTCTAGGGTTGCTCACTTACTGCCAGAGCTGTAAATTGTCAATGTCAAGGCACCAACAGAAGAGGAACAAAACCAGAGGCCGTGAGACAGCCTTGACTGTTCTGACCAAAGGCACGCTGCAAAGAAAGGAGCTTATTGATTGTTATTCAAGGGTCCTGGGTTCTAAGGGGTTGTCTTTTCAAGGTGGGAGAACTAACCATCTTTAAACAAATAAACAAACAAACAAACAAACATATATATTAGGGGTTGAAGAGGCTGGGATTTTTTTTTTTTTTTTTGAGTTGGAGTCTCACTCTCTCACCCAGGCTGGAGTGCAGTGGCATGATCTCAGCTCACTGCAACCTCCACCTCCAGGGTTCAAGCGATTCTCCTGCCTCAGCCTCCCGAGTAACTGGAACAACAGGCATGCGCCACCATGCCTGGCTAATTTTTGTATTTTTAGTAGAGACGGGGTTTCACCATATTGGCCAGGCTGGTCTCAAACTCCTGACATTGTGATCCACCCACCTCCGCCTTGCAAAGTGCTGGGATTACAGGTGTGAACCACCGCGCCCGGCCAGGAGTGTGAGATTTTTTAAGCTCCTTTTCAGAGTTTCCCTATATATTCTCATTTCTCCTTGACTAATGCAAGCAATGCCATTCTCTGTAACTCCTGTCACCTTCACATACTGTATCATCCTCTTAATCTTTTGTTCTCTTCTTACGCTCAGCATATCACCATGGACTTTTTCTATCCTTCAATTCAAATCTCATGACAGGCTTCTGCTAGAAGTAGTATTTTAGCTCACAAATGTCCCGGCCCGTTAACCAGATTTGTCTCACTCACAGAGTAAAAAACTGGTGGACTCAGGATATCTGCTCTCTGACATTAACTACTCATGTGACCTTGAGATCAGTTTGTCAAGATCTCAGTTTTTCCAGATAAAAATCAGTTCACCAACATTGTCTAATTGGGTGAAAACTCAATTGGGTGACAACTCAATTGCGGTGCCTTTCAATTCCAATCTCATAAACTCAGAACATTTGGTGGATACAGGAAGTATGTGCTGCGTCTTGGGGTTTGGGGTTTCCAAAAGGCTGACCCAGAGATAAGATTTTGAGTGCAAGCGATATTTTGAGAGGTGCACACAGAAAATACCAGCAGAGATTTGGGGAAGTACGACAGAAAAGAGAAGAAAGTCAGTAAAAGGTGTTATTTTCAAGCCACTGACCACTGTGTGAAACATACCTCCAAGTTATTCCAATTTAAGTGTGTAGAAATTGGGGTATGTATTCACTTACTTCCTCTCCATCATTGGATGATCACTGCTTCATTGAGCATTGTCTCCCATACTCCTACAGTCAGGGAAAAAAGCCCTCTGTACAATTGTAGATGTTCCCAGTAAGCTTCTAATTAGAAAAGTAAGTGCTACTGGGTTATGGGCCAAGGGAGTGCTGACTCTATCTGTTACAATGAGTGTGAGAGGTGTGGGGGAAGTATGGGAAATGAATAATAAATTAGGAAATAGGAAAGCCCATGGCCTGTGTTTTGCATTCTTTTAAACTTGCTATGACATTTCTAGAGATTACAAGGCATTGTTCTGCAATGTTTAGCAGCATAAACATGCTACCTCCATGATGGACATGGACCAGAAAATTAATTTGCAGCTACACGTTAAAGAAGAGCTCACTAAGATCCTGACCAGAGTGAAAAGGGGGACATGTTAATAAATTATGGCTGCTCTGTATTATTTATATGAAAATACTCTTAAAACTTCACTCTGCAAAAATCTGCAATGAATTTTTTTCTCTATATCCATTCTTCAGAAATGACATTAAAATGTTATAGCACTGAGACATTTTAACTATTAAGGAGCTCATTTTCAATTGCTTGGTATAGAAGGTTCAGTTTGGCCAAAAGCCTTTCTTTATGTATTTTGGGTCTTTCTTTTCTTTTATGAGACAGGATCTCACTCCGTCACCCAGGCTGGAGTGCAGTGGTGTGATCAACTGCTCACTGCAACCTCGACCTCCCAGGCTCAAGCAACCCTCCCATCCCAGCCTCCTGAGTAGCTGGGACTATAAGAACACACCAAAATGCCTGGCTATTTGTAAATTTTTTTGTAGAGACAGAATCTCACTAAACGCTGTTGCCTAGGTTGGTCTAATTTCTGGGCTCAAGTAATCCTCCTGCCTCAGCCTCCCAAAGTGCTGGGATTACAGGCATGAGCTGCCTTGGTAGGCTGAATCTTTCTTTAAATGCACCAGCCAGTGCTATAGGTAAAATGGGCCGAATGGTCTTATGATCATCCATTGAAAAGATTTGGCATTTAGATATGCTTTTAGAAATATATGGAGCAGGAGGAATGGGATAATTTAATTCGTTTTCCCCCTTCTGAACTTTATTTCTGAGAACTCAACTTGCCAACATCTATGAAAAATAGAAGAGGCTTAGCAATCAATCACTGGGGGAGGGGGTGATGGAAGGGGAAGGAGACAGCTGGCCAAGGAATTCTAAGCTTCAATCATTTTGTAGTTCAGAACAAGAGAGCAGGATTGCTGACTTTTAGATTTCTTTTCAGAGGTAGTGCGTGAGCGGCATATGGAATATTCTAATAAAGTCAAGTATAGGTTTAACTCCTTTAGGAAACAATCAAACAGGTAAAACGTGAGTCTTTGGGTGAATTTTAAATAAGATTTGACTTATGTGTAACCTGGGATCTTAGAATAAAAAGGGACTTTGTAGAGCATCTGATTCAACCCTTCCATTTGACTCAAGAAGAAACCAGGACCTTGAAAGTTTCAGAGATTTGGCCACCAGGACTCCAGAACTTTTGGACTAAAGTGTTCTCATACGTGTCCAGGGCTCCTTCTGCCCTACCCCATTGCTATAGTCTTTCCCGCTTATCAGCAATTTTACTTTCTGTGGTTTTAGTTACTCATCGTCAACCATGATCTGAAAATATTAAATGGGAAATTCCAGAAATGAACAATTCGTAAGTTTTAAATTTCACTCCGTTCTGATATTGTGATGAAATCTTGCTCCGTCTACTCTGTCCTGCCTGGGTCGTGGATCATTCCTTTATCTGGTGTCTCTCCTGAAGATGCTTCCCACCTGTGAGCCACTTAGTAGCCATCTCAGTCATCAGATCAACTGTCCTGGTGTCACAGTGCTTGTGTTCATGTAACTGATTTTACTTAATTGCTCTACTTTATTATAAGTAATTGTTGCTAATCTCTTACTGTGTATAATTTATAAGTTAAATTTTATTATAGATATGTATGTATAGGAAAAAACATAGTATGTATAGGGTTCGCTATGATCTGCAGTGTTTGTTTGTTTGTTTGTTTGTTTGTTTGTTTTGAGACAGAGTCTCGCTCTGTTGCCCAGGCTGGAGTGCAATCGTGCAATCTTGGCTCACTGCAACCTCTGCCTCCTGGGTTCAAGCTATTCTCCTGCCTCAGCCTTCTGAGTAGCTGGGATTAGAGGCGCCCATCTAATTTTGTATTTTAGTAGAGATGGGGTTTCACCAAGTTGGCCAGGCTGGTCTTGAACTCTTGACCTCAGGTGATCCACCTGCCTTGGCCTTCCAAAGTTCTAGGATTACAGGCTTGAGCTACTGCGCCTGGCCAAAAATGATCTGCAGTTTTAGGCATCCATTGAGGGTGTTGGAATGTACATCCCTGCAGATAAGGGGGGACGGCTATATATTGCTGCTGTTCCTTTTCCTCCTCTTCTACTTCTCTCTCTCTCTTTCACACACACACACACACACACACAGACACACAACACATTTAAACAAGACATTCAACTTGAAAGGACAACTATCTAGGACCCATTTCTTTTAGCTTATCCCTATATGTAATAGCTTCACACACTCTCTCCCCGTAAAACTTATAAAGTTATCCTTGGCTTTACAAGGATGGAAGTAAAACACTGGAATCCTGCATTCAAACAAGGTCTGCAAGGATTTGTGTGAATCATTTGATTAGCAATGAGAGCTCAGTAATTAGTGTAATGTAAGGATCGAAGTTAAATGAACATGCCACTAATGGGGAAAGGTGATGTTTTCATGGAAAGTCTTTTTCTAGATCTCCATCTTGAGAAACATAGTGGGCCATTTAGCTTTTAAAAGTGAGGCTTTTAAAAGTGTGGCTCTGTCCTGATTCTCTCAGCTTCTCTTCGCCTGATCTGTTCCAATGTCTTTGTCATTTAACATCTCTGAACCTCAGCCTCCCCCTGTTGAAATAACATTTCTTGGCTGGGGTAGATCTTGTTTTGGAGGAGGTCTTCCTAAGGAAAAATATAGAAATATCTGATTTTGAAAATTTAGGAAAAACATATGTGCATGTGAACACGTGGCTAGGTCCTCTCCCAAGGCCTTTGGAAAGGGGCCCAGGCCTAATTTCAGCTCCCGTATCTTCAAGGCAAATCTGCCTGCATGTTTCAGCATCCTGCATGATATTTCCTTCCATCTCTAGAAATCCAACCGCATCCTGCCTGGCCTGGTTTGCAGCAGTGCCCTTGGCTAGGCCCCTGAGTCCCATCCACTCCACTGCTCCATCTCCCACTGGCCGCCAGAGTCAGTGTTCAAAATCTGAATCTCATCGTGTCACCCCCCCTGCCTTGTGCAAATCCTCTCTCCCTGATTTTCCATCGTCTTAAGAATAATCACTAATTCTTTAGAAAGGCATCCAAGGCCTTCCAGGAGGGTCCAGTCCTTACCCTTCCAATACTTGTTCTTGCCAGGCTCTCAGGACCACGTCCACACCCCAGCCACTCATGCTGTCTGCCGTTCCACGCAGTCAGGGCTCGCCTACCTCCATGCCTGCTGTCCTGCTCTGCCTCCTCAGCACTCTGGCTGCCATATCTCTCTTTTAAGACTTTGCTCCCAAGACACCCAATAGTGATGTCTCTCTGGGCTCCCCAATAAAAATAAGCATTCTTTCCCTCCCTGCACCCTATGTCTTAACATCTGGGATACATTGTTGCTCTGATGAGCTTCTCCCACCTACAAAGCTTGACAATAGTCACATATGTCTTCTTTGTATTTGCAGTGCCTGCTAGGACGGTGTTGGCTTATAGTTGATGACATGTGTTTGTTGCATGGGGTCGACTTCATATTAACTCCTTACTTACCACAGCAGTATCAAGTCTCAAGGGAAAGAAGTGTTTTCCAGCTTTTCAGACTGAAATTAAGTACTAACAAGTTACGAAACTCAAAATGCCTCCATCTGAGTTGTTTGACCACCAGGATCATTATAGATTTTAACTGGAATATTCCTAGTGATTACTGGGCTTGGTCTTCTGCTTTTGTAGACCTTTGCAGCAGGAATAAGAAAGGGCAGCTGGTGAAAAGAGGAGGCAGATGCCCCTAGCACTGTTTTGTCCTTAATATGCTCAAAATGATTGTAGATTTTAAGGCCCTTTCTTTAGAAGAAGCTGAAGAAGAGAGTGGCCAGGAGACCACTCCACTCCCACCTCCAACCCAGCCACTGAGCACATTGTCCCTGGTGGACCAGGGTCTGTGTTGGCCAGAGACTGTCATATTTAACCTTTCTTCAGGTGGAGGAGGTGGAAGAGTGAATTCTGCTTTCTTTTTGCTGCTTGAAAAGTTTACCTGGCCCCTTATTCTTCACTTTGGGCAGATTCCCTCTAATCGTTATCATAATCATTAAGCATGTCTCTGAATCCATTAGGTGCATCTCTAAACATGGCGGTGCTGCACCAGGCATTGAACAAAGGATGCAAGTCAGCCAGCAGATCCTACCTTCAGGAGTTCACAGTGCACATGTAGCTATGAGAGAATAGTTGGCGAGGTCCAGAGACCCCTCCTGAGCTCTGTTTTGCAGTTGCAGTGGGTCTCTGGTGGTCTGACATTCTGAAGAGATCCTACTCTCATCCACAGAACGGTGGCACACCCAATTAGAATGCACCTTCACATTTTCATTGCTTGCATCGTGTTGTTTTGGTGTAACTTTGTAGCATTGTGAGCCTCGCACACAGGCATTATTGTTTAGAGAAACGTTCCCTTTCTATGTTTGTATGGACCTCCAATGCAGTGAGTTTTCCTTTAAAGAAAATGACCCCCCCTCCAAAAAAAAAAAAACCCCACACCACAAGTGTTACAGTGCATTTGGGGAATTCTGTAAGCCACTGTGATTCTTTCTGGAACAAAATCAAACGCTAAAAGGTTGTTTCATCCTTTCGTTGTTGAATACCTGGTAAATAACATAGTTTATTTGGAATGACTGATTTAAGAAGACCTGCTTTTCACCCAGAAAATGGCTCTCCAAAATGTTCTTTTTTGTTTGCATAAGGATGAAATCACTTTCACAATTAGCATGCCTTGTTAGCCACAAGTGGAGATAGTTCTCTTAATGGTACGTAGAAATGTTCAATCTACTGATGGAAAAGCTGATGACATAATTAGGAGATCCTGGTCAAATTATTTTGTTTTGTGTCATAGCAAAAGGAGGGTGGCATAAGTCCTCAAGATAACAGTTTTTATCTAATAGTGAAAACTTGTTATTCTAAGTGCATACAGAAAAAGAAGCATGGAGTATGTGTGTATGTATGTGTGTGTACGTGTGCATGTGTGCACGTGTGTGACAAATGACAGATGCTAAAAGGTTTATTATTTGGCCTGTTGATTTACATTTGCTCTTGCAAATCCATCTGCCCACTAGCCTTAAAGTGACCAGGATGAGAGAAGGATTCATTATCTCCCCTCATCACCCTTCCAGACCTAGACTCAGGGCACCAGGATCTGGCGTGTCAAGCATGTCCCATACAAGTGATATTATATCCTCCCAGAGAGCAAAGTATGTTTTGTCAAATAGCACGGTGACTTGCACTTACCCAATAGTGCCCAGTAGTCATTGGAATGAATCCATAGGAGAGTTAGGGGTTAAAATTGTGGTGAGTTTAGATTCACTATTTTTGAGTCACAAACAGAATGACTTCTATGTGTGATTGTGGCAAGGAGGATAGGATGAAGTGGGCAGTTTAAAAAAAAAAGTCTATGAAAACTATTTGAGACTCCCATGTCCTAAGTCTTAGGTAAATTCTTTTTACTTCATTCTAGAGACACTGGTGCAGACCAAAGACAAAGACAGCCCGGAAGAGATATATCCTTGCTGTTATTTATATATTTTTATGAAGTCTCTCCTTAGTCATATTTTCATTTTTCAGAAATCCCCAAGTAGGACTGAATCTGCCTACACGATGTCTTTAAAATTAAACTTGTACATCAGTATTCATAGCTCCGCCTACTCTTCCTCCCATTTTTGAGGTGTGTGCGGGTTATACAGATGCCTGGGGATGTGCTTCCATTCTCCTTGACATAAACCTGGTCAGCTTCCCTCAGGATAACTGGTGGGAATGCTCGCCAAACAGGATTACAAATCAGAAGTCCTCAGTTATGCAGCCTGCAACAGTCAGCTTATTCCTGCAACATTGCATTTAATCTATCTTCTTGCATGAGTGCTGCATTTAGGAAACTGGCCTTTTCAATAGGTGAATGTGACTAGAATCGCCAAGAACTTCATAATTTTTTCAGAGCTGATTTCATAAATATAATAGTATAAAATACTGGTGAAAAAAGTAATCAAAAAAAGGATGCTAAAGACAATAGCATAAAAACTGTTCCCCATCCCTGCCTCTCTTGCAAAGCAAGCTAATTGGAACTGTCCAGCCAAATGTCTTGTTACTGATATGATTTTGTGCCTTGGCATTTTCTGATTACTACCATGAATAGGAAGAAAACCTTTAAATTAAATGAAGTAGACAGTATTTCCCTTCTTTCTCCTATTAGAATATGAACAATCTGAGAAAATCTCACATTGGAAAGATTTTTATCATGCTTACGTAGGAAAAATTCCACAAAGCATCCCCAGATGTAAGCACTTTTCTTTACCTGTTATTTGAATTGCCAAATCTTTTTTCCAGGTTAAGAGGTTAGGAGTTCTCCCATTCAGAATTTTATCATGGGATCGCTGTCTTGACTCATATTCATTTCCCATCCTCGATTGGGCATGACATGACCAGTGAACTGGTTGAAACAGGAAGTCTCTGAACTACAAGGAAGAAAACTTCAGGGTACAAACCATGTATAAGTGGGCAGTTTGTAGTAGGTAGCTTAAATGTATGCCTCAGTGCATCTTGGCATATATATTTTTATATGTATTTTCAATATTTTCTGCTTTATTCCCAGGGTCTAGATCAGGTCCAAATGAGTTGGCAGTTGCTTGAACCCCATCAAATTATTTGTATCTCCCGAATCCACCTGGGCTTGCTTTCTTTCTCTAAGCCCCTCTCTGCCACCAGTTTGATTTCTTGTTAGACTTTTCTACATCTTTTTTGCTTACTCTCTCCCTTCCCAAATCCCAATGAGCCTCTTTTACTAATGACCTTTGAGAAGAGATTAGATGTTTGCATATTGACTTGAAATTCCAGAACTGAAACAGGTAAATTGTAAGGTTGCTTTTCACCTAATCAACAGGTCTTAACATCCTCATTCTTAGGCTTTCCTCATGTGACTTCCCCCAAGTTAGCTGGCCCCTCCTGGCAGCTCTCTGCAGCTCCCGACAACCCCTAATAGTCCTCTAGATAGAACTGCCCAGGTTCTAGTCCCCAAAGCAACTTTTTCGAGCTACTGCTTAGAACCCTATTTAATCCTTTCCTCTGAGACATGAATGACTTTTCTACTGCTTGTCAGTTGTTTACTCAGTTAAAATTAACCTATCAGCCGGGCATGGTGGCTCACGCCTGTAATCCCAATACTTTGGGAGGCCAAGGCAGGTGGATCATGAAGTCAGGAGTTCAAAACCAGCCTGGCCAACATGGTCAAACCCCATCTCTATTAAAAATACAAAAATTAGCCAGGTGTGGTGGCGAGCCCCTGTAATCCCAGTTACTCGGGAGGCTGAGGCAGATAATTGCTTGAACCCGGGAAGTGGAGGTTGCAGCGAGCCTAGATTGCGCCACTGCACTCCAGCCTGGGTGACAGAGCAAGACTCCGTCTCAAAATAAATACATAAATAAACAAACAAACCTATCTAAAGTTCCCTTTCCAGGCTTGCTCTCAAGAGTCAGTTTACTTTCCCAAAAATCACTAGACTTGAAATTGAACAACTGGGGTCCAAACTCCTGTTTCTATCACTTTTTGAGCCTCTGTTTGCTCATCCATCCAGTGGATAAGTTCCTGACTCTCAAAAAATGCTCTACTTTTCTAGCTATAACTAATGAGATGTATATTCACAATAACTATGCAATTAGAGATGTTACATCTGGTGTAAATGAGAGAATTTTTGAATTTCTTCTTTGATCATTAAGGCTAAGACCCCTAAAGATATGAAGACCAATCTTGATTTTACATGTGAAGAAAGTGCTCCTCCATACCACAGTCATTTAGTTAGTAGAAAAGCTGAGAACAAAACCAATGCTTGAGATTTCCAGTCCCTTGATTTGTTTTTCTTGTATAACAAGTTGAATTTGCAAACTCAAGGAAATACAAATTAATTTAATGCTTGCTGCAAGGAACTGTGGATAGCACTGAAAATACAAAAAGAAAGCCTAGTTTCGATTTTCAAAAAGATTATGAACAAGTAGAGAATAAAGATAGGTCACTAACTAATTAATACAGGGCAGAGTGAAGTTAAGTGCTAAATAAAGCAAAATCTGATTGTAATTTATCTGATTCAAAAGAGGAGGTGGCATTTAACCTGGGTCTTGACAGTTATGAAAGATTTGAAGACATGGAGAAGTAGAGGGCGGGAAGAGCACTCCAGACAAAAATAATTACAAAAGTAAAACCAAAGAGTCTTGAAGGTACATGGTGAGGACTTGGAATATAGAAGAGGATAATGTTAAGTAGAGGGTAGGAATTCTAAGGAGACGTATTTATTATTTATTTATTTATTTATTTTTATTGTTGTACTTTAAGTTCTAGGGTACATGTGCACAACGTGCAGGTTTGTTACATATGTATCCATGTGCCATGTTGGTGTGCTGCACCCATTAACTCATCATTTACATTAGGTATATCTCCTAATGCTACCCCTCCCCACTCCCGCCACCCCACGACAGGCCCTGATGTGTGACGTTCCCCTTCCTGTGTCCATGTGTTCTCATTGTTCAATTCCCACCTATGAGTGAGAACATGCAGTGTTTGGTTTTCTGTCCTTGCGATAGTTTGCTGAGAATGATGGTTTCCAGCTTCATCCATGCCCCTACAAAGAACATGAAATCATCCTTTTTTATTGCTGCATAGTATTCCATGGTGTATACATGCCACATTTTCTTAATCCAGTCTATCGTTGATGGACATTTGAGTTGGTTCCAAGCGTTTACTATTGTGAATAGTGACGCAATAAACATACGTGTGCATGTGTCTTTATAGCAGCATGATTTATAATCCTTTGGGTATATACCCAGTAATGGGATGGCTGGGTCAAATGGTATTTGTAGCTCTAGATCCTTGAGGAATCGCCACACTGTCTTTCACAATGGTTGGACTAGTTTACAGTCCCATCAACAGTGTAAAAGTGTTCCGATTTCTCCACATCCTCTCCAGCACCTGTTGTTTCCTGACTTTTTAATGATCGCCATTCTAACTGGTATGAGATGGTAAGGAGATGTATTTAGAATTTAGATTAAAACCTAACTAGTCTGGGGCCATATAGTCAAGAGTGTGGCCTTTTTTGTTGTTGTTGTTTTTTGGAAATTGATAACCATTGGAGGTAGTTAAGGAGGCAGGCGATGTGAGATAATTTAATCTTTCAACAAAGTAGCTCCTTCCAGAACTGATGTTTGGACAGATTGAAGAGCCAGAGGGCATAGATAGTGGGAATAGAAAGAAGGGCTGGTTCTAGAAACATGCCATGTCAGGGCTGGATTTAAGTCAACAATTCTAACCTTAGGAACTTATATCATTGTTTATTTCTAAGTTATCCCCTCTGGTGTTCCAAGAAAGAATCCCTTTTAATATATGGTCACCACTTTCGATTTTGTCATTCCATGGGTACTAACCTGGTTACACCTTTCATTTATAGGATATTAGCTAAAACTAGTTTTAAAATAATTTTGGGATCATTACTGGGGAGAGGATGGGTCCTGTTGTCTACACCTCCCCCAACTGAGCAGTTTGTTTCATAAGGAAAAAGCAAACCGTCTAATGATGAATCTATAATACTGGAGAGTTCATCAATCACAGTTTCAGAACATGCTCTTAATAAACAGGAAGCCCAGGAAATTTTTATAGCACATTCATGGAAATGTAAGAACAAAATCTGAGCAAGACCAAATGACTAAAATAGTTATTTTGAGTTTGAAACTTCTCACTTACAAGTTTTGGAACTGCTTCTATACTTGGCAAAAGCCGGGTTGTCCCTTAAGTTAAAATCATCTAAACCACAATATTCCACTAGTATATATAGATACAATTTCATCCAACTGAAACCAACTAAAATTTATTTTTTATTAATAGAATATGAGGTTCATAGGCATCATCAACATTCTAAGTTGATACTTTAAGATGCACTTTGAAAAGTACTGTTTATAATTTCTCTATTTCACACCTCATCTCCATAAATTATCTCAATAATCCAAATTTTCTATGGTTCAATTTTCTTGAACCATAGGAAAAATATAAGCCTAAGGTCTTACTCCAATTGAGAAATTAACCTGTAGAGACTAGATTTTGCATGGGCTCAAATAGAAGGCATAGGTTTAAAATTGATTGAAGGTAGATGCAGTTGGATCTCCTGTATACCAGTAAGTACCTCCTGTAATTTTCTTCCCGATGAAAAACCAAATTATTTTGTACTTTAATGTATTTAAATGTGGCTACTGTTTATATTGACCATACTACATCATCAGAAGTTTGTAAAGTACTACAAATTAAAAATATATATATGTATATATATATATATATATACAGAGAGAGAGAGAGAGTCATACACACACTTACACAAACACGAATATGAAAGTTAATAGTATTTTTTATAAAGGCCAAAACCTAGAAACAACTCAATGTCCATTAAGAATAGAATGGATAAATTAATTATGGTGTAATTATGCAATGGTATAGTTCACAGAAATAGAAGTAACAAAATCACAATTATGTAGCTGAATCCCATAAACATAATATTAAGGGAAAGAAGCTAGAACACGTATTGTATAATTCAATTTATATTAAGTTCAAAAACATGCTAATTTTCTTTTTTTTTTTTTTGAGATGGAGTTTTACTCTTGTTGCCCAGGCTGGAGTGCAATGGCACTATCTCAGCCCACTGCAACCTCCGTCTCCCAGGTTCAAGTGATTCTCCTGTCTCGGCCTCCCAAGTAGCTGGGATTACAGGCACCTGCCACCATGCCCGGCTAATTTTTGTATTTCTAGTAGAGAGGGGATTTCACCATGTTAGCCAGGCTGGTCTCAAACTCCTGATCTCAGGTGATCCACCTGCCTCGGTCTCTCAAAGTGCTGGGATTACAGTCACGAGCCACCGCGCCTGGGCTAAAAACATGCTAAATTAAACTATAATGTTAGAAACAACTTGCCCTGAGCTTTCAGGAGCAGGGGTGGGTAGAGATTGGGATGAGGCATCAGTGGGGGCTTCAGTGACACTGGCAAAGTTTGTTTTCTTGATCTGGGTGATGTCTGCATGGGCATCCCAGGACCTTGCACCGGTGACACACATAGTTGTGTATTGTGGAGCTGAAAAAGTATTGCCTAGAGTCTTTTCAGACCTTTCATTACTAAATAGACAATAGTTCTAACATAAAAGATCTGATGTGCTAGAAACACAGCTGACAAGAATTCATGGAGTGCTATGGGCCTACTACTGTATGGTTTCAGTCTTCAGCTCACTAGATGAGAAGCCATAGTAATGCTCTTGCGTTCATTATTCCCCCAGTGTTTGTTTGATGCCAGTTCTATGCTAGGCAGCATGCTAAAGAAAGGGATGGATAAAACACGTTTTGCCATCAGAGAGCTTCCAGTCTCGTTTGGGCGACAGATATGTGTGCATGCCAGATAGGTGTGCATGCCAGATAGATTTGCATATGCATGCCAGACCCCATGATGCCAGCATAGAAGACACCTACGGAAGATTGGTGGGGAGGAGGATCCATCTTACTTGTGAGGACGGGTGTATGGAGAGATTTGAAGGGGAGGCGGTATTTGAGCAGTCCTTGATCCATCAGTATGCTTATCAGAGAGGACTCAGAAGGGCGATATAGTTCAGAGAGAACAAGGTAAGCAAAGGTTTAGAGAAGTGAAAGCCTATGGTTTGCTAAGAAATGCATCTGAAAGACACCTGTCAAGATGCTAATAGGGGCTACCTCAGAGTGGTTGATTTGTAAATGATTTTTCCTACTTTATATAAGACTGTCATCTGTGCATTTTTTACAATAGGAATGTACTGTATTCACAATTGGAATATATATATCCACACATCTATATATGTATACACATATAAGTGTATATGATTTTAAAAGAAATGTAATATGGACGATTATGATTATAGCCAATAATCTATTATGACTAGGTTTAGAAAGATACAGAATATTAAGGATTTTTATTTTATTCTGCAGGTGAGTGGGAGATAAGAAAGGCCTTTTTACAGCAGAATGACATTATCCATTGAAAAACACTTAGAGAACAGCTCAAAAGAGTATTTGATTCAGCTCCAAAATATGTTACATCAACATATGCAACAAGTCAGAGAAGAAAATAGCATTGTGGACCAGAACATTAATGAAAGGCTTTGTAGAAAGACATGAGATCAGAGCTCAACTTGGAACAATTTGTAATAGTTAGGTAGAAGGAGAAGGCATTTTAGCTGAAGCAAAGCATGAGCAAAAGCAAAGTGCTGAGGACAAATGTTTCTGTTTGGAAATAATGAGATCTGGGGATGCACAGGTGAAACCACGGGAGATTAAGGCAGCTTCTAGTTCCAAAAGGATGGCTTTGGACTTGATTGTGTAAGCCAGAGGAGATCTTCAAGCAGAATGATGGGATAAAAATAGTTCTTGAGCAAATAAAGCTCATTCAGCAGCAGTGTTTAGGCAGATGCAGCAGGAGAGGCACTTGTCTGTATGTGGGGTGCTGACAGTGGAAGAAGTAGGAATAGAGCGGCAGAGGTAACCCATTTTAAAATTTAAAAATTTAGAAGGGTGAAGATTTGCTAGAATAAGATGGAAGGGTTAATGGTGTTTCTACTGTAGAGCAGAATTCTAAAGTCCTGATGATAACTATAAATTGCCAGAGAATCTCACTCACATGAAAATGGCAACACCAGTCCCCACTATGACTGCATGGATGTTGTGAATTTTCCAGCACTTGTGCTAGATGGGACTAACCACTTACACTCTCCTGCTGAGGCCCCTTGGCAGCCACTGGTGCACATTTCTAAGAGGGTTGGCTAGCCTGTGGCTGTGGGAACAGTCAACTTAGCTGATCACAGGGGTGGGCCTTCAACTCTAATCTTAAACATATCATGTGGCAGCCAACTAAGGTCATCAATGTGAATTAATATTGGAAACTGAATGCCTTAGGGTCCATTTGCAGTACATATTGGCAGGTAAAAGACATAGAGGAATAAGAGTACCATTTCCGTCAGAGCTTTTTAAAAGATGGAAGAATTGTCATAAGCAATTACAAGTTAAATAGTCTTCATCCAGACTGATTGCTGGAGCTGACCTAGAAATCATCTCAAAGTATTATGTGGCACGAAGCCACATCACACTGATCACCAATTACCATGGGTAGGTAGCAGAAGTGTGTGAAAACTGTCTGGATGCCATGCTAAATATTCATAATGAAGTATTGAAGCGGAGGCTCCCCTTTGATCCTTGGCTACAAAGTTATCCGCGATGCTAATAGAGGTGATGCATTATGAATGAAGATATGTCCATCAGGCAATCATGGAAAACCACCAAGATGCAAAAGTATAATGTTCGCAAAGTACCTAAATATCTTTTAAATTCCTTGATCTTACCTCCCCAGTGTGTAGAGCATATTATTCCTCTTTTCAGATAAGAAACCTGAAGCTGAGAGGTTAAGCAATTTGACCAGCATCATGGTGGTGAATAGATAGTGGGAAAAACACTGGTTGGCCAAGACAGTCATGTTCGAATTTCAGCACCGCCCTTATATGTAGAACCAGAGATGCATCACTTAACCAGTCTGCCTTGCTGCCTCCTGCTGTAAAATGGTGATCACAGTAAGAGCCTACTCATCTCACAGGGGTTTTGAGAGGATCAAAGAGATAATAGGTGTGAAAGCAGGATTTAGGTGCAAGGTACCGTCAGTGTGACTAGAAGGTAAAGCTCCTATACATTTTTGAACTTGGCAGAGTCCTCCAAGGAATATAGATCTCCTAGAACAATGTGTGTCTCACTCTGCCTGTTGCTGCAACAAAGATTCAAGAAGGCAATTACTGTATTAACCACTCAAGATGAATATTTACCCTGGCATCATAATGCCTATCTTATAACGTTGAATCCTATACATGGTAATTAGTAATCTGCCTCTGAAATACTAATACAAAAGGTGACTTTCAGGTGGGCAAGCCATCTATTCACTAATTTTCCAAACATCACTGCTATTCATGTGTCCAGGAACTAAAGGCACAAATATAAAGAAGATATAATTGCTTTCCACAGAGTCTCAAAGTCTACTGGGGGAGATAGAGATATAAACATATATTCACAAAGCCAAGTGAGAGGTGAGGCATGAAGAAAATGCTTCAGGGTCACTGAGGGTAGAATGAATAACTTTGTCTGGGTAGTCAAGAAAGTTATCATCAGGAGGTGCTATCTGAGTTGCAGATTATACCAACATATAGTCTGGGAGGCCAGCAAGATAGATGTTGGCTTTGTTGCTCATTCCAGTGCAACTTCAGAGTTTCTGACCCAGGCCAGAAGCACCTCGCCCCTGCAACTCCCATTTTGGAGAGTTTCTCTTGATGTTTTCTGTTGGGGACCAGTCTCAACACCACCCGTAGGGTATCTAAAGTCCGGTGGCGACAAAGGATTGAGAAGAGACAAGTTAAGAGTTTATAAAGGTGGGAGCCAGGGGGCCAGTTGCAAAATGGAGGCTGCGAAAGGCCCAGAGTTTTGGTCTCCACAGTATTTATTGAGTACAGTCACTTAGATCAAAGAAGCAGATGTTCAGGACGAAACAGTGAAAGGGAGGCAATGTGTCATAGGCGTAATCTATAGCAATAGTGGTTTAAATGAATCTCCTTTGTGCTCAAACAGCATATCTTTAACTTATCGGAGAGTAGCTAGTGGGAGAAGGCTTAACTAGGAGCCTATACGTCTGTCCACATTTCAGTGTTCTAAAGGAGTGTCTTTCTCCTTGAACACAGTGTTTACACGTAAGAGAGCAGGTCTCACTCTGAGCATGGGAACATGATGGCAATTAGGAGGCTTTCCTCCTCAGAGGACTCTTGTGGCTTTCCACAACTTATTGTCCCGTATTTTTATGGCCAGTTTATACAGGCACTCCAGAAGCCCTTTTCCCAACAGTTTGCCAAGGTCTTATGAGATGCCTGGATGGCAAAGCAGTAGTTGTCTTAGCTAGGAGCCCTGGGCCCAGACCAGACCTGTGCCACCGTTACACCCCTGTTTCTTCTTTTTGGGATACTCTTCAATCTTCCAATTCCATTCCACCCACCCCCAGCCTTGAGAGTTGATCAGATGTCCCAAGGAGCTCAGCACTCCCACATGTGGTTGGCCTTGGGCCCTGTTGAGACTGAAGAGTACCCTTGACCTTTTCGTGGGCAGGAACTGGAGTGCACCAGCTCTGGGACCAGCCGACCACTTCAACACCAACAGGAATGAATTTCACTCGCTCGAACTTGCTAGGCTGAAACCCTCACAAGAGGGAGCACACAGGATAGTGGGTGCCAGGGCCGGGCCAAGCGCTTTTGGGCTTCAGCCCCATGGCAGCATTCTAAGGGTGTGTACAGTTTTAGCTACAATTTTAGCTTTTTGTAAATTTAGCAAATTTATACAATTTGCTGTCTATGGATGGCTAAGTGTTGACAGCTCAGTGGTAGGTCAGGGTGACAGCCTTCTGCACCTGCCCCTTTGATACCCAAGTTCTTGTTTGGCATCCAGAAGAATCAGATCACATGAACTGTTTGAAAGGTGATGAATGCAGAGGATTTTATTAAGCAGTGGAAGTGGCTCTCAGAGAATCAGGAGCTGGAGAGGGGATGGTGTAGGATGAAGGTGATCTTTCCCAGAGACGACCGGGCTCCTCTCTGAAGTCATGCCATCTAAAGTTAAGCCACATCTATCTATAGTCTCCAATGCTCTGTTGCTTCTTCTCTTGATGTTCAGCCACTTTTCTCTTTGCCAGCTGGGGTCTGGGGTTTATATGGGCACAGGATAGCAGGGCGAGGCAGGCCAAAAAGGCAACATTTGGGCTGGAAAACAGGGATAACTTTTCTCATTTAGGGCCATAGTTTCCAGGCTTGAGGGTGGGGCTTTTGCCAGGGAACCGCCCTCTTCTGCCCAGTATTTCCCTGCCTCCTGTCCATATCGCTATTACCTGTCTCTTGTTCCAGGAGGGTAGCCTGCCAAGCAGTTTACCCTGCTGACCAGGATGCCATTTCTTTTATAAATCAGGTGAGATGGGTGCTAACACACTGACTCAGGGTGATACAAATTGCTTCTACAGACAAGGACCCTGGCACCCAAGGGGTGGCCCTGGTTTGCAGGGCAGTAGATGAGCATGTTTAGCTTGTGTCTCCACAGGACTGCCCCATACTGGAAAATTTTCCCCTTACAGAGCTGATCAATATGTCAGTGCTCAGTGATTACAACAGGTCATTCTGTTACCTGCCAACTGAATACTTTCTAAAGAGGCCGGCAATACAGAAAAGTGGTCTTATGCAGTTTCTCTGATGTCATTAAAAATATTCCCTTCTACTTTTTGGTTTGTTCTTCTCTTACAAAGTCCTGTCCTACATCATTTTCTTCTTAAGAAAAAAATAACTATAACTGAACTGAAACTTCCTCATCAGCATTTTGTTGCCATATGGAGAAATAAGCTGGATGATGAGGACCACTATTGACAGAGGCCAGCACTCGTATGGTAGGCACTGAGGAAGAAATGGAAGTAGTTTAATAATTAGATAAAACTATAATGGTTTTGTGTTTGGGGAGGAGGAGATCACGAGCACAGTACTTTCTAAACACACTTTATTTAAAGCTTGCTCAAGACCTCAAATAATGAAAATATCAAGTATTCAATGTAATAAGCTTTGCAAATTTCCAATCAGAATACACAGTCTTACTCAATTATGGCACTGACATAAGTATGTTTCTGTGTCTTTTTTTTTTTACCCTTATGAAAGGTCTTTCAAAATCCTAATTAGTATCTGCTATTTTCTAACACCCCAGATCCACCGACAACACACACCTTGTTATTTTACCACGTCCCAAAGTTAAACCACTGACTTAAAGGAAGCTGCAGAGAAGGGTGAGCTCTAGGTTAATAGAAGACAAGGCCTTTCTTCCTTCTTTCTCCCTTCTCCAATCCCCTCCAAATCCCCAGTGATAAATGTTGAAGGAGAAATCAGAGTTTCCTCCTCTTACACTGTAAATAAATTGAAAATGAAGTCCCTTCATGGGGCTTCATATTTTAAAAATTGAAAATCTAGAAAGATGTTAATTAAATTGTCAAAAAGCTTCTTGCCTCATTTCACTGCACGGCATAACCAGGTAGCCAGAAGCTAAATATAGCCTCTGAGTGCTATTCTTGGCTCTTAATATAGTGTTAATTATTTAATTTAAACAATATTTCAAACAGTGAGGAAGAAAACCAGTTGAAGAAGAGGTCAGAACAATCGGGTTCCATAGACATCTCCCAGTTATTGCTAATTCTCTTTATTCTCTGACGTATCTCTTATCTGTGTCTTGGACACCATGTTGCAAGTGACAAGTTGTACAGAACTTTTTAGTAGATGTCAAACTCACCTAAACTAAATTCATTCATTTACCAAATATTGAAGCGGTGCTGTTTTTCATTGCCTTATGCCAAGGAAATTGAGGATGCAGATGCACACAAGGAATGCGTTTAAGAGCAGAGGTTTGATAGGCAAAACAAAGAGAAAAGAAAAAAGCTCTCTCTCCTACAGAGAGAGAGGGGCTCCCGAGCGGGTCTTCCGGTTCTGTGGTGAAATGCCCGGGGTGGGGCAGGGGTTTATAGACCAGCTTGAGAAGGCAGCTTCTGATTTACATAGGGCACAAAATATTGGTCAGACCAGGTATGCCATTTACATAGTGCGTGAAGAAGCTGGCCTCCCTACCTTAATCTTTTATTATGCAAATGGGTTCTTTACCTGGCTGGCGCCATGTTGCCTGCTTCTTTACCGCACACATAGTTGACAAAGAAAAAGGAAGATAGAGCCTCCATGTTGAACATGCCTAGCCCCCGGGTGGCCTTTTCTTATTGGCACAGCTGCCAGCATTCACCTGTGTAAGCTTCTAGCTTGCTTATCTATGCTTGCAGCTTGATTTTTCAGGCCGTTTTTTGTTAGAAAAGAAATGATTTTGGGGCTGCTTTTTATTAAAAGGAAACCTTACTGAGGACTCTCTTACCCTCACTATCTGCCTAAATAATTTATTTCTAGCTCTTCTATCAATATTAGCCATGCTCTTGTTTACTCTCTGCCAGGTTTTTTGCTAGGAGTTGGGATAGTAGAGCAGAGAGAAATAATGGTTAATAAGTTGGTTCTTGCCTTTGAAATGCTCATTCATTAGTTGAGAGAGACAAACACGTAAAGAAATAATCAGAAGAACTTTCAGCAGCATAATAGACTGAACTGACTTTACTGTGGGGTGTCTGACCTGGATACATACCTAAGACACGGAGGGCTGGAGTTTCAATTCTCAATTTAAGGGCAGAGATGTGACAGGCTTGCATTTGCTTCAGGCCAGAGCTAAGACTCTGATTAAGGGAAGCCTCCTCGAAGTCCTGCCCATAGATAAATCTGGAAATTGGGAAAAAAGACAAAACAATCACTTTGCCTGTAAGGTCAGGAAAATAGGAAGGAGCTGTAAGCCCAGAGGATCTCTGTAGAGGCAGGAAATTCCCTATAAGAAATTGAAACTGAAAGCCTATGTGATCCAAATTTTTAGTACCCAAAGGATTTGGGAATCCTGGAGCTAAAAGCGAACATATTTTCCCCTCTCCAGGCCATTAGAGTCATTGGAATATTGACAGAAGCAAATAAAAAATCACTCTGTAAGGAGTGGAAAAGCATCCTGTTAAGTATAAACTCACAATGAAAAAACTCCAGATCACATGAAGAAATAGACTAGAATAAAGTCAGCAGATTCAACAAATGAAGAACTAGAAATAAGATATAAATATAAAGGTTTCTATCAAATACATATGCTTACAATAAGAAAAGAAATAGAGAATAAATAGGAGCCATAGTGAAAAAGAAACCACTATGAAAAACAACAGTAAAAAAGACAGACTAGAAATGAAAAATATAGTCTTTGAAATTAAACACTAATTAAATAGCACAGTGGACACAGCCAAAGAAAGAATTAATAAACTGGAAGATCAAAGAAAATCAGCCAGAATGAAGCCCTGAGAAATGAGATGAAAAATATGATATATTAGGTGACACAAAAGATAGTAAAAGGGGATAGTGTAAAGCAACTTCTCTGTCACTCCCTCAAGAGATGGGATTTTTCCCCGCCTTGGAGAAGTTAAATCCAAAAGCATCTGGATTTAGGCACATAATCATAGCTCCAAAATGAGGCACCCTGTCTGAAATATTTGGCTGACTGGGGTGTTATACTGAGAAGCTATTGAAGGGTGTGGAAAAAATTAGAGATCAGTTCAAAGAAGACTCAGGAAAAAAATTAAGTGATTACTAACTCCAGGAAAAATGAAAAGTTGTTTAAACTAGGAAGTGTAATCATAGAATTCCAAAGAAACATTTTTAACAAAATTGAAATACGTAAAATTTGAATATTTTACAAAATATGATATAAAAATGGAGGAGGAAAAGGGGAATGGGAAGGCTTAAGAGACCTCAGTCTGCTACTATAATATACAGTTAATAAATAGTATTGTAAATTAATGAATTAAGAGAGTATTATAAGCATACTATTTAGAAACTTGGAGTTAAATACCATACGGAATAGCTCAGAAAGAAAAAACAGTTGGAAATTGTTATGTCTGGGGAAGTGAGGAACAGGAGACTACTACTTTTAGCACTATTTAAATTTTTAACTACTTACATACATTTATTAGATAATGATAATTAAAATATATAAAGATTCATGCTAGTAAACTCAGGGTCTGAGTTTGTTAATCATAGACCCTCACTAAACAAAGGAATCGCCTGCTATTCAGAAAGAAGAAAATTGAACCAAGAAGGAAGGAGTGAGATTGAAGAAGCAGATGTGAAGTTGATAAATATGTTTGTAAAAGTAAAACAACATAAAACAATGATGGAATGTTTTCTAAAGGGGTGGGATTACAGACAAGGTAGAACTGAAAGCAAACCTAAGTAACAGAGAGGGGTGATCGGATTTCAGCATTCTGGGCTTGTTCAGGATATACTGGCCAGAAACATAAGAATATGTTAAAGTTGTAACGACAACTATTTAAAAAAAAAAAAACAGAAACAAAATATATAACTTCCAAATTAGAGGAAAGGAAAAGAAAGAATAAAGAAAACCCCATCAGTCAGAGATCAAGAGGTGCAAAGACAAATGGAAAACCAAAATAATGTGAAACAAATGAGTCACAACAACTATAAATAGATTAAACTTCTCTGCTAAAAGTAGAAAAAAAACATGATGCACCAATGAAACAATAGGCAAATATTAACCGAAAGTAAACCAAACTAGCATACCAATATTACTATTAAATAAAATAGATTTTAAAGCTAACAACATTATTAAAGATAAGGAAAATTGTTACTTAATGATACTCGTTAATACTTGATTACGTATCCATTAATACTTAATGGTAAATGATTATAGATAAATCATTATGTATTAATACTTAATGGTAAATGATTAATACTTAATGATTTCCTTAATAATGATAAAGGGAATATTTCATAGGAAGATGTAAAAATTTAACAAAATAGTCTCCAAATATAAAATGCATAAATGATTAAAATTACAAGGGAAAACTAATCCAAAATTATAAATGAATTTTTTTAAGACACATTTTTCACAGTAACTTATACATTAGTTAGCTTAGTAATTTTATTGGAGATTTGAGCAACTCAAACTATTAATATACAAAGTATTTTCTCTAAAATGCAATAAAGCTATATATGTGTCAAAGATATTGCTTAAAACATATGTTTGGAATTAAATAAATACCTAAGAAATTTGTACATCAAAAGTAAATCATTTCTAAATATGAAATATTTTGAACTGAACAATAATTTAAAACTACTTACAAAATACATGAGATTTGCAAATAGTACTTTGAGGGAAATGTGTAGCCTTGCATGCATGTGTTAGGAAATAGATAATATTTAAAGTGAATTAGCCATGCCGTCAACTCAATAAATAAGAAAAGATACAGCAGCACTATCCCAAAGACTGAAAAAAGAAATTATAGAAATAAGAGGTGAAATTCATAGAAAGAAAATCTAAGATACAATGGATACTCAAAAATCAAAGAAAACAAAAAGTTTCTTGTTTTGAAAATGTTAATAAAATAGGCAAATCTCTGGCAAGAGGCATCAAAAACAAAACAAAAGAAGGCACAAACAGACTATTAGAAGGACACAGTTAACAGATAATTTTAAAATAACTGAAGGAAATATTATGATCAACTTCATGCAAGTAAATTGGAACACTTAAATAAAATGGAAAATTTTCTAGATAAACTATAAACTACCAATATTGACTGAAGAAGCAATAGAAAATAAATCACTACAATCACTGAAGAAATCAGATCTACAGTAAAAATCAATTAGGCTGATGAGTTTTAATAAACATTTAAGAAGGGTTACCCTTAACTTATTTAAGCTATTCCAGAGACTAAATATGTGACCTCTATTTTATATAAACTTTTCAAGACAATAGAAAGAGAAGGAATGTTCAACAAATCTTTTTATTAGAGTGATACAACCCTTGATCTAAAAACTGGAGAAGGACCATATGAGAAAGAAAACGTACAGATCAATCTAATTTATGAACGTAAATTAAATGCAGAAATTCTAAATATAATATTTTAACCCAAGCCAGCAAACTATTTGATAAATTTTTAAAATTTATAAATGTATGGCCGGGTGCGATGGCTCACCCCTGTAATCCCAGCACCTTGGGAGGCCAAGGCAGGCAGATCACCTGAGGTCAGGAGTTTGAGACCAGCCTGACCAACATGGAGAAACCTCATCTCTACCAAAAGCACAAAATTAGCCACGCGTGTTGGCACATGCCTGTAATCCCAGCTACTCGGGAGGCTGAGGCAGGAGAATCGCTTGAACCTGGGAGGTGGAAGTTGCAGTGGGCTGAGATCACCCGCCATTGCACTCTAGCCTGGGCAGCAAGAGCGAAATTCCATCTCAAAAAAAGAAAAATTATAAATGTATTATAAACTTATAATACATGTATATATGATTTATTACATAATAAATATATATTTATATATAAGTAAATATATATTAGTATATAGTAAATATATAAGTAAATGTATATTATTTATGTATAAGTAAATATATTTTATATATATAAGTAAATCTATATTATATATAAGTAAATATATATTTAAAGCAAATATATATTGTATATATTTATATATAAATAAATATATGGGGGATGGGGAGGAGAGAGTCTTTTTATTCTTCTGCCTGCCATTTTTTCAAGTTTTATTCTATTTTTAATTGACACATAATCACAGCATATATTTATGGGGTACAAATGAGATGTTTCAATACATTTATACATTGCGTGATGATTAAATCAGGATAGTTAGCATATCCATCACCTCAAACATTTATCATTTTTTGTGGTGAGAATATTCAAAATCCTCTCTTCTAGCTATTTTGAAATATACAACACATTGGCCAGGAACGGTGGCTCACGCCTGTAATCTCAGCACTTTGAGAGGCCGAGGTGGGCGGATCACAAGGTCACGAGATGGAGACCATCCTGGCTAATAAGGTGAAACCCCGTCTCTACTAAAAATAGCAAAATTAGCCGGGCATGGTGGCGGGCGCCTGTAGTCCCAGCTACTCAGGAGGCTGAGGCAGGAGAATGGTGTGAACCTGGGAGGCAGAGCTTGCAGTGAGCCGAGATCACGCCACTGCACTCCAGCCTGGGCGACAGAGCCAAACTCCGTCTCAAAGAAAAAAACAAAAAAAAGAAATATACAACACATTATTATTAACTACAGTTACCCTAGTGTGCAAAGAACGTCAGGACTTATACATAAAAATATATTTAAAATATTCAATATAACTCAGTCCACTGGTACATCACAAAAGTAGCTTTATAAATCAGTATAGGAAAAATCAACTATGCAATATGCAGTACTCAGGAAAAAAAATTATTCTCCATATTGTAAAAAATAAATTGGCTTCCTGGCTCACATCATATATAAAAACAAATTCCAGATGGATTAACAACCTAAATATGTAAAGCAAAGCCTTGAAACTTTAAAAAGAGAATATAGGTGAAGATTGCATAACCTCATCATAGAAAAGAATTTATTTAAAAGTCCAAAAATAGGCTAGGCACAGTGGCTCATGCCTGTAATCTCAGCACTTTGGGAGGCTGAGGCAGAAGAATCCCTTGAGCTCAGGGATTTAGAGACCAGTCTGGACAACATAGTGAGATCTCATGTCTACTTAAAGAAAAATTAGCCAGGCGTGGTGGTGCACACCTCTGGTCCCCACTTACTCAAGAGGCTGAGGCAAGAGGTTGTCTGAACCCTGGAGTTCAGGGCTGCTATGAGCTATGATATTGCCACTGCACTCTGGCCTGGGCGACACAGCAAGACCTGGTCAAAAAAAAAAAAAGAAAAGAAAAAGTAAAAGTCCCAAGACAGCGCAAAACATCAAGTCAACAACTGGTAAGTTTAAATTTAAAAAAATCTTTATATGACAAAGGACTCACAAACAAAATTATGACTGAAAGACTGGTACTACACATAAAGCCAAAAACAGTGGTTATACTAGAAGAAAAAAGAGTCTATATAAATCAATGAGAAAAAAAATCAATAAACAAGAGGACAAAACATGAGCAAGTAATTTGTAGACGCAGAAACCTGAATACCTAAAAGGTAGTCAAGATATAGCAATTAAATCACCCAGCATTCTGAAAACCCAAATGAAATAATGGTAGTACCAAGTAATGATGAAGTGGAAAGAGAAACTTTCATACACTGTTGATGAGAGGGTAATTGTTAACGATCACTTTAAGAGCTATCTGTCAATATCTAGTTAAGCTAAAGTTGCACGTACCCCATGACACAGCAGTTCTACTTATACTCTTTAGAGAAACCTTTGCACAAGGGTACAAAAGAGAATTGATTAGGATGCTCACTGGAGGATTGTCATTGACAAAAATTTACATACCAACTAAATAACCCTCTGTAAGGGTTGAAGAATCTTGTGATATAATCATCTATTGGAATACTAATGCAACAGGAAATATGAATGAACTAGGTTTACATGAACCAACATGCAATAATCTTAAAATACGTTGAGGCCAGGAATGGTGGCTCGCGCCTGTAATCCCAGCACTTTGGGAGGCCAAGGTGGGTGGATCACGAGATCAGGAGTTCAAGACCAGCCTGGCCAAGATGGTGAAACCCTGTCTCTACTAACAAAATACAAAAATTAGCCGGGCGTGGTGGCAGGCCCTGTAATTCCAGCTACTCAGGAGGCTGAGACAGAGAATTGCTTGAATCCAGGAGGCGGAGGTTGCAGAGAGCTGAGATGGCGCCACTGCACTCCAGCCTGGGTGACAGAGTGAGACTCTGTCTCAGAAAAGAAAAAACAAAAACATAGTGTTGTATTAAATATAGAATGTTACAAATGATTCTTAAAGTGTGATACCAAGTATGGACATTGGAAGCCTATGAAGCAATATTTTATATTAATGCTCGCAAATGCATACCTATATGGTAAAAGTTCAACAGGACACACAAACATTAACTTCGGGGTAGTAGTCGCCTCCAGGAAAAGGTGTGGGAAAAGGGAGCATCCGTGATGTTTGGCTATATCTGTAATTTGTATTCCTTTACATTATTTTTGAAACACTAAAGCAGCTAGGACTCAATGTTAACATTTCTAAACCTAAATAATGCCCAGGTGGAAAGTATTATATTCATCATTTTTTGTCTTGTATTTGAAATATTCAATGAAGAAAAACTTAAATACTTACAGGATGTTACAATAAATGTTCAGTTAGCAGTAAGTTCCAAGGTGGCACAAAGTACTGAGCAGGGAACTCTGTTGGTCAGGGTGTGCTGCAGGTGTCTTCCAAAATGGCACCCTCACTGCTATGATCAGAAGAACAAGAAAGAGGCTCCAGAAACATATGAAGAAAGGGCATGTGGGAATCCACGACAAGGCATGGTGTTGTTGAGGAGCTGTAAGTCATCTGGAGCAGCTAAGCTTGAAGCGGTGGCAGGTACCAAAGTTGCCGGATGACCCTGTGCTGTGGCTCACACCTGGAATCCCAGCACTTTGGGAGGCCAAGGCCAGAGGATCCCTTGAGCCCAGGAGTTCAAGACTAGCCTGGGCAACATCGTGAGACCCCGTCTCTATAAAAAATTTAAAACTTAGCTAGGTGTGGTGGTGCACATCTGTGGTCCCAGCTACACAGGAGGCTGAGGTGAGAGGATCTCTCGAGCTCAGGAGGTCCAGGCTGCAGTGAGACATGATTGCACCACTGCACTCCAGCCTCAGCGACAGAGTCTCCAAAAAAAAAGTAGGGGAGAGAGAGACAAAGAGAGAGTGGGAGGGGGAGAAAGAGAAGAGAGGGAAGGAGGGAAGGGAGGAAGGAAGAAAGGAAGGAAGGAAGTGGGGAGGGAGGGAGGAAGGGGGGAAGGAAGGAAGGAAGGAAGGAAAGAAGGAAGGAAGGAAGAAAGGAAGGAAGGAGAGAAAAACACAGGTGGTGGAAGATGCAGCTATAGAGGAAGATTAAGCCTGTCTTGGCTGCAGGTCACCATTTGTTACCTTAGAAAGGTAAATGCTCACGGCAAGCTCTCACTTCAATCTAGAGTGTCATTTTTCCTCTTCCAACAAGGTTATTTATGTTTCTTTCTTCCCCAAGATAATCTTCCAGTTGCAATTTAGCATCTATTAGAGTCAAAGAATTACATTTTTGGAAAGGCCTTAACAATCTTCTACTAGTCCAATGCCCTCATTTTAGCAACCGAAGAATGTATTGATCACTTTGAGGATTAACCCCTCTGAAAGGTTTTGTCTTTGTAATCAAAGCTAACTTAGTTGGCTTTCTGGAATCATTGATTCCTAGGAAAGGTTTATGTTGGAATCAGGGGATAGACTGTGTCAGAAGTGGTTCCATTGGTAGAAAATGTCACGCAAGTAATGTTGTGATAAATAAAGACAGGTGTTTAATAAATTACAAATGATGTTGATGGATTTTTAGTTGTGAAAATCAATAATGAAAGAGGTTGTTACTTTAATTCATTTTCTAAAGAATGAAATGAGGATGCCATCTCATCCCACTCTCAGCTTTCGAGTATTTTTTCATCATAAATAAGAGAAAAATTGGGAAGAAAAATGAATAAGTCTTGGCACTGTATTCGGAAGAAGTGACCAAAAGATAGTGCAGAGGGTTCAAGTGCAGAGAAGAAAGGGTGACCTTGAAAGGAGGATGGTTTGCACACGAGGACAGTGCAAATGGTTTGGGGCTGGACTTGACATTCAGCATATGACTACAGATTCCAACTCTAGTTTTCTCATTGTCCTCTCCCCACCATGACCTGCAACAGCCCAGAAGTCTTTCTCAAGGCTTCTCTGTAGCATTCTGAAATTCAGTTTCTCCCAGAAAAGGTCAGTCTCTCCCTTTTCTTGATTCAGTGCCACCTCTCAACAGAAACCTGGCAGCCTAGAAAGTGACATCCAATAAATAGTGTGCCCCCCACTTTGGGGAAGCACTGTCTTGTTTCTGGTCTTCTCTCCTCCTTCTCACTTTGGTGTGAAAGCTTTGTGTTTCCTAATCCTCCTGATCATGCTTGAGTGATAGGTAGATTTTAACAGAATATCCATGAGGAATTTCCCTAATTTCTAAGGCTGTCATCACTGGAAGTTTCAGTCTGGGTGACTGACAAGTGATTACTGCGGGTAGCAATATGGATAGTAGTATCAACCTGGATTCAGATTGATTTGGATTTGAACTGTGAAGATTTTGTTGACTCGTTCATTCCTCCCCGCAATACTTGGTGGTCTAAACAGTTCTCAGCAGTCTCTTTATGTTACCAAGCATATGCTGGTATTTACAATTAACACTGAACTATGCATTTACAAGGAATGAGCCCTTCCTTTATGAGTCACCTGTCTTTTCCCTCTTTTATAAAGTTTGAGCTAAGATCATTTTGGAGAGCACAGTGGCACATTGCTCATTTGTTTCAGCAAACAACACTCTGTCTCAGGTAAAGGCAAAAATGCCTGCTCTATTAGCTCAGCTATCCTATTTCTTTCACGGCCTGGCAAAATGTCAATATATACTATAAAGCATTATACACATGTCCACTTTTTTTTTGGTTAGCAGTTACAAATATTTATTCACAGGAAAATGTCTCAGCTCTATTTTTTTTATTTCAGTACTCTGCATGGAAATACCTATCTCTCTCATTATTTATTTGTTAACAAAACGTAGGAAAAATTTTAGGAGAAAGCATTTCCTATGATTATCATGTGTCTTCTATATTACCCTCAGGCTTAAAAGCACCATGAGGAAAAGGCCAAACTCTTTCTCTGTTGGAAAATATACATAAGATCGAAGCAGTGTGATCTATTGGTTGATCATGTGCAACTGTCAAAAACCAAACTTGGCTGTACCAATGCCTGCCTCGAGAGTCAACTCTAAATGAATGTAATGATGGGTAATGGTTCCCAAACTGTGTATAAAGTGTTCTAAACAGTTCCCAGTTGTCTTAATATGCACCATTTAAGAAAAATTAGCTAATCTGAATATGCAAATATGATAATATGCCCTCTATGGGCTCATGAATGTATTAACAGAAAAGCTTGAGGAGTTATGCTGGTAAGTCACATGCATTAATGCCCTGAAGTATGTCTGAGAACTTAAACTTTTGAACATCAGGTTTAGGTAATGGAGCAGTGTCTATACGTTTACCTTGCATGCAAAACAAGTGTGTTTCATTTTTAAGGTAAATTTGAGATTAGGATTTAGTTAAGTGGAAATGATAGGGCTTCTTTGCCTTTAAGAAATGGACAGATTTGAAGGTTTATCTTCATGAAATCAGAAGATTTTAACCTGAGAGTTCAGGTCTCCCTGATATATTGCCAATTTGGGAAAAGAAAGAGAAAGGGAACTAAAAAAAGAGAAACTGGAAGAAGGACTTCACATAGTTAAAATTTTTGCAAGATTCCTTTAAACTATTTCTGTGCATTAGACTTGGTAAAATATAAATATATGTTGATTTATTATCTATAGAGTCAGAATGTTTCATTCATTTTTTATCATAACTCAGACTTTCTCTAAGGATTGATTCTTTTTGTCAAAGTTTAATAATTCCGTTTTTTCACCTGCTGACTGCCAAGAAAAATAGCATGTTTTAAAATGCTTTTAAAAATAAATTACAAGATTTGAGATAGAGTATTTGTTTCAGTACTTTAAAAATAATCTATAAATTGAAAAGATAGATTTACTTCCAGTGTAAATAGATAGATGGATAGATAGATCCTTCATCTTTAGGAAGTCTTCCAGGAATTTTTTTTTCTAGAGTGCATTGGAAAGATATTTTTGCCTTCATTACTGCTTCTTTTAAAAAAATTTTTCATAGATTTAGGAAGTACAAGTGTCGTTTTTTATTACATGGATATATTATGGAGAGGTGAAGCCTGGCCTTTGAGTGTAGCCATCACCCTAAGAGTACATAGTACCCACTAAATAACTTCTCATTTCTCACTCCCACATCCTCCCACCCTTCTGAGTCTCTACTGTCTATCATTCCACTCTCTATGTCCATGTCCATGGGTACCCACTGTTGAGCTCCTACTTATAAGTGAGAACATGTGGTATTTGACTTTCTGTCTCTGAGTTGTTTCACTTAAGAGAATGGCCTGCGGTTCCATCCAGGTTGCTGCAAAAGACATGATTTCATTCTTTTTTATGGCTCAGTAGTATTCCTTTATATATATATCACATTTTCTTTATCCAGTCATCTGTTGATGAACATTTAGGTTGATTCCATATCTTTGCTATTGTGAATAGTGCTGTAATAAACATATGGGTGCAGGTATCTTTTTAATATAATGATTTATTTTCCTTTGTGTATACACTCAGTAGTAGGATTGCTGGATTGAATGGTAGATCTATTTTTAGTTCCTTAAGACAACTCCATCTGTTTTCCATAGAGGTTGTATTAATTTACATTCCCATCAACAGGGTATAAGTACTCCCTTTTCTCTGCATCCTCACCAACAATCTGTTAATTTTTTTACTTTTTCATATTAGTAACAGCCATTCTGACTGGTGTGAGATGGTATCTTACTATGATTTTAGTTAGCATTTCTCTGATTAGTGAAGTTGAGCATTTTTCATATCTTTGTTGGCCCTTTGTATGTTTTCTTTTGCAAAATGTCTGTTTGTGTCCTTTGCCCAATTTTTAATGGGCTTATTTGTTTTTTGTCATTGTTATTGTTATTTGAGTTCTTTGTAGATTCTGAATATTAGTTCTTTGTCAATATATCCTCTTGTTTAA
Organism: Pan paniscus; assembly: GCF_029289425.2. Lineage (NCBI taxonomy): Eukaryota > Metazoa > Chordata > Mammalia > Primates > Hominidae > Pan > Pan paniscus. The sequence goes on from NC_073254.2 coordinate 27,656,347, forward strand.
ATTTTACTTTAAGTTATGGGATACATGTGCAGAACATGCAGGTTTGTTACATAGGTATACATGTGCAACGGTGGTTTGCTGCACCTATCAACCTCTCTTCGAGGTTTTAAGCCCCACATGCATTAGATATTTGTCCTAATGCTCTCCCTCCCCTTGCCTCTTTCTTATGTGCAAAGTTCTGGATGGCAGCATGATATGTTGGAGAGTGGATATGACTGGCCTGCGTTCACTTCAGATCTGGGCTTTGGCACATCTGTGCAATATAGCTTTGTGCAACTTCCTCTCGCCAGCTTTTTCCTTATAAGGGAAACACCTCAAACCTTGTAACCATTGTAAGCATTAAGTGATAAAATTTGCGGTTAAAAATATAAAATCTATGTAAAATATACAATACTATATAACATTTGCTTGTAATATATATTTAATATATTTCTTATTCTTTAAATATATTTTACAAATGAATATCTTTCAATTTTTTATTAATAAAAAGCCCAGCAGTTTCTCAGATACACCAAAAGCTCACTAAATGATACACCCTTTACATCCTTCCCCTTCTTCCCTGCTAGTGGTCTTTCTTTCCCTGCAAACTCATTGCTATGAACATGAATGGGTTTTTTAAATCTCTCTCTCTCTTTTTTCTTTTTTTTTTTTTTAGACAAGTTCTCACCGTTGCCTAGGCTGACCTTGAACTTAGACTATATCTCTATGGAGTATGGAGTATATAGAGTATATACATATACTGTCTCTATACATACAGTATATATCTCTCTATATATATATCCACATGCATCCATACAACATACATACAACATTCCTGTATTGCTGTCCTACCCTTAAGCTCCCTTTATATGAGCTCTCTTTAGACTCCTCTTAGCTTTTGATTTACCCTTTGATTCTTGCAGACAACATTGCTTTTACATGTAAAATGGCTACAAACTGTTATATTAATTTGTGTGGATATAATATGAATCACAGAGGAAAAGCTCTATTGAAATATAATATATAAATATAAATATCCTTTCTCTTCAGCATGGCTTCTGTACTGTAAAAAATTGGTTTGGAAGCTCAGGGATCACAGGACCCTGGAGTGCCGGAATCAAGATACAACCTGCCTTGTTAGAAGTAGAGGTGTTCCTTTGATCATTCACTTCACAAGTCTTAGAGCATATTCCATTGTTTTCCTCGGTGAATTAGACGTCGTATTTCCCATGGAAGAAATCAATTGTATGTCCCACTTTAACACACCAGTGACATCCACTTAAAATCTTCCCAGAGCTGACTACCTACAACTCCCTGCCCCACCCCACCCCCCACAATTATGTTGCATGTGTAACTAAAGTTCTCACACTTGGAAAAAGGGCCACTCCACTCTCCATTTCTCACCAATGTTACATTATCCTATTACCTTGTTCCAGCACCTGCTCAGTACAAACAATTAGGATTCTGTCCTAAAGGCCAATTATCATTAGCTGATGGTGAGCTTTTGTTAAACGGCCCTGAGGGACTCACCACAATGTAGATACAATCCCAGCCCTAAAAGGATCAGATCAGCCAGTACACAACTGCAGTGTGTTTTAAAGATTAAAAGAGCAGGATCTGCCAATACAGATGATAGATAAGAACCTATGCATCCTATTTTTATCCCTGTTCTATTTACTACCAGCAGCGATGCTCGGCATGGCAGCCAAGGTTTCTGTGTCCTGTCCCTGTAGTCCGATAACCTTTCTTGGTTGTGTTTTATGATGCCATATGCTCTATCCTAAAATAGTGCTGAGGGTCGTCTGAAGAAAAACTACCTAGCCGCTTTCTGAATGTCAGTGGAATGTTTAGAGACAGTAAGGTGAGCTTTGCTGTAAACTCATTTTGACTCAGAGTTCTACTTGGCCAAATGCTAATTGTGTGACCTGGGAAATTCATTTCATCTCACCGATCTTCTGTTTTGTGAAGTATAAAAAATGGAAATACTACTTCTATCTTATGATGTTAGTATGATGTTTAAATAAGGTGATACATACACACCTTATATTAAATAAGGTGATATATACACAACTTATATTAAATAAGGTGATACATACACAACTTATATTAAATAAGGTGATATATGATACACACACACACACACACACCTCATTGTTTTATTAGTCTCGATAGGCTAGATCGTGTTGCAGTGAAAACAACTCCCAAATTTCAGCAGCATGACACAACACAAGTTCATGTCTCATGGTACAGGACGGCTGTGGGTCGTTAGATAGGCTGAGCTCATCACTGCGTCACTTCAGAACCCAAAGGGAAGCCGTAGCTGCTATCTTGAACTTCAGTTATCTTTTATAGGTCAGAATGGCCCCACTCACAAAGGGTTCTGGCTGTGCCAACTGCAATCCTACCATGTGCCTGAAGACAGCACGTCAGAAATATTTGGAGGGCACTAGCAATGTCTACAATATTTGTTTGACAAAAATGAGATCATATTTTAGTCAGTTTTGTGAACTTTAATTTTCTCATTTAACAATATATTGTGGAAATCCTTCCAGGTCCTCTTATTTAGGTCTAACTCATTCTTTTTAGTGGCATCATGCTATAAATATACCACAATTTATGCAGTCATTCTTTTATTGCTTGACTTCCCAGCTGCTTTATTTTATTTTATTGTAATGTAAACACACTTAATAGCACCTTTATGTTCTGGTACTTTTATTTCTATAAGACAAATATCTGGAAGTGTCTAAATCTGCCAAAAAGAAGAAAACATAAGGCTATGTTTATCAGTCTATAAATCTCACTTAGAATGGGATTTATAGTTTGGAGCAAAATGTAAAGAAACTGAATACTTTGGAACAACTAGAAGTCTCACTAATCTCTGATAATTTTCAACCTCTACCTAATCTGTCCCCTATTTATCCCCAGACATGAGCAGCTATACCTGATCCTAAATTTTTTTTAACTTAGAATAAGAGTCTTCCTTGGATATTAGCGATACAGGCTTTAGAAATGCTTAATGTTACAAGACTTTGCAGAAAAATTTCCGCCAGACCTGATCTTCTTTCTGTCATGTCCACAACGATGATATTCACTCTGAAAACATGGCCTATTTTGGAGATCCTTTTTTTTTTTTTTTTTTTTTTTTAACTTAAGAGGTAGACTACCCCAGCCCTCTTCTCATCAGTGGTAATGTGGAAGAGAAAGCAGTCTTCCGAAATAATGCTGCAATCAAAAAACTACAGGAATCATATTCTGGATAGTTCTCCTTCAATCACCTCTTTCTCCACCTGTTTTATCTAAAATGATTCCAATCTTCCTTCTCATCATGTTGCTGTCTGGTAAGTGTTCACAGAATAATTTTCACAGAGCAATCCCCTTAGTAAGCATAATTATCACAAGCCTAGAAGTAAAACTACTTTCCATTCAAAGTTTCAGGGAAACAACCCTCAGCTAAAATAAACAAATAAAAAATAAAAAACAAAACCCCACAAAACACACAAAAAACTGCTCACACATTTAGATGTTTCAACTAGATTGTTTTATGGAATTGTTTCTGTAAACTCCTTGTCCACTAACCTCTCCCTGGAGCTTATATCAAAAGTCTTCCAGGTTTGATCAAGAGATAATAAGGGAAAAGCTAAAGCCAAAGGAACTTTCGCTTTAGGCTTCAAAACACAGTTGGCAGAAAAACACCGTGGTGGAAAAGCCTCACTTGCAGGGCAATCAAAGCTTGTCAATCATATGCAGGAGTGACGTTCAAAATATTTAATAACTAGACGTGCAAGAGTCAGAAAGAATATTCAATCTGTTGGAATAGATGCCAGCCATAAACAATTCATACAGCTGGACCAGTGCTGAGGCCCTGAATATGACCTCCACTTACATACCCCTAAATTTCCTAAGGAATTTTCACTAGCCATTCACAGCAAGCTCTGATCACATCTCCTTGCTCGAAATATAAATGTATTATATCAAATATGAGACAGCCTGGAAGCTATATCTCCTCTTAATCACAGTCTTCTCTTCCATTCCATTCCATACTTCCAGTCTAGCATCTGCAAAAAACAAACAAAAAACTCAAACCAAAAAATACCCCCAAAACAACAACAACAACAACAACAACACACACACACACGCATAGCAGCAGCGCTGCACCATTCTGTGTCCATGAACCATTTAGAAGTACTTTTTAACCTTGTTCTTAATCTACACTTTGTAGATGAGCTTGCAGTTCTGGTTTTAACATACTGCACATTTAGAGCAAACCTGGAAAAAAATAGATGCTATTCTTGTAATAAGAATATCACATATTGTTGATGTTTAGGGAGTGTATTGTTTCCTAGGGATGGTGTGACAAATTATCACAAAGTTAGCGGCTTAAAACAACAGATATTTATTCTCTCACTCAGTTCTGGAGACCAGAAGTTCAAGTTCAAGGTGGGCCAAGATCCCTCCAGAGGCTCTTGGGGAGAGTCTGTTCTTCCCCTTGCTCCAGCTTCTGGTGACTGTTGGCATTCCTGTGGCAGCAGTGTCACTCCCATCTCCGAGTCCATCTTCACATTGTCTTCTCCTCCTCTGTCTGTCTCTCCTCTGTGTGCCTTTTATAAAAAGCACTTCTCACTGGATTTAGAACCCACGCAGAGAATCTAGGATGATCTCCTCATCTCAAGATCCTTAACTTAATTAAACCTGCAAAGACACTTTTTCCAAATAAGGTCACACTCACATGTTCCAGGTGGGAGAGGCGGACACCATTCAACCCACTGCAGGGTGGATAGGAACAGGAAAGGACACATAGAAGCAGGGCAGAAATTGAATGAATAGCTTGAGTTCAAATCAAAGAAAAAATACTGGGGGAGGAAAAGAAGATTTTTATAAAAATCTTTTCTTACATTAAATATGTATAGTAATTTCTATTTGAGTACACTTCCATTGCTTTGCCCTGTGTTGACCTTAATATTTTGTATTTCTACTGTGTCTTTCTCCGTAAGAGTTAAAGCACTTTTGTGAGCATTTTTAAATTTCTACCCTTAATTTTGATTGTAGGTTTCTTTAAAGTCTCATAACAGCTGGGCATTCAAAATGGGGAGGAGCATAGGCAAGCAGAAAGCAGAACAAAGCCTCAGTTCACAGGAGATCACACACTGCTTCTCACATTCAGCCTTGGGGGATTTCAAGGTCTGCAGTTGCCCTCACATCACCCTAATGGTGGGATCTTCTGGAAAACTCCATTTGCTGGCTGTAACATGTCCTGCCAGGCCAATGGCTGCCCATCCTTGACCTCCCCATCCCATGAACTCCTAGTCTGCGAGCTTGCAGTCTCCCTACACTGCCACCACCACCACCACCACCACCACCCTCTGCCCCCTACTGCTTCAGATCAACTTTCTCAGGGGACTCCTCCTGCATATACGCCATCTCTTCCACAATAATCACTGCAGAACTCCCTTTACACATGACTCACCCCACCCCACACCCCTGATGTTAAATGCATAGATCTCTGTGGCTACTCTTGGTTACAAACTTCCACACATGTTTTCAGCTGGCTGTCTTCTGTTATTCTTATATGTCCTTGTATTGAGTGCACCCTCTTTCCTATTAATTTTTTTTTTTGAGACGGTGTTTTGCTCTTGTTGCCCAGGCAGGAGTGCAATGGCGTGATCTCGGCTCACTGCGAAGTCTGCCTCCCAGGTTCAAGTGATTCTCCTGCCTCAACCTCCCGAGTAGCTGGGATTACAGATTCGTGCCACCACACCCAGCTAATTTTTGTATTTTTAGTAGACACGGGGTTTCACCATGTTGGCCAGGCTGGTCTCAAACTCCTGAGCTCAGGTGATTCACCAGTCTCAGTGCCCCAAAGTGCTGGGATTACAGGCGTGAGCCATCACACCCGGCCCTTCCCATTAAGTTTCAAGTTCCATGAGATCAGGAGTCCTATCCATGACTTACTTTGGAATGAAAATATGTGTTCCTCTGGTAGGCTGATTTCTAGAGTGTGCATCTGAAACCTCAATATGCATCCAAATCACCCGGAGGTCTTGTTAAAATGCAGATTCTGGGCTAGAGCTTGAAGTGCTGCATTTCTAACAAGCTCTCAGGCACCTGGGATCTGCTGGTCCTTGGGGTCATATTTTAGGTAGTGGGGTCTTAGGGCACCCAACAAGTTTCAGAAGGGGATCTGCAAGTTAAGTGTATCCTAAATAAGGGATGGGAAGGAGACTGTCATACAGCTAAGTGACACTGAGCGTGATCACAGGAGCTCGTCCTCATTTAGATCAACTTGGTTAAAAAAAAAAAAGCTACAAGGAAACGATAATAATGGACACCAGTAGTAATTCTTCACTGAGGCAGCATTCAGGGTACAGAGCAGGGTCAAGAGGAAATGCGGGACAGTGCGCACATCAGCCCTGCTGCCTGCTGAGGCAAGGAGGTAGTGCTGGAAGCTGCCAGATTCGGCCACCTTCCAAACTGCTGCCCATACTAAGCTATATTCCATCCTGGGCCCTTCTTCACACACCTTCTGTTGTAACAATAAGAGATGGCACTTCTTAGCTTCTGAAACTTAAACTAATGATTCTTGAATTTAGTCTGAGACACTAAAATGCACACATCTGCTAAGAACAGCATGGTCTCATACAACTTTCAATAGTGATGGAAATATTCTATAATCTGCCTTACCCAATGCAGTGGCCACTAGCCACATGCGGCCATTGAGCATGTGAATTGTGGTTAGTGCAACTGAGGAAATGAATTTGAATTTTATTGAATTTTAATTCATTTAAATGTAAACAGCCACATGTTGCTAGTGGATACTATATTGCACAGCACCATTAGAGGCTGCAAACTCAGGGAGGACAGTTCAGAAAGATGGATCCTCAAACAAGAGAAATGACTCTCCCAGGTAAACTTCATGCCTTTTATACACTTAACTTGAACAAAGGGCCCCTACAGCCCAGGGCACATCCTTTAATATTTGAGGCTAAGCTGGCGGCTGTGTCAGTGTTTGGTATGATACAATCACAATGCCCGTTGGCCAATTAAGATAGAAACATACAGAGCCCTTTAGTATTCTGCAAGGGAAATAAAAGATTGCTTCAGTCTTAGTTGCTTTAATGAGGTCAGATGGGGTTTCTGCAGGTCCACTGTTCTAACCTGTGGGGCAGAGAATAAGGCGGAAAAGGCATGCAATTTAAAATACACATTTAAGGAAACATGTAATTTGCTGGTAAATACACAACCTCCTCTTTTCAGAAGGGAGTTAAGGGGTGATAGTTTGGAGGAGGGACCCAAGGAATTACAAAAGAGAATAACAAATGTTTGCTCAGAACACAATGCAGCAAATTCCCTGGTGCACTCAACCAGTATAACAAACAGGTCCTTTGTAATCTCTAAGATAAGGCTTATAATTAGCCAGGGACCAGGTGACATGAATCTGACATGAGCAGACATAGTGGATTCACCGGTGGTTGGCCTGGCTGGTAGTCCAGCAAAAGGGGGGTGGTTGCTGAAGCCCTCAATGGGTACCAAGAGGGATCGAGATCTAATTACAGAGACCTGCATTCTACATCCATCCCCCTCTAGGGGAGGCGATGGCAGCTGGACACCTGACTTTCCTAACTCCAGAATGAAGATGAAGCTCTTATTGTGCTGATTTGTGCAGACTACTTGCAGATGAGAAGTAGTAGAAATGATAGAGTGGTAGAATTGGAGTGATCAGAAGCCTATTGTAATACAGTAATTTAATATCCTCAGTGGATCGTTGACCCTGTTACCTGTGAGGCAACTGTATGTGTAGAATTCGCCCAGTTGGAGGAGAGACTAGCAAAGACCTGCCTTTTGTGGAAGAGGCAGTGACAGGGAATTGTGAAATTAGCTTTGAGGAAGTTCCTAGAAACAACTGGTAGTGACAGTGCATTCTTTAACTGACACTATTCCAGTAGGTTGGAAAAGAGGACAAGGGTGTGACTCAGAGTGAATGCAGTAGGGTGGAAAGAACACAGGCTTGGGAGCAGGTACACCTGGCTGTAAACACCTGTTTCTCCATTTATGCTTTGCATTGAAGTCACCTGGGGAGCTTGTTAAAGGTACAGACTCCTGGACCCTGCACTGACCTACTAAACCAGAATATCTGGATTTGGGGCTCTGTAATCTCTATTTTTAAAATAAGCACACAAGGTGATTGTGATATAGGGCTTCTCTAAGCCTTAGTTCTCTAAAAGGTGATATCGGACTGGCGATATCTGAGTCTTGGGATTGTTGTGTGAATTGGTGGTTTATTAGAAATAGCATGATTTTAATAAGGCAAATCCATGGCTGAAGAATAATAATTACAAGTTATTGAGCTTTGATTTGTTCTGCATGGTTTGTTAAAGGCACTGTTCTCCCTGCAATGCCAGCTACTCAGGAAACTGAGGCAGGAGGATCGCTTGGGCCCGGGAGTTCGAGGCTGCAGTGAATTGTGATTGTGCCACAACACTCTAGCGATAGAGTGACAGCCCATCTCTAAAAACAATTTTCTGTTTTGTTTTGTTTTGTTTTTTAAAGAAAAGACCCTGTTCTCCCTTTGGAAATCCTGGTAGATGTCACTCGCTTTGCTAAGCCTTAGTCACTGTGCTAAAACAGCTGGAGAGTTATTTGGCCAAATTAGCTGACAATCCCAAAGTCGCAAATTGTTTCTGAGTTTTGATAAAATCAGCGTTTTCTTTTCCTTTTTAATGACCCTGGCGTTAAACAATCTCCTTCGGGTCGGAGAATTTCTATGGGAGGTGAAAACATTAATTATGTTGTAACAGGTTGTCTGCTCCAGTGAAAGTCAAGGGCTACGGGTTGGACCCGCCGGAGAGGGTAATTTGCTGTGGCCCTGGAAGGGAGCTTGCACCCGAGGTTTCCCAGTGCAGCGCTTTCCGTGTGAAACATTTTGCTTTCATTCGGCAGCTTTAGGCGTGAAGAAAAGGGGGAGGGGGTTGGCGTTCCGCCCTGGAGCTCTTGAGAGTGAAGGCAGCTTCAAACCCAGCAGGCTCTCAGTAGCTGGTGCTGAGATTTCCAGAGGGGTGGGGCTGCCAGAGGAGGATGTGCACGTGAGACCCGAGAGAGGTGGGAGTGGAGCTTCTCAGGTAGGACCCCGGAGCGCCCTGCCCACCCCCTCCTCCGGCTTCGGGATCCGGATTGGCTGGGGCAGCGAGGTCGGCGAGGTCAAGACCCTTTCGGCGCCCTCCCCGACCCGCCCCGCCGCGGCGGTGCTTATGTAGAGCGGCCGGCGCGGGCGGGGCGGGGGCATGCTGGCGAGGCCGAGGGGCGCGAGTGGCAGCGCGCGGGGGCCGGAGCAGCGCCCGGCCCCGGGCGCCCGGGGGCCGGATGGCGGAGCCCACGCGCTCAGCGAAGCCGGGGAGGTTTGCGCTCCGTTCGCCGCGCTGCAGGGAGGGCGCGGTGCCAGGCGCGAGCGCCGAGAAACCCCAAAAGAAAGCTTTTTATTTGCTGAGGATGAAGCCCCTGAAGGAGCCCGCCCCCAACAACAACAACAACGTGTCCTTTGTGATCCACTGTCAACTAGGCAAGGAGATCAAACACATTTGCAGCAACTGCAGTCGGGGGGAGGACGCCCGGGACGGTGAGTGCCGGGGCCCGTCGGGGCGGCGGCGGCGAGCGCGGGAGGCGGGGAGGTGGCTCGGGCTGTCTCAGTTTGGGGGCACCGCCGGCGTCTGTCGCCTGGAAAACTGCGGGGACATCCGCACTCCACCCAGACATGACAGCCGCCCGCCCGGCACTTTGCAGAGTGCCACCCACAGCCCAACCCGGGCCCGCAACCCTGCACATCCCATTGACGTATATGGTCCCCAAAATGAGGGTTTTGAAACAGTTAAAAGAGCAAGTCTGGGATTTTCATTTGGGAAGCCGAGGCTTAGGGGATTTGTCGGTAGCAAAAGCGCTGACTCCTGCTTTTTCCTTCCATGGGCTTCTTAACTGTTGCCCCGTCCTCGTATTATGATGGGATACAGGGTTTGCTGGACTGCGTTACGGACATGGGCTTCCTTCGGGTGGCATCAGTTTGGAGAGGCGGTTTGGCGGCGGCGCCCAGAGCCCTAGAGACTTGTGGAGTTGTTGAATGACGCCTGTTTAGAGTAAAACATGGCTGTGATTTTTGGAGTGCTGCTGCTGGTCCCTGCTGGAATGATGCCCAAAGGCCAAAATGTGGAGAGGTGGGGGAGGGGGCGCGCAGCCGCATCTTCCAGGTGAGCCTGGGCGTGTGCGAGCCAGAGCTCCCGCAATCTAATCTGAAGCAGAGCAGTGAAGGCGTGCCGGGCTGCCAGCGACTCTGGGCAGGAGGAGCCCAGAGCGAGGGACCGCCGGCGCGGACCAGGCAGAAGCCTCTGCAGCTGTGGACGCCCCTGTGTGGCTGTGCATTCGCGCGACCCTCCAGGCGGTTCCCGAGCAGCTCACCGAACAGGCTCTGCAGGGCCGCTGGAGGTCATGGAAAAGTTTTAGGCAGCAGATTTTACATTGAAAGCCTTAGCTACTGGCCGGCCTGAAGCTCGTCTCCATGCCTGACACGCACACCTGCTTGGGCAGGCAGATTTTCCTATCAGCTAGGCAGGTTTTGCTGTTCCTTTTGGAAGAACAAACATTACTTAGGATCCCTCCCGTTCTTAGTCGGCCTCTGAAGTGCAGAGTAATGAAATGACTCTGGCTTGGCTAATGTCTTTTCAAAATTAGAGTCCTGCTAGCGTCATTATCGTTTTCTTTGATTAAACTGCAAGAGAGGTTGTGCAGGACACCACCAGGCATCCAAGAGGAAAACTGGGACGGCACTGGAGGAAGGCGCACACACAAAACACATGAACGCCCCTGCTATTAGGTGTAGGGGGGATATACGTTTCTGAGAAGCACACACTGACTGACATGTGTTGGTTACCACATCAGCTGATAACATCGAGACCTATGGAATACAAATGGATTAATCAGATGACCCAAAGCCAGACCTTTCCCATGTAACGCAACAGAGCTTGAGATGCAGGCTAAAATGGTTATTAAATGTCAGTTGCTCTCTTGACTGAATTGCTGCCCAGATGGGCTGCTTCCACAACACTGGGAGTTTATTTAAATTAGTATCTGTAAATGCTGCTGCAGTAAGGAAAGGTATATGTCCATATTCAAGGATGTGTGTTTACAAGTGTCATTATGAGTGCTGTTACTGGTAAATGCGGTATACCCCGTCAATGGAGACAGGTACGTATTTTAACCTACAGCACATAGTTCTTCTTGAAACGTGCGTCATCTCCACAGCCTCACACACTTCCAAGGAGCTATGTATGGATGCTCACATATCACCTGATAGGATTATTTACCCTCAAAGGATTCTTAAATAGGGGAGACCGAATGTTATAGTGCCTAATTTTTGCCTAATTTCATGCTGCTAATCCTGCCAATCTATTGTGTGGTGCACTCATTTAATCACCAAAATGGAATGAGGTCAGGAGTTTAACCCTTCTTCTTTTACTGCCAGAAACCAAAGCAGCACTGCCCACTGTGGAAGTTCCAATAAAATTTCACTTTGGGCAAGATTGCCCTCCCATGATAGTCTGTAGGGAGTGGATGTTCTTTTAGATAAATTCTCTGGAAGCGATTTGCAATTTGAGTGATATTTTCTACATGCCAGGAGCACCAGCTATTTTAAAACATTTGTATGCTCAAGATCATAATGAGCCAAACAGATTTCCCCGATGTCCTGTTTGGTCAGGCTCTATAGAGGAAGATGCTTCTTAAGGTGAGGCACACCTGTATTATGTCCAGTACCATAAGCGTGCCTGGTTCCTCATTCATCACCGAAGAGGCCACTTGGTGACACCCACAGAAAATTCTGATACAGCTTGAAAGCCCTGCTAGAAATTTTACACAGATGAAATTTTACAAAGGTATTGTTCACTGAGTTTCTTTCACACTTAATTTCTTTGCATATGAAATAGTTATTTAAAGCATATTTTAATAACTTGCAGTTTAAAGACAATCTATAACTAAAGAATAAACTTTAAAGGATAAAATATTTCTGGTTATTGAGAGGTACATAAAAGGTGAAATTACATTTTAGCAATTATCTTTTTGCTCAAGAGTTTTTTTTTTTTCCTGGTATCTACTAACTAGTATTAAAGATGTTTTGCTAAACTTATTTTAAGTAATTCTGTATTGTTAAGAAACCATAGAACACAATTCACCATTAATGGCCAAAGACAGTTTTTGTTTCCTTCCGTCTTTGCTGTTTTGGTTCAATACTAAAGCTATTTTCAGGTGAGGAAACAAGCTTACATAGGAAAGCCACAGAGTAAATACAGGGGAAAACAAAGACTCACACCCTCATCTGTTTCACTTTAAAACCAAGATGCGGCTGGGCGCGGTGGCTCACGCCTGTAATCCCAGCACTTTGGGAGGCCAAAGCCTGTGGATCACTTGAGGTCAAGAGTTTGAGACCAGCATGGCCAACAGGATGAAACCCTGTCTCTACTAAAAATACAAAAATTAGTCAGCATGGTGGCACATACCTGTAATCCCAGCTACTGGGGAGGCTGAGGCAGGAGAATTGCTTGAACCCAGGAGGTGGAGGTTGCAGTGAGCCAAGATTGCGCCATTGCACTCCAGCCTGGGTGAAGAAGTGAGACTCTGTCTCAAAAAAAAAAAAAAAGCATCAACAACAACCAAGACACTTTCCACTGTACCTACCATCAAGTTGATTTTTTTAATGGCCATTTATCTCTGCCACCTACACTGAATGTGGAACATTAGGTATTGTGGTGTCTGTTTATATCTGTGTGTGTGTGTGTGATGTATACATGTGCAGTCTCAATAAGCTCGGTTTATTATGGTAAAGAATGAGAAGGAATTGCAGAATTTTCTTCTGCATTTAATTGTTTTTTCCCTCCTTACCTACTTGATAGAGAGGCAGACTTTAGTGGGGATAGAGGGAGAGTAATTTACAACCAGGTAGATTAGAAGTTATGGACATCATAAAGCCATAAGAAACACAGCTAAGTCATCGCTGAACTTATATTAGAAGTTAATAGGAGCATATGATTTAATTTACAAATAGTTAAAAATCAAATTTAGAGAAAATCTATTCTAGAAAGTGTTTTCTGTATTTAATTTCAAACACATTTCTATTTGCATTTGAACTCCTTTTGAGTCCATTAATAGTGAAGAATAATTTTAGGAATTATAATATATTTAATAATTATGTATTAAGATGTAATTTCAATAGAAATAAAATATTTTAAGTTTTTAAAAATATCTTGAAGCCTCTCAGTCTTATTTTATAATGACACTTAAAAAGTAATAAAATGATGGATTTAGAAACAAGATGTATTGATTGCAACTGCTTGTCAGTGCCTTTTACATGTAATTTATCAGTAGATCACAGTTGTCTTCATTTTACTATATATGATTCCTATTTTTTAAACATATATATAGAAATTTACTAATCCATGGACTTGCTAGATGTTTTCCCAAGTTTTGTTTTAGGGATTAGAAACATTTAGCATATTTTCTAATGGATTCCAATGTGAACTTTAGGAATAACAATTTGTCATACTAATTCTCTGTTGTACTGACTGTAGAGTTCATCCATTGAGACAGCCTTTTAGGAGAGAATGCCCTGTGAGTTCCTGTGGATCACATCCCTCATTTTGCAGGTGAGAAAATGAAGATGCATAAGGATTAAGTGAGCAGTCTACCGAGGTCGAACCACCATTTGGTGTCAGGGCTGCTAACAGAACCTGTCCTTGAAGAGGGAAGCAGTTTTCAATTGGGGTTCACAGCTGAATTCTGGAAACGTACTGCCTGTTTTCAGTGTCTCCTCTGCTTGCTGGCTGGGTGATTTGGGAATATTACTATATTAGTTGTGGGGATTCAATGAGATATTTGGTACAAAGCATTTAGCACGGCGCCTTGCGAGAGAAAGTGCTTGAGAAATATTAGCTGCGATTGCTAGCGTTTGTATTGTTACCCCCCAAGTCCAGTTTTGCCTTGGGCATTTCCCCCTGCTATACTGTGCTGCTCTGCCTCTTCTGTAATTAAACTTCCTTGGATTGAGTCCAAGATGAGAGCACCCACTTCTTCTCTATATTTAAACATATATTTCTAACAAGACAAATAAGGTAAGGGTCAGACTGAAGACAGAGTGGTAGGTTCCACCTTGGGCAAGAGAAGGAAGGTCAGGAAAAGCCTCTTTCAGTTTCAGAAGCAGTTCAGATCGCATCCACTTCCAAAGGAATTCAGATTGCAAGTACCAAAGATGGCACAGGGTTTTTAAGCAGAGGCGATGTGACCAACTCATCTATCTGTTTGTTTGTTTATTTATTTACTTATTTACTTGAGATAGGGTCTCACTCTGTTGCCCAGGCTGGAGTGCAGAGGCAAAATCATGGTTCAGGCTATCCTCCCACCTGGTATCTGGGACTATAGGCATGTACCATCACATCTAGCTAATTTGTGTATATATATACATATATTTTAAACTTTTACAGTTGAAATATATATATATATATATATTTTTTTTTTTTTTTTTTTTTTTTTCTTTTTGTAGAGACAGGATTTCCCCCACATTGCTCAGGCTGATCTTGAACTCCTGGGCTCAAGCAGTCCACCCACCTCAGCCTCCCAAAGTGCTGGGATTACAAGTGTGAGCTGCAGTGCCTGGCCCAAGATGCCCTTTAAAAAAAGTTTATTATGAAAAATTGTACACATATGCAAAAGTAGACATAATAGGATAATTAATTGCCATAGACATATCACTCAGATTCCCCTACTCTTGTATTATGTTAAAGCAAATTTGAGTGAGTTTTTACGATGCTGTTGCTGCTAGTGCCTAGGCAAGGACCAGACAAGACAAGGACCCAGCTCCGTGCTGCTCATAGCTCAACAAAGGATGTTTCAAGACCTTGAGCAGCCAAAAGGCCAAGATTCTGCAATATCTGTTTCAGGCTCAGAGTGTGTCCAATAATACACTTTCAATCACCAGCAATTCAAAGTCAGCTTGTCTTATTTTTAACATAACTTTGAGCTCATATATAATTTTACTAATAATTTCCCCTTTTGTTCTAATATTGCTCTGACACTTTACAGACATCTGTAAATAGTCACTTAGTTTAGGAGAAGACATATTTAAACAATTTGTGAAATCTATAGCTTGAAATATCCTGATTTGTCTAAAGGAGATAAAAACACTCACATTGAAAAAGGTAATAGATAAAATATATCCATAAAACTTTAATGGGGGTGGGTGAAAGGATCAGTACTTGTTTCCTAGCCCTAAACTTCAGTTTCTTCGGTTCACTAACTTCTATATGAATGGTGAGAACTTTTTGGACTTGACTAGGCTTTGGGGCCTTCTAGAAGTGTCTAAAAGCCTGAAGGGTGGTAGTCCATTGAGCCAGTTAGGAGCCACCATTGATGATGTTCAATGTGGTACTGCTGGTGGACAGGCTACCTGTGCCAGGGGGACAGCTGAGCTGAAAGCCAAGAGATAAAGGTGAGTTTGCCGAAGGCCAGGTAGCCAGAGAGAGGGGCACAGGTGACCTTACTTCACCCCACAGGCTGTAAGGGAGAAAAGGTAAGTCCAAGGAGGCAAAAGTTGCAATAGAACCAGGAACTAAACAAGAATCCAGTTGTTGGTTTGGAAAAGAAGAAATGAATTGTAGAGAGTTTCAGCCCAGGGGAAAAAATCAGCCAGAAGGTTAGCAGTAGACCATTCAAGAGAAGTCATATAATGATTGTTTTTAGTGTTGTATTGTTTTTATACCCAAGGCCAGAGGAAGGATAAAACATGGTCATTTGTTTATTCATGTATCAAGCATTGATGCCTACAGTGAACTTACGTGTGAGTAGAGAGGTAAAGAATGAGTTCCTGCTCTGAGAGAAACAGTCCAGTGAGGGACGTTGCTGTGACAGGCAGACTCAGGATGTCATGGACACGTAGGTGGGGAACCCATCTCCTCCCTGGGGGTGAAGGCCAGCAGGTCATGTAGGACAAGATGGTACTTGGGCTGAATTGAGTAGGATGAATAGGGTTGGGCTGGCAGATACCTGAAGGAAAGAGTCACTGGAAGCAGGACAAAGACCAAGGGTAGAGAAAGGTCAAGAGGCCAGAGGAGGGCATTGAATGCTGCTCTTCCAGCGAGGGTCTGTCCTATCTCCTCATGACTGCTATGTTTCTAGTGCTGAGAACGGTGCACAGGTATTATCCACTTAAGATATGTTCAGTACATGAATGTACATGTTCGTTTATTATGGATCTAGTCGATGAATGTGTGTCCCTTTATTACAGTGGCTGTAAGGACAGTGGTGTGATGTGGCTGGGGGATGGTGAGAAGGGCACCTGGGGAGATGGACAGAGGCCACATACCAAGGGCCTGGGATACCACACTAAGGAGCTGGGACTTGCTCCATGACGGGTTGTAGTATTCCCTGGAGGATTTTTAAAAAAGCATTTTTATTGAGATATAATTCACACACCACAGAGTTCACTAATTTAAGGTATGTAATTTAATAGTGTTTAAGTCATAGAATTGTCATTCATCACCACAATCAATTTTAGAACATTTTCCTTACACCTAAAAAGCAACCCTGTTCCCCTTAACCTATCCATTCATTATTCTATTCCCTACACCCCATCCCCAAATCCCAGGCAGCCACTAATCTATAGGTTTCCCTATTCTGGACATTTCACATAAATGGAACCATGCAATATATGGTACCTTATATATGGTAGCCATGCAATATATGGCTTCTTTCACTTAGCACAGTGTTTTCAAAATGTATTCATGCTGTAGCATGTATCAGAATTTCATTGCTTTTTATGGCTGAGTAATATTTCATTGTATGGATATATCACATTTATTCACCCATTCATCTGTTGATAGACATTTGGGTTGTTTCCACTCTTTGGCTTTGCTGAACATGCCACTATAAACATTCATGCGTGAGCTTTAGCATGGACACAGGTTTTCATCTCTCTTATGTATGTACCTGGGAGTAGAATTGCTAGATTGCATTGTAACTCCATGTTTAACCATTTGAGGGTCTGCCAGACTCTTTTCCAAACTGGCTGCCCCATTTTGCATCCCCCCAGCAATGAATAGTATATAAAAGTTCAGTTTCTCTACAATTTTTCTGACATTTGTTATTATCTGTTATGGATAATAGCCACCCTGCAGGACTTTTAAGAAAGAAAGTCAGAAGGTTCTAACTGAGTTGGTGGTCAAGAAAAAGAGTTAATTCAGTCCACTTAAGAAAACTAGTGATTTTAGACACCTTACATAAATGTATTTAAATTACGCTTTATAGCTTGTGTATCTTATTTCCTTGCGGTCATCAGAACAACCTTTTACAGTTGGAATTACTCTTGTGACCATTTAAGAGAAGAGGGTCAGAGAGTCAGAGTAGCTCATGGCTTCCTAAATGTCACCTGCCCATGCTGCTGCAGCTGAGCTGTCTGTCCAGTTCTGGCTCCCACCTTCGGGCAATCAAGCCACTTTCAGCTGCCTGGAGATTCACACTTTACTGAACCTCTGAGGAGTGACTGTTTATTTTGGCCAATTAAGTTTAACTTCTTAAAGCAATTAATTAAATGTGAATATGATCATTCAGGGAAATTTGGGCAAAGATGAACACCCAAAGCAAACCGTCAATTCATTGAAAAGTTGAAGTGGAAATTATCTGATGAAGAGGGTGTTTGGTTAGAATGAGGAGGCCGAGGGGACCTCCAATGCCTCTACCTGCTTTTAAGTTTCTTCCACCTGTAAAATGAATTTACTTCCATTCCGCTGGAGGTGCCTAAAACCTATCTAGATCAGGGGTTAGTAAACTATGGCCCATGGGCCCTCTGCCTATGTTTGTAGGTTGAGAATGTTGTTTGCGATTTTAAATGGCTGGAGAAAAATCAAAAGAAGAAGAATAATTCATGAAACAAGATACTTATATGAAATTCAGATTTTAGTGTCTGTAAATACAGTCTTATTGGGAAACAACCATGCAAATTGCTTGCACACTGTCTATGGCACCTTTCAAGTTACAACTGCAGACTTAAGTTGTCACAGAGACTAAGTTGTCACAGAGACTCTCGAAGCTTAAGATATTTATTCTCTGGCCTTAAAAAAAAAAAAAAAAAACTTTGCCAACTCCTGGTGACATCAAAGTTGCTGTAAATAGAAAGTATCTCTCCTGGCTGGGTGCGGTGGCTCACACCTGTAATCCAGTACCTTGGGAGGCTGAGGTGGGTGGATCGCTTGAGCCCAGGAATTCGAGACCAGCCTGGGCAACATGGCGAAACCGCATCTCTACAAAAAGTACTAAAATTAGCCAGGTGTGGTGGTGCATGCCTGTAATCCCAGCTACTTGGGTGACTGAGGTGGGAGGATCACCTGAGCCCAGGAGGCAAAAGTTGCAGTGAGCTGAGATCACACCACTGCACTCCAGGCTGGGCCATAGAGGGAGATCCTGTCTCAAAATAATAATAATAATAATAAAAAAACAAAAACAAAGTACCACTCCTGACCATTTTAGCAGCATAGTCTGATTTTAGAATTGAAAATGACCCTGTAGATTATCCAGTGTCCAATTACATATCTGTGTCGTTCACCTGAATTGCAGTGTTGGTCTTTTCAAAAGCTATTTGATGTTGTGGGATACTCAGAGGCACAGGTTTAAAATGAAAATCAGCCTACAAAGAAATAACTGATCTGAATTCAGTTTGTGGAGTATCTTTAGTGTTCCCACTCCCACCCTGACCTTTATGTGGGCTTCAGGCTGGCACATGTTACAAAGAGGGATGACTTTTCTAATCCCCACCTAAGAGTTAATCATCTTGACTCTGTTATTGTTTCAATGTGAACTTTAGAACAATTGCCTCTGCTATTTTGGCACATGGAGATTTGCCTCCACGGTAATTATTTTGCAACCCACAAAAGTAATTATAAAATCAAATAATTTTCTTCTAAACAAGCTGTAACCTCAGCAGAGGCTCTTGGGGGGAAAAAGTTCCCGTTCTTTCGTTCTCATTTTTAGGACTGTGACATTCTGCTTCCCTTGTCCCCTTACCTCGGTTCTGAGGTTATTTCAAGTACAATAGCAATCGGTAGTGAAGCACCATCTTCTTTTGATGCAGTCTCCTCGAAACAGTAGCACTGCTCCATGTCTATGAGTAGAAAGAGTGAGGAACAAGTAACAGAAGGGGAAAGCAAAAGTGAATGGAATTCTTCTGGCCATGGAAAGTAAAAGAAAAAAATGGGGTCGGGCACGATGGCTCATGCCTGTAATCCCAGCACTTTGAGAGGCCGAAGCAGGCAGATTACTTGAGGCCAGGAGTTCGAGACCAGCCTGGCCAAGATGGCAAAACCCTGTCTCTACTAAAAATACAAAAATTAGCCGGGCATGGTGGCACTTGCCTATAATTCCAGCTACTTGGGAGGCTGAGGCTGGAGAATCACTTGAATCCCGGAGGCAGAGGTTGGAGTGAGCTGAGATCGAGCCACTGCACTCCAGCCTGGGTGACAGAGCGAGACTCTGTCTCAAAGAAAAAAAAAAACGGGAATAACAGCCTACCAGACTCAATTGCATATTAGTTTGAATTATTGAGAGATGCATTATAGGGAGACGTTGCTGATTCTGAAGGTGTTCTCAGTAAGATTTGGCACCAGTATGTCCTCGCACAACTTGAAGGCTGAAATCTGCTGCACAATTAGGGACCATCCCTCTCTGACAGGCTGGACATCTACCAGAATTAGGTTCTTTCTTGAAAGACTTGAAGTCTGTTTATGAGCAACTGTTTGTCTGACATATCCAGTGGAAACTATAGATTGTGTTTATTTATGTTTGGAAACTGTCACCGGTCTGATGAGCTGACCTAATCCACATGATGAGAGGATGCGTAGAGAAGCAGATCTTGGCTGCAGGGACATCGCTGATCTGCTACATTTTCAAGAATCACATCTGCAAATTTCAGTAACTCACTGATTTATGCATCCCTTTACCATCCCCCTGAAAATTAAACAGGCCACCAGACAGGAGCTCATCATCCTCAAAATGAACATACAGTGAACCTTTTTTGCCTGCCCAAAGCCTTAATGTGCTCATATCCAGAACAAATAGTATGTGGCTGTTTTCTACTAGTCATGATATGAATTATTCATGCACTATTAAGCAGCCTGTGGTCGGAACACCACTACCCAAAGTAAAACTGAATACAAAAGAAGAGGCTTTAATATCTGCAGCTGAAAATGCCCTTTGCCGTGGGAGTAGAAATGATGGGCTACTGGACCCCTCCCATCCTTGTCCCAGGTCTTTGAGGTTGAATCTGTGAATATCAATGCAGATTCCTATGGTAAGACACTAGAAATGGCTTGGAATACCTGAAAAGTGTAGTAGTCATTGGGCTGCATGCCTAGGTTAATTTTTTTAGTTTTTCTAGAGGGCAAAAGAAGGAGAACTTATACAAAAAGGAGTATCAGGCCAGGCCCAAGCTGGTAGACTGCTTGAGCCCAGGAGTTCAAGACCAGCCTGGGCAACATAGTGAGACACCATCACTACAAAAATACAAAAATTAGCCGGGCATGGTGGTGCGTGCCTATAGTCCCAGCTGCTTGGGAGGCTGAGGTAGGAGGATTGCTTGAGCTGGGGAGGTTGAGGCTGCAGTGAGCCAAGATTGTGCCACTACACTCTAGCCTGGGTGACAGAGCAACACTCCATCTCAAAAATAAAACAAAAAGCAAAAAAGAGTATAGTCAAGAAATAGAAAGTAAAGAAACATATAATAGAAGAGTTATTCTTTGGAAAAAGAAAACTTAACAAGCATCTTGGAAGACGCCCATATACAAACCAGATAAAAGGGAGATTGCTCTGGTTTAGGCCAGATTGGCAGGCCTGCCCTGACATAGTGCCGTAGAGTCCTGGAATTTTTCAGACCGATAGTTTAAAAGTTGTTCCCTGCTGTCCTCCATTTAGATGAGATACACTGTATTGTAGGGTGGCACTTGCATCTCTAGAATATAAGCATCACCTCATAACAGTGGACATTATATCCCAAATTTAATTCTAGGAAGACGACATCTAATAGAATAACCTGTGATGTAAGTCAGGTATAACCAGATAAGTCATATGTTATTTGTGTGTGTGCAGGTGTGTGTCTGTGTGTATGGGTGTGTATGGAATGTCCTAGGGCAGAGTTAGTTTTGGAAACATGTATGTATTGGCTAAAGAATTACATTACATCATATAGAAATTGGTAGGAATATAACATTTTTAGATTCAAATTATTTCCAGAAGAATGTTTAATCTCATGCCAACGTGAATAATCACCTCTTTAAAAAAAGCAACTGCTCAGAATGAAGTTGGAACAGTTGTATAGTCCCTGTGCTCTCCTCTTAACATTGTTGATGGTTCCAAAATGCACCCCTGGTTTTATAAACAAGAGTTGAGGACCAGACAGGAATGACATTTCGCTTTTAAGCCATAATTGTGACAGATGGGTCAGTGTGCATTGCTAACTCCAAATACATAATTAGCCATAATAAAATGGTACAAATTTGCTTTGAAAATATCGTAGCCTAAATCGCAGTCAGATTTAACTGGGAGAATTTCCACCATGATTTTAGAAAGCAAGTATGGCTTATTTTTATTGCAGAAATCTAAGAGTGCAATTCCTGGCAGTGTTTACCAGAGAGAAGGAATTAGCAGCCTCTTGGGAGGGTTAGGAAAACAGAGCGCCCCTGGGAATCAGGCTCTTAAGTTTCAGTTCCAGTAGCCTCCAAACCAACTGGGCTCAGACAGGTCATTCAGTCTCCCTGTGTTTTAAAATTCTGTGATATTTTAAAATTCTCTGTTTTCCTTCTTGCAAACGGGCGCCAGGTATAGGAGGGTCAAGCTTTTTTTCCAGAGGGTCTTGAAAAGATGTAGGAGGTATCTGGAGACTTTTCACAAACAAAAAACACAGGGAGTCTTGTGCTTTTATATCCATAGTGCTGGCTTGTAGAGAGGGAGGAAGGAGACGGAGTTCTCTTTTCTTCCCGTCTTCTCCTCTCTGTTCATGGTGGTGGTGGGTGGGAGAATGGAGGGCCAAACAGGCATGTGTGTGTGATTCACAGGGTGGGAGGATGACAGCCCTTTCATCTCAAGGTGAAAGCGCAGAGGGAGCCCTAGAGCTAGAGGAACAGATGGCAGCGTTGTTGCTGCTACATTGCTTCTGGCTGTGCATGTGCTCCCCCCGTGCCCAGCCAAACCTCTTCAGACTGTGCAGGTCACAGAGTAATGGCCAACTCTAAAGATCAATGTCCTGAAGGCTGCTCTAGACACCAGAGTACCTTGCTGATGGCCAGTCCCCTGTCAAAAAAATAAAAATAAAAATAAAAAATAAAAATAAATTAAAAAATAAGAAGTCTGCATGTCTTAAGCAAAGGTGGTTGGGCTGAGGTCTTCTAGGAAGCACAGATCCTTTTCAGAATTCAGTCCTCTGCAATACAGCTAAATCCACAGGTATCACAGAATTTAAAAAATGAACAGCTGGGTCTATGACTTAGGGATATAAGGGATTAGAGAGGATTAGGGACTGGTTGGGAAGTGGGTGGGGAGAAAGAGGGTACCGGGTACCGAGTACCTGCTCCTTTGGTCTCTTGCAAATGCTCTCTTACTTTGCTTGCTTAAGGATATTCAGAGTCACTATTTGTTGGGGTTTTTTTCTTTCTTTGTCCTGCAAGAGTTTAAATTAGCCTTATTGCTTGTGAGAAAATAATAATTTTCTGCCTAGTGTTTAAATATATTGAGGTCAGTACTGTTGTATCCAGTCCAAGGTGATAAGGCAGAAAAGACAAGTTCCTTCATTTGTCTTTTATGCCAACGGGAAGTGTGGTCTGGCTAGTCCTCGGGTCCATGTTACTGCAACAGAAACCAGCAGAAGCAGTGCTCTTCCTACCAACACTTCTCAAGTTAAGGGGGCTATGTTGTGCTTCTTTGCTATTTAGTGTCCCAGAGCAGCTCTGATTACACTGTGAGAAACTATAATTCAAGTTCTATGGTTCAATGTTGAGGTTTTTGCCAACTTCAATGAGATGTTTTCCAAAATGTGTTCCACCTAACACTTGCTGCACAGGATGGTAACAATAATATGTGGAATTTTTTTTTTTTTTTTTTGAGACAGAGTCTCACTCTGCCACCCAGGCTGGAGTGCAGTGGCGCAATCTAGGCTCCCTGCAACCTCTGCCTCCTGGGTTCAAACGATTCTCCTTCCTCAGTCTCCCAAGCACCTGGGATTACAGGCATGCACCACCACACCCAGCTAATTTTTTGTATTTTTAATAGAAACGGGGTTTCACCATGTTGGCCAGGCTGGTCTCGAACTCCTGACCTCAGGTGATCCACCTGTCTAGGCCTCCCAAAGTGCTGGGATTACAGGTGTGAGCCACCGCGCCCGGCCTGATGTATGGATCACACTAGGGTGGAAAACTGAGCGGAACAAAGTTAAGCAAATGTTTTTGTCTCAGAGCCCCTGGTGTGAAAATGTGCATTGGAAATCTCTAAGAACAGGGTATAGATGCTTCTTTACCCACATGCATTTTATCACACATATGTCTTGTTTTTTGTTTGTTTGTTTTGCAGAGTGCCACAGGTGACTAATGTCCTAGAGGAAAATTAATGTGCTGCGTTAGAATCTTCCAATAGAAAGTACTGTATTGACTGACTACATTCCCACTTGTGAGAGATAAAGAAACACACACAACACTGAGATTCCTTTGTGATTTGTTCTTTTCTACCAGAAGCTATTAGCTTGAAACTATAGCATAGTAATTGAGAAGAAATGTTTCCACTGTTGCTGGATATACTTATTCAGTGATTTTTAGTTAACAGAGATATAAATGCAAATTAAATTATTATATCAATCATACTTTTGCTTCAATCAATCCAGGAATCAGGAGCTTCCTCTTTTCCATAGCAGGCAGTATGACAGAATGATAGGGCAGGGTTGATGCTTCTGGAGACCTTGTGATTGCAATGCCTGGAATATTTCGGGTCAGGGTTTTTCAGGCTGAGGACTGTTGACATTTTATGCTGGATAATTCTTTACTATTGGGGAGTGTCAGGTGCGTCCTATACATTGTAGGATGTTTAGCAGCATCCCTGGACTCTACCCACTAGATGCCAGTAGCACCCACCTCCCATTTGTGGCAACCATAAGTATCTCTAGACCTTGCCAAATGTCACCTTGGAGACAAGATTGCTCCTGAGTTGAGAGCCACTGAATAAGGAGCAAGGTGGGTACTGCTGACCACGAGTGAGTTCACCAAAGCAAGAGTTCAGTGTGGACTAGTGTCTAGGAGGAGGCTTTGTATGAAGAGGCTGGTTTGGATTAGTAGATTGTGGAAGGGAGAAATGCTAAGTGGGGGAATAACATGAACACTGGCAGAGGGAAGGAAGGAAGAGTAAGTGTACTGGCTTTTTGGATATTAGCAGTAATAACATTGCTTATTCACTTATTATGTGCCAATTATGAGAATTAATCTAATCTTCCCGGGATAGATACTATTTATCTCAATTTGGTAGAAAAGGAAAATGAGGCTCAGTTGAACTAGATAGTATGCCTGAGTCTCACTGGTAGTAAGTGTTGGGGTTAGAGTTTGAAACCAGGTTTCTTTTAATTACAAGACTGTATTAAAATGATATGAATTTGAAAGAACATCAGGTAAGATTAAAGAATGTTAAATTGTAGACAGAAATGTCTGGACTTCAGGGGATGCCCTGCATAAAGTAACGGCAGAGTCTTCAGCAGAGGAGTGGTTTGGTGAAAAGGGCATATTGGATTCATCTCGCAGCATCAGCCGTGCAGAAGGGATGGGGAATTGATTGGAAGTGGGCTGAGATGATGTGGGGCTGAGCAAGCTATAGTACAGGTGTGGAGGAGTGGGGCTTGGCATGGCTAGTGACGGCAGAATTTAACGGGCTTCACTCATATAGTATTGCCATCATTCAGCAGGCAAAATACAAAGAGAAGGTAATTACTAGCTCTCAAGATGGCTACAAAAATAGATGGAGGAGCATACTGACATGAAATGAAGCTACGTAGCTAGGAGTACAGTGTTGAGTTGACATTACGTATTATTGAAGAGTTTCAACAGGTGTTGGCAAACTTTGTCTGTAAAGGGTCAGATAGTAAATATTTTAGGCTTTCACCATACGGTCTCTGTTGCAATGACTCTACCCTGCTGTTCTAGTGCAAATGCAGTGAGAAGCAGTGCATATGTAAATAAGAATGGCTGTGTTCCAATAAAACTTTATTTATAAGGAGAGGCAGCAGGCCAGATTTGAACTGAAGGTCAGATTTGTGCACCCCTGGTGGACTCTCAAGTGTGACAGACAGAACAGGCACAGACCCCAGATGTGCTAGTTGTGCGACCTTCTCAGACTAAGCCTCAGTTTCTGCATCTGTAAAATGGTGAATCTGATAGCATCCACGTTTAGAGTTGGTGGTAGGATTAAGTGAGATAATGTGAAGTGCTTGGCACTGACCCTAGCATATAGTAAGTGCTGAATAAATTGTGGCTTTTATTGTTATTGTGGTTACAAGTATTATTTTTATACTCCTGGCCTTTTTTCCTTCTTTATTTTCATTGTATTAAATGCATTCACACTGAATTCATGCTTGTGAGTGCAACAGATGTTTTATTTGCACTTGTTTTCTCTAGATTTCTTGAGTTTGAAGGATAATAAGGAAAATATCTGTAGTTCCTACCAATGAGGATTGTTATAAGTATAAAATTCATGTGAAGAAACTTACACAGAGTTTCCTGTCACTTAGCACTCAATATATTATAGCTAACGGGGAGGAAGAGAAGATGTTGAAAAATAAAGTATTAAAATGCAGAACATAAAAAAATTAATTACTTAGAAGTCTTGTGGAATTTCAATTAAATAGGAAATCTGATGGGGGAGATTTTAGCATTCAGTGTACATAAACAGTTTAGTTTTTCATGTTTGGAATCAATTAATTGCTTGGCTTTGTTAATTAGGGATTCCCTGAAGTAGAATCCATTGCTCATAAACTAGGAATGTTAAAGCCAGTCAAGGCATTTGCTTTTCAAAATGATCTGTTTGTATTATAGCTGAAACAAGATAAATCACACATGTGAAACAGCTGTCTGTTGGTAGTGAAGAATAGTTTCTGTTCTACACCTTGAGAATACTCATTACAAACACTCATTCATGTGCTGAGACAATGATCATTCAGTAATGTATAGAAGAGGTGAAAGCAGAACTCACTCAACTAGGTCTAGTTTCTTTAGGATCATGTGTTCAGAGGATACAGACAGCAGGATTTATTAGCCTGAGCACTACTGACATTTTGGGCCAGATCATTCTTTATTATGGAAGACTGTCTGGTGCATTGCAGGATGTTCAGCAGTATCCTGGCCTCCACCCACTAGACGCCAGTAGCAGATGTCCCCCACCCCACCCCAGTGGTGACAATCAAAAATATTCCCAGATATTTGGCCAAATGTCTCGTGGGAGGCAAGATTACCCCTGGTCCAGAACCACTGATGTAGACTGATGTTTAACAGTGCCTGGAGACATTATGTCCCAACATATCCAAGCAATAATAACTTATTCATATTGGAATATATGCCTGATTTCTCAGGATAGTCTTAATTTCGGGTATTCTGCCCCACTGATCTAATGTAATTGGAACCCCATGTATTCTGATATTTTTTTCAATTTGAAAATAGAGTGACCATCCCTATGCAGTGTTTGTCTATTTTAGGACTTAGCTGGAATACTTAGTTGGAATATGTTTATTGTGCCACCATTCACTTTTAGACTTTGTGAATTTTGCTTAGACAAATAGTTGATGTACTTCATACTGGTTAGCAACATTGAATGTGGTTATATCCCAAGAGTGATGTAAGTCTACCACTAGTTTAATTGAAACGAATTCTATTAAAACTTTAAGATGCGGGGTGATACAATTTTTTGGTCTGATTCTTCTCATATGAAAGCATGGTCATTGATTGTTTTTAGTAATATGCCACATTACATGTGGCTGGGAAGGGATGACTTTTTAGGTGCATGAGGGAGGTGTTGTTCTACCTGTCTACCAGGACACCTTTCCAGGTAAATTCTGGCACATTGGCTATATTCCCTGAAACAAGTTCATTTATTTTTAGGATGCATTTCATTTGTAAAATAAGATTGACATTACTCATATCTTTAAAACAAGTATTAAAAATTGCCACTTTTCTTTTTGACTCACCTTTGCCCAAGGAATACAACAGTAGTAAGAAAAATGAAATCAAAGTTTGCATTTCTTACTGGGTTGACACCAAGTGCTAAATGTAAATGTCTGTTTAACCTGTATTAAGATGGCCACTTACAGAGGATATGGAGAAAGATGTCAGTATTTAAATTATCTTGAAAATATTTACAGTAAGAACATATGTAGTTTTCTGTATCACTATTCTGACCCTTATGGAATTTACTAGTGTAATGAAACACCCAAATTTCAGCATCAGGAAAAGCAATTCTAGAATATAATATGTTACCTAATGCTGCAGAATAATTACCCATGGAGATATATTTCAGATATTATATAGCCTGTGAATAATTTTGCCAACTCATTCCTTAGTCTATTCTATATTTACCATTTGTTGAAGAGACACATTATATACTGAACATCAGTACCTTGAAAAATAATTGTGGCCCATAGTATTTTAAATGTTGGCTATCCTAAAACATTAAGTTCAGCTTATTTATTTTATTCGGAGTCTGTTTATATGTAATAATGTGCTTTTATTCTCCTCTCCATTTTATTTTATAGCATTTTACTGTAACAGAAGACCTATATAAACAAATGACAAAGCATCTGTTAGCTTTGAGCCCTTAGTCCTTGTGAGGTCATGATTATGCAGTAGAATAAATCCTATTGTTGCTATGTTTACAGCAGTGTTTTCTAGATTCTTTTTATTTGTGCATACAGGATATCCCTGTGCCTTATATATTTACATGATATTTACTTTGTCATAAAATTTTTATTGTTTGAGAATATGGAAGATGTTATGAAAGATTTTTTTTTTTTTTTGACATGGGGTCTAGCTCTGTTGCCAGGCTGGAATGCAGTGGCACGAACATGGCTCACTGCAGCCTTGAACTCTGGGCTTAGGTGATCCTCCCGCCTCGGCCTCACGAGGACTATAGGCATGCAACCACCATGCCCTGCCTAATTTTTATTTTTTATAGAGACAGGGTCTCACCATGTTACCCAGGTTGGTCTTGAACTCACGCAATCCACTCACCATGGCCTCCCAAAGTGCTGGGATTACCGGTATGAGCTACTGTGCCCAGCGATATGAGAGATGTTTTGTTATTCTTTTATGTTGTTATTTTTAGTTTTGGTCAAAATTTCCCATTAGAGGAAGTCTCGATTTTGTGAAATTAAAAAAAGTTCTGCCTCTATTTCTGAAAGTCGTAAAAATTAACGTGACTTCTCTTTTCCCACTCTTATGATTTCATTGTTTTTCCAGAGTGCTAAGGCATTCATCCTAACTTGCAACTACATATATAAGGAGGCAACTCTAGGAAGAATACGCCAGCCAGACTCCCCAAAATTAG
Organism: Pan paniscus; assembly: GCF_029289425.2. Classification (NCBI taxonomy): domain Eukaryota; kingdom Metazoa; phylum Chordata; class Mammalia; order Primates; family Hominidae; genus Pan; species Pan paniscus. Next base: position 27,684,949 of record NC_073254.2, read on the forward strand.
GAATTACACAAAATTGCCTTTAAACTCTCTTATTTAAACTTTAGATTTTTAATGTCAACAAAATTCTTCTCATTGCTTTTTGGCAGGGCTATGATTTGGAAGAATGAAATGAGACTATTTTCCCCTCTGTACCTGTTTCCAGCCCTAACCAAACTGTAGACATGCATGTGTTTGAAGTGACTTTTCATTTTCACTGTGCAATGACTGCATACACTTGACATATTCTAGCTACCAGGTTATCATCATACTATTATACATGAGAGTATTACTGCCTGTTTTATGGACAAGTTGTCTTATATGGCCATGCTCTGTTAAAATGCACCATTATATCATTGATTCCTTCGATAAACAGCCATACTTAGCAGTTATTGGCAATTAGATAAAGAAAAAAGAATTTAAGGCAACTGTATAATGCTGTTTATTTCTAGCCGTTTATCCTAGCTGGTCAGCCTGAGAACCAGAAAGGAAAATGCTATACACAGGATTGATTCAATCTGTCAGAATTTTGAAGCTTAATTCATGCAAACATGGCTACTGGCATAAAAGTTGTTTCAACTTTTATAGTATGAACTATTCTAGAAAAGAACTTTCTCAGTGCTATAAAGATAGAACTGACTTACTTTCTTCCTGTCCCATAGAGTGCCCTAAACAAAGAGCTAGTTTATGACTTAATAAAATTGTTCATACTTTACACCAAATATAATAAAGCAAAATGGTCCTAAGAAATAATTCTTTTAAAACCTCCGTATGAACTTATCTTCAAGAAAATCTGAAATTGTTGTCTTGTCTAAGCCAATAGATGAGTGTGTGTCCCACAATATTTTGAGTACTTGTGAAGGACAGGACTTTTTCTTTTTTCTTTTTTTTTTGAGACGGAATCTCGCTGTCGCCCATGCTTGGAGTGCAGTGGCGCGATCTCGGCTCACTGCAGGCTCCGCCCCCCGGGGTTCACGCCATTCTCCTGCCTCAGCCTCCCGAGTAGCTGGGACTACGGGCGCCCGCCACCACACCTGGCTAATTTTTTGTATTTTTAGTAGAGACGGAGTTTCACCGTGTTAGCCAGGATGATCTCGATCTCCTGACCTCGTGATCCGCCCGCCTCGGCCTCCCAAAGTGCTGGGATTACAGGCGTGAGCCACCGTGCCCGGCCAGGACTTTTCTTTTTCTAATGCACAAAGCTGCACACAGAGCAGATGCTCAATAAATGGTTGTTGAATTAAATTCATAAAAGGCAGTTTGTTGGAGAAACCTTTTGTTAAAGTACTTAATATAGATTTTTCCCCTCCAAACCACTTCCTCTCATATTTTATCTTGGAGGTTCAGTTATTACTCTCTTAGAGAGCTGAGAAAGAGCTGAAGATGAAAAGCTACTGTTTCTCCCCCAGTGGACATGTGGCTGAGTTCTGCAGATAATTAAAAGAAAAATTCCTGTTACTGGTATTAGGGTTGGGGCTGGGTTGTTATCTGAGTGTTATAGAGAGGACTTGTTTGCCAGACTTAAATTTTCTGACTATGGCTTCTATATTTGCAAATAAAGATTTCCTTAGCCTGGCTCGTCTTCCTGAATTGAATCTTTCTTGAACCAGCTCAATCCTGTAGGTGCAACTAATTTTTATAAGTATCAAAGTGAACAATTGTATTTGCATTTGAGGCAGTATAAATGGCACACAGAAAAAGTCCTTTTCTGGTAGTGAAAAGCCAGGAAATAGATAAATTACTTTCAATGTTTCTTGAAGGATAGTTCAACAAATATCAAATGCTGTTAGAAGACCTATGAAAATATTGACTTCATGTTGTCTAATTTCTTTCTGCTTAGTGGATCTACACCAGATCTCAGGCAATTTCTATTTACATAAATGCCTTAAAGCCTTCAAAGTATTCATGGGATGTTTGCTTTGTGCCTGGCATGATAATATTGTGAATGTATTTGAGTTACTCTTGGCTTTGTTAGTGAATTTAGCTATAAGATTAAAACCCAAATTATTTTATATTCCCTAGACAAAAATTAATCATAGATATGTCTTATTACACCAGCTAATGGGCTCTGTTGTTATTAATCTATAAATACTTCCATTTTTCATTAGACTGCCATTTTCACATAAATTAAATCCTAACAGATAAAAATGAATTTGGCATCCAATTAAGCCTGAACTTATTTTATTATATACCCTCCTCTCAGAATCTCCGTATTCCCCCCTCCCATTTTTTAGGTCGGGGTTTATCTTTTCAAAATATAAATATTCCAGAAAAGTTCTATATGATTTTTTTTTTAAACCTAACAACCCATTTTACTGCATTGTTCTAGTTTCTGTTTAAATAATTCCTACAACCTTATTTTAAATTGCAAGCAATTCTCTAGGTAAAAATAAAACTAGTGGAATGTCAAGGCAAAATCTATTATACTTAAAGTATTATTTTATGATGAATTATAATACTAATATTTGCTGGGCACTTAACCATGTCCACGAACTGTGTTCAGTATTTAAGTACGTTATCTTTTGGAATACAAGAGCCCTATGAAGAAACTATTATTATTCTCATTGTAAAGTGACGAAATTTGCCTTAGGTCATGGGACTCATGACTCTCCATGCCGAAGCCATGCTTTTACATGCTGCATTGCACATACGTCAGTGATAGCCTTGGGGAGGAAAGGTCACATTCAAGGTCATCAGTCATTCCTTTATGCCCTGCACATTCAACCACAACTTTCACTAAGTACCATCTGTAGATTTGTTAGGCTTAAACACAAACGTAATATTTATATTACAATGATGATATATACTTTTCATATAGCTAATATTAGTGCCTACCACATGCCAACTCCATTGCTAAATGTTTACATATATTCATTTCGCATAGCAATTTAAGAGATAGGTTCTCATATTTTCTCTATTATACAAAGGTGGCTACTGAGGCTTAGCATATGGCTAGTAGCTGACAGTGATGGGATTAAATCCACCCCCGCATTCCAAAAAAAAAAGACTGAAGAAAAGAAAATTATAGAGAAGCTTAAAATTGTCTATAACTTTATCACCCAAATAGAACCACTGTCAGCTGAGTTTCTTCTTCCAAATCCTATCCCTATGCATAAATAGATATGAAGATAGGCAAGTAAGCCATTCTTGTAGAAAAATAGAATTATACATAATATTTGGCAAAACTAAGCAACAAACTATAGCAATTTTTCATGTCAATGAGAGCTGTTTATAATTTTTAATGGCTGCATAGACACGCATTAAATGGTTGTTCATTCATTTAATCAATCTGTCATGGTTGAACATAGGGGTCATTATCTTTTTACAGTATTAAATACAAATAGAGCTTAAGTTGTGATGTCACTCTTCAATAATATGTCAAATTTGACCAAAATTAGCAAATCCTCTTGTGGCATATGGGACAAATTCATGTGAAAAGCCAAAGGTCACCTTGAAACAACAGCCTCAGTTCAAACTCGAGATAAACTTACAACCAAGACAAATTTCTAAGGAAACATGGTAGCCTCTAATCTTACCCTGTCATGCGAGAAAATTCTCCACATGTCATTTCTTACCTGTGGTTTGGAGGTAGATGCTGTCTTTTATTCCATAGCCCCACCTCCAGCCATGGCTCTGCCTGGAAGTAAATAAAGGATAAATCTTAACTACAGTGGTTTGTCCTAACCATGAATATTCCAGGAGATGGGAAATATACATACTGAAACCAGAGCCTATCCTTTCTCTGAGAAACATTCATTCATTTATCCATTCAAAAAATAATCACTGGTTACTTCCTATGTGTCATAAACGGTCCTTGCCCTCCATAGCAAACATGGAGGGTAGGGTCATATCAATTAGGATGCATTTGGCTGCTGTCACAGAAGTTCTCCTGCATCTTGGCCCAAAAAGTAAGGTCATTTATTATCTTATATAGCAAATGTATCAATGAGGCAGGTTCCAGGCCTGATTACCCCGTGATTCTCTGCTCTGCCCACCTTTGCTTCAGGACTCTATCCTCAGGCCAGTTGCAAGGTGGCTACAATAGTTCAGGCCTCACATCCTGACACCATAGTGATCAGAGGCAGAAGTAGGACTTAGAGATACAGAATAGGTATCTCTCTCTAAGTGTGAGGAAGCCATTCTTAGAAGCCTCACTACCTACAGGCACCCCCCCAAACCCCCCATTAACCTACCTGTTAACCAATTCCTAACCAGAGATCCACCCACTAGAGCTTGGGTGGGATCAACCTCTAGGAAGCTCATGGTCTGGTGAAGAAGCTAAATGTTGGAGCACAGTCTGGGTTATATTAAAAAGGAAGATGGACAGATAAGGGTGCAGCATTGTCTTTTACAGAGGAAACTAGCATGCATCAGTGACTGGCTAATTAATTAGCCAGGCAGACCGAATGGCCTTGAGGCAGAAATGATGGGTTTCTTGTGTTTGAAGACTAGAGTGAGGAGTAGAATTGGAGCCAGTGAGTGATTGGAGATGGGACAGAACATGTCCTTCTAAGCTGATGTGAAGACTCCAGGGTGTTAAGAGCAAGGAGGACCCATTGGGGGATTCATAGAGGAACCATGGCATGCTTTGATTCATCTTTAGAAGAGATGTTCCTGGCTGCTGTGTGGAAGACTTGAGGGCAAGTAGAAAAAGTCAGAACACAGAAACTGATGATATGGATAACTGGTCTACATGAAGAGAGAAGTGGGAAGAGTTGGCAAATAGTTAAGAGTTACCTTTGACCAGTTTTGATGATGAGTTAGAGCTGGTGGCCATAAGGGAAAAGGTGGTATCAAGGACAACTCGTTGGTTTCTCTCTGAGCAATTACATCACTGGCATTGCCATTACTGAAGAATGATCCAGTTAAGGGTAAGAATAACTCACTTTAGATAAAGTGAAGATGAGGTGCCTATGAAATGTTATTTGGAGATGCAGAGTCATGATGAGACTAGTAGTAATTCAGATATTTTTCCAAATATTATTTTGTATGAAATAATATAATTCTCACAATAACCCATGAAGCAGATGCTGTTATTATCCCCATATTTCAGATGTGGTAACTTAAGACCCAGAGAAGTTAAAAACTTGGCTGATGTTACACAGCTAGTAAGAACTGTGTCAATGAGAAGAGCCTTCTGGGCTGGAAATATAAATTTAAAAATATTAAGATTATCAATGGTAGTTAGAGCCATAGGTACAAATGAAATGGTCTAGGGAGAACTGAACCATGGGAAATTCCATAATTTAACTGAAAGCCTGAGAGGTACAAAAGTACTCTAGAGGAAAAGGAAAGGGAGGAAGCCTCCCTGGGGATCAGCTACTTTTGCATGAGTGTTCAAGTGTTTAAAAAAAAAAAAAAGGAAGGACTTGGCTCCTTTACAAACTAAAAAGCAGCTTATAAAAGGTTTTGAAATTCTGCCAGAGACAGTGTGAAATATGGACATGCATGTTAGCACTTGATGTTCTGCCACTTACAAACTATAGAGTTTGTATAAACTCAGGCAAGTTACTTCTTTGCATTAGGATTAGGTTCAGCTGCATAAAACCAACTCAAAATAGTAATAACTAACACAAGATAGGGATGAATTTTTCTCTCATATAAAAGAAGCACAGAGGCGGTCAGTTTAAGGCTGCTATGTCTGATGGCTCCAGAAAGTTCTTAAAGACCAAGATTCCTCCTAGCTTACAACTCCATTATTACTATGAAGTGGCCCTTGTCCTCACAGTGCCTGCCATGTTCCAGCCATCACTTCTCTGATCTAGAAAACTGGATGAAGGGAAAAGCAAACCAAAGAAATGGCATATCTCTTATCTTTAAGCAGATTTCCAAGAAGTCACTTGGAACACTTTAGTTCATATCTCATTGGTAAAAGCTTTATAATAGGCCACACCTACCCTCAGAGGAGGCTGGGAAACATTCTTTTAGTAGGGCAAAAAATCAAGATGTATTCACTAAATAGAAGAATGGATTTGGCAGGCGGCCAGTTTTCTCTGCCATTGTCAATTTGCTCTTTTGTAAAATAGGATTTAAAATATTCACTTCACCTTTCTTATTGGTTTGTTGTAGGGATCAAATGATATAATAACTAGGCAAGTGTTTGATAAATGATAGAACACTATTCAGATAGTTGCTGTGAGGATGACCATTTACTCCTCTTGCACACGGTAATCACTTAAATATGTTTTCAGTGAGAAAACCTTCAAAAATATTTTCGATTTGTAGGGTCTAAAGCAGGAAATGTGGATTGATAAGAGAGAATTTTTTTCTGCAAATCTTGCATTTCAGTGACAAAGCCTTTCTTTGCCTTCAGAATCAATTTCAGGACAGCCAAGATTGATATTTGATTAGCTCTGCAGTAAAGTTCCCATCAATATTGCCTACTCTCTGCTGAACTCAGGCACTCTCCTGAGTTTTTCTGGTAGATAAAGTAGAAGAATTATTTGTGGGGATTGCAGCTCATGTCATTAACCCACCTGGTCCTCACAATTCTGACTTGCAACATAACAAGGATGCCAGACCAAGGTCCCTTGTGGTGACTGTTTTTAAGAGAATGGCTCTTTAATTCAGAAACCAATTGAAATGATCATTAAGAAACAGAATGCAAAGATAGCAGGGCACTCTGGAAACTGTAGCTACTTATTGTGCTTAGAGATTCCCAGGCATGGATAAAAGTAAATGAAGTTTCTTTTCCTATTAAAATAAATCTGGGGTAGTCAGGAATTATCTGTGAATACTGATAATCTTTTTAACTTTTGAGCTTGACCCCAGAAACAGATGATGCTTTTGCATTAAATAATGACCTTTAAGATTATTTCACCACACGGGGCAGTTTCTATTATCTTTCATTATATACATGCTTTATATGTTAATTCCTCTAAAAATAACATAATGTTTTCCTTTGCACAGTACTTTGCATCTTAGGATTTTAAAGAGCAGAAATTTCCTCTTCTCTTTCTTCAAAATCCCTACCCTCATAATTTGAGATGTATGTACGCTAAATGCTTAACTATTTTTTGCCACATCAATACATCATAACCTCCTGCACTCATGGGCCTTAGTATTTCCCAAAAGGTCCTGAAGGGACAGGGCTGAGAGCAGGACCCTTGACATCAGCCTATTTCTCTATTTCTTGTGCCTGCCCTTTTTTCTTTCCTTGACCTGTTGCCTTATAATTTAATGCTTAAATTTTGGAAAGGGAAAAAGGAACAAGCACAAATAGAGCTAATATAGTTAAGATGAGTTTCATGATGTGTCCTAAAGGAAAACTAAAAAGATACTATATACATTAAAAAACCATATTGCAAGTAATGCAGGAAAACATAGTTGACAGATGATAAGCCCAAATTGTAGCCAACAATTCAACTTGGGGAAAATTCCCACTGAGATCTGGTGTGGCTTGGTTAGTTTCATTGATGAGTCTTACTGGATAGTCATTAGCTGCTCTTTCTCATACCCTCCAGCTGAGACACAGGACACTGCCACCAGCCACCACCTTCCTGTGAGATTCAAGTAAAATCAAGAGTGTATACAGACTGAAACGGTTATAAGCAATCAACACTCTAAATTTGGAGTCAGGAAATCTTTAATGAGCACCCACAAAATGCCACTTATTATACTAGAGTTTCCATGTATTAATATAATGGTTGTATATGCAATCAGAGAGCTAGATATTGCTATTCCCATTTTTTGTAGTTAAGGAAATGTAGTTTTGAGAGGCCGATTAACTTGCCTGCGGTTACACAGCAAGTCATGATTAAATGCACTTAAACCTGATGTTCAAAGTCCCAATTCTAGGCTCTGAGGTCCTTATAGCCAGACATTTGGAAGAAAGAACTTAAGGAAAATAATAATTTAAAAATAAACGCTAAATCAAATGTGAATTCAGAGCTTCCTATGTGGCAAAATTAACAGGTGACTTTCTCTGTTGAGACCTCTTTAAAAATTTAACATCTTTCATGCAGAAGAATAATAAAAAGTCCCCAAAGGAATTAACAGGACAAAAATAATACGACATTTACCTCTGAAAAAAGACTAATGGAAGTCAATTTCTGTGTTCTGAGACAAGGAAAATTAAGAATTCCTTGTGAAAGTCTTGACAAAGATATGAGCAGGGTTCCTTACTTTCTGAGTAATAATCAAAACAAGTCCAAGTTAGGGCCACTGGTGGTAATTAAAATACACACACACACACACACACACACACACACACACACACACACAGAAGAGAAGAAGAAAAGAATGTTTTAGCAAGGATCAACACCCTTGCAAAAATATTCACTTCAGCAGTACTATTTGGATTTCACCTCGTCACTACACAAATGATAAATGGCACTGAAAAACTCACCTGGGAGGTAATGGGAGCTACATAAGGAAACAGGGTAATGTCATCAGAGAGAGAAAATGAGAAATCTGAGCTTAAAAGGAAGTAGACTCAAGAAGTGATTCTCAAATGGAATGTAACGTTTCATCAAGTTCTCTATCATCCTACACTTAATAGGTAACAGAGTGGCTGTTACCATGAGATTTTGGAATGAGTTCAAGAGAGAAAAAATGTCCAGGAGTGTATTAACCTTGACAGTATTAATGGAGGGAAAGATTTTGCAAAGGTTGAATCAAAAAGCCTGCACTGCCTGGTCTTGAGCATCCTCAAACCATCCACAGGAAAAGATGTGTGAATGACATGTCTCTAGACTCAGTCCCGGACCACGGCAACTTTGTGTGAGTTGCCACATTCTAGGCAAATCCCTTGACTCCTCTGTGTCTCGGTTCCTTTAACTATAGAATGGTACAAAACGATACTCAACATTTGATAAATTGTGTTTCATGGAACACAAGTCTATGAGACCTTAATGGTGTCCCACAAAAAAACACCATCCAACCATATTTGTGATTAAATTAAGTTTGGAAAATAAAGGGTTCAACAGAGTTTAAAAGGTTTATTGTAGACCTTCTCAGAGCCATTAAAAGGCTAAGTTGTAATTCGATTATTTGAGAAAATAGTACCATAGTTATATATAGAGAAACAAATGAAATGTTATACCCCACCTACATAATGGGGGTGTTGTGAAGATCTAATGAGATAATAGATCTAAAAGCACTTAGAATAAAGCACTACATGAACATTAGGCATTTTAAAATTATTCCCAGTGATTTCACGTTTTAGGGACTGGCAGGCAGCACCGAAGTATGATGGAATTTTCTACACTAAGGATCTTTCTTCTTAGCCAGCCACCTGAAGGCAATGGATATAGTTGGGAAGAAGGGAGTAGGATCCTAGGGTTCATTAGGAATGCTGCAGGCCTCAAAAGAGTGATTCTCAGAACACTGCTGTCAAAATTACCTGGGCTGCTTATTTATGCATTCATATTCCTGGTTCAGTAGGTCTGAGATGGATTAAAATTCTTAACAGGTACTTCAGTTGATTCTTACATGCACTAAATTTTGAGATCCACTAGTCTGAAGAGACAGCACAGTTGAGAGCCTCCAAAACTGTTTAAATTCATGTAAGTCCTTAAGGGATATTCTAGTGGTGACATGGTAACGAATTTCACCCCTAGTGGAACGCTTATTAGCCAGGTGGTAATAAGCTGATACCAGAGGAGACTTTTCACTTTTAGGTAACTTTAGCTGAGCCCATGTTCTGTGCCCCAAAAGAATGCTTTTAGTATATGCCTATTAATCTTTATAAGTCTGTATTATCCCCATTTTACAGAGAGGAAGCTGATGGGACTTTCCTAAGGTCACACAGTGAATTTGTTAGAACCCTTTTAGTTGCAAGTAAAAGAGAACCCCACTCAACCTAGTGTAAGTAAAAAAGAGAATTTATTACTTCGTATAAGGAAAATATGCAGGGTTATAGTGGTTTCAGGCAGGGCTGGATCCAGAAGACCAAGTGATGTAATGAGGTTTCAGTTTCATTGAGTCATCTCTGTTCTCTTTGTCTCTGTTGTGGCTCAATTATCAGGCAGCCTCTGCCATTAAAGTGGCTGAAAGGGCTGGGCATGGTGGCTCACGCCTGTAATCCCAGCACTTTGAGAGGCCGAGGTGGGTGGATCACTTGAAGTCAGGGGTGCGAGACCAGCCTGGCCAACATGGCAAAACCCTGTCTCTACTAAAAATACAGAAATTAGCTGGGCGTGGTGGTGTGCACTTGTAATCCCAGCTACTTGGGAGGAGGAGGCACAAGAACCGCTTGAACCTGGGAGGTGGAGGTTGCAGTGAACGGAGATAGAGCCACTGAACTCCAGCCTGGGTGACAAAGTGAGATTACGTCTCAAAAAAAAAAAGGCGGGGTGGGGGGGTGGCGTTGGGGAGGCTGAAAGATTATCCACAGCTCTATAGGACAAGGGTTGACAAGCTATGGCCACGCAGGCCAGATGCTTGTTTTTATAAATAAAGTTTTATTGGAATACAGACATGCCCATTTGGGCATATTAGTCTACTGCTGCTTTTACAGTGCATCAGCAGAGTAGAGTACTTCAACAGACTCTATATGGTCCATAAAGCCTAAAGTACTTACTATTTGGCTTAACAGAAAGAGTTTGCTTACCCCTGCAGGGGAAACAAGGCTTTGTTGAGGTGGGATTTGAGTCTGTAAAAGGCACTATTTATTTAACTGCAAGAAGAATATCAGACCCTAGGGTCTAAAGATTTAAGATGAAAAAAGGATCTACGTTATTTAAAGATTGTTGCTTTGGATTAACACAAGACTTGGGAGTTTATTTACAATTTAAATAAGTTCTGTTGCCAACACAAATGTATTCTATAGATTAAATGAACAACAGAATGTTTTATAAGTTTTTGTAGTCATTATATGTGTTAGTGGTTGAAGGATACGTTCCTGGGAGATAAAACAAGAATTTTGTACTGAATATCTAAGAATTTTGATAATAACATCTATTAGCTCAATAAGTCTAACAATATAGAACCTGTATAATTTTAAATTTAAATATTTTAAATTTTATAATTTTAAATTTAAATATTTTAAATTTTATAATTTTAAATTTAAATATTTTAAATTTTATAATTTTAAATTTAAATATTTTAAATTTTATAATTTTAAATTTAAATATTTTAAATTTTATAATTTTAAATTTAAATAGGAACTTTCCTCCCTACCTGTCTGGTCCGTTCACAATGTGCTCTCTTCATTGCCCTGTGTTCATGGAATAGAAGTATCTTCATCCTTCTAACACAGTTCTTAGGAAATATGAAGTATTTGACATAATAGGATCGTTTCTTCTCAACGCTTATGAATCATCATTGTGACCTGGAAATTCTTTTAATATTAACCAAGGCTAAATGAAGATGTTTTAGTTTGTGACCCCTACTTTGATTAGGCTTAGAGCCTATGTAATCTGCAATCCCAGTTGAAAGAGCATGTTTATCAGTAGTTCCAACAAATTCCAGCATTGAGTCTCATTGCCTGGCCAAGCTCAATGACTCATCCCTGAATTAATTACTGTGGGTGGAGGGTGGAGATGCAATGCTCTGATTGGCCAGCACTGGGTCACATGCCCACCTCTGGCGTCAGGACGGAGGTGAACTTCCTGAACCACCCAGAGTGCGAGGAGAGGAGGAGTGACTCTCCAGAGGAGAATTAGGAAGCCCTTGCCACCTGGTGGGGGCCAGAAAGAGCTCACCTCCACCAGCAGCTATTAGGTGGTAGATTCCGGATCTGGACCCACATCCTCCTGGTTTCGTAATATTTTTCCCCTATACACAATGGTTAGCATTTTCTAAGTGAAGCAGATCTGAGCCTATTCCAGGCCTGACTGACACCCGCTGAGTTCGTAATTGTAGCTTGAGCACAGGTCCTTAGTAGATAATGTCCTACCGGTTCTTCTTGTCCTAGTGATCTAGGGCGGGTATTCTCCAGGGCACCTACAGACAGGTGTACATCTATATTATGACGTTTTATGGTAAGATAGCTCCTCTTTTCTCTTGCTACAGTAGGATCAATTTATAATTGGCATCTATTTTGCAGCCTTTTCAAAAAAGCAGCTCATTTCGTCCCTCATCCCTGAAGCCCTCCTATGACTTTAGTGAGTAATACAAAGATTCAAAAAGCCAGACTCTCACACATTGAGGAGACATTCTTGCAAATAGGCATGTCTCAATTAAAAGCATGTGTTTCTCTTCTTTCGAGAATCACTTTTTCCTATTCATTAGTCCCTTCTCAATTTCTCCAGCTCTAAAATGGGGATAATATATAGCCCTCGCTCACAAGTTTAATTTGAGGATTATATAAGGTAACACATTTTAAGTGCTTAGATCAGTGTCTGGAATAGACTTAGTGACTGAAAAATGTTAGCTGTTATGGATGCTGTTATCATCATCGTCATCATCAATGATCATCTTTACCATCATAATAGTCATCAGCACCGATACCTAAGGAAGCACTGTACCGTTTACAATCCCCCCTCCTTTTAGGAGGAAACGCAGAGTCCCATAAACCACATTAGTCATGTGGCCTCTTTCTGATACAGTGGCCTACGATTCCAAAACCAGTAGAGCTACCCTCTTGCTTTCTTTAAAATTAGTACATCTTAGGGCACCAGGATTTATGGATGTTCTTGTATTCTTGGCTGTCAATTCATGCTTCAGGAGCAAATTAACAGAAACATGGGCCATCTTTGGACCTATGGATCCCTGAGTTTTCCTTCCTTCCCATCTCCCCGCATTGTATGTCAGCACAGCGTTTTCCCAGGGGGCCACTAAAGGGCAGCTCTGCCTGTCCACAGTGCAGGAGGCAGCAGTACACCTATGATGAAAGCATCCCTAGGGACTTGCCCCCGGCGGTGAGGAGAGCTGCCTTTACCAGGCAGAACTCTGTAGAAGCCAGAGACAAAGGAGGAAGTTGGTCAAGAGCCTGAGCAAATCTGCTGAGAAGTTTTGGTCCAGGTATATGGAGCCTCCCTCCTTTCTCCACCACTCCCAGACCACAGGACTCTGTCATATAGGCATGCACACACTATTGGTTCTTCCCCCATGAGGACTACCATTCTTGCAAGCAATAAGATTGATAAGCAACTCTCTCAATGTAAACATTGACCTCTCCCTCCATAGATGTAGTGGGGAAGACTGCCAGATGTCATGATGCGGCATAATGGTTGCATCTGGGGTGTGGGTGTTGTTTTGTGTGGAATGTAAGTGGCGTTTCCTCTGATGGTTCCTAGGTAGAAAAGATAGCCACCTGTGTGTCCAAGCAGCTGAGGAGCACCAGAGCTCCCTCCTCCTACCCATCCCCACTGGGACTTGCATTACTCAAGTCATCCAGTTTTTGGATTCAGACAGATAAACCCTTAGTTAAATGTTGCCGTCTCATTACCATATGCTCAGCCAGTATCAGTGTCCACAGCTTGGTGCTAATACATAAATTGGATCCCTCTTTGACTGGATGCTAAGGGATGGGGTGGAGGAGGGTGGTGCACAGAGGCGCAGAAGAGCCTGAAAGAAGGAAGTGAGGGCAGTGAAGGTCAGTGATCCTCGTACTCACCGATGTTAACATGAGTACTCTCTCAGGCATTGTGTCTGTGTTCAATAGCTCTTGGACAACATGGCCTTGTTGATTTATCTCCCAGCTCCTTCATGGTGTATATTTTTCCTTTAACAAGGCAACCTCTCTGTGCTAAAAGAGTCTCTGTTGTCCTCATCATTTTCCCTCTTTAATGCCCAATCTTTGTCCCATCCACTCCCCACTTTACATCCCCTTCCCATTCCTAATGAAACCAGGTAGGCACTCTGGATTTTTAGAATAAACATGTTTTACTCTTAAAAAAAAAAATCAAAAAACAACAACAAAAAATCTTCTAGTTAATCAATTCTAGGTTGTCAGAAACTCTTCCAAGAGATCCAGCCTCTGTAAGTGTATGGCATGACTTATTCTAGAATGAAAAAGGAAAAATAGTGTCCTCATATGCCTGATAATTCATATCAACCCTTCATTTATTTATGATAAGGTAGCTCTGAAAGTGACAGTACATTTATAAAAGGGACCTTTCTGAATGGCTGGGCACCTGTGTGGCGTCATTTTGCAGGGCAGGAAAAGGCAGCGCAGGCTGGCCGTGGAGGCTCACACCTGTAGTCCCAGTACTTTGGGAGGCCAAGGTGGGCGGATCACATGAGGCCAGGAGTTCAAGACCAGCCTGGACAACATGGTGAAACCTTGTCTCTGCTAAAAATACAAAAATTAGCTGAGTGTGGTAGTGCACGCCTGTTGTCCCAGCTACTCAGGAGGCTGAGGCATGAGAATGGCTTGAACCTGGGAGGTGGAGGTTGCAGTGAACTGAGATCATGTCACTGCACTCCAGCCTGGGTGACAGAGCAAAACTCTGTCTCAAAAAAAAAAAAAAAAAAAGGCAGTGCTGCTTCAGCATAGTGAGCCTACCTTACCTCCACTCTGATCTTTGGTTCCCATTCCTAGGGTGGTGAAATAAGGGGGGTATACAACCCCTTCTAATTACAAGCAAAAGCGAAGGTTATCAGATCCTGCAACATAAATGTTCTGTTATTGAGTTCACTTAGGGTTAAGAAACAAGAATCCAATTTATGAGAATCTTAGGTCCTCCAAAAACCCTAGGAGCATTTAGCACATGGGGAGATCTCCACTGGGGTCCCAAATGGGCTGCCCTCCTGCCTCTGGTGCTGACTCTGACTAGACATCAGATGGCACAGACACCATGCTTCCTTCATTCCAGGCTGCTCCCTGGGATACTGTATGACGAGCACTTTCTAGGTCAGCAGGAAGCCAAGGTGGTGCCATCCTTGCACACGCCTTTTGAAAGCCAAACCACCATGAGAAATATGGTGTACCTGAGGAGCGCCCCAAGCCCCGGCCCAGCTCCTCCCGCTGCATGCCCTAGGAGCCCACCAAGAGTAATCCCAGGTTGCCACAAGGGCTGGGGTTCAGAACACCATCCGGCCTAGGTACTTTGGTTCTTGTTCATTAAAATCATGCATACATCAAATATTTTCTTTCTGGCCTTTCTAAGGAGAAAGAAAAATCATCTCCCAATCATTTCCACCCTATGGGTAAAACAAAACCCAGTTTTGTCATAAGTGGGAGCCCAAACTGTGTGGTCCTTTAAAGAGTGTTCTCTTGCATGGTAGAGCAGGAAAGACCCCAGGAGTTTGCTTGCCCATGGCTCGCTCCTCACTTCAGCCTTCTGAAGGAGCTCAGCTGCCCAGCTTCCAACGTTTTGATTCAACATGCTCAGTCCTGGCAGTTGACATTCAAGCTGATTCATGTGTGGCTCAGCATTTTCTCCAGACAGCATGAGGTAGCCACCTTTGAGCAGGCCAAAGTGAAGCTGTCTTTACATGCTCCATTTCCAAAAAAGGCTGTTTGTGATTCCAAAACATGGCAGGCCACGCCCTGCTCTCCCACTTGCCTTCATCCCTTTCTTTCTCTGGTTCCTGCAATGGGAGACCACTTTATCCTGAGACCTGTTTTTTGGTTTCCATTTCTTTGTGTGTGTGTGTGTGTGTGTGTGTGTGTGTGTGTGTGTGTGATGGAGTTTCACTTTTGTCACCTATGCTGGAGTGTAATGGTGCAATCTTGGCTCACCGCAACCTCTGCCTCCTGGGTTCAAGTAGTTCTCCTGCCTCAGCCTCAGTAGCTGCGATTACAGGCACATGCCACCATACCCAGCTTATTTTTCTATTTTTAGTAGAGACAGGGTTTCACCATGTTGGCCAGGCTGGTCTTGAACTCCTGACCTCAGGTAATCCACCTGCCTTGGCCTCCCAAAGTGCTGGGATTATAGGCATGAGCCACCGCACCAAGCCTTCCCTTCCTTTTCAAACTGTGTTCATAAGTTGGCTCACTCTTGAGCCATCCTCACACTTAAGCCTTCCAATATCATTATCTGATGGCAAAGCTAGCCCCATCATCAAATTAATTGGAGAAAAATGTAATGGGGTGATTAAAATATAAATCAGCTAAACCTAATGTGATCCAGTCTGCTCAATAATCTACTGAATTTAAGAGCTAAACATCATGAATTTTATAATAATACTTATTAAGGATTCATTTAACTATTGAGTTATAATTATACCTTTATAATACCCTCTGTTCCTTGCCACTCTCGGTTTTTCAAAGGCACTTCTAATTTCATATCATTATTTTAATGGGGCAATTTCAGAATAATTTGTATCCATTTCTTAAAGATGTGATTATGGAAAGGGCTTTCAGTTTTCATAGCACTTTTTTTTTTAAGACAAGTAACGATACATATTTTCATACCTCTGAAGATGTGAGCAAATGAACTGAATCAAATGCAGTTATCCAGTTATCTATTTAATAAGTCATTATTGAGTGCCAACTATGAGAAGCAAACTCAGTATCAACCCTGAATAATTACTATCTTGATTTTTTAGAGGATTCTGTATATAATTTCTCTTTAACCTGTAGCAGATGTTTGATGTTGGCTGAACTCAGAGAATTCTCAAACTGAATATTTTAAAAACTTCACTTTTGTGTCTTAGGCTGTTTTGAGAATCAAAGAATGATAGGAAATCTTCCAACCAAATGCAGATACCCATCCCCTTGAAGCCCACTAGGATCCAGAGATCCCAGGATGAGTGCTTCTACCGGGAGTATTTCATTTTGGCTATAACACGTGTTTAGAGAAGTACTAGAAGATCATTCTGAGCAGCTTACTCAGGTTGAGAGTAATAAGTCAGGTTGTTTTAATATAAAAAATAGGTTATTTCATGGAGGAAAAAACTTGAATAAGTGATTCTTGGCCTTGTCTGAAGGCCAGTACAGGAAATTAGAACTTCCTACTGTATGCTGTGGGGAGCCACCTGCAGTTCCTACAAGGAACAGGCTTCTAGTAAAAGTATCCAATACAGGTTTGAAGGCAGGAGAGTAAGTCTGGGAATGTAGGTTTGGAGACTTGTAAAATCTGGTCAAAAGCAACAAGACTATACACCAAGGTAAGGAATGAGGGGAAAGTGATGAGTATGAAAGAGGAAGTGACCTGTGAGAATCAGACCTCTGGACTATGGTGACTTTGCTTCTCTCCTGGACTCAACACCTCTTTGCTGTGGTTTCCCACAATTATTACTACTTGTGTGGCTCTGCTGACATTGTTGAAGAAGCACCAATTCAAGCAGCTGATGCCATTTAAAAAGCAGAATGCTCAAATTCGGTGTTACTTCTGAGGCTATTTACTTGCCTGATTTGATTTCTTTTTTTATTCCTTGTCGTAGCTGTGTTGTTGTTATTGTTACCACTCTCTTCAGCCATTCCACAACCCGTACTTAAAACCTTCTGAATCTTTTATCTTCCTCCTTTAGCCTCCAGTAATCTGTTATTTTACCACTGCTGTTAAATTAATCTCCCTGAGGCCCACATCTGATCTGTGCCATTTGTGATCAGAGACCTCAGTTCAAACTTTCAATCACTCAGCATAAAATCTCCTGATCAGTAATACTTTTGTGCACTTTTGATCCCACTTCTTCTCCTTCCTAAGAACCATGTTTCATACATTTCTCAGCATTTTTTCTACATCTTCGATCTGTCACTTTCCCCTGGCTCTGGCAGCTCAGCCTACTGACCCCCAAATCAAGTCTCTCCTTCCTACCTTGGCAACTTTCCTCTCAATAGTCTTCATTACCTCAGGAAATAAAGTTCTAACCCCTAAAAAGCCTTTGCAAAAATACTGAATTATCTGGCTGCAAAGTTCTTGTCCCCATTGAGCTGCCATCCTATTCTGCTTCTTCCTTTATCATCAAATTCTTTAAAACATGTAAAATCATCACATTGACCTAGTCATGAAAACTAAAAATGTTAGCCATTCTTGCTTCCTGGTACTTTCTCATGTTTATCCAGAGAGTTACCAAATCTGCTGATTCTCCCACCTGGCTGAATCCCATCTTTTCTTGCTATCCTTCTGTCATGCCCCTGCTTGAATCCTAGTTACTGTGATTGCAGTGTCCTCCTGATTGTTCTCGCCGTCAAGGATTTCCCCATATTCCGAGTCAGGTTACCTTTGCTGCTGCAAAGATATTCCTAAGAAACAAATCTAATTGCATCCTGATCACGTACCTTCTCGATCAGGCCGACCCCCCCATTCTACCCAAAGTACTCTTGATCTATTTTACCAGGTTCCACTCATTATTTTTTTCCCCAAAGCAAGTATCTTCTGGCATACTCTATAATTTATTTGGTTTCAGTGTTTGCTGTCTGCCCTTCACCCTACCTCTGCATGTGAGCTCTATGAGTTGGTATTTTTATTTGTTTTGTTTACCGTCATAGCCTAAGCATCTGGTACAGAGTGGGCATGCAGTACATTTTGGTTGAATGTGATAATACCAGTTTCCCATTTTCAAATTTTCCTTGTCCCTCTGCTCAGAGGATGAACCCCAAATGCCAGTTCATTTCAAGAGCTTACATGATCTGGTTCCAGACCCTCCAACCCCTGTCTCTCTCCACTAGTGCTTCATCTCACCTAACGTCACTGAGGCTCACAGTTGACTGAGTTCCTTGAAGTCCCTAGACGTTCCATGCCTTCAGCCCTCTCTGTTCCTGTTGGGTCTGTTTCTCCTCCCAGGGATCCACTTCTCCCTCTTCCCCTTGCCAGGAGAACAGCCCCTTCTCTTTCAAAACTTAAGCCCAAAGTGACCTCCCTCGAGGTCTTCTCCAATGCTGTGAAGCAGAATTAGTTGCTCTCTCCTCTTCACTTACATTGAGTTTTATATTGTAGCTCTGTTGTGGTATGTTCTTACACACTGATCTCTCTGTCTCCTCCTTGGGACTCTGTGCTCAAGGCCAGTTTTCCTGTGTGTCTTCCCCAGAAATGATCATAGTATCTGGCAGAGATTTAAGTGGCCACTTAATTAAATGATTGAAAAGAGGAGCTCCCAGTGCACTGAACCAGGTAGTAAAGGTTTAAGTGCCCTCTTCATTGCAGCATGTCCAAATCATCACTGCCCTCACCCCTAAACCTGTGCCCTCGCCTGTCTTCCTTATCTCTATGAATGAAGGGTACCACTCTGCTGACCTGAATCTTGGAATTGCCAATGATCTGCCTCCAGTCCTTCTGGTCACTCAATCAGTCACTAAGTTCTTTTGACTTTACTTCTGACGTGTCTCTCAATTCCATCTACTTTCTTTCAGTCCTGCTGTGGGGAGCTCTTACTAGCTTATCACATCTGTCACCAATACAACTGCCACAGCACACACTCAGAATTCCATATGTATTTAATGAATGGATCTCCTGAGTTAAAACTATGTTCAGACCACAACAAGCTGACTATCATTTTTATATGGTCATTGGCAGGTTGAACTTGCAAGGAATGCATAGGTTGCAGAAGTCTGGATGATTTTTTTGAGGGAACAAAGTGGTTTGGGATTTGCCATGGCTTCAGATATCATTTTGCTTTCTGGGAAGTTGAATTCCTTCCATGCCCTCAATTCTGCCAAAGAGCTTATTTTCTCTGATTATTCCTTTCTTAAAAATTCAAGTTGGGGTATTGGAATCTGTAAATATGGAAAAGAGTTTGTTTTATTTCATGTGGTAAAAAGAGGTTGGGATGATTGTGGCCTTTAAGGAAGGGTCCACTAGGCATTATGAGATTGAAAGTTGAATATGCTCAAGTGTTCTATTATGGGATTAGCATAGATTTTCCCTAAAGATACCCCCAGCTCTCAATTTCTAAGAATTTTTTTTTTTTAAGCAAGACTCCAGGAAAAGAAAAACTAGTGGAATTAAGACAACTGTAAAATCTAATGGAAGTGTGAGTGACTCCAAAATCGATCAGTAATCCTAAAGTACAGTCACTTGCTTAACAGATTTCAGTGCTGCTGAAGGTCTAGGTAAAGCCAGGTAGTAGGAAGTAGACAGCAGTGGGTATTGGAGACGTTGGCTTTGGAATAGACAGTTGATAAATGTTTTCTCCCTTCTTTTTTCTCAGTAGACAGTGCTGTAGTGATTGTGTCTGCCAAGTCTTATTTGAGAAATTGCCGGACCAGTAGTTACACTGACTCTCATTTGAATCTTCTGGTGGCCTCTCCCTGTTTTGGGCGATAGTCCCTGACTTGTCCAGAGCGCTCTCCTCCTCTTTCTCTTCCTCTTCTAGCCTAAATAGAAGTTGAGCAAATTTGGTTGGGGTGTTTTGAATCTCTAGGGGTTGGCCAACTGTCCTCAGCCTTCAGAACACACTGGTGTGACTTCCATTCCAAAAGGCAAAGAGAAACTCTAGTCACGTGGTTTCTGTTATCTGTAACCATGGAAAACGTTGGCCATCTGTGAGGCTCCCATTTTAACACTTTTTTTCTCTCTTTATTTTCATCTCTTTCTTGGAAATAACAAGCTGAGGAAGTGGAGAGGCTGGCGGCGATGCGTTCTGACTCCCTCGTCCCAGGCACCCACACCCCACCCATCCGCAGGAGAAGTAAGTTTGCCAACCTGGGAAGGATTTTCAAGCCTTGGAAATGGAGGAAGAAGAAAAGCGAAAAGTTCAAACACACGTCAGCAGGTAAGATGATTTGTTCTTTCATTTCCCATTTGGTGTTTGTTGCCTTCAACTCTATTATCTTAACAGAATTTAATTGCAATAGGCTGTTTGAACCAAAGGAGAAAAAATATCAGGCCTTGGAATGGCTCTTGTCTTTAAAATTTTTTCAGTATGATCAAGAATGACTTTTATATCCTATGTGTTTTCTCCTATCTCATGGTTTTTTGTTTGTTTTTAAACTAAAGAACCACCCTTTTAATTTGATCTACGAATAATCTGAATTTAGGCCTCTGCCTTTTCTATAATTGAATGCTTTCATTCTGGCATTGATGATGCGTTTATTATATTCATTGTTATTTTCACTATTCCAGTAGAAGTGAACACATAGCGGAAAACAAGTTATATGGTTACTGGCAGATAAGAATAGGTTATTTCATGGAGGAAAAACCTTGAATAAGTGATTCTTGGACATAGCAGGAAAACAAAGAATACAAATGAATCATTGTGGTGGCAAAGATAACTGTATGGTTTGTGGCTCAATGGACAGCAAAGAAATGTGGGGGAAATCAGTACAGCTGAGGGGTTAAGAGCACAGATCCTGGAGCCACACTTCCTGGGTTTGAATCCCAAATCTGATACTTGCTGGTTATATGATCTTGCTCAGTTTATTAATGCTGTGCCTCAGCTTCCTCATCTGTAAAACAGAAGTAAGAATAACACCTTACAAGAGTTAATATTTGTGGAGAGTTTGTATGGCATCTTAGGTGGATATTTTTTAAATAAGTAAGGGTGTGCAGAGGGAAATATGCTACAGGGAAAGACATAGAGTTTTGACTTCACCCCATTGGGTCTGTGATCAGACAGTGGAAGAGCTATACAGATTCCCTTTGGTTTTGGTCTGTTTGGGCTGCCATAACAAAATACCGTAGACTGGGTGGCTTAAACAACAGAAATGTGTTTCTCACAGTTCTGGAGGCTGGAAGTCCTAGATCAAGTTGCTGACAAGATAGGTTTTCTTCTGAGGCCTCTTCTCTTGGCTTGTAGGTGGCAGCCATCTTGCTGTACACTCACATCACCTCTTCATTTTTGTATGCACAGAGAGAGCATGTACGTAAGCGAGTGTGAGCAGACTGTTGAGAGTCTCTCCTTATAAAGACACTAATTCCATCATGAGTGCCCTACCTGCATGACCTCATCTAATCCTAATCACCTCCCAAAGTCCCCTTTCTCCAAATACCAGCACATGGGGAGTGAGGGTTGCAACATATGAATTTGGGACAACTAAGTCCATGGCACTTTGTTTTGATTTTTCTAATCACGTGTCCAGTCATTGCCAGGGCTACCCCAAGGTTTTCATTTCCTTCTTCCCTCTACATCCTCAAAAACTCAACCTGCCTTCTCGCCTGCTCAGAATCATCACCTCTTCCATTTCTTGGGTTTCCTCCCTCTTTGCCTCACCCCCAAACTAACCTTGAAATAGGAGATGTGCTTCTTGTACCTGAATATCAGTCCACAGATCTGAGAATCTTAATGCTAATCACTTTTGGGAAAGAAAGAGAATAACATAGAAAATCTGCAGAGTCTTGAAATCTTAATTCTCATGATACCCATGTTTTCTGACTCTGTTTCTTAGATGGAAGCCCCACCATCCTGATGTTATATTTGTTAATCCCTGAGATACGAATGAATCTCTGAATTTCATACATTTCTAAATCATTACCCATATAAGTCCCACCACTCTGACTCTGCATTCTTCACTCTCTCAGTCATCGTGCTGGTTCCTTAAGGTGTCACAAAACCTGTAGGTCATTTGTGCATCCTTAAAAACAACTGAGTGATTTACAAGTGAGCAAAACTCCAAATGTGTATCCTCCACTGAGACAGAAAAGGGTACTTAGGTCATTGTCTCAGAGAGAAGAAATCTAAGTGAAATATATTCTTTAAGCAAAGTAAGATGTAAGACACTGAAACAAGAAAGAAAATGGGAGTGTTTTGTAAGCATTGAAAAAAATATATATATATAAAACAAAGATGCCATGAGGTCTCTTCCTGACTTTGCTAAGCAAAATAGTTTGTACACACATTTCGGTAATTGTCATTTGTCACCATGAATCTCTGAATGATGGGGTGATGGATGCATTTCCTCCTGGCAAGTCAAGGGCTTTGTTTAGTTCATTTGACAAGGCCACAAGGCAAAGCCCTGAGGCTTCTCACATGACCGATTATGCCAATGTCTTCAAGACATTGGAAAACATATCACCTGATAGGTGCAGATGCAATGGCATCAGATTACTCATGAATTATTAAACGTCTTCAAAAATTTTGTTTTAAGCTCATTTGGGAGAAAGAATGGAAACGTGACAAGCAGAGTTGCTAACCTTAAATCATTCTTGTCATTAATGATCATAGCAAGTTCTTGTGACCTCTGTGGCCAGATTGATTAACGTGGCAGCTGAATGTGATATTTGTGTGCAGTTTTGTTTTGTTTTCTTAGAGACATTCCACTCCTGAATTAGAGAAAGTAGAGAATACACTACAGAATATCTTTATATCATGATAGATGGATGGGTGCATGATGTAACTAAAGGTATGCTAGTTTTAAAAAAGTTGGCCAGGCACAGTAGCTCACTCTTGCAATCTCAACATTTTGGGCAGCCCAGGTAAGAGGATCCCTTGAGCCCAGGAGTTAAAAACCAGCCTGGGCAACATAGTGAGACCTCATCTCTACAAAACATAAAATTAACATGGGGACACATGTCTGTAGTCCCAGGTACTCAGGAAGCTGAGGTGAGAGGATTGCTTGAACCCAGGAGTTTAAGACTTCAGTGAGCTGTGATCGTGCCACTGTACTCCAGCTTGGGTGACCAGCTGAGACCCAATCTCACACATATGCAAAGCAAACTTTTCCATGTGTGTATAAGAGTCATATCTAAGTAAATATACATGGGAATTGGTTGATTGAGGGAATGTTCATTGGTTAGCCAATTTTAGCTAGTATACCTATCTTTGTCTTGTATGTATGTGTTGTTAAAGGAAAAGTTATTCATTGACCCTTGTTGAAGATAAGGCAATCTTTATTCAACACCACTGAAAGAAGGATAGGGACCACTGCAATAGGGTCTTGCAGTGGGAGAAATGGTCAGTACTTAACTCTGATACAGCATGGGCAAGTGGGAATTTACAACCAAGGAGCAGAGTGAGGGTCCCTAGGTGGAAAATTACTAAAAGGAAACATCAGGAGTAAGGGAGATTCTGGCTAAGCCAATCTAATAGGATTCTTGCTGAAGACAGGCCAGGGTGATCAGATATCACCTGAGAGATGGTGGGGACTGAGGAACCTAATGATTAGATAATGAGAATTATCTGATATTGAGGATGGGGAGATTCTGGTTAAACTGACTTATCAGGATCCTTGCTAAAATTGGACAATGGAAAGAAGAACATGGAAGGCCAAAGTCAGGCTCAGTTGAAAAGGAGTTCGGGGTGGGGGAAGGGAGAATGAAGAGAAGTTGGTTAATGAGTGCAAAACTACAGTTAGATAGAAGGAATAAAGTATAATATTTGATAATAGAGTAGACTATAGTTAAGAATTTTTTATACATTTCAAATAGCTAGAAGAGAAGAATTGGAATGTTCCAACAAAGAAAAGATAACTGTTTGAGATGACGGATATTCCCAATTACCCTGATTTGATCACTACACATTGTATACATGCATCAAAATATCACATGTACCCCCAAAATATATACAACTATTGTGTATTAATTTTTTAAAAAAGGAAAAAGGGGTTCAGGGGAGGCTGAGTAGAGCTTGGTTAATGAGAAAATCTTGCTCAGTCTATATCATATCCTTTCATATGTACAATATTATCCACCATTTTAAAAAGAAAGAATAAGTCCATATATTCATATTATTTATTTGTATTTAAAATTATATCCCTCTTTGAACACACAAAAAGACATCAATACAATGTTTACTTTGCTTGTTATTGTTTACAGACTGGGTTACATTTATAATTTGCCATGATTAGGTATACTGTGGTTTAACTGTAACTTGTTACAGGGGCTTATGTGTCTCTTTGTAATTAAATTTCTGGGTGTACCTTTATACAAGGAATAAATTACAATATTTGATAGTAGATAGTGTACCTTATACAAGGGGACACTCAGAAATTTTATTTACCAGTTGTATAGCAATAAGAAAACTACATTGGAAAATTATGATTTCAACGTTTCCCTCAATTTTGACATCAACGATTACATGGATGTTTTGAAAGTAGACCTCCACTTCGAATGCTGCTCTTACATCCTTCCTGTTCTAAGCTGAAGGCTGCCATCCTTAAAAGGCCCTGAGCATTAAGACCCAGGGGCTGAGCTCCAGATGGTGGTGAAAGCACTATTGAGACATGGAGTAGCTCTCAGCAGAAGTCCTGCATCACAGGATGGCAGGAGGAAAACAGGAATGGATGGAACATAAAATAATGGGTCCTCAGGGAAGACGATCCTCACATGCCTTTCAGTCTGCCCTCTGAGGCCCTGCCCGGGGCTTGCGAACCTATGAGCCTGATACATTCAGCTTCTTATGTGAATCTGCAATGGGGTCCACAATGCATCTCCACACCTGCCCCAGGAATGAAGACAGATGATAACATCCCCTCTGAAATAGAACAGGCAGTGCCTCCCCAAATAGTCAACTGCAGCGATCTTATCCAAATTCCTTGAAAATGAGGACTGTATTTATAGAAAAGTAGAACTGGCAGGCAGAAACTGTGAAGACACCACCGAGTTATGCTTTTATTTCCTCTTGACAGAAAATCATAAGCCGCAGGGGTTGGCCGTGGAAATCTACAATGTGTCAGAATTCCCTTTGTGCTTCTAAGATTTTCTGCACACCTAGGGTCTTGGTTGTTGGTGGGGAGAGAAAAACATGAAAAACTTTTACTGAGTGTCCACCACATGCCGGAATGTCACCTGGCTCTGGGTATATAGCCATGAGCCAAACCAGACCTAGTCGGTGACCTCCTGGCATGCATGATATAATGGAGAAACAGCTGGTCAAATGTTGAAATTATAAAAATAAAGGTAAAGTCTCACCTGTGATAAGGGCAATGAAGGAAAGGTACTTGGGAGAAGGAGAGGGGGGACTTCACTTAGTCTTGAGGGGTCAGGGAAACTTTCCTAAGGAAGAGAGGTTTGGGCTAGAGTCTGAGGAAAGTGTAGAAATGTAGAAAATGAGCAGCAGAAAGAGCTTGTGCAAAGGCCCTGTGGTAGAAGAAGGAGAGGTGAGCAGTCTAGGAGAGCGAGAAAGACCAGTGGCTGGAGAATGGAGAGCTGAGTGTCGTGTGGGTTGAGGCTGGAGAGGTAACCAAAGACCAGCTCCCCACTGATTCTGCCTCGTTTAGAGCAAATTCAGGAGTGTGAGTGGCTGCAGACAGACCAGTGGGAGGCATTATGCAGATGATAGTAGCCTGAACTAATGTCTGGTGGTAGAAAAGGATGGATTTGGGAGAATTTATAAGGAACAAATGACTTAGTAATGGGTCAAACATGAGAAGGAGAGATAGAAGCAGTGTCGCCTTTGGCATGGAATGTTCCATTTTGACATTTGGGGGCAATATTATTTAGTCTTAAAAAAGAAGGAAATCCTACCATTTGTGACAAAATGGGTGAACCTGGAGGGCACCATGCCAAGTGAAACATACCGGGTACAGATGGACAAATGTGGCATAAGCCCACTTCCATGAGGTATCTGAAAAGTCAAGTAGAAGGGTGGTTGCCAGGCGAGGGGGAAATGGGGAGTTGTTTCTTAATGGCCATAAAAGCTCAGTTATGCAAGATGAATAAGTTCTAGAGATCTACTGTATAATACAGTGCCTCTAATTAACAATCCAGTATTGTGCACTTAAAAATTTAAGATGGTAGATTTTATGTTAAATGTTCTTATCACACACACACACACACACAAAACCCACAGAGGAACACAAGGGAACTTTTGAAGGTGATGGATGTGTTTATTACCTTGATTGTGGTGATGATATCATGGTTGTATGCGTAGGTCCAAACTCATCTACTTGTATATTTACATATGCAGTTTGCACACAATTATACCTCAATAAAGTTGACAATTTTTAAAATAAAAAAATGGTTTTAAAATGTAAAGTTTGACACCCTAATGTTGGTTTATGGTGGTGGCTTTATCTGAGATGAGTACTTTGGAAGAGTGACAGGTTTGGGGGTATGATTCCAATTTTAGGTGTGTAGATATGTGTTTGAGTCAACTTTGTGATATCCAGAGTTGGCAGTTGAATATGTGGGACGAAAAAGAGAGGTCTGGGCTGGCTATGTAAATTTCAGGTCGTTTGCATATATATAATAATTAGAGTGATGACTAGATGTAAGATTGGCTAGGAAACAAGAACAAAATGGAAAGAAGAGGGCCAAGGACGGTCTTATAGATGAGGGAAGATTATTGTCCCTAAGACTAGATAGAGGAGGAAGAGCCTGTAAAGGAGATAGAGAGGCAGTGGCCAGAGAGGTAGGAGGAAAACCAGAAGCCTAAGATGTGGTGGACACCAAGAACAGAAGGCATCCAGGAGGCTACAGTTAACCGTGTTTAATACCATGAAGTCAAGTGGAAGAAGTACAGAAAAATGTCCATTGACACTAGTGGCTCCACTCAACTAGAGATCATTGGTGACTTAGCAAGAGCTGCCTGGGTTGATTGTTTGGGGCAGATGTCAGATTAGTGTAGAGTGAGAAGTTAGTGGGAGCTGGGGTAAGATGGGGTTACATTTTTGAGAAGTTTGGCAGCTAAGTGGGTAAGAGATAGGACAAGATGGGTGATGGAGGAAATCTATGTGTGTCTATAGGGGGTTGTATGTGTGCCTTCTGATTTGTCACCATTGTTTTATGATGCACGAGAGATCAATAGGAAAAGCAAATGTGAAAGAGGCAGTAGAAGGAGTTAGAAAATATGAGACAGAAGAGATAGGGGAAGGGTGCTGAGAAGTGAGGAGTAGGTGGGTTACAAGGCACAGAAAGAAGGGCTAGTATCAGAAAAGGAATGAACTCTACTGCAATCAGAGGGAAGCTGCAGCAGTAGACAGAA